>NC_088690.1:50650639-51277281 GCF_028017835.1 Emys orbicularis
CCTTTCTCCCCCCAAATCCCCTTCACATATTCCCTCAGCCCATCAGTTTTAGCTCAGGCATCTAAGCATCCATAAAGTTCATTGCCTCTCCCTATAACATGTTGATATATTGGCAGGGGAGAATAAAGGAAATCTCTTTATCCTCTCTTCCCAGATCTAGATGTTCAACAGCAGCAAATTAATTCATCCCCTTCTCTGTACAGTTTTCTGTGTTTTGAATTATTATATGTTAAATTTAACACTTTACTGACCACAGCTTCAAAACCCTTGCGTGGCCTTCCTAACCACGCCATCCTGCCCCTGAAAATTTCACAAACAAGTCACTGCCGGTACATGCTTCCCCACCTTCTGGTTGTTCCTAAACCATTCTTAAACCATTTCTTAGCACCAGTAATACGGTTACCAATGGTCTAAGTAGACTTGGCACAAACACTTTTGCCACCAAGGCACCTGACTCCAAACATACTTTACACTTCCATAAAAGAAAGGCACTCAGATACCATAGTGATGGGCACTCATAAAAATATATATAGAAACTGCTGAAGTTACACAGCAGAACAATATGTCCCCACACTGCTATGTTTTTGTGAGTGTATGATTTAAATGAGGATTAAACATTATAATATTAAATAGAAATGCACAAGTCAGGTTAGCAGCAAGAGGCTTTCCATAGTACACATACCCAGCTGTTGAAGTGTTTATAAGATAGGGTACATGCACTCAAAATCTCATTCAATGCAACTTGGTGCAAAAAACCCCTGATCTAAGATCTTACTCAAGGGTAGAAATGATGCAGCTGCTAAAGTATCTTACTAACCCTGAGTTTCCAGTCCCCTGTGTGGAATTAACCCACACAGGGAATGAGATGGCCTAAATAATTATCCAATCAAAAAAAAAAAAGAGAGAGAGAGAAGAGAAGAGAAAACAGTTCAGGTCAAAAACTACAGTTTTATCTTCCCAAAGAACAAATTGTTGCAGTACTGAAACACTTCTGTATCTGTTTCTTCCATTGTATTTTATGGCACAAGTAACTCATACAGCCCTTAAGCTTTTTTTTTTTTTTTTTTTTTTTTTCTTTTGGGGGGAAGAAGGATGCAGGTAGCTTATTGGTAAAAACATCTATGTAACTTGCAATTTAGAGTTTAATTTAACCATGTTCTGTCATGTACTTTTAGAATCACTTTATTTCCTATCTATGTATAGTTGATTAACTACAACTACAATACCAAAACAGGCAGTCATTTACGGGCCCAATATTGCAAGGTGGTAAGTCACTGAAATTATTGGAAATTTAATGAGGTGGGGGGGGGGGGAGGTTAGCATTTTTCAGCAGGTGCTCAAAATCAGGCCCTATATAATGGCAAACGTAGCTGTGAAAATAGTAGAGGTAATAAATATGATTATTTCAAAACCGTAAGTGCATGAAATGCACAGTAAACTAGAGTGAGCTGCCCATACAGGAATATATCCTAACCACAATGGACACACATCTCTCATGAGTGTCTACAGGTGCCTGATCCAAGGCACATTGAAGTTAACATGAGTCTTTTCAACAGGGGCGGCTCTATGTTTTTTGCCGCCTCAAGAACGGCAGGCAGGCAGCTTTCGGTGGCGCGCCTGTGGGAGGTCCGCTGGTCATGAGGATTCGGCAGCATGCCTTCGGGAGGTCTGCCAGTGCCGCGCCATCGGCGTCCTCCCGCAGGAACGCCACCGAAAGCTGCCTGCCTGCCACCCTCACAGCGACCGGCAGGCCGCCCCCTGCGGCTTGCCGCCCCAGGCATGAGCTTGCTGCGCTGGTGCCTGGAGCCGCCCCTGCTTTTCAAGGGGCTCTGATTCATGGCTACCATGAGGGGACAAAAGACCATACAGCGCTTCCAGTGAAAACCATAGCCGACTGAGGGAAATAATTAAAGACAGGACAAGAGAAGGAGGGGGGCGGGATCCACAACTGACATAAATAAGAGACAATACTAGATGACTCTTCCACTGATAGGAGCAAGCAGAAAAAAAAGATATTATGACCTAGTTAAAGGGGGTTTGGGAGACAAGAAGGATATTAACTCCCAGCAAGTGGTTTATTATGTAAATGTTCTTTCAGTCGTGTTCACAAACAACATTGCCTTTGAATTTCTTTTGAAACACTGCTTTGGTTGGGAAAAAAATCCCCCAAAATAGAAGAATTAAAGTAGGAAAAGAAAGTCAAATGAATTGTAATAACTGGAGGGGGGGGGAGAAGGATCTAACATATATAACTTGTTTTGATCTGTTACTATAGTGATAAACTGTATTAAACACATATACACACACACTTAAAATGTTAGTATTTTTAGCCAATTAGAAAATTAAATGTTAATTCATTAGAGAATGTATATATCAGGGCTTTTTAATTATTACATGTGATTGCATTTAATAATCAAATTAAATCTGACACTACCATGTTTTCTCAAGGAAAAAACAAAAGAAATAACAGCCATTTCCTGGGAGGTGCTGTGCATCTGTGTTATTTAAGTCTGAAGTAAAAGGAAGTTGAGGGCACTCAGCACCTCTTAGGTTCAGGCTTTAATAGTGTAGAGACAAGACATTGTTGACCAATTTATTTCTCCCTAAAGCCAGTAGAAATCTGCTACTAATACATTATCTGTTGGAGGTAATGAAGTTACAGCACTGAGGCATTTTCTCCAAAGACGCATTTGATAATACCATCTTGTAGTTTATCACTGGAAAAATGAAGCTGTCTTTTTAAGGTGTAATTGCTGTACTGAAGCTATAATTTGATACAAACTATTAGCTACATCAATTTCTAGTCCAGTTATATTAAACCATGCTCTACCAATGGAATACCTAATCACAGAAAGATTAACTGCCTGGCAAAATGACTTGCGGGGGAGGGGGGGGAGTTACCATTTATAGAAACGTTTTATATTATTTTCAATATGTGTATCTACTAGTCACAACAACTGAGATTTGAGAGACTACTACCCATTTAAGGGAGTCTGGTGTTTCAAGGTGTTTTTCTTTTTTTCTTTTTTTCTGTGATTAGGAAGCAGCTTTCATTACAAACAGCTGGACTCATAGACCCTAATGCCAGAAGGGACCATCATGATTATCTAGTCTGACCCTCTACACATTGCAGGCCACAACCACTCACTCCAATAATAAGCCCATAAACTCTGGCTGAGTTACTGAAGTCCTCAAATACTGAATTAAAGACTTCAAATTAGAGATTTGACCATTTACTCTAGTTCAAACCAGCAAGTGACCCATACTGCAAAGGAAGACGAAACAACCCCAGGGACTCCACCAATCTGACCGGGGGCTAAATGTCTTTCCTACCCCAAACATGGTGATCAGTTAAACCCTGAGTATGTGGCTGAGACCCACCAGCCAGACTTCTGGGGAAAGAATTCTCTGTAGTAACTCAGAGTCCTCCTCATCTAGTGTCCCTTCTCTGGCTGGTGGAAATATTTGCTAAAAGCAGTTACGGACAGACCATATGCTATTGTAGGCTATTTCATCACACTATCCCTTCCATAAACATATCAAGCTCAGTCTTGAAACAAGTTAGGTTTTTTGCCACATTACTTCCCTTGGAAGGCTGTACCAGAACTTTACTCTTTTGATGGTTAGAAACCTTTGTCTAATTTCAAGCCTAAACTTATTGATAGCCAGTTGATATCAATTTGTTCTTGTGCCAGCATTGGCCCTTAGCTTAAATAACTCCTCTCCCTCCCTGGTGTTTATCCCTCTGATGTATTTATAGAGAGCAGTGATATCTCCCTATATCCTTCATTTTGTTAGACAAAACAAGCCAAGCTCTTACCTCTTGAAAGGTAGGCAATGTCTCCTAATTTTCTGTCATCCACAAATTTTATTAGCACACTTCTATTTTTTTGTGCCAAGGTCATTAGTGAAAATGTTAAATAAAATTGGTTTTAAAACCAATCCTTGAGGAACTCCACTAGTAACCTCCCTCCCGCTTGACAATTCACCTTTTAGCATGACCAGTTGTAATCTACCCTTTAACCAGTTCCTCACACACCTTTTGATTCTCATTAATCTCCATCCTCTCTAATTTAACTAATAATTTTCTCATGTGGAACTGTAGCAAATGCTTTACTAAAAAAGAACAGGAGTACTTGTGGCACCTTAGAGACTAACAAATTTATTTTTATTCAGTAAATGCTTTACTGAAATTCAGGCAGATTAGATCTATTGCATTTCCTTTGTCTAGAAATTCAGTTACCTTCTCAAAGAAAGAGATCAGGTTTGTCTGGCACAATCTTCCTTTCATAAAACCATGTTGTATTTTATCCCACTTACTGTTTACCTCTACATCCTTAACTACTCTCTCTTTCAAAATTTGTTCTAAGATCTTGAATACAACTGAGGTCAAACAAACAGGCCTGTAGTTTCCTGGATCACTTTTTTTGTTCCCTTTCTTAACTGTAGGTATTATGTTTGCAGTTCTCAACATAGAGTACAACCCCTGAGTTTACAGATTCATTAAAAATCTCTTCAATTGGGCTTGCAATTTCAAGTGCCAGTTGCTTAAATATTCTTGGATGGAGATTATTCAGTCCCCCCATTTGGTCCTATTAAACTGTTTGTGTTTGACTTCCACCTTGGATATGGTAATTTCTTTTTCTATATCTTTGTTCCCATTAGCTACTCTGCCACTGAGAAAGTATTTGTTAATATGTTGGGCCATGCCTAGATTATCTTTAATCTCCACCCCATCCCCAGTGCCTAGCAGTTCCACTTCTTCCCAGACATGCATCTGACAAAGTGAGTATTCACCCACGAAAGCTTATGCTCCAGTACATCTGTTAGTCTATAAGGTGCCACAGGACTCTTTGTCACTTCTTCCCTTGTTTTCTTATTATTTATATGGCCAAGAGAACCTTTTACTATTATTTTTAATTTCCTTTGCAAGGTCCAACTCTGCTTTGCTTTTGGCAGTTCTCACTTTTTCGCCATACTTTCTGACCTCCAAGAGGTAGCTTTCCTTGCTGATCCATCCCTTCTATTCCTTGTACGCTTTCTGATTTCTCTTAATCACCTGTTTGAGATGCTTGTTAATCCAGTTTGGTCTACAACCCTACCCTTTGGTATAACTGAGAACAGAATCTGTCCCTTGTTCTTTGTGGCAGTTTCACAGGATCTTGCAGAAGATAATTGTCATCTGCAACCATTATCAATCTCTGCCTCTGACTGGTCTTCTCAAATTGCAATTAAAGGGGATGCCCAGTTAGTTTACTTTGGGCCTGATTCAAACCTTACTCAAGTAAATGGGAGTTTTCCACTGATTTCTCTGGGTTTTGGATCAGGCTCTTTCTGCTAGTCACATTTTCTGGGCTCTCAGAATCACATATTTCTGTCTCAATTTCTCCTGGTCATGAGAAGCCAAATTCTGCCCTGATGTATATGTCATGCATACTTATTGTCTGTGTGTACGCATAGTACACTCTGTCAATGGGGTTGTGCAGGGTGTAAACAGGCTAACATTTGATCCAATGCTTCTGTGTATACTGCATGATAAATAAATAAATATCTCCAGTGATACATAAATAACCCTATTCTAGGAGTTCATTTATTCATTTTTAAGTGAAGCTGGTGAAAAAACAGAACTCACTAGTTTTACTTTCCATTCATAACATTTCACATTGATTGACTCAGAATGACCCAGGATTATTACTAAATACAGAAGTCCCTAATTTGAACTCTGACTTCTCAGGAGGGATGGAACTAAAGTGGGCTGAGTTCCCCCTTTGTGCCTCTGGGAATCTGGAAGTGGCCAGGAATCTTTGGCACAAGTGTCATAACTATAAAGGGAAGGGTAACAGCTCTCCTGTGTACAGTACTATAAAATCCCTCCTGGCCAGAGACTCCAAAATCCTTTTACCTGTAAAGGGTTAAGAAGCTCGGGTAACCTGGCTGACACCTGACCCAAAGGACCAATAAGGGGACAAGATACTTTCAAATCTTGGGGGGGGGGAAGGCTTTTGTTTTGTGCTCTTTGTTTAAGGGGTTGTTCGCTCTTGGGACTGAGAGGGACCAGACAACAATCCAGGTTCTCCCCATCTTTCTAAACAAGTCTCTCATATTTCAAACTTGTAAGTAAAAAGCCAGGCAAGGCGTCTTAGTTTTACTTTGTTTTCTCAACTTGTAAATGTACCTTTTACTAGAGTGTTTAGCTTTGTTTGCTATACTTTGAACCTGGGCTAGAGGGGGGTCCTCTGAGCTCTTTAAGTTTGATTACCCTGTAAAGTTATTTCCCATACTGATTTTACAGAGATGATTTTTACCTTTTTCTTTAATTAAAAGCCTTCTTTTTAAGAACCTGATTGATTTTTCCTTGTTTTTAGATCCAAGGGGTTTGGATCTGTATTCACCAGGAGTTGGTGAAAGGAAGGAGGGGGGAAGGGTCAATTTCTCCTTGTTTTAAGATCCAAGGGGTTTGGATCTGTATTCACCAGGAGTTGGTGAAAGGAAGGAGGGGGGGGAAGGGTCAATTTCTCCTTGTTTTAAGATCCAAGGGGTTTGGATCTGTATTCACCAGGGAATTGGTGAGAGGTTTCTCAAAGCTTCCCAGGGAAGGGAACGGTGGCAGCGGACCAGAACTAAGCTGGTAGTTAAGCTTAGAAGTCCTCATGCAGGCCCCCACACTTGTACCCTAAAGTTCAAAGTGGGGATATAGCCTTGACAACAAGCTAAAATAGCAGCAGGGCTTATTCTAAATTACAACATATGGAGCCATGTGGCATGCTAAAATACTTGTAAGCAGGGCCGGCTCCAGGGTTTTGGCCGCCCCAAGCAGCCAAAAAAAAAAAGCCGCGATCGCGATCTGCAGCGGCAATTCGGCGGAAGGTCCTTCGCTCGGAGCAGGAGTGAGGGACCGTCCGCCGAATTGCCGCCGAATAGTTGCACCTGCCGCCCCTCTCCGGAGTGGCTGCCCCAAGCACCTGCTTGCCAAGCTGGTGCCTGGAGCCGGCCCTGCTTGTAAGACAGAAAATTCTGGCCACTCTCCCTTCTGTCCTGGCTATACCTCTATGCTGATGCTCTGTGTATGTAAGGGCATAAGGCCACATAGGTTGCCCCAAGGCTGTACCACATGGGGCAATCTACTTGAGTTCTGGCTCCTTTATGCCACTGGATTATTGTAAAGGGCATCAGAACACAAAATATGGGTTGGTGTCTAGAGAACCTGACAGAACTGATATGAAGTGTGTGGGTGTAATTTTTTTAAAATAATTGATATGTAACCTCAGACATTTTTTGTTTTATGTTGCATGCAGCATGTACAGCACCTGGGACTTTCTGTAAAATCAAGAATCATCAAGCTCAAACATGTGGCTTCAAATCTTTAAAACTGTTAGTGAGATTTCTCAGAAACACCGAGGCAGCCTGCTGTTCAATGAGGCTGAGGAACAGAAGTCTATTATTATAAGTGTCTAGAGAAAAAAACTTACATCTATATATGGTGCTCGGCCAAGATTTCCTTTATCCTTCTGAGTTAATTCTAAGAATGTCTCTGCTACCGAATTAAATTTACTTAATCATTTTTAGGCAATTTGGTAAAGTATAAAAAACATATAATGGGTGAAAGCAGCCCTCAGTTTGGAGCACTCAGTGAGGCTTCTGCCTTCCTTGGCCAACAGGCACAGGTCCATCCAAATGCAACAAGACCCATGCTGTGGCTTAACCCTGCAACTTTTAACAGAAAAACACACAGCTCTACTATTTGGGCTACCTTATTTCAATAGCAGTAACAGAAGGCTATCTATTAGGGGGCTCTACAGGGAATGAAAGCATGGCAAAAAGGACATATCTATGTATCTATGAAGCTTTTTAATAATAAAACCACCCAATTTAACTGGACTTGCATCCAAAACACAAAGGTGAGCCAACTTAGGACTGTGTACAAAGTGAAAAAACTGACTACCTGAAAAAACTGAAACACCTGGAAATTCACATAACCTGCCCAACAAGACCTATTTTGTCTGTTACCAAACTACAGAGATTTCATTAGGAAGCCATTTTTTGAGATCAGGGCCTCACAGAGCTAGGCACTGTACACAAACACACAATACGAGACAGTCCTTACCTTGAAGAGCTCACAATCTAAACAGATTTGAGAATGTGTGGGAAGGAAAACAGACACAGAAAGATGAGGTGACTTATCCAGGGTCACATAACTGGTCAGTAATAGAACCAAGAATAGAACCCATTACTTTTGAGTCCCAGTCTAGTGCCCTGTCAACTGACCTCACAAGCTTCTGCTCCTGCCTCTGGATTTGATCACCCAAACTTTGGAAGTGCTAGGAGTTGTTTGCAAAATTCAGCTATAGGTTTTGATTTCTATCTCATAATGGATCAAACCAAAAGCTCAGATTTGATCACCCTTGATCTCTCAGTTGTTTGAAATCCCTACTTAGGTGTGCAACTTGAGCCCATCTCTAATTTACACATACAGCATCAAAGATTTCTGCCACACTTTTACAGCAGCTATGTATGTTTGCATAACTGCAAACCATGGCCTGAATTTAGTTGTGATGTTTAAGATTTTTAATAAATAAAGTTCTTGCAATATTCTTGTAATTGATCAATATTAATAGTTAATACCAAGCAAAATAATTTTAGAGAGTCAGATGCATTTAATGTGATGGATATACTTCCTTTTATATGTATAAACTGCAGAGTTAGTATGCTTTTCACCAAATGTGAATTTTAACACTTCCAAAAAACACAAGTAAATGAATTAATCCAAGATTCAAAGCTATTAACTACTAACAATTTTGCTTGGTTAAAAATCAATAGGGCCTTCAATGTAGAGCTCAATTAAATAGTCATTGAAGATGATATTCATGAGGAATTCTGCTTTTTTCCAGTTCAGACATCATTAAAAAAAAGAAGTCACAATTTCAAGCGTATTTGTCATCTGGAAGATTTTGCCAAATACTCTGCAAAAGCAACAACAACAACAACAACAAAAGTTGAGTCCATGGATTTTTTGTGAACTGTAGACTTTGGCTCTTACATTATACAATCCATCACTTAAGTTATACAATATTATTTCTGATCCCTGAATAGATTAATATTTTTAAGACAAACACCAAATAAACAACAGAGTCGCAGTACAAACATTCGGATGAATATTGAATGTTTATGTAAATATACATCTTTTGGGATTCACAAACATTTTCATAAATACCTGGCGGTTGTCTGAATATTTGTGAACAACAAAGAATATGATCCCAGAAAGAGTAGACCTAACTCTACTTAAAAACTACCTCTCTAATCTTCTGTATTCCATTTCGCTCCTGGATTTGACTTTAGGTATTTAGAAGTGGTAAAGTTAGGCAGCAGTATTTCATCCTAACAAATGAGTTTCCCCACTAGAATTCTGGTGAGTAAAAGTAGATAAATAGAAACCAGTAAAACATTTTATAACTGGCAAATCATCCTTTTAAATGCCTTTTTTTCCTTCCATAAGTTTAAGAGCCATTGTGGCAGAGGCACCTCACTTTTCTAGATGTTCCATAGTTGTAATAAAATAATCTATAATATTGTTTCACATCAGTGGTATTATAGGCTGTGCCTCCAAATCATGAGGAGCCCTGTTGTGGCAACTCTCTGGCCTCCCGTTAACTTTCAATTGAGCTTAGGCAGATTGCAAAAATGGACATGGTAACAGTTCAAGTTCCTTTAGAGGTTGGAATGCTTTCAGATGAATGGCCAACACAAGCGAATCTTAACCTTGCAGGCTGATAGAATTTCATGAAAAGGTTTGGGCGGGGCCCACTATCCTACAAACCAGGTTGTAAACTTATTGGCATAGTAAATCTCTTCAATGGTATTTTGGTAACTTTGTTACTAGCTGATTTTCCCCTGTTCCCTTCCCCATTTTCATTGTATTTTCACATGTGCTCACAGAAGTCATTAAAGCTTTTTTCATGAGATCTCCCCATCCCAGCTACCAGGTAGTGAACACTCATCTTGTGAAGACATCAAAAGAATGAACATCAAAGATACTCCAGAAAGACTAGGATATTACAGCATTTTAAAATGTAAGATGGCTAAAAATGAATTTAAAAGAAGCACTAGTTGTGATCTCTATCAAGCAGACAGAAACTTAAAAAAAACAAACCCATAAAATATCTGCTTTCTTTTCAGCCTGCATCATTGTTAGATGACTCTTCTCTTTCACACAGAGACACGTTTTCTCAGGGACCAATCCTGGCAACCTTTCTTCATGCTTGTTCATGCAAGTAGTCCCAGTCTGTTCTAGTTTCTTACTTAACTCCATATCCATCACCATGGTGTTTGAATGTTTTCTAGGGTTAGAGTAAAAACATTAAGTCACTTACATCATAAATCTCTCTCTGTTCCATCACCGAAAGGATGTGATGGCTATGTGTGGGTTTTTCCAGAGATAACAAGTTACAAGTTGTCGTGTAAGAAAGCAAAATCAAAGAAATCAAAATCACCTTTGGACCTAGAACTAGTGGCATTCGTAGATCTTGAGGGAGAAAATTCCAAGTCTCAGGCTTACTACTCAGAAGAAATTGTTTCCTGCGCAGATGAATTTCACCTTAGTGATAGGCAGGTCCATTATGACAAAAAAATTGAAAGATCAAATTAGTTAACAGACACAGAGAAAGACATTCTCTCAAGTATCCTTGGTCCCAACTAAAACAGATTAATTGCTCAAGAGGAAGCCAATGGAGAGAGCAGAGTATAAAGGTATTGTGCTCTTAGTAATGCATATTCCTGAGAAGGCATGTCACTATATTCTGCACCAATTATAGCTTTTTTCCCCCCAAGGCTGACATTTCTAATTCAAGGGATACTGCACTGAAGTAATTCAGTTCAGAGGTAATGAAGGTTAAGGCCTGTAAGCAAATGTAATGGTTTGCAAGGCTGTATTAGGATATGATCAGAGAGTGAAAGCTGGTTCTGTGTGTCCTTAGTAACATTTCCTATAATTGTATATTTTCAACACTCATAATGAAGTTCTAATTTTATTTATATTTATGAATCTGGCAGGACATCAGTGATTTTATATATTTTATCTGTATCTATATATAATCAAAATGCCATTTACAAGTGTGATTAAATTAGGGTGTGACTGATATACCAATCTATCCTTCAGTGCTTTCAACCAGCACTCTAGGAGGAAGAATGACCATTTTGGTGTTCAGTTGAACAGCAGCCTGATAATAAAACATTTGTGTTCTCAGTAATAAACTTTACAAATAAATTTAGATCATTAATTTCTTTTTGGAACCAGATGAACCAACATGCCAATGAGAATGCATCTGGAGGGCAAGTTGTCCTCAACAGCAGCTTTGTTAAATAAACAATACAATGTCAATTTGTTTTCAAGCTCCACGACATTTCTGAGAATTAAGCAAGCAATTAAATCAGACTGCATAGAATTCATTTTGATTTTTTACATGCAGTCCACTTGGTTTATCTGATTGTGATAAAATTAACCAACCTGCTCAGACTCCTGCTGTGATAGCTTCAAGGACGACAGCTTGGCCAAGTTTTTTCTTAGATTTCTTCCTCTGATATGTGCCTGTCACCCTTATTGTTCTCAGCAATCTATTTTCTAGATGACCTCAGTCACATTAAGCCACTTAATCAGTTCTTTCACAAGGTAAGAAATATCCTTCATATCTCTGGTTTGCAAAAACTAACACAAATGATAATGCTGGAGATGCTAAGGGCCTGATTCTCCAGTGACTTGTACCTTGTGCAGTCACCACAACTCTGCAAAGTAAATGTGAAATGCTACCAAGTTGTTATTGTAGGGCCAGATTCTCTGTTGCCATTCACATTCTATTGTCATTTATTTATGATTATACAATTTAACAATTGTATTATTGTAACACCTATGATCCTACTCAAGGACCACAGGACCCCATTGTGCTAGATGCTGTACAAAGATCAAAAAGACAGTCCCTACCCAAAACAAGTAAGCAGCTAAATAAAAGACACAGATAGGTAGATAGGAGTACAAGGAGGGCAAAGTAAGTTTAAAAAACACTACTAAATCAGAATGATAGGGGCATATTTTCTTTTACATTAAGGTCTCTTTATACTGCTCTGGAAATGAAAAAGGGTTTCAATTATGTTTACAGTCACTTTAAAGCCCCTTTACATTGCCAGAATGGGTTAAATGGGCGTGAGTGTAAATCACAATCAAACTGTTTTACCCTTACTTTGAAAAGTTTTGACTAACTATGATAGCCAGAAACACCAGAGCCAGATGGGATAAATTACTGATCTAAGCATCCACACCAATATAACTTGGGTTTTGTGTTTGTGATTTGTGGTCTTTTTATTTATTTAAAAAAAAAAAACATCTAAAGAAAATGAAACACAGTCTTGGAATCACAGGATAGAACCCCAGGAAGATCAGCTCAGTCCAGCCTTTCAGCCTGTCACAGTATCATAAAATCATAGAAATGTAGGACTGAAAGGGATCTTGAGAGGTCATCAGATCTATCCCCCTGTGCGAAGGCAAGACCAAGTAAACATAAACTACTCCTGATAGGTGTTTGTCCAGTTTATTCTTAAAAACCTCCAATGATGTGGATTCCACAACCTCCCTTGGGAGCCTATTGCAGAGCTTAACTACTCTTTTAGCTTAGATATTAGGAAAACCTTTCTAGCTATATCTCCCTTGCTGCAGATTAGGCCCATTCCTTTTTGTCCTACCTTCAATGGACATGCAGTACAATTTATCACCATCCTCTTTATAACAGTCCTTAACATATATGGAAATTTATCAAGTCCCCCCCCCCCCCAGTCTTTCCGCCCCCCCCCCACAAGATTAAACATACCCAGTTTTTTAAAATCTTTCTTCACAGATCAGGTTTTCTAAACCTTTTATCATTTTTGTTACTCTCCTTTGGACTCTCCAATTTGACCACACCATTCCTGAAGTGTGGAGTTCAGAACTGGACACAGTACTCCACCTCAGGCCTCAACAGTGCCGAGTAAAGTGGGACAATTATCTCCTGTGTTTTACATACAAAACTCCTCTTACTACACCCCAGAATTGCATTAGCTTTTTTTGCAACTGCATCATATTGTTGACTCAGATTCAATTTGTGATATACAATATCCCCCAGATTATTTTAATCAGTACTACCACCTGGCTAGTTATTCCCCATTTTTTTAGTTGCACACTTCATTTTTCTTTCCTAAGTGAAGTACTTTGCATTTGTCTTTATTGAATAAAATCAACAAGACCAAAACCAATTCTCAGCTTGGTGTTATCCACAAATTTAGTAAGCCCACTCTCCACTTCATTACTCAAGTCAATAATGAAAACATTGAATAATACCAGATCCAGGAGTCATCCCTGCAGGACTCTACTAGATACACTCTTCCAGTATGACACTCTTCCGTATGACAGAGAACCATGGATCACTACACTTTGAATGTAATCTTTCAACCACTTGCATAGCCATCTTATAACAACTTCATGTAGGGCACCTTATGAGAAGGGCATGTGGGACTATATCAAAAGTTTTACTAAAAATCAAGATATATGACATCTACTGCTTCCCACCTATCCACTAGGTTTGTAACCCTGTCAAAGAAGGAAATTAGTTTGGTTTGGCATGATATTTTTCTTGACAAATCAATGCTGGATTCCTTATAATCCTATTATCCTCTAGGTGCTTAAAAACTGATTGTTTAACAACTGGTTTCAATATATTTCCAGATATCAAAGTTAGGCTGTCTGATCTATAATTCCATGGGTCCTCTTTCTTCATCTTTTTAAAATATAGGTATTATGTTTGCCTTTCTTCAGTCATCTGGAACCTCACCCATCCTCTATGAGTTCTTGAGGATAATTGCTAATGGTTCTGACATTGCTTCAATTTGTTCCGTAAGCACCCTAAGATGAAATTTATCACACCTTCTGATTTTAATACAATGATAAATTAAAGCCCACACAATTTAAAACAAACATTCTGTTCATTTTGTGTGGACATTAAGCATCCCATGGTACATACTGTAAGATAATTACCTTGAACAAAATTTCCCCTTCTTTCTGTATATGTAGACATTGGGTTTCTTGGGTATTCCACTCTCTAAACAAGTCACAGTGCTAAGTTAATTTGTACCATCTCTGAATAAATCAAGGTCCACATGATTATGTTTGGTTTTAACTTATGAGAAATATCCTAATTCAAAATGTGGAACAGTATTAATTGTTGCATTGTGGCAGGTAAGTCTCTGCTTTACATTCACAAGACTTGTCAACTTCAAGCAGAGCTTTCAAGGCTAGACTTCAAGCCTATTCAAGCAGAAGACCAATGTCATGTAAATAACACTTCACTTTCCAGAGTTAAATAAGTTTCACTAACTTTATGTTTCACCTCTTTAAAAGAGATATTCCCCAAAATACAGCAATGATCCTTCCAGGATGTAAAGAGCCTTATATACCAGTATATTCCATATTCCAAACAACCCAGAATCAGAGAATACATTAATCCATTGTTTTGGTCATATGTCCTCTAAAGAAACCATTCTCTTCTAATACAATGATTTCTAAACAAGCTTCTATAACCTTTTTCTTCATCTTGTTTACTTTGCCTTTTTTTTTCTTCTTAAATCATTGTTAAAAATACTTCTGTCTCTCTCTGTACTTCTCTTTATCATAACAGAACTGCAGCATTTACAGTAACGACAAAACATAAATTGTGCTGACATTGGGTGACACTACAATGCAGTTAACATATTTCACCACTGGTTTCTTTCAGCCATTTGGAGCAGACAGACTACCAGGGCAGGTAGGAGTCATTTTTATAGCTCTTGCACGTCACTATAAAATAGGTCAGTTATTTTACATTTGCAGTTTAGTACTTACTTTATAGTTATATTTTAGATTTTTGTAAAATAAGTATTTTCTATAGCACCTCTACCTGAGGTTCTCAAAATATATGTTCTGAGATATGTTGGATGAGATCCTCACTCTCATTTGGCTCCTTTGAACTAGACAAAAGGGCTGGAGTGGCATAAACAGGCCCTAAAAGCTCTGGTTCCAGCTGAGGGAGAATTCCCCAAGCACAAATACTGAAGATAACAGCTGAAAGGCTATTGTCCTAGGATTCCCATGTAAGCATGGGGTAGGGGACATGCTGTGGGAAGGAGAGGGGCTGCATCACACAGCACTATGAAGATTCTGAGCAGCACTGTGACCCATAAGGCAGTCTGAGGAGGCTGCCACAACTTAGACAGGCTCCCAGAGCTCTTCACCATCTTCTCTTCTCTCTCCTCCTCCTTCTCCCTTCCCCACCAAAGCTTTTCTATGTGTTTCTCATGAGTTTTCTCAGTGCTCTTTCTACCGTGGTGCCAAATATATTTTTCCTCATAATGCTGTACAAAAAGACAAGCCATTTTTGTATAAGCCCAGTCAAAGTCTATATTCACAATAATACATTGAAAACAAACAAACAGTGGTCTTACAGAGATGCACTTCTGAGATTGCTAACTTGATCATTCACTTCTCAAAACTCCCCAAACCCCCTTAACATGTTTTTAATTAATCCCCCACATGCAATATTCAACATTGTCCTACACTTTGTGCAATTATTTCTTGGTAGTCCATCGCTGATGATGACGACATTATTGCAGTTCTCATATATGGCTACATATATGACTCTGCAGTCCGAATCCTGATACACAGAGTCAGCCACACTGAGGGCATGGGAAGTCTGTATCTACAATCTTTGATGATATGATTCTGTGGTGCCTTTCACATGCAGCCTAGAGATAATTTTGTTGATCCCGCTCAAATCTGTCACATGCTGATCTTGTCAGAGACCACCAGTGAGTCCTGTTCTGAGCCATTTGCTCAAGTTCTTTGGGATTGATGCCAGCCCACTGGAGACTGCTCTTCAGATTATCTTTGAAGTTCTTATACGGCCGACCCTTCTTCCTTTTGCCCTGACTCAGCTCCTGATACAAGATCTGTTTTGGGAGACGGTGGTCTTCCATTCTGATGACATGTCTGGTTCACCTAAGTTGTGCTCTCAGTACCATTTCCTCAATAGTGGTTATGTTTGCTCTCTCAAGGACCTTAATACTGGTCACTCTGTCCTGCCAGCGAATGCTCATTATTGAGCAGAGGGAGTGCATGTGAAATTGTTCAATCTGTTTAATAAAGAGTCCACATCTCAGATCCATACAGGAGAGATGTTAGAACCACTGCACTGTAGATCTTCAATTAGGTGGAGAGACGGATGTTGTGTTGGTTAAGTACTTTTGTTTGAAGTTGGCAAAGAGCCTGGCTGCCTTTACTAATTCTGGAGGAAATTTCCTTAACAAGGGAACCATCACTCGAGATGGTACTGTTCAAATACTTGAACTGATCCACATTTTTCAGCTGTGTGCCTTGGATGAAGATGGCTGGCACTGGGGCACTGAAATGAGGTGCTGGTTGGAACAAAACCTCGTCTTCCCGAGACTGATGGTGAGGCCAAAGAGCTGGGATGCTTCAGAAAATCTATCAAGATGACCTGAAGGTCATCTTGTCTATGAGCCATCAAGGCGCAGTCATCTGCAAAAAGTGCCTCGATGAGAAGCCTCTCCAATGTCTTTGTCTTAGCACTGAGACTTCAAAGGTCAAAGAGGGAGCCATCGAATTGGTAGCAGATGTATATCCCCTGATCCAAGTCCCTTGTTGCATGGCTGAGAACATAGGCAAAGAACACGTTGAACAGCACTGGAGCAAATATGCAGCCTTGCTTCACTCCATTCAAGATTTCAAATGCATCAGAAAAATCACCACTCACATTTCACTGCCATGTGGTCATGGAAGATATGGATGATTTGTATGAATCTTCTTGGGCAGCCCAGTTTATGTAGAATGTCCCATAGACCCTTTCTGTTGACCATATCAAAAGCTTTGGTCAAATCGATGAAAACTGCATACAGGTCCATGTTCTGCTCTAAACATTTTTCTTGGACCTACCCTATGACAAAGATCATGTTGATAGTGCTACAACCTGGTCTGAAACCACACTGCTCTTCTGGCAGATTGTCCTCAGATAAGTTTGCAATGAGTAAAATGTGAGCTAGCATCTTTGAAGTGTTGTGGCATTTCTTCTTCCTCCAAAATGCTACTCAGGATGTCATGAAGCACCTCGAGCCTTTGAGCCTGCTCCTTTATACAATTCTGCTGGGATACCATCCTCTCCAGGTGCTTTTCCAGAGTTAAGTTGTTTGATGGCTTTTATAACTTCCTCAACTGATGGAGGGAGATAGAGATCCTCTTTGATTGGTTTCTCAGGTAAATGGCCAAGGACACGTCGATCGACTGTGGATGGTCTATTTAGTAGACTACTGAAGTGTTCAGCCGATCTCTGTATGATTCCCTCCTTGTCTTTGATGAGGGTTGTGCCATCTGCTGACTTCAAGGGGGCTGTGCCAGATTTAGATGATCCGTAGACTACTTTGAGAGAGTCAAAGAACATCTTTGCTTTGTTTGTATCTGTGTAATGCTGGACTTCTGCAGATTTCCTCTCCCACCACCCATCCTGCATTCTCCTTAGTTCAGACTGGGCCTTGCTCTGTAGGTACTTAAACCTATATTTCTTTGAGATGGAAGTGAGTTCATTCTGCCATTCAACAAATGCTTTCTGCTCGTCACTTAGGAGTTTGGAGATGTCCTCATTGTTCTCATCAAACTAATCCTGGTGTACCCTTTTTCTTTGGCCCCAGCACTGATTTAGCTGTGTCAATAATCACATGTTTAAACTGGTTCCATTTTTCTGATGGGTTGCCACTGATTGATAGGCATGAAAAAATCTTGTCATCAAGTGACTGCTGAAACTGCACCTGATAGTTGGCGTGCTTGAGCTTTGCTATGTTGAAGGCTTTTCTATTAAGTTTGGGACACTTGCACTGTGAAGGAACTATATGCAGGGTCAGCACTGCTCTTACCAATCTGTGGTCTGTCCAGCATTCTGCACCATGCATAGCGCTGGTAATTCTGACATTGCGGATGTCTCATTGGCAGGTGATAACATAGTCAATCAGGTGCCATTGTTTTAACCATGGGTGCATCCATGTCCTTTTATATTTATCATTTTGCCTAAAGATGGTGTTAGTAATGAGCAGACTGTGTTCTGAACATTTACCCAAGGGGAGGAGTTCATTGCTGTTCTTCTTTCCCACTCCATGTCATCCCATCACACCTCTCCAGTCACTGCTATCTCTACCAACCCTAGTTTTAAAGTCTCCCAGCAGGATGAGTTTGTAATAGGCATGGGTTGATCTGATGATGGAGTCCAGGTCAGAGTAGAACTTCTCCTTGCTTTCCTCTGTTCTGGTCAGTGTGGGTGCATAGGCACTGATGATAGTGACAGCCATAGAGGATTCATGGGAAATTAAAGTTTCATGAGCCATCCATTCAGGCCAACAGGGAGATCAGGAAGTTGTTTCAGGAGTGACGTTCTTATGGCAAATCCAAGTCCATGGATCCTGTCTTCATCCTCTGCTTTTCCTTTCCAAAAGAAAATGTAATTGCCTCCTAGCTCACTGAGGGAACCGTCTCTGGCCAATCTAGTCTCACTCAGTTCTGCAATATCAATGTTATAGCGGGCAACTTCTCTGAAGACAAGAGATATTCTTCTCTCAGGCCTTCGTGCATCACCTCCATCCATAAAGGTGCAGATATTCCAGGCTTCTAGGGTGAGTCTTTTCTTCTTTATTGTTTTTCAATCGCTGTAGGATGAGCTGCCTGCCGCTGTAATCTGTCCAGATGTTATGGGGCAGGCAATGTTTAGGGCACCTTTTCTAGACTCTTCCCTTAGAAAGGGTGAGCAGTGCTATCCTAAAAAGGGCTTCTCAGTTACCTTATGCTGCCAAACTTCTCCGCTGCCCCAAGGATGTAGCTGAATAGCCACTAATCCCAAGGCCGCCTATGTGCAGGATTGTGGCTATGACTGCCAGTGGTCATCTCCACCTGCCGCTTTGCCATGCCCCCGTCACCGCAGGACTTGAATTAATTATATGATGATAATGATGATGAGATTTGATAAGATGTTAATGGGATGAAAGTTACGAGAAAACCTGTGCAGGAATTTTTAAGTGAGAAAGCTGTTGCACAGGGGCAGTCCCATTCTCTTGGCTGTGGAAGTCAGATTCCAGTAGCACGAAGAATAGTTACAGCTGGGGACTTCCTTAGCTGCAGTGGATGACCAGGACATCTTCTGTGCCTCGTCATCAGCAACGTGCTGTGGGGCACGGAGAGAAACTGCCTTTAAGGCCATTGAATCACAAATTGATTTCCTCTGCCCAGTCCGCTGGAACAGTCTTCACATGCTAGAGAAAGGCAGTTTCCCTATCTTGCCGAGGACAAAAGACCCATTGGCTACCCTCACCTGGTTTAGCCTGCTTCTCAAAGTAGTTTCCTGGGGTGTGGCCGCAGTGACATGCAAACAGCAATTTGGAGCCACAGGTGAGAGCTGGGTGTAGGTGGGGACCAAAGCAGATGAACTGTTCCCAAAGGAGCATGACATGTTCCTCCAGCAGAGGTACTATGCCTCCTGAGTATCCCCCATACACCCGGCAGTTATTTAAACCAGTGCAAGGTGACTGCAGTGTGAGATTATATCTTCACTGAAGGAAAAGTGTGTTTTTATATCCAGATCATTATCTCGAGGTCAAATGCTATTATAGCTAGATGAGGTAAATACCAGGCGAGTGATATGGGATTGATCTTGATTATCTACACAGATGTAAAAATTGCCCATGCCTTTTCTCGATTAGGATTTTACAACAAGATAGCTATCTCAATGTAAAAACACACCCATTTTTTTCAGTGAAGACACAGCCAATATAAAATACTACTAAAATCAGCACGGTAATGGTTTTGCACTCACTTTTCACTGGTATAATGATTGTACAGGGTGAGGGCAATTGTAAACCAGGCCCAATATACACAGTTCAATCCTCCTTATTGGTATGTAACTGTCAGCTTTTAACTGTAATTACATCCGTTTAAAACCAAACCAGACCAAACATAGCTATTTTTGTTTTAGTGTCTGTATTCTGTCTTATTCTAATATAAAGTAACTTCAAGAATCTCCACCCAATAAGGTGTACACAATGCTCATTTATTGTCTTTCACAACTATTATATATATATAATATATTATATATAATAGTTGTGACAGACAATAAATATATACATACTGAAGAGCTCCGTTACGCTAATTAAAAGTCTTGAGATAAAATTACTTCAGCCCATTTTTGAACACTGGGACAGAGCAAGCTGATCTACATTTAACATCAAAAGGCCAGGGTCTCTAAAACCTTAGAGTACAATTAACAATGGCTCAGGCGTCTGCCATCTCCTTTCTATATTTGGAGCTAATTGGTAATACCAAGAAGTGATGCACAGAGGGGGACAAGCTATCAGTGAGACAGATAAGTCCCAGGCTGAAAAGGACATTCTAGGTTAAAAGAAGAATTCCTAAATCAGTTCAGATTTTTTAAGGAAACAATGCAGTGGCAAAGGAATTGAAAACTATGGCCATGGCATTTTGAGATGGTATTTAAGCTTACCACTGACAATATGCTTCTATACAGTTCTGGAATATAGGAGGAAGCAAGAGCATTTGGAGTTTCAATAGGGAAGAGAAAAGGTTTCAGGTCAACTGTACTGAAAGGAAGTATTCAACATTCCAGTCAAGTGTAACTCAAAAGGTAAACTTGTGATACTTTTTTGCATTTCCAATATATACTGAAGTTCCTTCTGAGTAGCTCAAAGTGCTTTAACATTAATAACTGTAGCCTAACTGCATTCATGAGATAGATATTATTCACATTTTACAGATGAAGAAAAGTTGCATATGTTTAAATTACTTTCCCAATGCAGAGAAGTATGTGTCACAATCAGGAATAGAAGCTAAGCCCCCTGCCTCAACTTTATTTACTTTATCTATCAGACTTTCTTATCCAACAGCCAAACCAAGCTCATTATTATTCCTAACTGCATAACTACAGAAAACAATCAGTGCTAATGATGCACAGAATTTTTAATGTTTCTTTCTGCCATTTTCTCCACTCAAAGGGCAAACCTGATAGAGTAGGTTTAATTCAGTCCCTGAATTTCTCTGTACAGCTTCATGTCACTAGGTTATATGTTGCTATGTGTTTAACTTGAATTAGTGAAAATGCCTTTCACCAATTAAAACAAGTCAAGGGGCTCAGAATGGCTTTTTCTAGACTCATCAACATGTTTGTGGTATATGTATTAGTGGATGAACTATGCAGGAATTAGAAAAAAAATCAAGGAAAAATGCAAGCTACCCATCAACAATTGACCTCCGGAACACACACAGTATTAATGTTTCTACTGCTCTCTCTCTCTCTGCATGTGTGGTTTCCTACTGACATTCTCATTTCTTTAGTGCATTGCTGTAGGCTATTGTTCCCTATAATGACACTAGTCTACAGCAGGCTCTCTCAGATATGTAAGAGGAGAGAATAAAACTTTTTGGTGGCTGAACTCAACTTGGTAAAAAATGGAAATGTTTGTGGTAACTGGATACTTAGTTGAACTGCCCTTTACTCGTGTTTCTAATGAATTCTTCATAATGGCACTGGAGGTTCTGTACACTATATTGTGGTTATTCAGCTTTCCTGAAGTAGACTAGCTACTTACCTATACAAACATTGTCACAAGTCTCTATTGTCTGTACTCCGTCTTGTGAATGTCTTCTCCCACTAGATAAGTGCCTTAAGTAAATAAAGTAAGTAAGTACCTTTAACAGATACACATGCTTCTATATGAAGAGGAAAGTTCAGTTGCAGGTGTATGACATCTATGAAATTATTCAAATACAGTACAAATTTAAATAGGCCATAAGTAGGATTGCTTATACCACTGCCATCACCACTCAAAAAGAGATTGGGAAGAAGAAGAAAAGAAAGAGTTAATTTTTCCTCTATCTCAGAGATGTATTTTTTTCTTTACAGGGTTCTAGGTTGGATCAGGGCCTTTTTTCTTGGTACTGGTAACAAATGAGTCATTTACTTTCCTGCTACCCTTATCTTTGTACTGATAAGCAAATATCCCTGCTCTTCTTTCCTTCTCACATTCTTTTGTTAAGAACTCCACACCCTATAATCCAGAAGTAATAGTTTCTTAGGAACCCTTCAGAGGACTTATTCAAAACCCATTGAGCTCTGTAGAAGTGTATTGACTTAAATAGGCTTTGGATCTATCCTCAGAGAAGCAGCAATGCCATGTAGTTATATTTCATCTGATACAGGGAAAATGCCATGTTGTCTTCCTGGAAGAAAGGAGTGAGTGGGAATTGCTAGTTCCAGAATACACACTGATTCTCCATTTAAATCTATTCTCTTTTGATAATGTCATTTCTCACCACTGATATCTAAGTATTTCCACCTTCCCAAACTCTGCATATGTATAGGAGAAACCATTAACAAATTACTTATATATACATTAATATATATACATTAATTCACCAGGTATATTCACTTCCATAGTCCCATCTGTCCTCCCTCATCCCTCCCCCAAAAAGGATTTTAATGTAACCCCCATCTTCTTTCACAGCTTTGTTTATGGTAATTTTGGGGAAAACAAGACTCTTAAAAGTAACTGGCATTCTAACAGCAAACGACACTTATGCTTCTGTGTGAGAGAGAGAGGATTTTCTCAACATTAGGTTTTAAGGGAACATGTTAGTCATTATCTCTAAACACGAGAGACCAACAATAGTATTACAAATAGCAAATTAAAAGTCACAAGTTCAGCTGAAACAATGCAGACCTTTTTCACTGCTGCCAAATGTACTATGCATACCTAGAAAATGTGTACCGGCTTAATGGCTAAATATACTAAGGATATCTTGATATTACCCAGAGCTGTAATGGAATGTGTCCATTTGAAATAGCATCAGAGATGTACACAAGATGGCAGCAGCAGTGTTGTAGAGAGTTCAAACAAAATGTCTTTCTGGTTCATAACAAGCCTTCATGTATTCAAAGGCATTTCCAAATCCATGCTAGCTAGTATCAGACAGAAGTATTTTCAACACTGTTGTTACTAGCAGGTCTCTAACACAGTTTCCCTTCTCAGTGTGGAGATTTGTATTTATCTTATAATCAAGTTAAAATATGCTATGGTGAAATAGGGAAGCATTTTCAAAAACACCTAAGTGACTTAGGAACCATTTTCAAGAGTGGCTTAGGGCCATATTTTAGGCATCTAAAGGTGCAGATAGGTACCTAGGAGGATTTTTAAAAGCCCTTAAGTGCCTATCTTCCTTAAATTCAATGGGAGTTAGGCACTTAAGCACTTTTGAAAAACCCATGGTCTCCTACCTACATTTTAGACCCTTAAATACCTTTAAAATATGGCCCAAAGTCACTTTTGAAAATGTTACCCATAATCTATAGCAGAGGTAGGCAACCTATGGCACACATACCGAAGGCGGCATGCGAGCTGATTTTCAGTGGCAATCACACTGCCCGGGTCCTGGCCACTGGTCCGGGGGGCTCTGCATTTTAATTTAATTTTAAATGAAGCTTCTTAAACATTTTAAAAACCTTATTTACTTTACATACAACAATAGTTTAGTTATATATTATAGACTTATAGAAAGAGACCGTCTAAAAATGTTAAAATGTATTACTGGCACGCGAAACCTTAAATGATAGTGAATAAATGAAGACTTGGCACACCACCTCTGAATGGTTGCCGACCCCTGATCTATAGTATGAATTGGCTGACATAGTTCACATGGGTGGAGGCAGGGGAATGTGTGCATGGTTAGGGAACACATGATATAAATATGCTAGCAAAAATTATATTTAAACAAAGCTATAGTTACCACTGTTCTAATCTCAGTATGGCAGGTCCCAAATGTCATTCAATTCTAGTACATTTATTAGGATTTTTTACTCTGAGATTGAACTCTTTTAGTCATACTGAATACACCGTATAGTTGGATGATAAACATAACTGTTAGGAATTTAGCCATCCATGCCACACTGAGACAAAAAGATATTTTAATAACAATAAATCCAGCAGGATCTAAGCTTATAACCTTTTAAGCATAAATCTTTGCTTTATTCTCTAGAAGTTGATTTCTCCCATTAAACTTTTAGGAGGGATATGAGAGCAGCAACAGATGAGTTGACTTGCTCTACTGTAATGTGGAAGTGTAATTTCTGCTTTGATATTCTAAAGTAGGATATAGGCAGCATGGACAAAACCTCCATGTTGGACCTAATCAATTTCAAGATTGAGCTTGATCTGGCCAAAATGAAGGTGCATCAGATCACCGTGCCATTAATACTGATTCTATCGTTTCAAACTTTGGAAAAATCCAGTTAACATGCAAGGCCACAACTGCAGCAACCTTCCTTCCCACCGGCTGCCAGTTCATTAGCGGATAGGTTTCCAAAGTAGCTGTAGAGGCCAGTGTCATTACTACAGCTTCTGTTGAAGACACCACCTCTGCATTTGTGTCCATCAACATCCACTAATTCTCTTAAAACGCCTTCCAGGACAGTTGAGATGTCATTCATATAAAAGCCAGCCTTCTGGTATGTTATGGTGGAGCTGTCAGTGCTATTCAACATATAAATGCTTTAATCATGCCCCTCTGCCTTCTCCTGAGCCACCATCTTTAGTCTTTTTAGTCCATAACCTTGTTCTGGAAGCTATTCATTCTCTTGTTTTAGTTTCAGGTTCTCCTCGTTACTTTCTTCTAGTCAGAGTTGCAGACTTATAAATACCAGAAAACATTCTTTTAGTTTTCCTGCCCCACTACTCACATCTTGTCACCCTTTCATGAGGCATAGTGCTTGTTCAAGCCCTCTCAGTTTGTGCTCCTGGGTAGTTTTTCCCTTGAATACTAAACTTTTTAATTTGGCTGCCCACATCTCAGCTCCCTTGAGACTGTTGTTCACCTTCTTCCAGTTGCTTTTCTCCTCCTCTGGCTGAAATATTTGGATCTCCAGACATTGCTCCCTACTAGGGTCAGGGCTTCTTGGTGATGGGTATTGGCAATCCCAGTCATGTGGTGCCTGCTGCGTGGCATATTTATCACCTGCGAGTTTCTCCTGAATTTGAACCATTTCAGCAGCTGTGTGCTCACACAAGTACTGGAGCTGTATCTTCAACTGCTGGGCTTCTTGGACGCTAGTGCAGAATTTCTTCTAAAGAACACCATGTTCCTTTTTGAGCAAACCGCAACCAGGTGGCTTCTCTACTGCTCTGTGACTAACTCCTTCTGCTTGTCCTATAGTCACTACATTTGTTCCCATTGCTTGGTCAGTTAAGGTAAGAAAGCCTACATCTAGACCTGCAAATTGCATAACTTTTCAATAACCCTATCAGAAGGCTTTTCACATACCTCCCCCCAGGATCACCAGAACCTTTTAACCAGCTCCATTGAGAAATCCCTTTCCTCAAGAATTTCCTTTCAGTGTCCTAGGGCCTCCTGACCAAACCCTCATATGCCTTATTAGGCTCAGGAGTTCCTTAACTAATTAACTGCCCAGCCACCCAGGTAATTAATTACTTAAAACTGAATCTGGATTGGCTCATTCTCCTTATCAGAGCCTTTCACAGGTAGGCTGGTCCCTGACTCCCCTAAAAGTGGGTAGGTGACATTACATTAGATTTCTCAATAAATTTGGTACTGTTTATGTATTAGGAGTAGTGTTCTTTTCACATATTACATAGAGTCATGACCATGCTTCTTAGCTGAAAAGCTAAAATCTAAAACAAAAACTAGTCATAAGGTTTGTAGATTGGCCAATATTGCTCCACTGAGACATTCTGCAGTTATTGCTGCCATACAGTATGTGCAGTGTCAAAGGCTATGGTATACACTCCTTAAATTAAGTACTTCTGGTACTGATGGTAGCTACAACCATCAAAACACCAGTTATCTAGCTAAGCTAAAGAATTTAAGTTGATAAAAAAAGCAAACATCTACATGTAATGCATCAAACTAATCCAACTTCAGTGGAGTCACACCAGGAATGGATTTGTCGCATGCTGTCTTTTGCACCTCCAGGAACTCGGTGGAGATATTGACTATGAGTCGGAAAGAGTAAAAGTGTAAATTTAATATGTAAAAATAAAGGGTTATAAACAAACAATTTAAATAAGTATTGCATACTTCAACAAAAGGAAAAATGTAAAGGGAAAGGATCTATTTATCCTATTGATGCATGGAAGTCTGATTTTGTGTGTGTTTGTATGCAATAAAGTCCTAGTCCGTGACTGAGTTTCTAAGGTGTTACTGCAATATAAATATTTATTTAGATTTATAAAATTGCTAAAAGGTGCCCAGCCATATTCTACATAATTAGAAATACATTAAAGCAATTAAAAATAATCCTCTGCAAACCCTCCATGCTCCCCATAAAAAACAAACAAACTGTCCTTTATACAGGTGCTCCCCAACTTGGGTAACTCAAATTTTGCATAAGTCGGAAATGTATACCCAACCATTACGCAAAAAAAAAAAAAAGAAAAAACAAAAAAAAACCCCTATTTCTAGCTTACAGAACTTTTTCTGTAAGTGCGGATTTGCGTAAGTCAGGTTTGCGTAACCCAGGGGGCATCTGTAACTACAATTCTCCCATCCCTTTTCGAATACTGATTGATGCATGGAAGATCAAACAATGATGTCTTCCATTAATGCTACTTTATGGCGTTATATGGAATCCCTATAGATTCAAGAACCCACGATCCCACATACTTGCAGGCTCTCGTGCCTATGGAAGAACATAATAAGAATGGCCATACTGAATCAGACCACGGTCGATTCAGATCAGTATCCTGTCTTTCAATAGAGAACAGTTGCAGATGTTTCAGAGGGAATGACTATAACAGGGTAATTATCTAGTGACCATTCTGTCATCCAGTTCCAGGTTCTGGCAGTTAGAGGTTTAGGGACATCCAGAGCACGGAGTTGCATCCCTGACCATCTTGGCTAATAGCCACTGATGGACCTATCCTTCATAAACTTATCTAATTCTTTTTTGAACCCTGTTATACTTTTGGCTTTCACAACATCCCATAGCAATGAGTTCCAGAGGTTGTCTCTGAAGTATGTGAAGAAGTACTCTCTTGCGTTCATTTTAAACTTGTTGACTATTAATTTCATTGGGTGACCCCTGGTTCTTGTGTTGTATGAAGGGGTAAATAACAACATTTCCCTATTCACTTTCTCCACACCATTCATGATTTTATAGATATCTCTCATATCCCCCTTAGTTGTCTCTTTTCTAAGATGAACAGTCCCAATCTTTTTAAATCTCTCATTGTGTGGAAGTTGTTCCATACCCCTAATCATTTTTGTTGTCCGTCTCTGTACTTTTTCTAATTCTAATATATCTTTTTGAGATCGGGCGACCAGAACTGCACACAGTATTCAAGGTCTGTGCGTACCATGGATTTATAGAGTGGCATTATGATATTTTCTGTCTTTTTATCTATCCCAAGGAATTACCTTTGAAAGTAGTACCATAGCACAACAGAATTTGTTGCAATAATTCATGGATTAGTGCACACGGGGGTAAAAAGTAAAGATAGCCATCCAGGGAAGACAGGAGGACCATATGCTAGTAATAAAGCAATGACCACGAGTATGTTTCCTTTACCCAGAAGTTTTTTTGTTTTTTGTTGTGTTTTTGTTTTTTTAAAGTCAGTGCCTTTACAACCAGTTTTTAAAAGGAATATAACATTAAAATTGATTTATTAAAATTCCTCCTTTTGTGCTCAGTTGGTTAGTTGGTAGAAAGAAGCAGATCTTTCTAGCTGGCTGCAAAAGTTTCTCCACTAAGTTGGAGTTTATACTTCATTTCGAAACATTTTCATACACTAGTTATGTGGAAGATTTTCCTTTTTTACGTTTTATATTTTTCTTACTTGAATACCGCAGCTAGTATGTGCTTTCAATAGGTTTCCCTTTTATTGCTAAGCAGAAAAACCTTTGAATAGTTTTTTGTTTTGCTCTAAAGAAGAACTGTTTACTGAATTGCATTCCAGGTGAGAGGTCTGTATGAAACAGAGGAGAAACTTTCTTGAAAGTTATCAGTTTCCATAATAGGGACTCTAAGTGATAATATAATCACTTCTGATCTAACAAGAGGAGCCCCGTTTTCTAGAATCTACTTTCTAATTTATAATAATTTCTTAATTTTCAACTTTCATTTGAGTTCAAACTTATTCTTAGAGCGCATGCCTAAAGTCACAAAGATTTTGGGGCATGCACCTAATGAGTGGCAAATGTCTGCTCCCACATGCAGAATTGATGAGCGAATAATACAACATAGTAAAGTTTTTCTTGTCATTCATCACATTAAGCCATCCACCAAAGCTATCAGTACAGACATTGGTCAAAAACCAATTGATTTAACTTGGAATCTATTCCTGGAATTATATGAAACTAAAACTATTAACTGTCAACACTTCTTTAACATACTTATTACATTAAATAGGTCTATACCTGGTCTCTTGGGAACAAATCCTTGCCTCTGTGGCTATGGAGGCTCTCTTGAGAGTGGAATCAGTGTCGTTCCAGTGTCTGTCTATTAAATTAATCCATCCATCAAACTACATTTCAACCTCCAGCATTTAACACACATAATCAGGTTAAGAGAGTAGTGAGACAGCAGCAGCATTCTAGGGGGCCACGAAGGTGGTGTGGAATTTTTTTCCACCAGCACACACAGGTTATGAGGGAGTGGTGTGGGGGAACTGGCCAGTAAAGTGCTGAGGACGGAGCCAGAAAATCTGATTATCTGCTACCTGACTATTCCCATCACTCTTCACTTGCCCCAATACACTGTCTTATAAATACAAATGCACATAGCCGGTGTCTAGTACTGATTGGCAGAGTGCATCAAAGTGATGGAGAGAACAAAAGCTGCAGCAGAGAAGTGTTAATGATATTGTACCTAATGCACTGAATATATAATTTTTTTAACCTAACACCTGTATCTAGCCAACCTTCTGCTACATTCCTTCTGGGTCTTCCTGGAATAAACCACTCTGGGTTTGTTCTTTCTTTCTCCCAACCCTTGAGTATGTGTGTGTTTAACAACTCTTATTCATGATACTGCCAACTAGTGAATAACTTATTTAGTTGTGAGACGCTTGGAAACATAGGTGCTGACTTTTGTTTTTGCCGATGGGTGCTTTTGAAGGGTGTGTGTGTGTGTGTGTTTGGGGGAGGCACTCTGCCAGTTTTGGGGGGAGCCTATTTTCAGCATATTTATACATTTCTTTCATATTCCAGTTATTGAATGTGTTTATCATGGTATCTTTACTATTTTAATAATGATTTGATTGTTATGAACTACATAATTACATTATCATGAATTACAGTATATTAAAATCATTGCAATCAGCTACAAACTGTCTTCACTAACTTCCCTGTTTAAAGACATAATGCCTCATTGTAGCTTTCTGGATGAAATTGTCAGCAATCTTATTTACATTTAGGTTCCCTGGTATTATTTTGATGCACATTAAGGACAGCTACATTATTCAGTTGTGTTTGTCCCATTGATGACTGGAGATAATTTTTAAGTCTTCTGAAGCAGGAGAATGAGCATTCCTCAGTTCAGGATGATACAGGCACAGCAAGAAGGATTCTTATGAATTTGCAGTACTCTGGAAACATGACTCCAAGATCTCTTTCTTGATGGGTAACTGCTAATTTAGACATCATCATTTTGTATGTATAGTTGGGATAATATTTTGCCATGTGCTTTACTTTGCATTTAACATTGAATTTCATCTGCCATTTTTGTTGCCAAGTCACCCAGTTTTCTTAGATCCCTTTGTAACTCTTTGCAGTCTGCTTTGGATTTAACTATCTTGAGTAATTTTCTATTATCTGTAAACTTTTCCACCTCACTATTTACCCCTTTTTGCAGATCATTTACCAATATGTTGAACAGTACTGGTCCCAGACCAGTACAAGCCTTTTGGGGGACACCTCTATTTACTTCTCTCCATTCTGTAAATGGACCATTTATTCTTACCCTTCCTTTCCTACCTTTTAACTGGAGTGCCTGGGAATGCCTTCGGGATCATCTAATGATCCTTAATTTAATGATAAGCCTTTTGTTATCTTAATCACGCTGCCTCTGTTTATAAACAAACTCCCTGCCCCAAGGGCAGAAGCTGTTAGTAGCACAGAACTCATCACATTCCACACTCAAGCTCTGAATCATGGGTGCTGAGCACCCACTATTTTTTTCCCATGGGTGCTTGAGCCCTGGAGCAACCACAGAGTCGGTGCCTATGGTTGGAAATTATATCCCTCAATCTGCCTTTCTCTTATTCTGCTCCTCTGACCTCTCATCTCGTTTACTTGGAGCTCTCTCTCTTTGCACCCCACAACTTTCTTCTGATCCTAGTATGAGTTATTGCAAAGCCTCACAGAAAGCAAATTTGATAGAAGAAAATAAACGAGCAAAAGAATAGATTCCTGGAGGAAAATGATATACTTTTATAAGATTTCTGCCTTGCATATAAGGCAGAAATCTTATATATATATATATATATATATGATATACTTTTATATATGATATAACAGGACAACTATGATCTTGATATTTATGAAATGCCAGTTTCTCATAGAGAATTTTTGCACTAGAACTATTCTTTAAATGTCACAAAAAGACAGCCTGTGCCTCACAAAATTAGAAATTTGACTAAATATTTACTCTACCTCTGATGAATCATGCCCAGCGAAAAGAAAAATTGCACTGTGTAACAGCCTACTTTCACTTCTAAATTTGTCTTTCATATTTAAGTGCAGCATGATGACTTGAATGCATAAAGTGAGGGTATTCAGTTAATATATTCAGGAAGGAGTAGGAAGACTATGGCCTCATATAGACTTCTTTTGCTGATCATACAGTATGCACAAATTACAGCTAACAAAAATTAAAATCTACCACTAGTCTTGGAAAAGACATACTCACATTCTGCAGTGGAGCTGAGTTCTACCCTGTGCCAGGACATTGCTATCATAGTTAACAATTAGAATCTATTATCATCATCCCCATCTGTTATCATAGATGGACAGAGGTGCATCGGACTCATCCAGTTACACAGTTGTTAATGGCAGAATCAGGATAGAGCCAGGTCTTCTAACTTCCAATCTGCTTCTTTATCTGCAGGTTTATGCAGCCTCTCCTCAGGGAAATTAGAATATTACAGCACTCGATGGTGTCTCCTCCCTCACAACATCAAGTCTTTCCCAATGCCAATCTACTTAAACCTTTGTGAATACCGTTCTACTTTTCCTTCTTTGTTTTTCTGTGTCAGTCAGAGCTGTGGTACCTTCTGTGGTTGCTGAGCTCGCCTTTCCATCTCCCTTCTACACACACACACACACACACATCCTCCTGCAATATGCAGAATTCCTTGTGCATTAGGGTGGAGAAAGGGGAAGACTGCTCTATTAAATAGGACACAATTCTATGATTCCTTGGATGGTTAGAAACCCTCGTCTAATTTCAAGCCTAAAATTGTTGATGGACAGTTTATATCCATTTCTCCTTGTGTCCACATTGGCGCTTAATTTAAATAACTCTTCTCCCTCCCTCATACTTATCCCTCTGATGTATTTATACAATCATATCTCCCCAAAGCCTGCTTTTGGTTAGGCTAAACAAGCCAAGCTCTTTGAGTCTCCTCTCATAAGGCAGATTTTCCGTTCTTCAGATTATTCTAGTAGTAGTATAAGGGCCCTACCATCAATCAAACCATAACCCCACCCCTTGACCCCTTAAGCCCCGCCCCGTGACCCCATTGGTCCCTCCCAACTGTTACCATGGGGGTATTATTTCCGGGGTTAAGGTGCCAAGGTGTGTCATGTGACCCCTCTAAGAACTCCTCCCACCACCCTCTACCAATCAGGAGGGGTTTCATCACGATAGGACCGCCCCAAGAGCTGATTTTGACCAATCAGGGTGACTTCTGGGGCGGGGGTGACCGGTCCGGAAGTGGGTCATGTGACATCACATTGCTACATCAGCAATAGTTCCAAGGAGGAGGAGGGAGCAACCGAGGGGAGCTCTTTGGCCCAGCCGTTGCTGTATACACCGGAACCTGACCCCAAAACCCTCGTGAGACACCCCGATGAGCATGGCGGTCTCTCTTTCTCCACCCTCTCAGAGGTGGAAGGCGATTGCGGCTCGGGGGAGTCACCGGCGGACAAGGCGAATGGAAAAGATGGCGCTCAGGTAAAATGAATCCATTTGTTCTTGTGCCAGCATTGGCCCTTAACTAAATAATCCAAACAAACAGCCAAACAATAATTTTCTACTCCTCTTTGGAGTTCCCTTCTCCATCCCTTGTTGTGGGTATGCCACAGTTCCTTCTTTGCTTGTTTGGCTGAGCACTGTCTCCTAGGATTTTTTCCCTTTTTCTTAGGAGGCTTCCCCACTGCCTCCCCTCCATGGGGACTCAGGCAGCTTCTACAAAGGCCCTCCCTGCTTCTTACAAATCTTATCTCAATGCTTCCCACAGGAACAACCTGCTCCCTGTGGTTCTCTCCAGCTTAACTGCACCACGCCCTTCCTAGAGAGAGCGGGAACTGCCCTTCCTTCTCTCTCCTGGGTCTTCTCCTTCTGAATTTTCCTTTCTCTGTGTAGTCCTCCCTGAGTCTTTCACAGCTGGGGTCATTAATGATAATTAAGCTATCAGATGAGGATCAACTGGGGGGCAACTGCTACATCACAGGCAAGGCTTATCCCAAGATTCCTTAAAAGGCCAGCCAGCCTGTGACAGGGGCTTTGTGGCACAAGTAATAGGGCTAAGGTAAAATATGATTTGGGAAAACTTTTTCTTGTTATTAGACTCTATACTTGATATCCTCAGGATTTGCTTACCTATTCAAGGCAAAATTCAGCCCAGTACCAAGGGCCCATGTACAGCCCTAATCATTAATTAAAAGTTAACATTATATTTAAGGACAAATTTGGATACCCTTACATTGGATAGCACATCATTTCACAAGTAGCCCCACTGATATCAGAATTCGGCTCTTAATGTTTAAAGCGTGGCCTAATACAACTTATAAACGTAAGAACCATCTTTGCATACACATTTAAACTCTTTAATTTGAAATATTCAGTACTGTATTGGAACTTTTTTGGAGAAGAAGGGAGTCTACAAATTTTGGGATTCCAAGATATATGTGCATGACACCCAGGGGCGGCTCTATAGTTTTTGTTGCCCCAAGCATGGCAGTCAGGCGGCTTTCGGCGGTGCGCCTGCGGGTGGTCCGCTGGTCACGCAGATTCGGCAGCATGCCTGCGGGAGGTCCGCCAGTCCCATGCCTTTGGCGTACCCACCGCGGGACTGTCGCCCTCACAGCGACTGGCATGCCGCCCCCTGTGGCTTGCCGCCCCAGGCACTCGCTTGGTGCGCTGGTGCCTGGAGCCGCCCCTGATGACACCTATGATAAATGAAGGGGCGGGGTTGGGGGTAGCTCCCTTTTATGGACACCCAACCAGCCAGTAGCTATAAAATCCCTCTTAGTAACTGTTCTCTAATTGCTCTACCTGTAAAGGGTTAAAAAGCCTCACTGCTATGGATAGATAAAAGGAAGTAAGTGGGCACCTGGCCAAAAGAGCCAATGGGAAGGCTAGAACTTTTTAAAATTGAAACAAGACTCTCCTTTTGTCTGTCTGTGAATTCTCCGGGGAGAGGCAGATAGGGCTTCAACTATGCTGTAAGAAGCTTGGAGCCAGGTATGAACAAAATCATTGGTATCATACCTAGAAATTACTCATTTGAAACCCCACCCCATCAGGGGGGATGGATAGCTCAGTGGTTTGAGCATGGACATGCTAAACCCAGAGTTGTGCGTTCAGTCCTTGAGGAGGCCACTTAGAGATCTGAGGCAAAAACAGTACTTGGTCCTGCTAGTGAAGGCAGGGGACTGGACTCAATGACCTTTCAAGGTCCCTTCCAGTTCTAGGAGATAAATATCCTATTTAATTTTAATTTATATGTAAGTAGATCAGGAAATGTCTAGAAAGATGTGATTAGGTTTATCTCTTTTTATTTCTTTATGGCTTGTGGACTACTCTGTGCTAACCCCAGATGCTTTTGTTTTGCTTGTAACCTTTAAGCTGGACCTCAAGAAAGTTATTCTTGATGCTTAATCCTCGTAGGGATTTTTTTTTAAATCTAGCAAATGCCTAAGTTCCCAGCTGTATTTTTACTTTATAAAAAAAAAAAAAAAAAAAAAATGTACCTTTTTTAAGAACAGAATTGGATTTTGTGTCCTAAGAGGTTTGTGCACATGTTGTTTAATTAGCTGGTGGTAACAGCTGATTTCTTCCCTCCCACCCCTTTCTCAGATCTTCTCCGGAGGGTGGGTGAAAGGGCTTGAGGGTACCCCACAGGAAGGAATTCCCAAGTGAGCCTTCCTGGTATCTCAAAGGGGTTCAGCACTTGAGTGGTGGCAGCATCTACCAATCTAAGGTCAGAGAGACGCTGTAACCTTGGGAGTTTAATACAAGCCTGGAGTGGCCAGTATGGGGAATCAGCCTTGGCAACAATGCTATAAAGAAAGAATAGGATGGTCAGAATTCTAAAAGTAAAAGCTACCCAGACAGCTTCAAATAAATAATAATAATAATAATAATAATAATAATAATTAATAAAGCCAACATGTGCCTCCCTCTAAATCTTAATATCAAAGTGTTTTTGGATGGTTGAAGAAGTTGGATAAATTATACTTTATATAGTTGTTGGAATTGGCTAGATCCCTTAATAATTAATTTCTAGAGCTGGTTGGGAATTTTTCAGTGAAATGTTTTTTCATCTGTGATGATGATGATGATGATGATGATGTTCGTCCATCGTTATCGATAAAGACCTCAACAACTCTTTCTTTCGATGACCGGGCTCTTGCGTCCGAAGATGACTGATCAGTCCGATTCAGGCGTGGAATGTCCTGTCACACATCGGGCAGACATGTAATGGCACTGTCGATGTATGAGCAGCTCTGGACTTGCGCAGCTCACGCTTTTTTTCAGCCTCAGCAATACGCCTCGCCTCAGAGGTATTACTGCCTGTGTGAATGAGGCTGCGCCATGCTGGACGGTTCAGTGCGAAGGTTTCCCATGTGGCGGTGTTGATCTCAAAGGACTTCAAAGAGGTCTTCAGCGTGTCCTTGAACCGCTTCTTTTGTCCTCCATGGGAGCGCTTTCCCTGAGTGAGTTCTCCGTAGAAGAGCTGTTTAGGAATGCGTTCGTCTGACATTCTCATGAAATGTCCAGCCCACCTGGTCTGGGCACTCATCAGCAATGTGTGAACTGACGGCAGACTGGCTTTAGTAAGGACATCAGTATCGGGCACTTTGTCCTGCCATCTGATTTTTAGAAGCTTTCGCAGACAGGAAATGTGGAAGTGATTGAGCCTTCGTGCATGACTCCGATAGACAGTCCACGTCTCGCAGGCGTACAGCAGAGTTGTAAGCACCACTGCTCGGTAGACCTTCAGCTTCATTGGTAGGGTGATCCCTCAACGTTCCCAAACGTTGGAGCGCAATCGGCCAAATGCAGAGCTGGCTTTAGCAATTCTGCAGTTTACTTCATCATCGATTGACACTGCTCGGGAAAGGATACTGCCCAGGTACGTGAAGTGGTCCACTGTCTGAAGTCTCTGTCCATTTACAGTGATGGACGGTTCTGAGTACGGAGCGTAGGGAGCTGGTTGGTGCATGACCTCAGTCTTCTTGATGTTAATGGTGAGACCGAAGTTGTTGCATGCAGTTGAAAACTTGTCCATACTGGCTTGCATTTCTGGCTCTGTACTAGCATTCAGAGCACAATCATCGGCAAAGAGAAAGTCTCGAAGTACAGTTTCCTTCACCTTGGTGATGGCACGCAGTCGCCTCAGATTGAATAGTTTCCCGTCAGTTCTATACTTCAGGCCTACTCCTTCAGAGCAGTGTTGAAAGGCATCAGTCAGAGTGGCAGAGAATATCATGCTGAACAAAGTGGGTGCTAAAACACACCCTTGCTTGACGCCGTTGGTGACTGGGAAGGCCTCAGATGTTTCACCGTCATCCAGGACACTAGCCATCATACCGTGATGAAATTGACGTACCATTCGTATAAATCTGTCTGGACAGCCAAATTTCGACATGATCCTCCACAGGCCCCGGCGACTGACAGAGTCAAATGCTTTCGTGAGGTCCACAAAAGTTGTGTAGAGCTCACGATTCTGCTCTTGACATTTCTCCTGTAGCTGACGCACAGCGAAGATCATGTCAATAGTCCCACGTCCCTTGCGGAAGCCACACTGTGATTCTGGCAGTAAGCCCTTCTCCAGGTGAGTGATCAATCGGTTCAACAGAACCTGTGCAAGAACTTTCCCCGCTGTAGAAAGCAGCGAGATTCCACGGTGATTGTCGCATACCTGGCGATTGCCCTTCCTCTTATAGAGGTGCAAGATGGACGCGTCTCTAAATTCTTGTGGAATGGTTCCCTGCTTCCATAAGGACTGAAACAGCTCAGTGAGTTTCCGTAGCAGCACGGGTCCACCGACTTTGTACACCTCTGCTGGTATGGCATCTGACCCTGGGGCTTTGCCACTTGACAGCTGATTGATAGCTTTCTTCACTTCGTCCTCTTCTGGTGAAGCATCCATGGAGTCATTTACTGCAACCTGGGGCATCTTGTCAATGGCCTCATCATTGATGACTGAGGGGCGATTGAGAATTGCTTCAAAGTGTTCAGCCCATCTCTGGAGAATCTGCGTCTTCTCTGTAAGGAGCACAGTACCATCAGAGTTCAGGAGGGGAAAGCTCCCAGAAGACTGTGGACCATAGAGTGTGTTGAGGGCTTCATAAAACTGCTTATAGTCGTTCCTGTCCGCATATGCCTGTATTTCATCTGCTTTGGCGCTCAGCCACAAGTCCCGCATTTTGTGCAGTCGGTTCTGTACTGTTCTGCGAACATTGATAAAGGCGGTCTTCTTTGCCACTGAGGATGGATCGTTTTGATATGCACGATGCAGGCGGTGCGTCTCAGCAAGTAAGGCCTGGATTTCTGCATCATTTTCGTCAAACCAGTCTTGCCGCCTGCATGTGGAGGGCCCCAATACCTTCGATGCAGCTGTATGGACAGTGTTGCGGAATCGGTCCCAGTCTTTCTCAGCGTCATCCTCAATACGAAGATCAGCAAGCTCATTCTCTAGGTCTTCCACTAGATTTTCAGTGATGCGGCTGTTCTTCAGCTTCGACACCTTGATCCTCTTGAGAGCCTTACAGCCTTGTGGTCGTCTCTTCAGCATGATACGGAGCTTCATTTTGGATACTATGAGCCTATGATCTGTCCAACAGTCAGCGCCACACATAGCTTTTGTAACCCTGACATCTTGTCTGTCCCTTCTCCTGATGATGACATAATTGATCAAATGCCAGTGCTTGGAACGGGGATGCATCCACGAAGTCCTGTTACGGGTAGGAAGGCGGAAGACCGTATTGCTGATCAGAAGGTCATGTGCTGCACAAGTTTTCAGCAGTAACAGGCCATTGCTGTTACACTTTCCCACTCCATTTTTCCCGATGTATGCTTCGGTGGCCCCGGGCCGTTCTTTCTAGTGGGCCCACTAGATCCATTGCTATCCTTTCAAAAGGAACTTCAATTATAGGCAAGGGTACCAACGGGGCCCTTAACTGAGTTCGGGGACTATGCAGCTGGCACTCTGGGCAGGAGGTGCAATAGCTTTGGACTTCTGCCTGTACCCCGGCCAATAGAACCTTCTTAGAACTCTATCCAGAGTCTTGTCTGCTCCTAAATGTCCCCCAAACAGATAACTGTGAACTAACTCTAATACAGCCCTTGTGTGCTTCTGTGGCACCAAGAGCTGTTCTACTACTTCCCCTCGTATTGGCACTACCCGGTACAACAGATCCTGCTTGATTATATAGTATGGCCCTGTGCCTTTCGTTTTCCCTTCTACTGGCATGCCATTTACCTCTACTACCTCCTCCCTCACGTTTGCATACAGTGGGTCATCGGCTTGGTCCTGCCCAAAACATTCACGTGTGGGACCGATCTGAGCTGATTCTATTGACTTGGGCTCCCCTCTGTCTTTTGGGGTGCTTCCGCTCATGCTGGGGCCGTCTCTGGGTCTCCACAGGGCCTCCTCCCAACCAGGGCAGTTCTCTGGTTTGCCGCCAAGATCCTGGTTCCAAATCTTTTGTCTGCCCTCCTTTCCCATCTGGATTTCCAGGACTTCCTGGGGGGTGAAAATAACTCTGGGGAAAACCCAGCAAAAATTGTGGTAGGGTCATCCATGGGCACCTCAAACTCTGCTCAGGGTTTACTTCCCTCCCCTAACTCGATGTGGGGGAGTAGGCTCTCAAACCCAGGAAAGTCCCTGCCAATTAAGACCGGGTAGGGAAGCTTGGGGACCACCCCTGCAGTCATCTTGGTAGTAATTCCCTGGATCTCAATCCGTATTGGAATTGTGGGGTAGAAATTTACTGTGCCGTGGACACATGTCACTCCAGTGCTCTTGGCCTGGCTCAGTTGGTCTTGCCCCACTAACTTTCCTGACACCAATGTGACAGCACTCCCAGAGTCCACCAAAGCTATGGTCTGGATGCCATTCATCTTTACCAGCCTGGTGTACCCATGTTGGGCCGTCGTGACCCCCACCAGGCTGATTAGGTCACATTGGTCCCCGGGATCCTCCAGATTACGTTGCATGGGCTCCTCCCTGTTGGGGCACTGGGCTGCTATATGCCCCAACTCCCCACACTCATAACAGCAATATCTCATTCTGGAGGTTGCCCTCTGTCTTGGGCCCTCTGACTCGCTTCCCCAACCCTCTCCCCCCGGACCCCCAGGTCCCTTTGGGGCCTCAGGCCACTCCTTGGTGCCTGTTCTTCCAGCTGTGGCTTGCCTGGAGTTCTCGATGATCCGGGATCTCAGGGTCAGGACTGGTTTCCTGAAACGCCGTGTTTCATCTCCCGGGGTGGAGTTTCTTAAAGGAATGGCTTCAGGGTACCGTGTAGCATAGTCCAGGATGAAAAACGATCGGGAGATGTGTCTGGCCGTCCTGCCGGCTCCACCCCAGGCAGCTGGCCCACAACGGCAAGTAAGGGTATCCCCTGAATTAGCCCCAGAACAATGAAGAGAGGTCGTCAAAATGATCCAGTTGAACCAAGACATGTTCTCCACACAACCAGGCTGTATGACGCTGATCCAACACCACATCGTCACCTGTCCCAGAGCAAGGGTGACGATAAAACCATATTGCATACCGGAGGCAAAAAAAGAAGAAATTAGGGCAGAAGTAAGGAAGATGCTGGAACTTGGGGTGACTGAGGAATCCCACAGCCAGTGGTCCAGCCCTATTGTCTTGGTCCCCAAGCCTGATGGCACCCTGAGGTTTTGTAATGACTTTCGGAAGTTAAATGAGGAATCCCAATTCGATGCCTACCCAGTACCACGTGTAGATGAGCTGGTGGATCAGTTAGGCAAGGCCCGATACTTGACCACCTTGGACTTGACAAAAGGCTACTGACAGAGCCCCCTGGCTGAGGATGCCAAGGAAAAAACCACTTTCTCTTCACCTGATGGCCTCTTCCAATATACTGTCCTCCCTTTTGGGCTCCATGGGGCCCCCGCGACTTTCCAATGATTGATGGACAGATTACTTCGACTCCAGGCCAAGTATGCTTCTGCCTATTTAGATGATGTGGTAATCCATAATCCTGACTGGGAGATGCACCTGGGGAAAGTGGAAGCAGTACTAGATACTCTTAGACAGGCTGGCCTCACCGCTAACCCATCCAAATGTCAATTAGGGCTAGCCGAGGCCAGATACCTCGGGTAAGTAGTCGGAAGGGGCCTGGTGAAGCCCCAATGGAACAAAGTGGAGGCAATACAGAAATGGCCCCACCCAATCCACAAGAAGCAAGTCAGAGCATTTTTAGGGATAGTAGGATACTATTGCCGGTTCATCCCTCACTTTGCCACAAGGGCAGCGCCTCTGACGGACCTGATAAGAGCTTGGGGCCCGGAGATAGTTAAGTGGACTGAGGAAGCAGAAGAAGGTTTCACAGACCTAAGGATGGCCCTTTGCAGCCATCCAGTGCTCAGAGCCCCAGATTTCACGAAGGAATTCATCCTACAAACAGACACCTCAGAGGTAGGACTTGGGGCCGTCCTTTCACAGATTGTGGGGGATGAGGAGCACCCAATCCTTCACCTCAGCCGAAAGCTCCTGCCCAGGGAGCAACGGTACGCCGTAGTAGAAAAGGAATGCCTAGCGATTAAATGGGCCATGGAGATTCTACGGTACTACCTACTAGGGCAGCAGTTCACCCTTGTGACAGACCATGCCCCACTCCAATGGATGCACACAAATAATGAGATGAATGCACGAGTGACTAGATGGTTCCTATCCCTACAACCTTTTCACTTCTGGATCCAGCATAGAGCTGGAAGTCAACACAGCAAGGCGGATGGCCTATCACGACAACACTGTCTTTTGTCCCAAGTAGCCCAACCCCATGGTGTTGGGGGAGAGATATGTGATACAGGACAGCCAGGGAGTAGTGGGAGAGTGGGAGAGGGGAAGTATACAAGTCCTAGGCTAATGAAGGCATGGTTCCCTGTAGATTAGAGAGGGTTGCTACAGGTTAATTGGAGCACCTGTAGTCAATTAAGGCCCTGTTAGCAACCTAATAAAAACCACTGCTTCATGGTGTTAGGGTGTCAGGGGAGAAGGAGGAAGGAGAGAGGACTGGAGCTTGGAGGTGTGCTGTGAGACTTGAAAGATCAGAAAACTGGAGTAAGGGAGACCCTTCCCCAGCAGGGGGAGAGAGACTTCCTCCCCCAGCGTTTAAGAACCGAAGGTACCCCACCCAAGGGGGAAGAGGGTAAGAACCCCCAGGGGTTGAGAGGGGCTGGGGGTCAGAGTAAGGAGCAAACCCAGGCCCCTCTCCCGCTTCCCTCCTTTACCACCTTCTCGGGCCACTAGCGGGGCCCTTGTTGCCCCAAGAGCAGGGGCAAGGGGTGGCATCTTAGCCCCCCATCAAGAAAAGCGCAGGACCCACCATACTATATCGTCCATCTTGTCACACATCTGAAAATGCCCATTCATCAAAATCAAAACTTTTCACAGAAATGTACTCTTTTTGGACAGGTTTCTCAGGGCCAGGATGAAACTTCTGGTGAAACCCAGACAGAAACAGACATCCACCTTAGAACATCCCAATGGTTAGATCACTGATTCAAACAAAGCAAAAACTTGAACCAGGGTCTCCCACATCTCCTGTGAGTTCCCTAACCACTGGGCTATTGGGGGGGAGGATCTCTGTCTTTTTTCTGAACATTTCAAAAGGTCTTGGTTTCATCACAATGCAGAAGAGAACCAAATGCTGAAACTTTGAATTTGTTTGTGAAACAATTTTTGTTTACCGGCAAGCACTATTCATTTCCATGTTCTATAGACTACGTTTAGTATTTGGGATTTGTGTGTGTGTGTTTTGAACTGGTAGAATTTTTGTGACCAAGTAACATTGTGGGGTATTTAATAAACTCAACCAACAAAAACAGTTTGCAGGCTGCTGTGAAGGAGGGTGAATAGGAAGTTGAGGGGAATTAACCCAGCTACAACTGTGCCTGAGTGTGAACATTTACATAATTTTACAAAATTACCAATGGAACGTGCAATATACTAGAGAGAAAAAACAACAGAAATAAGTTTGCTTCAATTGAACTAATCTTAAAGAAATGAAAGTGGTAGTTTATGTTGTGAGTTAGTAACTTAAGAAAGTCTATGAATGAATATTAATGCACTCAGTGAATGACAAGAGTAAAATCAGTATGTTATGTTAATAGGAAATTATAAAATAATTGATAGCTATTTCTGTTATCTCAATCAGTATGAGGATTTCACTGAGTGCAAGAATTCTATTTAAAGTATAATTTTTATTTGTTGGAAACAGAGGCAATTGAGTTCATCAAAATGTAATGACTGTAGAAAAAATATGATACAAATTGATTGAAAAGGAAAGAAAATGTAAACATGATTTTAGCTGAGATTAATAAATCAAAGATGATTAATTTTGCAGAGAGGTTCCAATAAACTCCAGAGAACTCAAAGAATACATTTTACTGAGAAGAAGAGATGTTAAAGGTTGTTTATTAAATATACACTTTTTTAGGGAAACATTTTTGAAGGACTTTGAATATTTTATTGGGTAAAATCTCTGTTCAAGACATAAGAACTTGAATTAGTTTTAATTAAGGGATATATTTTTAATTAAGTGTGTCAATGTCCAACGCAATGAACCTTATCCATAAACCGTACTGCAGTTTAGGACACAAAACTTTCAAAACATGAACAGAATTTTACTGATTAATAAAATGGAGGAAATTCTGATCTCATTTACAATGAAGTAATTCTGGACTCTACTGAATTCATTTAACTTAACTTAGAAATACAGTGACGTAACTGAGATAAACAAATCTAACTCAATGAATTTAGAGTGGTGGCATTTACTTTCTGTTTTTAAGGGCAAATCCTGTTCGCATTGCACAGACTGGGTAACTGGGCTGTATGCTGGAAAGCTCCGTAGAACTTGAGAGGGGGAAAGAATCCTGTCCATCAGGCTACTGAGCATCAGCAGTGAAGTTGCAGTCACTGATTTGGTTTGCTCCGCCCCCACACAATGGGGAAGAATTGTTGCTGGGTTTTGTAGTCAGTTCCACTGACTAGCTCACTGCCTCTACCTGACCTATACCTCCCCAATAAACCCTTTGTGGTTTTGCACAGAGATGCTCAAGAACTTGTTTCACAGCAAGATATATGCAATTTTCCTCTACTTCGAGAGCCCACCCTCTCGAAGTAGAGGAACATTCCAACTCTACTGCACTCTGATCTAAGCCCTTTGCATCTGCAAGGTAGAGGGGAGGTTTTGACTAAATAAAAAGATCTTACATTAGATGCACAAACTCTTTGACTACATTTATAGGTGCATATTCTTTTCTACACTATGCCATATACACAAAACTACTTAGCCATGCCAATTTTGCCAGGGTCTACTTTGAATAGCTATGGGGAGAGACACTGTAGGGAGGAATCATATTTGTTAAAATAGTCAATGTGAGGGAAAAGAGTTTAGAATGACAGGGCTCTACATAGAAGCAGATCCCAGGTCCAACCATGCATAAATCCCTGCATGGTACTACACATGGAGCTGTGGTCTTGGCATAACATTTTTCTCCCCTGCCCCATAGGATTGCAGAATTGCACTAATTCTTTTCTACTAGAACACTCCATGGCAAAGAAGTGGAGGTGGAGGGGACCAGATAAATTTTCTCCTTCAAGAAATGCATTCTGGAAACTAAGTAGGGATTCATAACCTTATCCTTCTAATAACCTCTAGAACAGTATGTAGCATCACAAGAAAGGTATCAGATGCTACAGAGATGCTTTCTATTTTATAATTTAAACCCTCAGAGATAGTTGCCCTGGAGAAATAAGCCTTCCACTGAAAAATAAATAGAAAGCTTTCAATAGGTCACATTTTTACAAAAATGTAATTTTACACAGCAAGCACAACTACCACAAATGGGAACAAAATAAAGCTTGCAGTCTCCAGCCCTATTAGCATAATCAGTCAATATAAAAAGAAAATCACCTTTGCACTGTAGAGATGCAAAGGAGAAATTTGCATTAGAAAATGTTCTTCTGAATGGAAGTTACATTTATAGTCTTCCATTCAGTTTCACTTCAACATTAATGACAATGAATATAATTTTATAGAATTTTGTACATGAAAGAATGAAATAGGCCAAGTAACCAAGAGTGATTATTCTTGGATATTGATTTAGGGCTTGATCCTAAGCCCACTGAAGTCAATGGAAAACTCTCATTGACCTCAATGGGTTTTGGATTAGGTACTGATCTTGCAAACCCTTACACATGAGTATCACTATGCATGTGATTAACCCTGTATTACTCAGTAGAAATACTTACAAACATAAAGATATATATACATTTTTGCAGAATCAAGGTCTTAATTAGCAGACCCCTTAGTCAAATTTGACTATCTTTCAACTTTTTAATCTCTGATCATGTTATAGCTAATATTTCTCAACTAAACTGAATCATGAAAAAAAATGTTCGTATGCCATTTTTGCCACTTAAATGATGTCCTTATTGTGACAGGTTATGCCCCATAGGATTATTTTGCTAGCTATTATATCCTACTAATCCAGCCAGCAGTATCAATTAATGTTTCTTTTTCTGAAATTAATCCATTTTATTCTTATATTTTATCAGTATTAATTCCTTGGAATTTAAGATGTGTTGAGGCATGTGTTTCCTAAGAACAAATTTTGCTGAAATGCAAGAAGCCTACCAGCTTGTAATATCCGGTAAGATCTACTATATAGCAACAAGTATAATCAGTTATAAATCTGTCAGCATAAAAGCTGGCAACCTTTGGCACAGATAAGAATGGTCCCTGAACTTTGGGGAACCAAAGGGAGGAAATAGCCACATCACATCACAGCATCTACAACCGGTTGGTAACCGCAGGGTACACCACAACCCGAGGTCATCAAGAGAGCCTACGTTGGCAGTTTTGGAGTCAGATAATCCTTATTAATATATTTAGAAAGTAAGTGTCATAATCCACTAACCTATAGGAGAAGGGTACCCATACATTTCTTAGGGTACAGAAATAAGATTTGGGTATAGTAGGTTGGGCCTGAATTACATAGGTCAGGATCCTATAAAATACCTTGTAAGAGAGCTCTTTTATCTTCTTAAGCTCGTAAACTTCTTAGTTTCTTCTTAGACTTCTTTTTAAGTTTCTTCTTAAAGCTCTTTAACTAAGTTCTACTTCTTATATCTTATCTATCTATTCTATCATGCTATCAGCTCAGCTTGCACAGTATAGTATAATTACTCAACATTCCTAACCATTGGGGAAGCCAGCACTATCATGTAATCGGGCATGTCAGGAGTGAGGCTGGTCCTTCATCTCCTATTACCGGGTCCACAAGGAAGGGTGTGAGTATGTTAGGTTAAGGTACTTATAATAGAAATGTTACCAGCAGGAGTTTTGGAATTCTTTTACTGTTTTGCAGTTATAAGTTTCATTGCATTTCTTATTTTTATGTTAATTTCAATAAAGGTTTTATCAATTTGGTATTGTCCTCAGTGTACGTGTTCTTGCCAAGCACCCCGAGAGTCCTCTCCTGATATAGAACTCTGAGTTCTTGAACTCTGTAGTCTGAATTGGACAAGAACCTATAAATCTTCTGGTCGGATGCATTCAGTGGCGAGCCATAAAAACTACCTCATCAAATTCAAGAAGCCACCTGATGTGCTGAGGTACCCTACTGAGTCTACCTGTTCTGCTAGCATGGGCCCCCTTTAACTTGTCTTGCTGAGCCAGGCTCTTAAAAGTTCCTCTAACACACACATAGGTAGATCAGCTCTGGGAAAACTCAGTTTAAGGGACTTTCTCCCACACTAAGATGTCCACCTCCCTTGGAATGCAGACCCAAAGATATATTATTAAATTCGCCGTGTCCCTCCATGTGGAGAGAGGTGTGCATACTTCTTCACCCCCACCCCCGTTAGAAATTACAGAAACTGGGTTTAATAATACACAAAACAAATTTTATTAACTATAAAAAGCAGATTTAAAGTGGACCAAATTGGAATGTGCTTGGGTGCACATTTTATGGAAATGTGAGGAAAGATAGGATATCTGAAAGTATGCTATTCAAATACTGCATAAAAATCTTAGAAAACAATTGTAACACATCAGAAGTGAAAGTTTTAGGTTGCAAAATTGAAGAACTCAAGGGAAAGTAAAAAATAACAACATACATTTGATAGATTTCACCTGAGAGAGTATTTTATGTTAGTAAAATGGTGGAAAACAATATCTGAGAGAAAAGTGGCTAAGCTTTTCAGCAGAAGTCTTAGAAAACAGATTCTACACAAAGTTAAAGTTATAAGCAGTTATAAGCAGAGCTGATAAAAACATTTTCAAAACGTTTCACAAAAAGGCCATTATTGTCATAAATGAAACATTTTGGGGGAAAATGTCTGGACACAAATTCCCACAGAAAAATATTCCCATGGAAAAAAATCATTTCAGAAAGTTTTCATTTGGGAAAATTTCAATATTTTAGTTTGAATATTTTTATTTTCATATTATTTCATGACATATCAGGAGTAATAGCACTACTGCTACTGCCATTTCATGAAATTATGTAAAGATAATAAAATACTAAAATAAAAATAACATTATATTTGAAATTTTAAAATCTGCAATGAAAATTTAAAAATTACAAAACAGAATTTTTCCAAAATCATTTTCTTTTGAATTGTCATTCTATGGAGAATTTCAAAAAAAGATTTAGTTTTGTTTCAAATCAGAAGGGGGGGGGAAAAGTCCAGATTTCCTATGAAAGAGAAATTAGGTGTTTTGACCAGCTCTAGTTACAAGCAACTGGAAACAGGGTCTTAATATGGAAAGCAGCAGGTTTTCTTAAATACAAATTTTCTTCCTATAATATATGAACAGAAGTAAATTACATTAAAAGAATGTTAAGATTGCATATGAATAACTCAGAAGTCATATCAACAATAATAAGGCTACCTGCTTAGCCTTAACTCTCTGGATACTTCAGAGAGGGAGCTTTATTTAGATGTTGTGTTGTGTTTAATGATGAGGCCTGTGTCTAGCAGAATTTAGATGCTGCACAATGAATGAGCTGGAATCCACAGGAAAAGGAAGGATGGTTTAGTGGTTAAAACATTGAACCAGACCTTAAGATATCTGAGTTCTAATTCTTTTCTCTGCCACAGATTTTCTGTGTAAGTAGACAAGACAATTTACTTCCCTGTGCCTCAGTTACTCACTTCTAAATTGAGGATACCACCAGCCTCCTAATTCTCTGATGCACAATTTTTCCTGTGCTCTTCCAGGGGTTATGTGGCTCCTCATTATCCCACTATGTAGATCTGTGGCTTAAAATCTCCTCAGTCGAGTCTTGAATGGATGAGGAGAAATAATATGTGATTGTGTCATTAATGACTATCATAATGCATACAAGAAAAGGGAGCAGAATTAAGGTGCTAACAGTAATTAAATTTTGAATGCTTCAGATTTCAATGTTCTTTTACTGTAGTTTGTGAGAGTGTGAGGAATTCTCTTTAAAAGCAAAGTCTATGAAAAGAAATAAATTCCAGCATACATTAGGTTTTTCTAGACAGCAGTAGAATTATGTGCATTGAGCAATATATGTAACAAATGTGCAGGGTCCTTGTCACATTCCATGGGTGAGTAAAGGTGGCGGGTCCAGAATTCTTAAGCCCTTTTTAAATTCTAATTACAGTATGTGATTTTGCATTCTCCCATGTTAGTGAATTCCAAAGGATATTTAGTTTAATTGCTTAAAATTACAAATGTACCATTCAGAAAGTTCAATACTCTCTTCCAAATGCTGTGCACAGATGCTACTAATATTTACATATGAATATAAAGGAGAAGGGATTATACCCCTTTAACTGTTTAGATAAAGAAATCTCACCAATGATCTTATTTCATGAACTTTGCAAATATCAGAATGTGAGGCAAGTGTAAAAGAAATTCTGTTTGCTAGCTGAATTGACAGAATAGTGTAACTAACTTCCTTGATTATTCTTTCTTCTCAAAAGCCTTGTGTCGTTGATTGTTTACTTCTTTCAATACAAGCCTGTGACAACTCCAAACAAGCATCCTTAATTTGCAAGACTCTCAAAAAGAGAAATTGTTTTCAATGTTTAGCTGTACAAACATCTAAAGAAAGCAAATGCTGAAGTGCTGTGATTCTCATTCAGCTTCTCGCATGCAAAATAAAACAGACTGGTATTTAAAGTGATCTTTCTTTGCAATTCTGCTCTGTGATAAACCTGGAGGAGTGCTGGAGACTTATTGAATTTGTTTACTAGCTGTGCACCACTTGTAAAATATTCAAGCCTGTTTTCTTATACAGTTTTGTATTCCTGAAGATGTAGCCAAAAGCAATTAGTGTGAATAGTGGTGTTTTGTCCTATTCTGGTGAACCCATTCTATAATCCTCAATACTTTTTCTTAAAACCTAGTCACACATCAGCTTTTCTCGTTATTAATTATTATTCATTTTACTGCACCTAAGCTTGTGCAAGATGCTTCACAGAAACAACAAAAAAGAAACGTTCTAGGCCTCAGAGACCTTGTCATCTCAGTTCAGACATTGTTTGACCTGTGAAGGTAACAAACAATAATGAGGGAATGGGGTTAGAAAGGACACATCATGTGTGTGCAATTATTGTAGCTCCTAGCAACCAAAAAAAGGCCACATTGTGCTAGGGGCTAAAGAGATGAAGTAAAAGATAGTATTTGTCCCAAAGAATTTATAATTGAATTTTAGTCAAGGTACTTTAGCTGTGTGCAAAGCAAATAAAGATGAGGGCACTCAGTTCAGGCCTGGGCACATTTTTTTTTTAAATATAAAATTGTTATTGACTTGCTTCTAGTGGGTATTATTTAGTCTTTAGGTACCAGTGCTGCATGTTTTGCTGCCAATTGGTAACAACACTGAATTCACATGGCTGAATTACACATCTTCCTGCTTAGCTTTCTTAATACTATAAAAGGTGGTTTCTCAGTTATTGAAGTCATTCCAACTTGAGTCTCACAATGCCCTCAATCTTCTTTCTTTCTCATCATGTTCATGTCAGGCTGGTACCATGCCTACTTGTCCAGCTTCACAATGATAATCCTCATAAAACAAGCTGGCAATGGTTCCCACAATTTCTCTGTCTATATATCTTCCTAGAAATCACAGATGTCCTGCACGCTAAAAGATGCATAGGTAACTCATCTCTAATCTCCAGTGTGATCTACTCAGAGCTACTATATGAGCAGCTTCCAGGCTATAATATTCCCTTTTTGTTCCTGGTAAGATTCTGTAGCTTTTCACTGTTTGTCTTTTTATCTCTTTTTAAGACACACCTTTTCATTTGCCATTTTTTATATAGCTGGGCAAGCTGGACCTATCTCTTGCATTAAACACACTCTGTAGTGGCACCCGACAAGATGAGCAACGGTTGCACATTCACCCTCACCAACAAAGCCAAAGGGGGAAACATCTCTGTAACACACAGTGGATACATGTCACTCAGACTGGGAGGACACTGACATTTATCATTAGGAGTATAGTGAGTGTCAGCCCCCAAGTGATTAAGTGGCATAAAAACACATGGGTACTATTAGGGCTCCTCTGCATTCCAAATGATCTGTGTATTCTGTTCAACCAGTTTATTTATAAAGCTCTCTTCAGTTTTTAAATACTGACACTGTACAAACTATTGCTAGCGCTAGCAGTTGCTTCATGATACATGTTACACTTCAGTAAGATGTTTCAATAACTTTTAAGATGCCCTCCCAGCTAGAGTTTTACAACACACCGCTTCTACAAGTTTAAAATCTACATGTTTTGGAAACCAACTTCAATGATTCTACGCCCATTTATATTAGTTAAGAATCTGGCCCCAGATGTTTTAGAAAATTACTTCAGTAGTGAGCTGCAGATTTACACCAACTGAAGATCTGATCTTGAAAATACGAAGAGTGTGAGTTTAGTCTGTGATTAGGTATGGATATTGGGAAAGAGAGTAGTCTATATTCTAGTGCAGGGATGGGCAAACTATAGCCCAGGGCCGCATCCGGCCCTTCAGACATTTTAATCCAGCCCTCGAGCTCCCGCCGGGGAGCAGGGTTGGGGGCTTGCCCCACTCTGCCTGTACCATGGCTCCACACAGCTCCTGGAAGCAGTGGCATGTCCCCACTCCGGCTCCTACATGTAGGGGCAGTCAAGGGGCTCTGCTCGCTGCCCCTGCCCCAAGCACCGCTCCCGTAGCTCCCTTTGGCTGGGAACCACAGCCAATGGGAGCTGCAGGGGCAGCGCCTGCAGATGGGGCAGCGTGCAGAGCTGCCTGGCCGCGCGTCCATGTAGGAGCGGGAGGGGGGACATGCCTGCTTCTAGGAGCTGCTTGAGGTAAGCGCTGCCCGGAGCCTGCACCCCTGACCCTCTCCCATGCCCCAACTGCCTGCCCCAGCCCTAATCCCCTCCTGCTCTCCGAACCCCTTGGTCCCAGCCCAGAGCACCCTCCTGCATTGCAAACCCTCATCCTCAGCCCCACCCCAGAGCCTGCACCCCCAACCAGAGCCCTCACCTCCCACACACCCCAACCCCCTACCCCAGTCTGCACACTGAACTCCTCATTTCTGGACCCACCACAAAGCCCGCACCCCCAGCTGGAGCCTTCACCCCCTCTTGCACCCCAACCCCCAATTTTGTGAGCATTCATGGCCCGCCATACAATTTCCATACTCAGATGTGGCCCTCAGGCCAAAAAGTTTGCCCACCCCTGTTCTAGTGCTTAGACATAGTTGTCTATCCTAAAGTGTAATGTCGATGGATAGAGTAATCCTGGACTCAAAGATAATATGGGGAAATTCTGGATTTGAATACTTACGAATGTGATTGTGCTGCCACAAATACTACCACCTTCAAACATACAGCCAAGTTCTGAAACCTTTACCACACTTACTCCACAAGAAGGCCTACTGAGGTCAACAGGTCTACTTGTACAGAAAGCTGCTCCTCAGTGAACAGTATCAGACTGCTAGTCCATGAAGTCTTTAATCCTGCTGCTGGCAGAGACTAATAGCTTAATATTCTGAGGAAAGCAAAAAGAGGGGGTGTCAAGGCTGTATCCCCACTTTGAACTTTAGGGTACAAATGTAGGGGCCTGCATGAGGACTTCTAAGCTTAACTACCAGCTTAGTTCTGGTCCGCTGCCACCATTCCCTACCCTGGGAAGCTTTTAGAAAAACTTTTCACCAATTCCCTGGTGAATACAGATCCAAACTCCTTGGATCTTAAAACAAGGAGAAATTGACCCTTCCCCCCTCCTTCCTTTCACCAACTCCTGGTGAAAACAGATCCAAACCCCCTTGGATCTTAAAACAAGGAGAAATCAATCAGGTTCTTAAAAAGAAGGCTTATAATTAAAGAAAAAGGTAAAAATTATCTCTGTAAAATCAGTATGGAAAATAGCTTTACAGGGTAATCAAACTTAAAGAGCTCAAAGGACCCCCCTCTGTCTTAGGTTCAAAGTACAGCAAACAAAGAAACACTCTAGTAAAAGGTACATTTACAAGTTGAGAAAATAAAGTAAAACTAAGACGCCTTGCCTGGCTTTTACTTACAATTTTGAAATAAGAGAAACTTGTTTAGAAAGATGGGGAGAACCTGGATTGATGTCTGGTCCCTCTCAGTCCCAAGAGCGAACAACCCCTTAAAACAAAGAGCACACACAAAAGCCTTTCCCCCCCCCAAGATTTGAAAGTATCTTGTCCCCTTATTGGTCCTTTGGGTCAGGTGTCAGCCAGGTTACCCGAGCTTCTTAACCCTTTACAGGTAAAAGGATTTTGGAGTCTCTGACCAGGAGGGATTTTAGTACTGTACACAGGAGAGCTGTTACCCTTCCCTTTATAGTTATGACACGCCCCCCAAATCACAGATAGTGTTGGATGTTCGGTTCCACACTGGCTGTGATTTCTTCCTGGAGTTCTAGGAGAAAACAGAGTTAACAAGACACATGTACCTTTAGACATACTACTGATTATATAAAAACTAACAATATGTTTTATTACAAGAACAATTGTTAACCAGTTAACTCTGGGAAACTTTCCCGGGAGAGTGCATCAGCCACTTTGTTAGAAGCTCCCGAAATGTGTTGTATTTCAAAATCAAAATCTTGGAGAGCTAAACTCCACCGAAGAAGTTTTTTGTTATTTCCCTTGGCGGTATGAAGCCACTGTAGCGCAGCATGGTCTGTTTGTAGTTGGAAACGCCGTCCCCAAACATATGGGCGTAGCTTTTCCAGCGCGTACACAATGGCGTAGCATTCCTTTTCGCTGATTGACCAGTGGCTTTCCCTCTCAGACAGTTTCTTGCTGAGAAACACGACAGGATGGAATTCTTGATCCGGTCCTTCCTGCATTAAAACTGCTCCCACGCCTCGCTCGTACGCATCTGTGGTTACTAGGAACGGTTTGTCAAAGTCTGGGGCCCTTAGCACAGGGTCAGACATGAGTGTTGCCTTAAGCTGGTTAAAGGCCTTTTGACACTCATCAGTTCACTGAACTGCATTTGGCGGTTTTTTTCTGGTTAGGTCTGTCAGCGGGGCGGTGATTTGGCTGTAGTGTGGTACAAATCGCCTATAATATCCGGCCAAGCCTAAGAAGGATTGGACCTGTTTCTTTGACCTTGGAAACGGCCACTTTTGGATAGCATCCACTTTGGCCTGTAGGGGATTTATAGTTCCTTGACCCACCTGGTGCCCCAGGTACGTTACTCTGTTTTGGCCTATTTGACACTTTTTAGCCTTAACACTTAGTCCTGCCTGCTGGATGTGCTCGAAGACTTTTTCCAGGTGCTCCAGGTGTTCTGTGTCAATGGAGTGGTATGCCCGTTCGGTCCGTCCTGGAGTGGCTGAGAAAATCGGTGCAAAGCTTGTGCACAGCTCCTTGATCTGCTGTCGCTGCAGACGTCCCAGGGTCGTGGAGAGGTTCACCTCTTCCACGCCACCATTCCTTTTTTCTTCGTAGTAGACACCTGCAGGCCACTCCGCGTCATCTGTTTCCTGGGCTGTAAACTGGCAAACGTTTAATTCTCTGGAATAAAAGGGCTTAAGAGAATTAACATGGTATACCTTAGGCTTTATGTTGGAGGTGGGGGAGGCTATGAGATAGTTAACAGCTCCTAGGCGCTCCTGGACCATGAATGGTCCTTCCCACGACGCTTCCATTTTATGGGCCTGGAGCGCCTTTAAGACCATGACTTGGTCTCCTACTTTGAAGGACCGTTCTCTGGAATGTTTATCATACCAGGTCTTTTGCTCTTCCTGAGCATCCTTTAGGTTTTCTTTAGCAAGGGCTAAAGAGTGTTGGAGGGTGCTTTGTAGGTTGCTTACAAAGTCTAGAATGTTAGTTCCTGGAGAAGGCGTAAACCCCTCCCAGTGCTGCTTCAGCAACTGTAATGGCCCCTTAACCTTGCGGCCATACACAAGTTCAAATGGTGAAAACCCTAAACTGGGATGTGGTACAGCCCTGTAGGCAAAAAGCAACTGCTGCAACACTAGGTCCCAATCATTGGAGTGTTCATTTACGAATTTACGTATCATGGCCCCCAAAGTTCCATTAAACCTCTCCACCAGACCATTGGTTTGATGGTGATGGGGGGTGGCAACCAAGTGATTCACCCCATGAGCTTCCCACAGGTTTTTCATGTTCCCTGCCAGGAAATTAGTTCCCGAATCTGTAAGGATGTCGGAGGGCCAACCTACCCTGGCAAAAATGTCTGCTAATGCCTGGCACACACTGTTAGCCCTGGTGTTGCTTAAGGGTACAGCTTCCGGCCATCGGGTAGCAAAATCCATGAAAGTCAGTATGTACTGCTTTCCTCTGGGTGTCTTCTTTGGGAAAGGACCCAGAATATTCACAGCTATTTGCTGAAATGGGACCTCAATTATGGGTAGTGGCTGGAGAGGGGCTTTAACCTGGTCTTGGGGCTTTCCCACTCGTTGGCACACCTCACAAGACCGGACATAATTAGCAACATCCTTGCCCATTCCCTCCCAGTGGAAGGACTTCCCCAACCGGTCTTTGGTTCTGTTCACCCCAGAATGGCCACTGGGATGATCATGGGCTAAGCTCAAGAGCTTTACCCAATACTTAGTGGTAACTACCAACTGTCTTTGAGGATGCCAGTCTTCCTGGTGCCCACCAGAAAGAGTCTCCTTGTATAAAAGTCCTTGTTCTACAACAAACCGGGATCGGTTAGAAGAGCTGAGAGGCGGTGGGGTGCTCCGTGCCGCCACCCAAGCTTTTTGAAGGCTGTCATCTGCTTCCTGCTCGGCCTGGAACAGTTCCCTTGATGCTGGAGACATCAGTTCCTCCTTGGACTGTGGACTGGGGCTTGGTCCCTCTGGAAGCGATGCAGGTGCTGGGGCTGTTTCCATTGACTGTGAACCGCTGTCCGCTGGTGCACTATGTGGTATTTCAGGCTCTGGCTGAGCCTCTTGGGTAGGGTTATCTGCTGCTTCCTCCAGTTTAGACTCGCTGGTGCCCTCTGGCATTGGAGTTGTAGACGGGCTTGCAAGCGCTGGACTCAGTGCTGGCAATGGTTCTGGTGCTGGTTGCATTGCCAGTTCCGGTTCTGGGACTGGCTTTGGCTGGGTTTCTGGGATTGGATCCACTACGGCTGTTGCAGTCGTTGGCAGGGGATCCGGTTCCACCACCTTTGTTTGGGTCTCTGGTAACACAGATGGGGCCCTGGTGGACGGCTCAGGAACAGGGATGGGGGTGAAAGCTTGCTTAGCCTGGCTGCGGGTGACTATCCCCACCCTCTTGGCTAGCTTTACATGGTTGGCCAAGTCTTCCCCCAGCAGCATGGGGATGGGATAATTGTCATAGACTGCAAAAGTCCTCATTCCTGACCAGCCCTTGTACTGGACATGCAACTTGGCTGTAGGCAAGGTTACAGACTGACACGAAGGGTTGAATTGTCACTGTAGCCTCCGGGTTGATGAGTTTGGGGTCCACTAGGGATTGGTGGATAGTTGACACTTGTGCCCCAGTGTCCCTCCAAGCGATAACCTTCTTTCCGCCCACTCTCAAGGTTTCCCTTCGCTCCGAGGGTATGAGAGAGGCATCTGGGTCTGGGGATCTTTGGTGTGATTGGGGTGTAATGAACTGTAATCGGTTGGGGTTCTTGGCGCAGTGAGCCTTTATATGCCCCAGTTCATTACATTTAAAACATCGCCCTGCTAAGGTATCACCGGGGCAATGTTGGTTGATGGAGACTGGTGGGGTGGGGTAAGAAGGCGTCTGGGGTTTCCCTTGGGATGTGGGTGGGGCCTTGGGTTGTCCCCGGTGATAAGGTTTTGTTTCGGCTTGCCCCTTCTGATATTCGCTCCAACTGCTACTAGCTTTTTTCTTTTCTGTCACCTCCACCCATTTGGCTCCAATCTCCCCCACCTCGGTTACAGTTTGGGGCTTCCCATCTAGGATGTACCTTTCTATTTCCTCAGGAACACCCTCTAAAAACTGCTCCATTTTTACTAGGGAAAGCAGATCTTCCAGAGATTTAACATTTGCTCCTGATACCCAGGCATCACAATTTTTGTCAATGTGGTAGGCATGCCGGGTAAATGACACATCTGGTTTCCACCTTAGGGCTCTGAACCGCTGACGGGCATGCTCGGGTGTTAGCCCCATTCTGAGTCTGGCCTTGTTTTTAAAAAGTTCATAACTGTTCATGTGTTCCTTAGGCATTTCAGCCACCACCTCTGCTAAGGGTCCACTGAGCTGCGGCCTCAGCTCTACCATGTACTGGGTTGGAGGGATGTTGTATCCAAGGCAGACCCTTTCAAAATTTTCTAAGAAGGCCTCAGTATCATCGCCTGCCTTGTAGGTGGGGAATTTCCTGGGATGGGAAGTGGTACTTGGAGAGGAGTTGCTAGGATGGTCTGATGCATCCTGCTTAGCACTTGCTACTTCCAGTTCATGCTTCCTTTCTTTTTCTCTCGCCTCCTCTTTGGCTTTTTCCAGCTCCATCTTTCTCTTGTGGGCCTCCTCTTGGGCCTCCTCTTTGGCTTTTTCCAGCTCCATCTCTCTCTTGTGGGCCTCCTCTTTGGCTTTTTCTTCTCTTTCATGGGCCTCTGTTTCAAGTTTTTTAATCTGAAGCAGTCTCTGATGTTTTCTTTCATTTTCTTCTGCTTCTAGTTTGGCCAGTTCTATTTTGTTAGCTACTTCTTTGGTAGTCATTTTCCTGTTTTCTTGTGCTGGGTCACACCCCTCTGCAGTTGACTGAAACTGGGATGTACTTAGCTCTGGCTGCTGCTGAGTTAACAGAGACTTTGTAACAAGCTACTCCCGAGGATGTAAAAAGAAAAAAAAACAATTCAGCTTGTAAATTGCCTTTACCAGTCAAAGTTTGCTCGCTTTGAACCCTTCTCTTAACAAAGGCCCTCGTTAAAAAAACTTAACACCTCTGCCTTCAGGCAAGGAGAGATAAGATATGCATCTACCTTCAGCTCTGCTTTCCAAGCAGCTAGAAGGGGGAAAAAAATCTCTTACTGGCTTTTGGGTTTAAAACGAATCCCACCGCTCTGCCACCATGCCAAGGCTGTATCCCCACTTTGAACTTTAGGGTACAAATGTAGGGGCCTGCATGAGGACTTCTAAGCTTAACTACCAGCTTAGTTCTGGTCCGCTGCCACCATTCCCTACCCTGGGAAGCTTTTAGAAACTTTTCACCAATTCCCTGGTGAATACAGATACAAACTCCTTGGATCTTAAAACAAGGAGAAATCAATCAGGTTCTTAAAAAGAAGGCTTATAATTAAAGAAAAAGGTAAAAATTATCTCTGTAAAATCAGTATGGAAAATAACTTTACAGGGTAATCAAACTTAAAGAGCTCAAAGGCCCCCCTCTGTCTTAGGTTCAAAGTACAGCAAACAAAGATAAACACTCTAGTAAAAGGTACATTTACAAGTTGCGAAAATAAAGTAAAACTAAGACGCCTTGCCTGGCTTTTACTTACAATTTTGAAATAAGAGAAACTTGTTTAGAAAGATGTGGGAGAACCTGGATTGATGTTTGGTCCCTCTCAGTCCCAAGAGCGAACAACCCCTTAAAACAAAGAGCACACACAAAAGCCTTTCCCCCCCCCAAGATTTGAAAGTATCTTGTCCCCTTATTGGTCCTTTGGGTCAGGTGTCAGCCAGGTTACCCGAGCTTCTTAACCCTTTACAGGTAAAAGGATTTTGGAGTCTCTGACCAGGAGGGATTTTAGTACTGTACACAGGAGAGCTGTTACCCTTCCCTTTATAGTTATGACAGGGGGGAAAAAAACCCAACCACCCAAAGCTCAAAAATCAGCTATGCATTAATAACCTCTCTACCATACAGATGTTACAAAGATCACCTCCTCTATGTCATACTTTTGTTTGCTAATCAACTTCCCTCCATGCTTAAAAACATACACCTTTGATGCATTTAATTCTACAAAGAACATGGACTGTCAAGGCAAAAAACTACTTTAGACAATATCAGGAACTTCAAACATACTGAAGTAAATTCTCTTTTCAGTGTGCATGGATTTCTGCAACTAGTATAATGGGTACACAGTTTGAGTGGGATTTTTTCTATGAATATGGAAATACACCTATACCCCGATATAATGCGACCCGATATAACACGAATTCGGATATAATGCGGTTAATCAGTGCTCCGGGGGCGGGGAGGGGCTGTGCATTCTGGTGGATCAAAGCAAGTTCGATATAACACGGTTTCACCTATAACACGGTAAGATTTTTTGGCTCCCGAGGACAGCGTTATACCGAGGTAGAGGTGTAGCTGTCCTTCACTGCCTGGCCACACAATTTAAAAAAACCCCAACACCACAACATAGCAATCATATTATTTACCATTCTCTAAGGTAATACGATCAAATATGCTAATCATTATCATGATGCATCAAATCACTAAATAGTCACCTTCTCCCACCCTGTGGACTCATAACTTATCCCATATAAGTATTTTAAATATTTTAATTTTTATGGGTTTCTGAATGCTAAGTTAATTTTCCTATCTCCTATTAAGCAAGTTAGAGAGAATATTACTAAATTGAGCCTAATTATTTTTCAAGTATCATTGCCGACACTGAGTCATGCTTTCATTATTTCACAGCTGGGATCACTAATTTTTTTTTAAGTTTAGTATTTCTATATCTCTTTTGAATCATTTGAAATTATCCAGAATTCAGAAGAAGATGTAATGTAAATGGCAGCACCATTTCACTTTGTGAAAAGTGCCAGGCTGACAGCACTAGAAATTTAAGTCCTGTATTTATCCACAAAACAGGTCCAACGAGCGTACAAGCAACACAGGCTTCTACTCACTGATCTACAAATGAACATCAACTCACAATTGACCTTCAGGCAAAATACCTAACAAATTTGTCCACTGAAAGAAACAAACATGTCAAAGCTGACCTATATTATTAATTATTATTATTAAAACCTTTGGACATATATATAAGATAAACTTAGGCTTGCTTAATTAATTTGAGGATTCATTTTAAAGAAAAAGTGGAGGCCTTTAAAGAAGATGTAGCAAAACCACAACACTAATCCTTGCTTCTAACATAAGAAAAGTTGATAAATAGGTTAACTATGAAAGTTGTGTTCTATATGGCATGTGCAGATAAAAGAGAGAGAGAGTGTGTGTGTGGTATAAATACAGTTTACAGGTATAGCTTATGCCTGTCAGACGAACCAGTTGGTATATGTGCATTTATACTGATTTCAATGTGTTCACACTAGAATGTTTTGCTGGTATAGAATAGTTATATTGGCATAGTTAATGTAGACAAGAACTTAGTCTTTGTGCCTCAGCCTCTGTCTTCAAAATGGGAATGGGGTACTTCCTTTTCTCACTGGGCTACTCTGAGGATAAATACATTAAAGGTGGGAAGGCACTGGCATGCTATGGAAATGGGGGCCATACAAGTTCCTTAGACAGATAGCTGTAATTACAGTATGATTTTAAAATGAATCTTTTGTTCAGTGGGCTGGCAATCAAAACTCTCCTCCCTGCTTTTCAATAGAAAGGCAGATAGCCAATCACAGCAACATTATTTAAAGGATAGGTGCTGAATATCTCAGGAGACAAGGAGAAAGGATAATTCAGCAGGAGTTAATTCAGGGAAGTTCTATGGCCTGTATTATTCAGGTCAGACTAGATGATCACAATGGCGTCATCTAGCTTTAAAATACAAGAATGACTATGACAATTATTGATTTTACATTTTAAAAAAAACAACGTTTTTTTTCTTGTAGGTAAAGAGTGTAACATACAGAGCAATACACACATTAGCGGTGCAAACCCCTAGCCTGGAGGAACAAGGTTATATTAATACAGATTATCTCTTGCAGCATTGTCAACTTTCACAATTTTATCACAAATCTCACAATATTTTGTGGTGTTCTTAAAGCCCCCATTCCTATATCAGCTTTCAGTTAAAAACAAAGTTTATTGCCCTTGTGATTGCAAAGAAAAGCCCCAAAATATAACTCAGGTACACAAAAAGCTCAAAAACCAATAGGTAAATAAAAACGAGCCCAGCACTTATTACAGGGTGGGGTGGGGAAGGGAGAACACTTATAATTTTAAGCCCATCTCATGATTGTTGGGGCCAGATTTGTGATGTTTGAATATCTGGAGGTGGCAATATTGTTCTTGGTAAAAGTTCACTATTATTTCTTAAGAACTTGTAGGTCCCTGAAGACAAGGACCATTCTTCTCTGGAGTTTTAAGGCCAGTAGTTTTGCATGTACATAAAACAAAGATTATAGGAATAAAGATTAATGGGATCTTGGCCACTAATTCCAATGACAGCAGGATCAAGCCCTATCTGTCATAATGACTTTGATCTCTCTCATTGACAATAGTACTAGACTATTAATTTCATTTAATTCAACTTCTATGTATTTTAGGTTTGAATTTTTTCCTGGAAAGACACTTTGGTCTAGATGAGGCAACACAGACCAATGACTAAGGCCCCAGACTGGAAGTCAAGAGACCTGCGTTCTATTCCTTGCTCTGCAACTGACTCAGAGTGTGAATTTTGGCAAGTAATTATCTCTCTCCATCCCAATGTTGTCATACAGAAATTGAGGATAAAATTTTCACTATGATCATAAAGTGCTCAGAACTGCAGACAAAAGGCACTCTAAGTATTGTCTTGAGTTTTATAAATATTGAACTAAACTAAATATTCTTTTATTCTTAGCAAAATACTAAATGGGAGTGCTAGTAAGAACAATTTAGCTTCATGAATCACTCATGAAGAAGCAATAAACATACTGCATGGTCTACATTAATGTAAGACATTATAAGACTGTCAGTAATAGAATACATTTTACTCAGGGAAGTGTCTGCTGTTTACAATTTTAACTCAAAATAAACCTAATAAATTATTCTTGTTGTGATTCCTTCTTTGCATTGGCTTCCTGTCAAATTTTAAATTGATCTTAAAATCTTTTAAGCTGTAAGGTATTGAAAGGTCTTGTTCTATGCTACCACTGTGAATTGGTATCTCCTTGTACTCCTATGTATGACCTCTGATCTGCGGCTGGTTATGCTTTTTCTTCAACTCATCAAAGTCCCCAAATAGCAGGAATTTTAGCTGCTCTGCTACAATAGTCTGAAAAAAATAACACCTCAAGTATCAAGGAATTTGATGCTCTATCTCCACAAGAAAAATTCAAGCTTACATATTTTTTTAGAGATGGACCTGAGTTGGCACACTGTGGGTAAGGTAATTTAGAGTCAATGAAGTTGCAACTAATAAGTACTGTAGGTGCCCAGTACATCTTAAAATCAGTCACTTATTTAGGTGCCTAAATATGGATCAAGGCACGTAACTTTCGAAACCTAAGTTTGAAAAACTTGGCTTTAATAATTAGGGTTCCAATTCTGAAAATACTTATACACATGCTTAGTTTTAAGCATGTGAATAATGGGACTTCTCATGTACTTAACTTTAAGTATGGACATAAGAATTTGCAGGATGGGACCCACCATTGTGAAGGTTGTGAAAGTATTCTGCAGCACTCTGCCATACTTTAACATATTGGAAAGAGCTGAATTTCTGATGGATATCTAAATTATTATTTAATAAATAAGTTTACAAAAGGTTAAATTCAGAGAGGTATCTCAAACCATATAAAAACCTGGATAGATACAGTTGTTAAATAGATGTATTAAAGCTCCTAATGAATCCACTAACACGTATGATTCACCTACTTGCTTTAAAAGCACCGTTTTAGGAAGGAAAATTAATATTGGGTGAGAAACACAATATATTTTTTAATTTAATTTTAAATGAAGCTTCTTAAACATTTTAAAAACCTTATTTACTTTACATACAACAATAATTTAGTTATATATTATAGACTTATAGAAAGACATAAAAATGTTAAAATGTGTTACTGGCATGCAAAACCTTAAATTTGAGTGAATAAATGAAGACTCGGCACACCACTTCTGAAAGGTCGCCGACCCCTGTTATAGAGAGACAAGATGGGTAAGGTAATATCTTTCATTGGACCCACTTCTGTTAGTGAAACAGACAAGCTTTTCAGAGGCACAGAGCTTTCCTTCAGAATGGAAAGAATGGAAGTTACACTGTTAAAATCATGCACACCACACCACAATACAATTGTATCCTCTTATCTTGAGAAAAGAATGAATGAACTGGGACTTTCTCTTAAATGAAAAAAAAAAAAAATACTGACCAAGGAACAGATGTGAGTTGTCATGGAAAACAGTTGCCTAACACACAGATAACTGTGGGAGACAAGAAGGATGTGAAATGGATTGTTAGTGAAGAAAATATATAAATCAAGAGGACAGTATTAATTGTATAAACAGTAGACTTGCCCCTATTAGCCTATGACTGTCTTTCTCCCGTGTACTCTAAGGATGTGTGTTTAGTATTGTAATACTGAACAGTCAAATTCTATCAGGATTCAGAAATTAAAGTTATGGAGAAAGATGAAATACAGCTAGGTTTTGCGGTTACACATTAAACATTAAATTGTGGGGCTGGAAGAGGGGCTCATGCTGACCTAGAAGTGAGATTCACACCTAACTTTGGGCTCTGGCTTCATTCCTCATGGATCTTATAAAAAGTCCAAAGCAGCCAGGCATTGAACCCATATAGGATTTCACAATGATAAAAAATATTCCTGGTCACATATCTGTTTTTAAAAAGTCTGAATTAGGTGAGCACAAAACCAGAAAGGGAAGGCTGCATTTTCCTGGCACTGATAAGAAACACAACTGGGGCGGTGTGGGGGAGGAAAGAAAAACAGACAAACAGACCTCTATTCTGCACCAAGGTTTGTGTGAGACAATACACAGAATCTCACCATAGTGATGGAACAGGAGTTTGAATGTTTCTAATTCGCTCTGGATCTTATCCTAGAGGGGTTTTCAAAGTCAGAGGAGAGACCTGACTGTGAATCATAGATGCTTTGCCCATGAGTTACACTAACAAAAGGAACACAGAAGAGGCTCTTCACCTTGGACAAGACACTACAACAGCTTAAGGATTGATTATGTGATATTTAGAATAGGGGTAGCAGGAAAAATATGTAGATTACATGGCTCCCCAAAGGTAAACTAAAGATTGAGTTTTCAAAAATACAAATGTAGAAGCCTAAAACCCATTTCCAAAGTGACTTAAGCACTTGAACTAGATTTCCAACGTATTTAGACAGCTAAAGATGCAGATAGATATGTTCTGAATTATAATGTCGCAGGCTTTCTGAATACCTAGAAGTGATTTCTTGGAACCACAGAATTAACCAGAAAAGCTACTAGAAGCTACATTAAAAACCCTGTTATTAAACTCTTGTAACAGCTACCGTAACTCACAGAAAAATGAACTGAACCTTGATACCAGTCAGTTCTGTGTTCTTGGGGAACCAGGGTACAGTATCTAGCCTGTCTGACTCATGAAAGACAGCCCCCCCCACCACCAGTCTCTGCTTGAACCAAAACCGACTAGAGAAAAGGCTTGCAGAGAGCAGTGAAGGGCGTTGGGAGACACATCTAGACCTGTCCTGACAAGGGTGACAAGATTAAGACATCTCCATTTGCATACAGAATGGAGAACAGAGAAAACTTCCCTAGCCTCATCTGCATGAAAGATGGGGGGGGATTCATCTCATAACCATACAGAATGGAGAACAGAGAACCGCACTGAACTCTGGGACCAGAAAAGCAGGGAAGCACTGCATCATGGGGGATCTCTGCTCCAGATGTTAATGAACCTACGCCTGCACACTCCCAGTTCAGCAGTTATCAGACCAATTCTAGTACTGAATCCTTGACTGATATCCAAAATACTGAAGCAGCCTAGTTGCATTGTGAGATCCCTGGAAGAAAACACCACCCATAGCCAAGTGTGATCCAATCCTATTGTCTAGCCTAAAGAAAACCCTTTAGTCATCAGTTTACCTATAAACAAATCTAGTGTTCTCTCTTGAACCATTGTATTTTCTCTACAAAAATCCCTACTCACCCTCCAGTAAGTGATCTGATACATAGACCCAAGCTCTGCATCAGTTACACTGGGACTCCATCTCCTGACTGATCGTGCTGGGGGCTCTGCCTGTCTCCCGCACTCAGGACCCTGAGCTACCACCATCACCTGGGAACTCCGACCAGTTCAAGCTTCAGGGAGCGGTGAGATCCTCTTCTTTCTCTCTCTCTCTGTTTTCCTTTCTACCTTAGGTATTAACCTTTAATAATGCATGTTATGTTGGTTTAGCCCTCCTTGTGTAGTTATCACTATTATTCAATAAATAACTTTTATGGTTAAGCTGGTTGCTTCTCTCTCTCTTGCTGAACTTTGCTCTTTTGTGTTTTTAGCTTCCCCCATTTACTCTGCAGCAACACTTTTTTTACCTGAGCTAAAGATCCCTGCAGCGCCCAAAATACTATGGGGTTTGCTCAGCAAGTAGGTTACCACCAGTACAATTGTGATGTGAGAGGGGGGATAGGAACGTGCTGAATCTGGGACACATAAGGGTGGCAGCTTGAAAGTGCTGCTTGACCCAGCCCATTGAGTCCAGGGACATACAAGGGAGTCAGCTTGAAAGTGCTGATTGACCCGCTCAGACTTGCTCTATAAATGTGTGTGTGTGTGTTCATCCAGTTCTGGGGCTGGAGGAACCCAGCCCTAGGGAACCTAGGTCATCCAGGATAGCTCCATTGGGAGGGGACTTGCGGAAGGGAGGAGTAGAGCTCCATATGAAAACACACGTGACACAAGCAGTACATTGATAGAATTACAGAACCGCCCCACCCCCAGAAGAGTAACCCGAATAAATGAACATACCCCAAAGTAACGGGCAAATCTGGTAACAACCTTCTCTCAGAGAAATCAGCTAATAGACTTATAGGAAACAAACACTGGCAAATGTACATCAATATCAACATTATAAAAACTATTACATAATCAGCCTGCTATAATTCCTGATCATTAATGTATAGAGAAAAATATTCCCGATTTATGAATTGTACACTCCTGAAGAGAAGCATAGTCCTACTGGCCTCAAAAACCAATACAGGACTTCAAATCTTGCAAATTAAGAAAAAAATTTACAAAATGTACAGAATGACACTACTTGGAATGACATCAAGGACACTGGTAAGGCTACAAGCTCCAAAGGATAATTTTTATTAATGTCCTAACAGTGTCATCCTCTATATTCATGACATGTACAATTACCCCACAAACCCTCCCATCTACTATGATGAGGCTGCAATAATTAATTGTCTTTGCAATAATAAAATGAAAGTGCAGAATTGTGTACCTCTTAACACCCTATCTTCCTCCTTAACGTAAATAGGAATGTTCTTGATAAGGGTTTTAGCAATAGAATGTCTCTCCCCTTGCTCCCCACAATTCTTCATGTAGATCACCATGGTTTCATACAACAACAAGTAACTAGCACCCATTTAAGGAGCCTGCCACAATATTATTCTACAATGACACAAACTGATGCACTCTTTGCAAGCCAGGACTCAGAGAAGATACTTGACCCTGTTTTCTGGGGATATTTATTTTAATTAGTAACTCGTGAAGCTTTCAATTTTGGTCATCAAAACACAACCATGACAACACTGACTAATAGTGTACAATCAGAGCATGCTTGCAAGAAGAATGAGCTAAGACTGTTCCCTTCCCCTCACACCTATTACGTTCCACCCCCTTTTATACGCAGTTGTCATTGAATCCTATGCTTGGGGAGTTGGTGTAACCCACACACCTTCTGGGTGTGGTGTTTTGTCCCATCTAGTGGCACTGAGACCACTTAGAGAGAGAGATAAAATGAGTCTGCTCTACAGCCTTAGGCTACATCTACACTACAGGGGGGGGGTCGATTTAAGATACGCAAATTCAGCTACGCGAATAGCGTAGCTGAATTCGACGTACCGCAGCCGACTTACCCCGCTGTGAGGACGGCGGCAAAATCGACCTCCGCGGCTTCCCGTCGACGGCTCTTACTCTCACCTTCGCTGGTGGAGTAAGAGCGTCGATTCGGGGATCGATTGTCGCGTCCTGACGGGACGCGATAAATCGATCCCCGAGAGGTCGATTTCTACCCGCCGATTCCGGCGGGTAGTGTAGACCAGGCCTGAGCTAAAAGGCAGCAGGCTTTTAGCTCATGCCGTAGAGGCTCATGCACTAAGCACCAGACGTCCCTGGTTGGATCCTGCCTGCTGACGACCGGGGTCTGTTGGCGTTACATTGGCATAGGGATTTTTATGCCTCCCAAGCATTCTCCCTGCATTAGATGAATCCCTGATTGTGCAAACCAACTACATGGCCTATTTGCATTGCCAGTGGCATGAAGGGGCCATATCAGACTCAAGATAGACTCTTCTATAAACAGTGTGATCTATTGCTTTGGTATACAGAGTAGTTTAGTTTAAAATTTTATCTAATCTTAAATAATAGTATGGATGAAAAAAATCATGCGAAATGTAATTAATGGCTCATACTTTATGTTACTAATTACTAGCACTTACCAGTAGAATCAACATAATATTTGAAGTCTAAAGGTCAAATTCTGCTCTAATTTGGTCCTAATTGAGTTAAAGTCTTCCTTTTATTATATTTGCAATGTTTTATTTGACAACTAATATGCTTTCCATTTCCCATTAGTTTTAAGCTTATTTACTCTTAATTGCCCATTTTAATTTTGTCTTTTTGAAAAAGTCTGTTATAAAGATATTAGTTGCCTAAAATGTGAATTGCAAATTGAATTTTGTGCCCTTTTCTATATATTTGCATGCTTAAAGTATTGTTTAAATATTTCCAAATACTAATCAACACCAATGCATTCATTATATAGCCACTAAATCCTGAAGCCACATATGTACAAACAAGATTGCATTAAGAAGTGAGCCAATGACCCAAACAAACAAAGAGCCACTGACTACACATAATCTAGCATGGTTTGTATTTGATTTGTTTAGTTTTGTAACTTGGCAGATGATAACTCACATGGAAACATCATTAATAATTGCCAGTAGTTCTATTTGGAAGGACAAATTTGTATGGAAGACTTTGCCTTAATGAGGTTCCACTTGAAAGTGAACTAAGATTTATTGAACTGGTGCAAAGGACATTTTAATTAGTACTTTAAGAGTTGCTTAAGATTTTTATGTTTTTGTTTATTTTAGTGATTCTCATACAAGTGATCTAATTATGTACAAAGCATAGGTACCACTGTGGACAAGGTACTCTACTATGCAGCTTTTCAACTTACAAAATAAATTTGCAGCAAATGACTACATGTGTGCATTCTAAGTGGTATACTCTAATCTTAATACAGAAGAATTTATGCTCGGAAATACCCCACCTCAAGATGAGGCTTTGCCGCCACATTATATACTGCTAAATTTTGCACAATTGCAGATATCTTTTTTTTTTTAAAGAAGTACTCTAATTTCAGCCAAGCAGAATATTTTGTATTTAGAAACAGTCACTAAAAGAGCAACCCATGTGTACATATGAACAGGGTTTACAACAGGGCTTGATATTAACCAGATCCCTGCTAGCTGGTTGACTAAACCTACTAGCCAGAGGCAGATATGAAAGATGAGGGTACAAATCCCTACCAACCAGGTCTAGGGACAATCCCTAGCGAGAAGCCCATCCCCCCTGACACACTGAGCTAGGGAAGGAGGAGTGCCAGGATTGCTACTAAGATATTATTCCTGAGAGGGCTTGTGATCGGTGTCGGTCCACCTACCCGCTAGGGGGCAGTGGGGAGCTACGAGGTCACTGGCCGGCCTGGGTCACGCCTCCGCCAGCGGGGAATTAGCAGCGGGAAGGCCGCCGGCCAGAGTCTGTAGCGCGCCCCTCAGGCAGGGAAGCGCCGGCAAAGGTCAATAGCGCGCCCCTCAGGCAGGGGAGCGCCGGCAAAGGGCAATAGCGCGCCCCTCAGGCAGGGGAGCGCCGGCACGGGTCCTGGCGTGGCTCGGCCGGGTAGGGGAACGTAGGCCCACCCTACACCACTGCGTTCCAGCCCAGGGTCCCGCCACTGGATCAGCAGGGTCCTTCCGCGATACAGACTTACCACTGTGCAGCTCTGTCCCTGGGCTACTTCCTACCCGATTGCTCGTCCGAATCCCTCTGGTCCCGCCAGTGCGTCGGGGTAGTCCGCTGTTGGCAGCTCCAGCTCCCCCTCAGGCTCCTCCAGCTCCAGCTCCCCCTCCGGCTCCTCCAGTTCCTCTGGGAACTCGGCAGCGGGCAGTCCTGGCAGCCCCAGTCCGTCCTCCAGGTGAGGTTTCCACTGGTCCAGGGCCTCCCCTGGCGTGACAGCAGGGTCTGAAGGGAGCAATCTGCATCTGCCTCCCTCCCTGGTGCTGTTCTAACTGAGCTAAGGGCCCCGCCCTTTATACTTCCTGTTCCACCCCTCCCCTTCCAGGGGGTGGAGCGAGCTTGGGCTGGCCCCGCCCACTCAGGCTGAGAGAAAGGCCCTTTACCCTCAGGTTCGGAGGGCAGCCACCCTGGCTCCCTACAGGGCTGAAAACAAAAAACAAAAACAAAAGCCTTTTCCTGCCCAGATGCTGGCATGGAGAAAGAGCTTTCTATCTTTTCTCCTTCTCCAGAGTCTACTGGCCAGTGAGGGGAGGAGGCTCTGGGCAGGAGAGGGGAGGCTTTATAGAGAAGGCCTCTTGCATTTATATCTCCCTTAGAAGGGAATCCACTCATCTGGTTTTATACCACCATGTGTGGAAGCTCAGGCTGCTGGGGGCAGGGTGGCATGCCCCATGCTGGCAAGGTGGGCCCATGCCATTCATGGAAGTGACGGAATGTCCGGTATTCTGGGAATGAGTAGCCACCTTACAAAATCCACCTGGATTCTCTGAAGGAGAAAGGTCTCTGCTACTTTCCCCCTCTCCAAAACCTCCCATCTGCTGTGACAGGGAGTGAGGAGTGTCTATGAACCTACCCCTTCCCCAATTTCTGTTTCTTGGGTCCTCCTCCCAGTGACTCCCCTGGTTGTCTCTTAGAGCTTCCCGGAACAACAGAATGAAATTAACATGATTCTGTAGTTTCTGAATGGTACCTGGGAAACTGACCAGACTCCTGTTTATTTTAATTTGCCGCTGCTTGGCAAAGTTCAGAGCAACCACAGAGCACTGCAGCTGTCCTATGTCCAGAGTCAGAAAGACTTGCACAGCATTAATTTAGTTCATTTCACATTTGGAGGTTGCCTTCACTACTGTAAGATCTGGAGACTTTGTAGCTGTCTTTTTTTTTTTTAAATGATTGCTTAAATTCTGCAGAAATTTATGGTACAGGTTCCTTTGTACACCATGGCAAGATTCCCATTCATCAGAAGCAGTTTAGCAAGTTGATATTTTAAGCCCACATTTGTCCCATAAGTAAACAATAAATATTTACATTTACAGCAGTTGCCAATAAAAAGTCATTTTCCCTACAAATAGAGCAGAGCTGCCAAAACTATTTCCCACTTTAAATGCAAGCCCCCCACTTGGAGTTTGCCAGCTCCTGGAATTCTAGACTGAGCCTCTAGGGGACTCAGGAACTCCTAAGCACTACAATAATTATGGCTACAAGAGCTCTCTGAAATCACTTCCCAGCAAACGTGGAGATTGGGGTAGGGATAAAAAGAACTAGAAACTCCTGCTGAGGACAAAAGGGAGGCTGCTGCCTGGGATAATAGAGACAGGCATCTTGCTGGGCCAATGAGCAGCTAGTGCTGCTTGGCCACCTCAGTTGGATGGGACAGCCTGACTCAGACAAAGAAGCTGGGGTTAGTAGTATCAATTTGAGTTTAGTACTACAGATCAGAGAGTGTCTGATTAATTCCTGCTCCACACAAAGGGAGTCTTTGAACTGCTGTGGGATCTAGTGCCTCGGTCAGGCAGTTCCAGCCCTGGATGAGATCTGACCCTGTGTGGGCTATTGAGAGCCAGCTGAGACCTCCATAGGACTCCAGTCCAGGGAACCAGGAGAAGACCTTGCCCCACCCAAGTGTGAAGACTCTGTGAGAGAACACTCCTCCCCTTTTTTGTTGTTTAAGCTAGCCAATGTTCATAGCACTGCAGTAATCATTTCTAGACTCATCCTCAGTATACCAGCTGCCTGGGAAGGTGCCGGGGAGGGGGGTTGGTGTTGGTGTTGGCGTTGGGAAGAGTTGCAATTGTTGGGAGGTGGGAAATTTGTTTGCTGTTTAAGTTCTTAGTTAACCCTAACACAGTCCTTTCCCAGATCCTAATTTCCTGCTCCCAAAAAAATCCCCCTTTATTATATCTAGATGCAGAGGTGAAAGTAAGCTGGTACGGGCCGGTACGGAGGACTGGTAAGAAAAGGTGCAGTAGCGTACCGGCAAGAAAATGGAGCATTCTCTCCCTCTCTGACTCCTCCTCCTGGCTCCAGCAATATTGAAGGACCGGGGGCCCGGCTCCACGAATGTTCGGGGCCAGGTCTCCTCCCTGGCCCCACCTGCTGCCCCCCGCGCCTCCCCTGAGTGTGGGCTGCCCCCCCTTTGCTGCCCCCATGCACCTCCCTTCCGTGTCTCTCCCCTGAAGCTCCATGCTGCCTGCCTGCATTAACTGCCGCCGCAGGGTCCTAGTGCCCCCCCTCCACTACTGCCAGGGCAGGCTGCCCTTCCCCCTCAGACTCTTTCAATACAGCACCCCCCCCCCCGCCTGCAGTCACCGCTCTTGCCTCACGCTGGGCAAGGGGCAGCCCCATCCCCTACACCCAGTGAGGCTACAGTGACGGGCAGCAGCAGGGGAGGAGGCGCACATGTGATGGCAGCCCCCCTGCCATGGCACCCACCACGGGGGAGGCAAGGGGGATTCCTGGACCTGAGAGGGGCCCTAGGAGCACGTGCTGTGACAGTGGGGGGGGGTGAGTGTGCTGTCGGGGGAGAGAAGGGGGTCCCTACCCCAGAGGTTGCTGCTGCCGGCAGGGAGAGGGCTGGGGGTGGAGTCCTCCTCTCTGGCTCCAGTCCCAGAGCAGCCTGCCTGCACCCCAAACTCATCCCCAGCCCTGCCCCACCCCAGAGCCCACCCCCCCAGCCAGAGCCCTCATCCCCCCGCACCCCAACCCTCTGTCCTAGCCCTGAGCCTCTCCAACACCCCAAACCCCTCATCTCCAGCCCCAGCCAGGGCCTTCATCCCCATGCACCCTAACTCTCTGCCTCAGCCCTGAGTCCCCTCCCACACCACAAATCCACCCACAGCCTCACCCCACAGCCCTCACCCCTGCACCCCCTCCCTCCGCACCCCTTCTTATTCCCAAACTCCCTCCCAGAACCTACACCCCCTCCCTCCGCACTCCCTCCAATCCCCAAACTCCCTCCCAGAGCCTGCACCCTGCACCCCTCCTGCAGCCCAGTCCCCTGCCCCAGCCCAGGGTCTGCACCCCAGACCTCCTCCCCCACCCAATCTCCCTCCCAGAGCCTTGGGCAGGTGGGGAGTGGAGTAACTTGGTGGGGGCAGAGTTTGGGCAGGGGCAGGTTCTGGGCACCACCAAAATTTCTACAAACCTGCCACCCCTGCCGGCAAGAGCTGGTGCGCCATACCGGGGTGGACCAGCTTCCTGAGGCAGCAATTTAAAGGGCTGAAACCCAGGGCCCTTTAAATTGCCGCCAGAGCCCTGCTGCCAGAGCCCTGGGGTAGCGGCGGCGGGGCTCGGGTGGCGATTTAAAGGGCCCAGGGCTCCTGCCGCCGCTACTGCCCCGGGCCCTTTAAATCACCGCTGGAGCCCCACGGCCGCTACCCCAGGGCTCCGGGGACAATTTAAAGGGCCCGGGCCCTTTAACTAGCCCCCAGAGCCTGCCGGAGCTCTGGGGTAGTGGCAGCAGGGCTCTGGTGGCTATTGAAAGGGTTCGGGGCTCCTGCTGCCTCTACCACCCCAGGCCCTTTAAATAGCCACCGGAGACCTGCTGCCGCTACCCCAGGGCTCCAGCAGCAGGGCTCCGTCGGCAATTTAAAGGGCCCGGGGCTCCGCTGCGGCAGCCCTTTAAATCGCCCCCAAACCCCAGGGCTCCCAGACACCTCTGCAGCTGGGAGCTCAGGGGGTGATTTAAAGGGCTTGGGGCTCCCAGCTGCTGCTACCACAGCCCTAGCCCCGGGCCCTTTAAATCCTGATTTAAAAGGCCTGGGGATTTAAAGGCCCCGCCTCTTCCGGTGGAGGCCACGCCCCTCCTCAGGATTCCGGAGTACCGGCAAGTCCTTTAAGTTACTTTCACCCCTGTCTAGATGTGTCATTTCTTTGCTGGGATTGGTGTTGGTGTATTTCATTGTTTCGTGTGTACTGGGTTTTACACTCCTTTCCAGCAGTGGTAGCATTATTCATCTTTCCCAAGGGGCAACACTCCTTGTATCTTGGGCACAGTGAGGAGTCACCTTTAGTGGAGGAAGCAGCAGTCACAAAAAAGAACCCAGGACCCAACCCCTGTGAAGCGAGGGGCTTCAGAGGGAGAAACTGTAGTGTCTGAGATACATAGTTATGAGCATGATATAACATCCCAGCTAGATAGATGAGATTGTAACCAAATGCTTGGTAACTCGTTGGCAAGTGTTGACTTTTTAATGGGGCTGTGAAGTGAAAAATATTATGTGAGCAGGTTATGCCTGGATTTGTCACACGCTAAGGCTACATCGACACTGTGAGCTATGGGTGTGGTGCCCTTGCTTCTGTATACATATGCTAGCGTGAGTATAAATAGCAGCGTACCCACGGTAGCATGAGCAACAGCAGAGACACAGCTTTGCTGTGCCAAGTACCAACATGCCTGAAACTGCTGGGTACATGCATGGCATAAGTAAGCCATGTCTCTGCTGCCATTACCTGTGCTACTGTGGCTACACTGCTGTGTGAGTGTGTGTGTGAAAGAGAGAGCACGAGCGCACACAGAAGCAAGTGAAATCACACCCTAGCTTGTACTGTGGATGTTGCCTAAAGGAGAGGGGAGGGAAGGGAAGGGAAGGGAAAATCACCTGTCTCTTCTCCGTGAGACCAACAATTTTTTTGTTTCTCAGAAAAGGTTAAGTTCAAAACCCATAAGAAGTTTATATATTATTAATTTTAAAACAAGTGTATAAAGAAGAAAATTCATAACATTCCAAAGTTAACTGGCGTGACCATTGCACAGCAATAGAAGATGTAACCCTCTCCCAAAGTCAGAGCACGTTGCCTCCTTGGTGTTCCCAGTTCCTGTTGGTCCAGGAATTGGGTTCCTCGGTGCTCCATATTATTTTGCTGCATTCCTCCTACTGATCTATCTAGCATCAATCCCCATTCATTCAATGAATGTAAAATATATCTCATCTATGGTGCACATGGACTGTGGTGAAAACTGAATTCACTGAGACTTGTGTTAAAGATGTGGATCAGTAAAGCTGCTTACTCTGGATTTTTTAAAAGATTTACTTTAGTTAATGTTCGTTGGGCTTTCAAAATATGTTACCTTAAGATCAAATATATTAAGACAGACAGCACTTGGGTATGCCAGTTGAGGGACTATTGTTATGGTAAAATTTGTAGGGATTAAACCAATAGGATTCCATCAGAATGTAATAAGTATCTATAGAAATTCTAAAAATGCTGGCCCTTCTGAACTCAATGGGAGTTTTGTCATTGACTTTAATAGACTAGAGATTTCACACATTTACAGAAATATACTTCTTATAGGATAAAAAAAAATTCTAGAGAAGGGATATAATTCTCTATTGAATTCTACAGGATGCTTCAAAAACCTGCAGTGATGTTATGTTCTATTAGATGCCAAAAAACTTTTCCAGAGTTGTACTATTCACCTAGACTATAAAACTGAAGATAATGCTGAGTGAAGATGAAACATACTGTCCCAAGAATGTTCAAAGAGAAAATGCTGACAACTTCTGTATTATTTTTACCCTTTTTTGATCATCCATAGAAAAATAAAAAGACAAAAAAAATCGTATTGTCTAAATGCACTCTCCATCCTGCTCTAGCTTTAAAAACCCTGAAATTAATTTCCAATGAAATAATTTTCTTCAACGTTCAATTACAGTTTTCCTAAATCTTACCGTTTTAGAAATGTTTCAGAAAAGAGAGAATCCAGGAAGACAATGCAATAAGTGATGAAGCCCTTAAGTAATCATAGAAAGAACAGATTAAAAAAGTTTCAGCTTGAAAAAGCAGGTGATGTAGTAATGGGAATTCAAATATTTCATACCATGTTCACTTCTAATTGATTTTTCATCCTACAATTAAAAAAATCAAAAGCCATTTAAATCCTCACTGGTACCATACTCTGATGACTCACGTAGCAAAAACCTTCAGATCTAGATACACAAATACATGGAACTCAAAGTTCTACTTTTGAAATTCACCTTTCCCCAGTTTGCCATGCACGAGAATCACAGATAGGAATAGTCCTTGTTGTCGCATAGCATTTCTTTGAGAAGAAAAATGTTTGAAATACACCATTTTTACAATTTGTTTCTAGAAATATTTTAATTAAGAGTTTTCCGAATCTGAATCCTTCCCTCACAGTCACATATCACTTAGCGCACAAACAAGTCTCCAACATCCCAGGCCACTCTTTGCATGTCCTCTGTGTTACATCCTTAAGTCCTCCCTCTGAGTAGTGTTCAACAGAGGGATTCGTTGTGTTCCTCCAACTTATTTTGCTCATATTATGAAGTTAATGGGTTTATTTTTTACATTTGTTTTACAATTGAAAATACAACTGTTGTTCATATATTTGGATCAAAATTTGGGAATTTACTTTATGGACTCCCCAAAACTGGTTTAGTTGGCTTCTTCTTCATGGATTATTCAAATTCCACATGTTTTACTTGTAAGTTTATTATTAACATTATTACTATAATTTCTGGATGCCTCAGTTGAGGTTAGGGCTCTTTCATGCTGGGCATGGTACAAATAGCAAGAAAGAGTCCCTGCCCCAAAGAGCTTACAAGCAAAATAGACAAGACAGCTGAAAGGTAGGAAGGAAATGGTAGGAAGGCACAAACAGGTGAAGTGACTTGCCCAAGGTCATATGGCTTCATGGTCCTGGCATTGTCCGAGCCTGGAATAGAATCGTGGTCCCCTGATTCCCAGAAGCATATGCAGGAAAGTGAGTAGACAGAACAGGTGGGAGGGAAAAATGAAATGAAGAGAAAGTCTATTGCCCTGTCTACTGAACAATCCATCTATGCACATTGGTGTACACACAGTCTAGGAACACTAACATTCCTTTTGGGAGATGTTAATCACACTGTCTACTTCTTTCCATTTCACCTTTCCCTGCCATGTCTTCTGTACTTCTGTCCAGTTACAACATTGCATATGCTTTTTTGGCAGCATTTTCCTGTTTGTTTGTTCCCATACATAGGGATGGCAACGTTCTAATCACACAAAACTGAACACCCTAGGCCTGCTCCTTCCCCAAGGCCCCCTCCCTGCTCACTACATTCCCCCTCCCTCAGTGGCTTGCTCTCCCCCACCCTCACTCTGCGGGCTCTGGGGTGGGGCCAGAAATGAGGGGCTCAGGGTGTGGGAGAGGGCTCCAGGCTGGGGCTAAGGGATTCGGAGCGTGGAAGGGGGATGTAGGTTGAGGCAGGGGTTTGGGGTGTGGGAGGGTGTACAGATTCTGGACTGGGGGCATAGGCTGTGGGCTGGGGTCAGGGATAAGGAGTTTGGGGAGCAGAAGGGGGCTCCAGGCTGGGGGGTGGGGTACAGAAGACAAGGGATTCAGAATGTGGGAGGGGGCTGCGGGTTGAGGCAGGGGGGTGTGGTGCAGGAGGGGATACGGGTTCTGGGCTGGTGGTGTGGGACCTGGGCGGGGGCCAGGAATGAGGGGTTTAGGGTGTGTGGGGGGTGAGGGTTTCAGCTGGGGGTGCATGCTCTGGGGTGGGGCCGGGGATGAGGGTGGTGCAGGAGGGGATCTGGGTTTGGAGGGGGCTCAGGGCTGGGGTGGGAGGTTGGGGCTCAGGGTTGGGGCATGGGCTTACCTCAGGCAGCTCCCAGTCAACGGTGTTGCAGGGCTAAGGCAGGCTAGTACCTACCTGTCCTGACACTGCGCTGCGCGCCAGCAGGTCCAACTCCTAAGCGGAGAGGCCAGGAGGCTCCACGTGCTGCTCTCACCAACAGGCACCGCCCCCCCTCCAGTTCCCATTGGCCATGGTTCCGAGCCAATGGGAGTGCGGAGCCGGTGCTCGGGGCAGGAGCAGCAAGTGGAGCCCCGTGACCCCCCCACCTAGGAGCCGGACCTGCTGGCCACTTCCAGGGCACAGCTTTGTGCCAGGACAGGTAAAGCCTAGCCTGACTTAGCCCTGCAGCACCGCCGACTGGACTTTTAACGGGCCAGCCGGCGATGCTGACCAGAGCCACCAAGCTCCGTTTTTGACCAGGCATTCCAGTCGAAAACCAGACACCTGGCAACCTTACCCATACACTATGTCTGCAGTCCAGTGCTCACTGAAGTCAATGGGAGCCTTTGTTTTGACTTCATCGGGTAAGGGATTGGGCAAATGCTTCCCTGTTGCTTGTCTCCTCTTCACTTACATCATAAAGTAGCATAATAGGAGATTTTCCTTATAGGAACAGCCTTATTAGATCAGACCAAAGGTCCATCTAGTTCACTATTCTGTCTCTGAAAATGGTCTCTACCAGATGCTTCAGAGATATAAGCAGCCCACTGTAGGCAGATGTAGAATAGTCTCTAATAAGTCTTTAATAGTCACCTTTAAGGACCTGCAATAGGTCTCACTCTGCAAAGTTATATATCAAGGAAGTTATATGCTTCCCTCATTTTAACATTATTAAATATCCAATCATTACAATGAAAGTAAACTTTTTATTGTAATTAGTTTTCTGCCATGACAGGTAGATAATTGAAGCTACCAACAGTTACCTTAAAATCTTATTAAGAAATCAATCTGTAGTTTTCCCCATGTTTGAAATGTTTAATTTAATGGAAAGACTTTAAGATAATTTGGTTTTGCACTCGAATAATAGAGTAATAACCAGTTCAGAAGGATTTACAGATTGATATAGCTAATGTCAACACAAGGAAACCCGAGAAGGGAGAAGGTCTAGGCTGGTATTTATTTCCCCCCAGCCTCTACTCTTCAAGACACTTCTGCTTTGATCATCTTATTTTTCTGCAGAACAATGCTACAGAATCACTTTTCAGTCTTACAGATTAATGCACTATTTTAAACTTATAATAGAATGAAACAGCTCTCCAGTCCTGCAGATTTGGTGGGAATTTTTAGAGAATTAATAACAAAATATCATACAAAAAAGTTTGAGCCTACTATGTTCATCATTTATAGTTGCACTGTGGTGCTAAATGACAGCTGAAATGTACTTTAAAAATGCAGGTTAATAAAGTATATCAAAATCCTAGTCTATTTTTTTCAGGGAAGTATAAGTTCTGTTTCAGCATCAGAGTTTATTGTGATTTCAGGGTAATGACGCTTTCCTTCTGAAAGGTTGCTGGAGTGGATCATCAAAACTCTGTCTTTGGTAATTTACATTCAGTCCTATGATTCTCCTAGTCAGCTCCTATCAGGTCATCTGCCTTTTATTTATCTTTAATCCATCCTCCTTTGCTTTATGTTGCCTGTTGTGTGTTTGGCGCTAGCATCTCAGAAGCTCATCAGCAGTAAGGGCTTGTGAGGTTAAGGATGTAAGCAGATTTGATTTACCAAGGGACTTTAAAAGGTGAACTAGGAAAAAAAAGGCAGAGTAAAGACAAGCTTTTGAGCATTATGCACTAAAAGCTATCTATAAAATTATCAGAATGACAAGTTTCTTCAGTGAGTTAGGGCTCAGAGGCATATTGCAAGAGTGAAAAGATGATCCTGACAGCAAGGCAATAGGACTGCCTAAAGGTCCTTCTCATTCCAAGACAAAGCTTGGTCCTCCAGTCCAATTGTGTCTATTGGATTAAATATTTTGGTCCAAATTTATTTAACTCAGAAGCAATTGATTTAACCCATTTCAACATCAGTCTTGCAGTGCCGCTAATACTGCAGATGTGGCGCACATAATATGCCCTTACACATTATTCATACTCATTACCATCACCATAAACATACTTTCATCTGAACTGATCTTTGCTAACCATGAAGTAAAATGAACTAAATGCAAGAAACGTAAACCTGGAAGACCTCACCGAGAGCTCATTTCACAAACAAGCAGCCAAACTCAAAAACTGCTTGGTTGAATATTGACAAACAGGTTGCACTCCAGGCTGTTGTATACAAAGCATAGATTTTATGGCAAATATTTTGAAACTTTTCACCCGATTAGTGAGAACTGTAATTTTATGTGTGTATTTAAAAAAAAAAACTTAAATGCCTAGGAACAACTAGCAATGAAAGTGGAAGATGGCTGTTGAGGCTTTGTTCTACCACATTTGGAAACTGCTCAGCAAATAACAAAGGTTGGACATTTTTACTGTTATTTTAATGTAGGTGTAAGAAAGGTATTTACTGGATGACTGAAAGGTAAGATATTTATTAGAGGTGTATACTAAGATATTTATCACTTTTGCTAATTCACATGGTTCAATATGAACACTTAGATTGTTCTATAGATCTTCTTGTAGGTCATAATGAATTTACGTTGCACCTCTGTGAATGTCTAATGCATTCATGAAGTGCCCAATCCAAAGCCCTTTCAAGCCAAAGTCCTCTGCTGACCACTACTTCCTTTGCCTTAAAATGTGGGCCCAAATCCTGTGAGAAACCCTGCCCTGGGAGTTGAGAACATGCACCTGTTCTCAAGAGGTGCTCTGATGTTTGTATGATTGACAACTAGTTTGTTATATGCAGGCATGCGTGCACACACACATACACACACGTGCTCCTATCAACCCCCTTCAGAACAGATAGTATTGTGGTGTGGTCTGAAGATTTCATCAGAAAGAGTTTGGGATTTTTGTGTTACTCATAAGTGGAAAAGCCTGATGGTCATCCCAACTGCATGCCAATAAACCTCTAAGCCACATCACATCATCATGTATCTTGTGTGTTCCAGATAAACCATAAAACTATTTAGGAACATTTTAGAGAATTAAAAAAACAACAACAACAACAAAAAACAACCTTATTTGCACTATTTCTGTATCCCTTCACCTGGAAATCAAGGTTCCTAGTTACCACTGGCGAAATCCTCCACTGGTGTAAATGAGCATATCTCCATTTAAGTCAATAGAGCTGTATCGGTTTACATCAGCTGAGAATCTGGCCCGAGGAGTCCAAACTGACCAAACGTAGTGAGGGTGCACAGCCTTCTGCAGGATTAAACCCTTTATTCCACTGTTTTTTGTGTTCCCATTTTTCATAAAAAAATCCATCATTTCCATAACCCTATCTTTAAATATACTTTGACATTAAACCAATTCTTGATTTTCAATCAGAAAGGTTATTAAAACTTAGTGAAAACGAAATTAGCATTTCTAATAAATCAGAGTTATACTGATTATACTGTCATTAAAATAATAACTATGACCCTTTGTTACAGTTATTCTATATCAAACACTCACAATTTAAATCCTTCACAATATGAATAATGATAGCATGAGTAATAATGATAACTTGACAATTAATCAACTAGGTGAACTCAAAGTTAGGGTATGTAGTGGAACATAAAGTACCTAAATAAGTGCTGCTAAATATTCAGGAAGTGTAAATGACAATGAACAGAAGATTTTCCTTTTAATAGCACTGTAGCATTGATTGGTCAACATAGTGCTTGCAAAACTGCTTTGGCAAGTATGTGATTAAAATAAAATAAAATAAAATTCAAAAGGCACAAAAAATTGCAAATAAAATCTATGGGTTTTTCCACATCTCATTCTAACTATGGCTCATGTCAATCATGTGGTTTCATTTTTCACTTAGAAGAAACTAACACTAGGAAAGAATGTGCAAACGTAAAGATCTGACAAGACACCAGCATTTTCTTCAGAAGGAAGAGAGCCTTTTACATAAATTAATACATGCCACTGGAGGGTAGTATTGCTTATGGAGGAAAATCTTGAGGTCAGATCTTGTAGGCCCTCACTTACATGAACATTTTTACTCATGCACATAGAATTAGTCTTGTAAGGGTTTAGAGAATTGGGCCTGTGACAGATTGGGGATATGTCTATGTCAAATTGTGAACTCCATGAGCTTTTGTGAATGCCATTTCTTTGTAATGGCCCCACATGGTGTTTTAACCTTCATTTTGGAGTGTGACTTTCCTGGTGTAGTGCAAGCTCCACTGGGGATCAGAGCATCCATTTTGTAGTGGCGGCTTGCAGGGCTGGCTCCAGCTTTTTTGCCACCCGAAGAGAAAAAAAAAAAGTCACCATCGGCGGCACTTCGGCGGCTGCTCTACCGTGCCACTTCATTCTTCGGCGGCAATTCGGCGGCCAGTCCTTCCCTCCGAGAGGGACTGAGGGACCCGCCGCCGAATTGCTGCTGAAGACCCGGACGTGCTGCCCCCTTCCATGGGCTGCCCCAAGCACCAGCTTGCTGCGCTGTGCCTGGAGACGGCCCTGGTGGCTTGATACTCAGTTAAATGACTATGTCTGAGAATCTGGCAGCCTGGCACAGAGCAATATATGGCCATCAATAGTGACGGACTCTTCCTTCTGAAACATTTTTTTTTCTACCGGTAGGGTTATTGACTTTGAATGAACCTCGGCACAGAAGCTGAGAGAAGAAAGGGGGACTACAGTCCAGAACTCCCTCAGGAAGCACATGACTGAGAGATCTGCAATCTGTGGTTGCCCACCTAAGCAAATGTGTCAGAAACTATATTTAAATACTTTTGTGCTAACTCCCATGCTGCCCCGCCTGCTTGGGCAGCACTCCACATAAATATCCTTCCACCTACTTCTATCCAACCTCAAATCCCTCCCCAAAACAATCCTTTGGCATGATGCCTCTGTAAAACTTCATGATTATGCAGCTATTGTAGTGAGACTACTCCCTATCCTGCTGACCAACATTGTCTCATTGTTCACTTGTACTCCCCCACCTGTCTATATCCATCCATGGTAAGTCCCTTGGGGGCAAGGACCATCTTTTTGTTCTGTGTTTGTACAGCACCTAGCACAATGGGGTTCTGGTCCATGCCTAGGTCTCCTAACCACTAGAATAATACAAGACATAAACAATAATAATTTAAGTGAGAATGTTCTTTGTGGAGGGGAGTCCACAGCCACAAGGGCTGAAGGAAAGGGCTAGAGAAGATTGAAAGCAGGAAGGGCGGTTGAGCCTAAGGATGTTGCTCAAATCCAGGATTCACCCCTTTTATGAGATCAGACTTGTGGGGCTGAATTCAGAAATTTTTGTTGTTTCCCAAAGATCTGTAACACTCTCTCATGTTTTAACAGTAAAATGTGTGAGGTTAAGAAATTCCTTTGCTAAGCCTGTGTTCCTGGCTTCTCTGCCACATTGTCCCAGAGCGGGTTAATCAAGAAACCAGGGCTCCCACATCCAGGTGGAGACTGTGGATGTCTGAGGAACAGAACACTTGGGAGGGCTATGGCACTAGCTCTGGGGATTAAGGCAGCTGGACGGGGGATTACACTGCCCATAAGGGTGTCAGACCTGGAGTCTGCCCTGGGAGTGCACCCGAGAAACCCAGCTTTAGGAACAGCAGTCAGTCACTGCCCAGACCCAGGAAGATTAAAAGCACATGAGATCCAACAGTTTGGCCCACTTGCAACAGCTGTGTCTGTCCAGAGGGACTGAGACAGGTAGTAAAAGGTCCATGTAAATTAGAGAAGGAAGAGACATATTAGGCCAGTGATTCTCAGACCTCATTTCCATATTATAAAAGAAAAAAAAAATCCTGAACCTCTGTCACCATAAAGAAAGGGAGAGTGGTTCCCCTGAAACCTGTTTGTAAGCTCCAGTTTGAGAGCCCATCAAGTTCCTGCCAATGAAGGATTGTTCCATATATAAAACATTCTTGCAGGCTTTACCTAATCCAGTTTCACAGCTCGCTCCATTGGAAATATTTTTTCTTAATATTCAGCCAAGATATTCCTATCTCTGTAATTATACACCCATGTCATGGGGCCTGGATCCTCTCCTACCTTCTCCCCACAGAAACTGCACAAACTCCAGTGGTTGTGCCTTCACCATATTCTTTTATTTTAAGTTCCCTCCACTGTTTCTACAACAGCCTCTGTGCAAGAGTCTATTTACAGTGCCTACAGCACCAGGACCCGAAGGGAACAAAGGTCTTTCTCCCCTGAGGCCTCCCTGTTACTGAGCTCAACCAGCCTGGTCTCCTTCTCTCTCCTCCCTCTTGGCACTTCCTTGCTGCCTCTTTATCAGCCTTGGGATGATGAGATAATTGGTTCCTTAGACCATCAATCTAGCCAGCCAGATTGTCTAATTACTCCCATGAGCTTTTTAAAGGGGAGCTAATTAACATCTGAGTGATCAGAGTGCAGGCTCACCTGTTCACACCCTGCACTCTTGTCACAGCTTCATATAAGTTGTCTCCCTTCTTGGTCTTTACACCCTTTAAATACTCATATTTAAGTCATATGACAATGAATTTGTTTAGATCTTTAAATCTTCCGTCAATCAGTTGTTCTAATTCACCATTCTTTTCAATCTTAAAATCTTTCTGGTATAGTTATCTCATGAATATTGTGTGTGCAAATGGCAACTATGAAGCAAAGCTCAGCATGAGAATGAAATTACAATCTTACCAGAGAGGGAGCTTCGAAGGCATAGATTATCCATTCTAACTTTGCAGTTAGAAATCTCTGCATTTTCAGTTACTGTATAAGTATAGAACACTCTGTCCTCACCTGATGTAAATCAGCATAGCTCCAATTAACTTGATGAAGCCACATTAATTTACACCTGCTGAGGATCTGGCTCCAGGTGCCCAGGAGGAAGAAAACTAACTCCCTCATTAGCCATGTGGACTTCCTAATCATTCTGAGGGGTACATAAAATGAGGTTATCTAAACAAGAAGGCTTCAAGAACATCATGATCATTAATGATCTGGAGGATGGCGTGGACTGCACTCTCAGCAAGTTTGCAGATGACACTAAACTGGGAGGAGTGGTAAATATGCTGGAGGGTAGGGATAGGATACAGAGGGACCTAGACAAATTAGAGGATTGGGCCAATGAAACCTGATGAGGTTCAACAAGGACAAATGCAGAGTCCTGCACTTAGGACAGAAGAATCCCATTCACTGTTACAGACTAGAGACTGAATGGCTAGGAAGCAGTTCTGCAGAAAAGGACCTAGGGGTTACAGTGGATGAGAAGCTGGATATGAGTCAACAGTGTGCCCTTGTTACCAAGAAGGCTAATGGCATTTTGGGCTGTATAAGTAGGGGCATTGCCAGCGGATCGAGGGATGTGATCGTTCCCCTCTATTCGACATTGGTGAGGTCTCATCTGGAGTACTGTGTCCAGTTTTGGGCCCCACACTACAAGAAGGATGTGGAAAAATTTGAGGGAGTCCAGCGGAGGGCAACAAAAATGATTAGGGGGCTGGAGCACATGACTTATGAGGAGAGGCTGAGGGAACTGGGATTGCTTAGTCTGCAGAAGAGAAGAATGAGGGGGGATTTGATAGCTGCTTTCAACTACCTGAAAGGGGGTTCCAAAGAAGATGGATCTAGACTGTTCTCAGGAATCTCCTTCCTTAGAGGTTTTTAAGGTCAGGCTTGACAAAGCCCTGGCTGGGATGATTTAGTTGGGAATTGGTCCTGCTTTGAGCAGGGAGTTGGACTAGATGACCTCCTGAGGTCCCTTCCAACTCTGATATTCCATGATTCTATGTGTATTGGATAGTGTTGAGGCAATTGGTCTTAGGAAGCACGAGTGGCCCCCCCTTGATCTCTCATTGCCATCAGTGGGACTGAAGGCACCCCTCACATTAAAGGATTAAAAACCCACCGGTTTAGCAAGACTAGTAGGTTAGGATGGTATAGAATATTTATTAGCTTGTAACTGATGAGAAAAAAAAGTCTAAATATTAGATATATGAACTGTTGAAGCACATACTCACATCGCAGTGCAGTTACTCACGAGTAGTTTCAACGACACCAATGTCACCACTTGTGTGAAGAATTGCTCACAAATGTGAATAAAGGGTTGACAATCTAGCCCTAGACTATTAGGTACCATTGCTGGTTTATAACCATGATTTTAAGAGAGCAACAATTACTATAATCAGAAGGAGACACTAAACAGCAATAATGATTACTATTTGAAAGTTATGGCACTGTTCTACATACAACAATTTTTTTTTAAAATAACCACGTGTTAGATTCTGATCTCAGTCACACAAGTGTAAGTCTGGAAGAACTCCATTGTAAGATATTAAGCTGGCCGTATTTATGTATATTTTCACTAGATTGTATGTCTTTCCCATCTTTTCCACTACGGCCACACTTTCTCAAACCATATAGTAAAATTAGAAATGTTGACAGAATCTCATCACATTTTCCCCAATAAACTATTTTGTATCTGTAACAGAAACTGAAAAACAGCTGAAAATGTCAAACAAAATTTGTCCATAAAACTTATTTGCCTAGAATACATTAAATTTCAGACTGTTAAGTAGATGCATTATCTGTCTCCTCATTTTCTGACATTTAAAAAAAAAAATCAGTTACTGGCAATTTATTAGGAACCAAGCTTTAGTTAAATGGTGCTATCAGTTGTTAATAGCCTGTGGCATAATAAGCCTGCCTGTGAACAGGTGATGATTACAGTACTTACCACTTCAGAAGAATCAAAGTATAGTGACTGTAATCATAAAAATTACTTCTTAAGTGTTATGCTGTTAATTACAGATCAAAGAATTAGCATCTGGTTGAAGTTACTTTTATGTAGCCAAGAGGAATTCATACTACAGGAAATGCATTTAAAGAACCTTTAAGTATGACATAAAAATATGCGGGCACTGGATAGGCTGTTAAGTTCTGTCCACAAAAAATCACACCTGGCATAGTAGACTAAGTCATTGAGCGCTGTAGTTTTTATTGAGATGAGCATCAGGAAGCAGTTTTATGTCATAATCTTTTTCACATGCTGTTCTCAAAGTGATTTACTAATAGGGCCTGAAATTCAGCATGTTTTATATATCCTTTCCCCAGTGTACACAGCAGCACATCAAGTTAGTGCATTCACGTTTAAACTTCTGCATTCTACTGCGGCCACAAAATTGCAGTTTGATTCTGTATCTGTAGTCTCACATTCACTGTAGAGAGGATAGGTATTTAGATATTTAGTCACCCTTTCTAGCATACTCAGAGGATGAGGGCTCCCCAGCCAGGTTCTTTGACTATTAACCTGATCCTGAATAAGTAATGTACTATTTAGTATGTAAATGTCTTATTGTAACTTTGCCTTAATAAAAAGTTCAAAAAAATCGGTCACAGAAAACTAAGTGATTTTTAATGAAAATTGTTTTATAGCCTTTTATAGCATTTAAAGTGAATTTACTAATGTTGTATTCCACCCCCATGGGATCTGCTCTGGTGGCTACTGTTTCAGGCTCTACAGGAGTGAAAGTCACCTCTGTTACTTGCTTCAGATTTAGTGTCTGTAGGAACACAAAGACCAAGGATAGTGATCACACATATATTTACCAGTACAAGGCATAGTCTGTTTTATAAGTTTTGTTAAAGTTACAATTAAGGTTATGAGTACCCAAGCATATAGAAATTCTATAGAGACCTATGCACAAGTTACAAATATAGCTATACTCACATCCTTAATGATATTATCGGGGTCTGATGAATGCCTTGCCAATTGTTCATCAGCAGAGGGATCCCGTAGGGAATTCATTTTACCCCACCTGGGAGCCCTCTTTTATCCTGTGATTCTGAATACACCTGCACTCTGTGCATATGCGTGAAGGTGTCCGTCCTCTTTTTCCTTATTTTTATTGTGTCCCACAAGAATATTGGGGTACCCCGTTTTCCATAGGTTGTTTGTAGTTCCTTTTATTCTCATTAGCATCGAAGCACATAGGCATTTAATTTTTCACAATACCACCCACTGGGACATCTTTTCCCATAATCGTGTGGCATTGGCTTATTCTTTGGTCACTTACTTATGTCAAGCATTTCTTAAGCTGACTACTGATCAGTTTTATGTTTCTATAATCCTACAGCTTCAATCTATTTAGCATGAGATTATATACAATATAGCATATGAGTTAATTATAACATCACACAACACACAATAAATGAATGATAAAATAAACCAATTGGTTACAGCTTCAGCCAGATTCATAGCTGAGTTTTTTCCCCCCTCAGAAGTGCAAATCTTTGCACTGTGATTAGCTATGCCAGTCTCATTTAGATAATTACACAGTAAATATACAAGTCTCTCAGCATTGATTGGCTCCCCCATTTATCAAGATGTGCATCTGCAACCAAGATAGTTGTTTCTCTATTACCTGAGTGGGACGTGGACATTTTGCATTTAAGAGAAGGAACATCTTGCACACATGAAAATTCTATACCCATGACTTTTCAGCAATGCTAAAATGTCAGTCATTTGTGAAAAAGAATTAGTAGTAATATTATCGTGGTACCTGAGCATCTGCTAAGATCATGGCTCCATTGCATTAGGTACTGTATGTACACATTGTAAGATACAGCCCCTGTCCCACAGAGTTTGAGAACGCCGATCTAAATAGTCAAGAAAGAGAAACAGTTGTAGATAAAGTTAATCCCATTTTTCAGATGGGAAACTAAGTCCCTGTAGTCACACAGGAAGTCTGTGGCAAAATTAGGAATTGAACTTCAGTCTCTTGAGTCTCAGGCTTGTGCCTTAGCAACAAGACCATCATTCCTTCACTAAAATATTGATTGCTCCTATCCCCTCCTCACTAGTGAATTGTTGCCATCAATAGGAGTTGCAGATGTCCCTCACCTCTCAAGATTGGGCCCATTGTAATTTCCTTTACTGCATATGTTGCATCTCAGACCTTTGGGGTCTTTTTCTCCCTGAAGTGGGACACAGCTTTCAAATATCTAGGAAATACTGCCTTAGAACATAATTCCACTGTGTTCCCATGGTCGAAAAACATATTCTGAGCTAGATAATTTTAACTGAACAAGGCTGAGCAAGTTTGGAATTCCTATCAGAATTGTATAAAAAATCATCTACTTCTGATTTCAATGTTGTTTGTATTTACATCATAAAGTAGAAGAGTCATTATGGTGATGCATCTTCATACCGTTTTCATCGTAAATTCAAATCCATTCTCAGCATCTCTCTGTGTGTACCCGCACAAGAGAGAAAGAGAGAAAAAATTGATTTACTGCTTCATTATCTGAAAATCTGGCTTCCCCTCATTTAGCATGTTAATCTTGATGTATATGTCATGAATTTATATTTCATGTTGAATTATGTCAAGAAAATACATTGACTACAAAATTGGAACTTAATATATGAGCAGATTATTAGACACATAGAATCTCCACTAAAACTCACATAATTGAACAGTCCAAGATGCACTAATGATCCTGTTTGCAGGTGAGGGAGAAACAAAAATAAATTATATGTATAAACACAAAATGTGGTTTCAAGAATAAGATTAGACCCTGGGGATTATACTCTGGATTCCTAAAAATACATTAGCAAAAATAGGGTTTATTCCCTCTAAAGACATAAATGGGACACAAACAGGACAAGAGTCTGAGGTTATATACGAAGCCAAATGTACAACATGGAAAAAGAACCTAAATTCTATGGCAAGCACCTGAATTCTGTGCACACAAGTGGAAATTCTATGGCAGTTTCATAAAAATTTAAAAAATTGAGTTTATTGAATTAAAAAAAATAATAATCTGTAAAGTAGCCCTGGTGTGACTTATTTGGGGATTGTTTGTTAAATTATGTTCTGTTAAAAAGACCAGGAGTGTGATTGTTCATGCTGACACTGACATTCTTTATGTTTCAGAGTTAACAACCCACTAAGATGCAAGAGGCAGTTTTTTTTCTCAGAGCTATTTTCCCATTTGTGTGCAACCACAAACACACACATTTTTACTGATTAATAACGTAAGGTTGGATTTAGTTGTTCTGTAAATTAAAATGTTAAAGAAACAGTGTATTTGTTTTTATTTCATATTAAAAAAATATGCTAACCTTAGTCTATATATACTTCAGCTAATTTAAAATGTTATACTTTTTTATTGCAAGGTGTAAGTAGTAACAGGTAGTCAGTAATAATTGCAAACTTACTTTACCATTTCATTGTTTTACTGCTACCTTCAGTATTATATATTGTCTACAAACTAAAATGCCAATAATAAATACCAACACCAAATTTTTCTTTTTCACTTCAGAAACTATACTTGGTTCAGTTAATAGTCAATATCAAGTTTATTCTTCATAGTGATATATAAACATGGAATTAGTCTTCAACCAAAATTCTACTAAATGCACTTTACAATTTCATGTTTGTATTGATGCTCTTAATAATGTGTTATTTGTATTGTGTTAGTGCCTACAGGGTGCGGCACCATTGTGCTAGACATTGTACAAGCATATAACAAAAATGGTCTCTGCACAGAGAAGTAAAGGTTAGTTTAAACAACATTAGTAAACAAATACTACAGGCTGGATGATCCCGCTTGGAACCATGCATAAAGGGGTCCATCCATTATGGATATTCCCCCCTCTCTGTGCAGAAAGGCAATTTGAGCTAACTCCATTGTACTGCTTCTACTCCACCCCTTCAGAGGGCACTCAAAATCCACCTGGGGAAAGGAGGTGGAGACAAAATGGGGTAGGGCTTAGAGAGACTAGTCTATTGTATTGTGGGCAACTCCAGTGGAGGATCCCCACATGCCAGGAGGTGGCATTGCAGGGGTTCTTCCACTCTAACACTCCCTCTCATTGGGCAGTCTGGCTCCAGCACGTCATCTGCTGGGTGACTCAGCCCTCCAGCCAGGTCACACTTAAATTCAGTCCCCTGCTGGGGGAAAAATAATCCAACTAAAAGTCCAAAGGTCCCAAAACATGATTCTTCTGACTTGTTTAAACTCCTCCACAGCCTCTCCTGTGTACTCACTCTTGAGACCCATTCTGAGTTTAATAGATTTTGTGTCTAGCTTTTACGCTCCTTCTGTGGGGCTGGTAGGGGAACCCAGTTCCACCCTGTGATCTGGGTTCTGGACCAGGGAGTCCATGTTAAGCAGTTAGGTCCTTTAGATGTACTGCTGTTTCCCTTGGCCACTTCCCACCTCTAAGCCCCTTGCTCCATTTTCCAATAGCCTGTTTTTAATACAGTTCTTTCTCTGGTTCACCAGGTCTCCCCAACTTCTCTCTAGATTTTCTCAATTCCTTGTTCCACCCTTGGAACACCAACTTGCAGGACTGTCTCCATGGATCATGCTCCATTTCCACGGCCTGACACAGGGCTAACTCTGGGAAAGGAATGACAGGGACGCTACAGGAGCAGAAAGAGGAGACTCTATCTCCTCTCTCCTCCTTCAAGAAGAGGAGTTTCCCACAACCCTCTTCCTTTATAGAAACCATGCAGCCCGAACCTTCCCATCTAAGTCTAACCCTTAATTAGCTGTTTCCCCTCTGGTGCCACCAAATAGCCTAACTGGGCCCTCAGAATCCCTGTTAACCCTTTATTTTCCAGCATGGGCATATGCCCCATCCCATTGCTCCTTTGGCGCCATGGATTTTACACAAAGAATTTATACATCCTCAAGTTGTGTTACCTCTTCCTTGTAGCCTCAGTCCCTCAGGGAATGGGGGGTCCAATGTAGTTTTAATGGAGCCATTGGATCAGGGAGCTGAGAAAGCCCCACCAGGAGCCAGAGTGGGTGCAGAGGCAAAACATGCCCCACATATGGCATTGACCTCTCATGGTTCCTCTGGGATCCACAATGTTGGGGGCAGACCCAAAACCTTTTCTGTGGACAAAACAATCCCCCCATCTCCACGCAGGTCACTCTTCACAAGGGAATGTTTGCAGTGATTTCCTCCCCAAGTATCCCCTTCTCATGAATTATTTCAGGAAGGGATGATACTGGCCACATCACTGGTAAAATAATGTTTAAACTTAGAGTTACTTTGCCATGGGTTTTCCAAATGGTATGCTATGCGGAGAGCTGTTCTGGTTTGCTCAGGAAAAGGGGGCTTTTGCTACGCCTCAGAAGAGACTTCTACAAATACGGAGTCATTCAGTCTGGGCTACTCCACAGAAGAGTCCCTTTGTTTGGGGTTCTATTCATTTGTTGCTACTTAAGCAAACAAATACAGGTATAGTTTTCATCTTGACTGTTATTGATAGTGCTTCATAAGAACTGTTTTCCATTTAACTTAAACCACTTGTTTCCTTCCTATTGTGATCCTATGCTTGTAAGTCTTTTTATAATACAGTCTCTCTAAATTTAAGTTAGAAATCATTTTCATAATGGGGAAAGTCATGCTTAAACTTCTTACAACTACAAACAACCTATTGAAAACAGGGTACTCCAATAGTCTTGTAGGACACAATAAAAATAAGGAAAAAGGGGTGGACTCCTTCATGCACATGCACAGAGTGCAGGTGTATTCAGAATCACTATTTTTTTTTAAATTTAAGACAGTACATAGAGGTTTTTCTATTTCCTAACTGACCTCAGAAGGGATCATTGAAGAGGAAGGACTCCTGCAAAAGTGCTCCGTCTCTCATTGGGACAGAGAGATGTCATTGCTAAGGTGGGATTTTCTGGCTGATATGGCATTCTAATTGGCTACAAGCTTTTGCGCAGAGGACACCAAAACCTGTGGGAGAAGGGGGGAAATTGAATATGGCCTTTTAATTGGCTGGGTTCACATAATGAGGAAAGTAGGCAAAGATATCATGTACTAAGATGCAAATTTTTATAAAGAATGTGTAATGTTATTTTGGAGCGATAGATGGACTCTAGCAAAACCCACAGCCCTAGGGTCAAATTCATATCACTTTATTCCAGATAAGTAGTACTTTAGTCCCACTAATTTCAGTGAGAGTATTTGCACCTTAAGATACTACTGTCAGAGAGAGTGACACAATCTAGGCCTTAACTCTTTATGATGAGAGCTTTTAGTTTTTGAATGATTTGATAGTATGGCTGACATGCTTATTGTAGAAAGGAAATTTTACCTGGGATCAGAGCTCCCTTGTGACATGAAAAGGGAAACCTATGGGCAGTTTATTATCTCATTTCCACGAGTGTGAATCAGGAATGACTCCATTAAAAGTATTAATTTTATAATGGGTTAAAACTTATAAAACCAGAGTCCAGTTCCTAGCGTGTGTTGTGGAAGCACAGAGATACAACCAAAGGAACGAATTGCCTCAATTACTGGGAACACTATTATTTTTGATTTATATAGTAATGATCAATGTTTAGAGGGGTACATTTCTTTGAGACCATAATTTTAGTTTTCAGCCAACCTGCTTTGTTCAAACATGAAGCATTTCAAACTTCACAGCTAGCAGCTCCATGAAAAGTGACTCTGACACATTCATTTCATTATATTATATAAATAAGAAGTGGAGAACTATTAAATGTCTTCTAACCTATCCCACCCACCAGTGTCAGACTGCTCCCCATAGTACATTTTGTAGTGCTTTGCCAATCTAGCTATAAACATCTCTATTGATGGAGCTTCAATTTCTTCAATTGTAAAAGTATTCCATTGTCTTATGCACTCAACCTTACACCCAGAAAATTTGTATTGATATTTAGACTTTTTATTTTTATTTAATTTCATCTCTTTACTTTTAGTTATAGCCTAAAATTATACTCCATTTCCTCCTTGGTGTCTATACTTTAAAGAGAGATTGAAATTGGCAACTCTAAATATCTGATTTAAAAGTCACATAAACAAGAAAAAATACTTTTGAATGCCAATACTCTTTGTTGTTTTATGTATATTATATCTGGGAGAAAAGGGTTTTTCTGTTCTGTTTAAGGCCCCAATCCCAGAAACATTTCTGTACATGTCTAACTATACCTACAGGAGTATTCTTCCACTGACTTCAGTGTCCATACATAAATTAGACACACAGTTAACTACCTTGCTGATCCAGGTCCTATATTTATAATATATTGCAATGAATGGCCTATAGGATATAGGCATATCCAGTATAATCTGTCTTGTTTCTTCAAATATAATATAATCTGTTGATAAAAATATCAAATAGACATTTGCTAAAAAGGAAAACCTCTGCCAACTAAAGATGTAGTAATTCATTACAATAAAACAGCATTTGACATTCTCCATACATGGTGATAACAGAATAGAAAGAAATCTGCACAGAGACTAACTCCTAGCATCACTCTTGTGTCCTTAATCATCAGTCAGGTATTTCTGCATGTTAAACATTTATATGCTTCATCATGTATCAAACCTCTTTATAGTTACACCGATTAAATATATATGATACAGATGTTCTTTAAATAATTGAACACATATAGTTTTAGGCAATAATACTAATCCAGCCATTGAACTACTGTATAATTTTGCTCAGGGAGTAATTAGAATGTATTCTAAAGTTAATGATTTACAGAGCCAGAAAATTACATCATATTTATATTAATCCCAACATTGTTTGTGTTCTTGAATGCACCTCACACAAAAAAGAAACTGGAAAGTTGTGTCTGTATTGGCAGTGAAGATATTGTAACTTATTTAAATATTTAGACTTGAAGAATTTAATTTTTTATCAGTAAACATCAATCTCATCCTTCACACACAAATATTTCCATTGATGATAATCAAAATTTAGAGATAGACAAAGAAAAACACTGCTCCAGAACTTGGAGTTTACGGATATCCATATTGTATATTTAAACATAAGAGGTGTTTCAAGAGTTATAAAATTTTAACCTTTTGAATCTCAATGGCTTCTTTTGTCAAATAACTATTGTCTGACCTTCCCTCCATAATTTACTGCAATTGTGAAAATTTAAATAGAGAAATGAAAAAAAGGCTTAAAAATAAACAGATGTCAAAATGATAAAAGTAAAATTCTCCCAATCAGATACTTATTTGATTCAGTACACCACAGCATTTTTATTTTCCAAAAATTCCAATGCCTCTAGATGTAACCCTAAGAAGTCACCCTCATATAAAAGAATGCTTAATTTATAGCTAATGGAACTTCTTGTTAGCCAATACATAAATATTAGGCATAGTATTAATATATGTACTGGGAAATTATGTTAACTGAACGTATTATCCATTTCAAGTATCCCATAACCACTAGCATTAGTTAAAGAAAGATTTGGCTTTGGAAGATAGGAAAGCAGTCAGGATCAGGCCACATGATTGTTTTACCATCGTAACAGGGAGTTACTCTCACAGGCTAATACAGAGGAGTCTTTTCTCAGTTTTTTATTTATCTTCCTATCTGCTTTCATTTCCCTGGGAGTTTGTATTAACTAACATGATTAACTCAGATTACGACTATGTTGTACCCAGACAAGAAATAAATATACACACACACATCCAGCTACTCCCTGACATTTAAATCAGTCTGGTTCCTATTAGTCATGCAACTATTCCAATTGAGAGAACCATGTTTACATAGGTTCAAACGCCTAGCGATACTGCAAGTGCAACAGTATTCTTGTCTTCAACAATGAAAAATTGTAGAACTGTGTTTTGGAATGGCATGTTCTATTTTGAGATTAAGTGTAAATTAACTGTTAGGACCAGACTGTGGTAGATTTATTGACAATAAATGGTACTTCATTGCACAAGAAGTTCCATTAAATTCAATGGAACTACACAAGGTACTTCTGAGTAAGGTATTACAATTTCAATTCACCTAATACAAGTACAGTAGTGCAATCTATTTATCATGAACATTGAACTTACAAATGTAGAATTATGTACAAAAAATAACTGTATTCAAAAACAAAACAATGCAAAACTTTAGAGCCTACAAGTCCACTCAGTCCTACTTCTTGTTCAGCCAATCGCTAAGACAAACTAGTTTGTTTACATTAACAGGAGATAATGCTGCCCTCTTCTTATTTACAATGTTACCAGAAAGTGAGAACAGTCATTTGCCTGGTACTTTTGTAGCTGGCATTCCAATGCATTTACGTGCCAGATATGCTAAACCTTTGTATGACCCTTCATGCTTCGGCCACCATTCCAGAGAACATGCGGATGACGCTCATTAAAAAAATAATGTGTTAATTAAATTTGTTACTGAACTCCTTGGGGGGAGGGGATTTTATGTTCCCTGCCCTATTTTACCTGCATTCTGCCATATATTTCATGTTATAGCAGTCTCAGATGATGGCCCAGCATATGTTGTTCATTTTAAGAACACTTTCACTGCAGATCTGACAAAACACAAAGAAGGTACCAATGTGAGATTTCTAAAGATAGCTACAACACTAGAACCAGGGTTTAAGAATCTGAAGTGCCTTCCAAAATCTGAGCGAGATGAGGTGTGGAGCACGCTTTCAAAAGTCTTAAGATAGCAATACTCCGATGCAGAAACTACAGAACCCAAACCACCAAAAAAGAAAATCAACATTCTGTTGGTGGCATCTAACTCAGATAATGTAAATGAACATGCATCAGCCCACGCTGCTTTGGATTGTTATCAAGCAGAACCTGTCATCATCTGGAAAGGTGGTTGAAGCATGAAGGGACATATGAATCTTTAGCACATCTGGCACGTAAATATCTTGCAACACCGGCTACAACAGTGCTATGAGAACACCTGTTCTCACTTTAAGGTGACATTGTAAACAAGAAGCAGGCAGCATTATCTCCTGCAAATGTAAACAAACTTGTTTGTCTAAGCGATTGGCTGAACAAGAAATAGGACTGAGTGGACTTGCAGGCTCCAAAATTTTACATTGTTATATTTTTGAATGTCGTTTTTTTGTACCTAATTCTACATTTGTAAATTCAACTTTCATGATAAAGAGATTGCACTACAGTATTTGTATTAGGTGAATTGAAAAATAATATTTTTTTTGTTTTTTTACAGTGCAAATAGTTGTAATAAAAAATAATAATATAAAGTGAGTGCTACACACTTTGTATTCTGTGTTGTAATTGAAATCAATATATTTGAAAATGTAGAAAACATTCAGAAATGTTTAAATAAATGGTATTCTATTATTGTTTAACAGTGCGATTAATCACAATTAATTTTTTTAATTGCTTGATAGCTCTAATTACTACTCATCGTGCTGACCAGAGAGTAAATAAACTCTGTCCTCACTGCCCATTTGCTCCAGGAAGGGAATGAATAGCCATATAGTCCCACTTACTTCACATACTTATCAGTCTTGGTAGACCATAAAAAGGTTAAGGAGGTTATAAATTGCCCTATTCCCCTGCAAAGCCAAACAATTCAGGTTAGAGTGTAGTTCTTGCTTTTATCTCCTCCCCCTTAGGAGAGACTGCCATCTAATAACTTCAATATTTCCAGGGCCAGAGGACCCAATGAATTACAGCAATTTCATGATGTGGAACTGGACTTTTACAGGAGCTGCTGACATGGCTGCCCTCAAACGTTTTCTGCAATTTCTTGCACATTTGTTATTTTTAGCCCAGTATTTTAACGGTTCAGTCAGCTGTTGCCAAATAGGCTGAGAAAGGTTACAAAAAACATATTAGTTTACTTGGTTTTTAATAGCAAGATGTGTTTGCTCAGGTAGGCAGCCAGCACTGAATGCCTGCTAGTCTCCATGTGTTCTTTTGATGGACACTATCAGCATGGTTACCAGTGTTTTTAGGTCACACAATTAAATATGTTTGCTTCTGTTGCTGTCTCTGTATTGCATTTAAAATTAGACCAGTACTCAGCATCTATAGCAATACAAATTCTCTCTTTATATTTGTCTAGCTTAGTTGTGACTTTGCTGGCAGTGGAACATAGCAAGTGAAAAACCCCTCACATTTTCTCAGTATATTTTCCAGGAAATCCCTAGGGCTTCCTGCTACCATTTATTATGTAAAAAAACTCCAAACATGTGGACAGCAGTGGCTTTTCTATATGCTCCTTCTCGTCCCAGATACCATGGAGGCCCCGCTGCTCCAGAGGCACATAGTAAGGTTTCTGTGGAGATGGGTGGCGTAACCTTGTAGCCACCACCTTAGTGCCCCCTCATGGCCAGCGGTGCCTCTGCCGTATGCTGTTCCTATATTCCCTTCTTCAGGGCTCCTAAACAAGACTCCATACAGTCTTGATCACCCACTCACACAGGGCTTTGGAGCTGTGCTCCGGCTCCGCTCCAGCTCCAGGCAAAAACCTGCAGCTCCACTGCTCAGGAGCTGCTCCATGCTCCAGCTCTGGGCTCCACTCCAAAGCCCTCAGAGCCCTTTTTTGGCATCCGTTTCTTTATTAACACACAGTTCTAAAAAGCAAACAAAAACAAATCTTCCACCCAGCCATAAGCTAAGCTCAGCTCCTCCTTCCTGCGGTATTGTTCCTTCCTGGTAACTGAGCAGCTGAAGATGACGCAAGTCCTGGCCTGTGTTCTCCCAAAGGAAGAAGAAAACTGTCACTAGGTTTTCCTACCCAGACCTAACTTCCTTCTTCAGAGACCACTGCAGGAGACCTTCCTCCCTGCAACTTCACTTTGCAGTTCCTCTTCTGGCTATACCCTCACTGAAACTCTCTCTGACCTTTTATAGCCCAGGTGCAGATCCACCCCCTAAACTGGCTCAACCAGGAGCACCTGCTCAGGCACAGGGAAGATGGACCTATTTTAATCACAGCCATCTTCTGAGAGAAGATAAATGGGATTTCCTTTTCCTCTCAAAGTAGCATGCCGTTCTTGGGACTGGATAGATTTCTGACTGGAAGCTATAGTGTTCAGACCAAGATCAACTCCACCTCTGTACCTGTTATGCCACCATGGAAAGATGTAAAGTTCTGGCACCAACACAATTACCTAAGAGCAGCAATGCTCCAAAGAATGCAGAGTATCTGGGATTTAGGCAAGAGGTAGGACACCAGAATGGAAGATTTTGCCCCTCCCTCCCACCCCCCACAGGGATTGCTTGGGACCTGAAGGGTCATGCTTTGTCATAACAGAGGATCCTTGGGATCCACTAGGTTTGCAGGCCTGATAGTCCATCTCCTATATAGCCTCCGAGGGGAGAATCAGAAGGAATGATTAAAGTGTAAACTAAACGTAATTTGTGGGAGGTTTATATCTACACATATAGGTCGCCCAGGAACACAAGCCGCAGTTTGGGAAAGCACTGCACTGACAATAACTGTCATCTGCTTAGGCACCATTCTGAAAACACACAAAAAGCAAAATTATAGAGAACGTTTATGCCTCCTCCTCCTCCCAATAATCTACCAAAAAAAGATCAAGAGTCCTTCTACATTTGCCACTTGCGTCATGTGTCATCACCTATTCTTGTTGAACCCCAAGCCAGCTAATTTACAGCCCGTTTTCGGCAAAGGTACAGAAAAGAAAATGGTCTAACAATGTCTTGGAGTTCAAGAGAAATGAGAGTGGTTTTTCTGGATGAATCACTGAGCCTATTATGTATTTGATATATTATCATTAGTGTCAGTGGACTAGGATAAATTTCATTTGCACCTTATCTCTCTCTCCCACAGCTCTGGCTAATTCAGCCTCTGCCCCCAAATACCAGTCTGACAAAACATAAAAGTAAAGAGCAGTGTGTGCCAGAATTGCATGTGCTGTGTAAGGATTGCTGCTGATCCATACACATTCCATGCCCTGTTCCACTTTCATTACTTAGAGTAGGTTAGGAGAGATCCATTAGAGGAAGAGCCCAGCACCATTACTTAGGTATCAATCATTTATATCAGATAATATTAATATGATTTGTGCAGCAAAGGAACATGTCCCAGCTGCATACATTTACCCTGCTTTGGACCTCATTTAAAATTGCTCATCAGTGATGTTTCCTACATGATGGTTAGAAAACTACAAAGTGATATAGGATCATACCTACTTGCTTTCAAGTATATTACTCACTAGAAGATATTTGCAGCAACACAAGTTGCTATCTGACCATTTTCCTGCTCCTTCTCTCTCCTGCCCAATTAAAGGAAGATGCAACTCTGATTGGTGTCAACAGGAGTATTTCTGTTGATTTAATGGACATTAATAGGTGTTTCCCCAGGAATAGGTTTTTAACAAATTATCCATTCATAATTTCTGCTATAGGGATGTGTTATGTGGTTAGCAAAGTCATACTGGCCAAACTTTTCAAATCTTGGTGCCTACACTTAGGCTCCTAAATCTATATGTAGATACCTATCTATATCTATATATATCACACACACTTAAGTGGGGGGCACTCGGGTGTGAAAAGTTTGGCCTTTATGTACAATATAATTAGAATATACACCCAAATAACTGCAATGAACAGGGGTGTTTAACTCTAGCAAATATTATCGCAATCTCTACAATGCTTTCTTATAGTGTAACTAAACCAAAGTGGAAATTCATATTTCCCTATAAATGATAGTTTAAATTTCAGTTTCTTGCTACTTGCAGAGTTTATGCACACCCATCATTATCCAAAGTACAAATCACTTAAAACTGGAAAAATGATTTATGAAATGGAGCAAGTTTTGATTAATTTGCACTTGGTTTCAGCATAGTATCTGGCTTCCCCAAAGCTTTGATTGGCAACAAGTGAAGAGACCACAATGGGACCTTCCTTTACTCCCATACATTCCATATAAGTTGAGAATGAGATACACAGCGTGCACATGCATTGCTCGACTGACTCTTTAGATGAAGGGTTAATTTGTAGATCCCTTAGTACAGTGCATTAAGATTTCAGCACAATAAGGTGTTACTGTTTAACTAAAATCCAGACATCTTTTGTCCAGGGATTAAGCTAAAACAATGGAATTAATAAATTTATTCAGATTACCTATATATAAGATTTAATTCTGCTAATCCTTTGGTACTGGATGGTTTAGAGGCTTTTACAAAAATGCATTTTGCATTTCTGCATTACATTTGCAAGCACATCAAAAGTTTTTAAATAGACCTCATTCCTGGGGAAAGAGTAGTCTTTTTAAAATTCTTAGTTATCTGAAATGACATAGAAAACTCTGCAGTCGTTACAACTAAACATAATGGAGAAAATTAAGGCATGATTCTAAACTGCCACCTTTTGTTGGTTTAAGAAAAAACCTACTAATTCCATGTAGGCTCCCATCCACCCCACCCCATCCCACCCCACCCCCACGAATGCTCCTCTTCTGAGCCCCCAGAGATCCCTAGCATCATTACATCATTTGGTTGCTGTGCTGTGAGATATCCAGAGGCAAAGTCCAACAAAAAAAGAGTAGAACACCACTCCATAGGGAGATTTTGAATGTGTCTACTCTTCAGCCAAAGAAAGTTACTCAAGAGTGATGCTAGCTGCTTTATCCCTCCCAAAACCTGTGTGTTGCTCCTGTCTCCTGCTGGCCTATGGGCTAGGGATCATTCTTCTAATAGGAACATATAATGCAGCCACTAGGCTATCTGGTACCTTATTTACATCCCCAAACCCTTAATATCCCAAATGCCCTTTAGGAGGAGAGCACAATATGATCCAATTGCATTCACCACGTAGTACAGGAAATCCTCTGCAGGACAACTGGAATTGATTTCTTCATAGTAAGAGCAATTCAGGAGCTTTGACTGGTAACAAGTGAAAAGACTTCTCTTTTTTTCCCTTCTTTCTTTTTGTCTGTGTATGTGCATGCATGTGTGTTTCCTGTGAAGTCTTTAAGAATTGTTATGAAAATATAATCTCTCCTGAAAGTGCAGATACCTTTTCAAATGAAGTGATTGACTTTAACTACTCTATTAATTCTATGAAGTCTTATTTAAGCCAGTTATTACAACTGACCTTGTAATCCATACATAATACACATTTCATCCCTAACAGTAGCTCAAGATTTATGATGTATCATGTAAATACATCATAAAGCTCTATTGCAAAGCATGTAATATTAACCAAATAGACCATAACACTTTTAGATCCACTACAGTCAACCAAGTAAATCAATATTCAATGACATTAAGGAGCAGATTTTTGACCTGAGACACAATAATGGCTGGCTGCTTGTTTGTGTTTAAATCACTAAATACCACTAGTGAGAAGTTGCTTTTTTAATATGAAATAACATCGCTTCCTGCAGCCCCCACTGGCCTGGAGAGGCAAACCGCGGCCCTGGGAGTTGCGATCGGCCAAACCTGCAGACATGGCAGGTAAACAAACCGGCCCGGCCCGCTAGGGGCTTTCCCTGAACAAGCGGCGGCCCTAGTTTGAGAACCACTGCTGTAGTGCACTCTCTTTACTGTGAAAATGCAACTTACAAATGTAGATTTTTTTTTGTTACATAACTGCACTCAAAAACAAAACAATGCAAAACTTTAGAGCCTACATGTCCACTCAGTCCTACTTCTTTTTCAGCCAATTGCTAAGACAAACAAGTCTGTTTACACTTACGGGAGATAGTGCTGCCCATTTCTTATTTACAATGTCACCAGAAAGTGAGAACAGGCATACATGTGGTCCTTTTGTAGCCGGCATTGCAAGGTATTTATGTGCCAGATATGCTAAACCCGTCATCAGCATGGACTCATGTCCCCTGGAATGGTGGTTGAAGCATGAAGGGACGTATGAATCTTTAGCACATGTGGCACATAAATATCTTGCGACACTGGCTACAACAGTGCCATGCGAACACCTGTTCTCACATTCTGGTGACATTGTAAACAAGAAGAGGGCAGTATTATCTCCTGCAAATGTAAACAAACTTATTTGTCTGAGCGATTGGCTGAACAAGAAGTAGGACTGAGTGGACTTGTAGGCTCTAAAGTTTTGCATTGTTTTGTTTTTGAATACAGTTATTTTTTGTACATAATTCTACATTTGTAAGTTCAATGTTCATGATAAATGGATTGCACTACTGTACTTGTATTAGGTGAATTGAAAAATACTATTTCTTTTGGTTTTTTACAGTGCAAATTTTTGTAATAAAAATAAATATAAAGTGAGCACTATACACTTTGAATTTGTTATAATTCAAATCAATATATTTGAAAATGTAGAAAACATCCAATATATTTAAACAAATGGTATTCTATTATTGTTTAACAGTGCGATTAATCACATGATTAATCTTTTTTTAATAATGCAATTAATTGCGATTAATTTTTTTTATTGATTGAAAGCCCTAATTGAAATCCATGGGAGTTTATCTTCAGAGGGAGAAGAGTTAGGCAAATGTGGAGAGTTTTTGAAAATCTACCCAACGCATTTAACTTATCACAAATATTGATCTGATTATGAGAATCTGGGATATTCACCTATTCCTAATGTGGGATATTATGGTGAGGCAACATTAATGCCAATGGATAAATGTTATCTTTCTAGTGTCACTACCCTCAATGTAGGAGGCAGGTCAGATAGTAGTGCTTCAATATTTACTGCAGTACTCCCTTCAGTCCCACTACAAAAGTTTGTTACTGAAAGATGGTCTCCTGAGTGGGAGGGGGCGGATCTGCAATGGCATTCTCACTGAATGAAAGAAAGTTATTGACCTCTAACTAGAATTCTCAACGTATAGTGCCTTGCTGGCCGGTAGGACCCACAGGGCCAAGGAACACATTCCTGAGACCATGCCTCTGTAAAGGCAGAATCTTAGCAAGATTTAAGATACATTTGAATACCCCTTTTATTTCAAATTTTATTTTTGAATTTAAAATTACTTATGAACCAAGATTTCATAATCCAATTTCAGTTGGGAGCAAATTTGTACTGAAGAGTTGTGAACCCCTGAATAGGAAGCACTGACATACACTTAATTTGAGTTATACGGTAGCCAGTCTTGCTTTAATAATATCACAGAATGAGTTTTCATAGCAACAATTCTGTTTTGTAATACTTAGACAATTGCCCAAGTATTGAATTACTTGAATTTTCCAGACAAGAAATGTGTTTACTTCTTAAAACAACCTATCACAGAAAGTTAATTGAGTGTAATAGAGAGAGTTTGGGAAGGTTTTTTTAAATTTAATATATAAAATATAAGGTTAGAAGGATAAACTTTGACTTTTTTATAAACTAGTCGATTTTTTCCCATATTTTAGTTTTTCAACATGTGCTTACTTCAAAATTAAAGATCAGCTTGAAAAGTCTACCCCCATCCCAATATATGAATCCTTCCCACCCACATACCTGTACTGCAACTCTGTGAAAGTATGATACAGTGATAAAGGCTAAGAAATGAGCCAAAAATCTTTCATATGCCAAATCTGGGCCCTATTTCTGCAAACACTTATGCACATGCTTAACTTTACTATTTCCAGGGCTTCTTACAATAGGAAAGTCACACCCATGTGTAAGAGTTTGCAGAATCAGGCCCTACTAGGCAGACAACCTGTCTTAAAAAAAAGTAAGGCTACCACTCATAACTCATGAGTATTTATTGTATGTATTGTGGTATCACCTATAGGGCTCATTTAAGGATTAGGGATCCATTGTGGTAGGCACTGTAAAAACATAAAAAGAAAACTCACTCAGCAGCACTATGCCCTTAAAGAACTCTCAACTGTTTTTTTGCAACACAAAACAATGGCTTCTGCACCAACACTTTTCTTGTGATAACTGCCTGATTATGCAGCTTTACTGATAATTTGTAAATGATTAATGCTTTTGAATATTACCTTAAAGTGTTTTATTAACTAGATAGGGCCAAATTCATTTTGATGTAAACAGGTGCCATTTAAATCACATATACTCTGGGCTGAATTTACCAATATAGGACCACACTACGCAGCATCGAAAGGAAGTTCCTTGACAGATTAACAATGTTTAAGTACTGTAGATACATCTTGGGGCCTAAACAGGTTGACAATGTCACTTTGTGATAAAGCAAAATTATGAATTCACCATGTAAGTGTTTAACCTGGTATATTTCATTTTAAACAACATCCTTCTTTTTTGTCACCAGCTGTAGATGTTAATAGATTATGAATCATAAAGTCCCAGTGCAATAACTCAATCAAAACCATAAGAAGAAAATATCAAACTATATCCCACCTTCTTCCCAGTTGTACTTTACTACATATTTAAAGTTGGATTCCCTAAGGACTTCTGTCCCATCTTTTCATTCTCTCCCCAGATATCGCTTGCCTTTTGAATTAAGCAATTGCATTTGCTGTTCTCATAGGTTTAGGCATTTGGAGCATATCCAGAGACCCTCTTGGATTCCCTTGTCTTTATTACAATTCGTGTAATGAATGTTTCTTCAGAAGATGACAAGTTCAAAGACTGAGTTTTTTTTTTTTTTTTTTTTTTTTTTAAAGAGCTGATTAGTATGGGATTTGGATGGCTTGGTGGCCAGTAAGTACTTGAAACGCGTTTGCATTTGAGCCTCCAATTATACGGTCTATCTTAAGGTAGCGAGACCCACAAATTTGGTGGTTACAGTTTAGTCCCAAGATGACTATGTACAAGTCAGTACAACTTAACCAAAATGTCACTTTTTTCCACATGAGGGTCCTGGAGGAATCAGGCACTTATTAATCATTAAAAAACAGCAGCTCTTTCTGGTGATCATCAGTGTATTAGTGTAGTATATCTTCTCCTATCTTCTCCTCTCTACATGTTTCACCTATAACTAAATGAATGAATGTTTCTCCTTCATTTTCACTAGCACTATTATCCCTTATTACACAGACAAAAGAATGAAATCCTTGGGGTGGCCAGGGGAGCAGTGTGGCCTGGTGAACAAGGCCCTGGACTGTGATTCAATAGACCTTGGTTTTAAGTCCCAGCTTTTCCACTGGTCTGCTGCATGAGCTTTGACATTTCACCTCAATGTACTTCAGTTCCTCCATCTGTAACATGATGGTAAAGATACCACCCATCGTTTGTAAAGTCCTTTGAGATCTGAGGATTAAAGGTATTATAAGAGCTATATTATTTTTATATTATTGATAAATTGTATCTTTGCTACAGTTCATTTTACAGAACTTTCACTAGAATCAAGGCTTACTTGATCTTTAGTTGTGCTATGGAAACACGTTTGCTGGCAATTAAGCAAGTAGATTAGATGGGAGAAAGAAGAATTTATCTAAGGAGATATTTAATCAAGACTCATTGTAAGCTAACCTACAGCAGTAAAACTGGTCTAAATCAGCTCCTTTTTCATAAGGATTTTCTATATGATATAACACATTAAAACAAATTGCTAGATATACTTATGGTGTAAAACCATATCTTAATGAAAAGTTAATTGATAGTTGTCATTAATTTCAGTAGTGGACACATTTGATCAAAGTGAATTCCCACACAGAAATGCAAAAAGAACAGGAGTACTTGTGGCACCTTAGAGACTAACAAATTTATTAGAGCATAAGCTTTCGTGGGCTACAGCCCACTTCTTCGGATGCATATAGAATGGAACATATATTGAGGAGATATATATACACACATACAGAGAGCATGAACAGGTGAGAGTTGTCTTACTAACTCTGAGAGGCCAATTAAGTAAGAGAAAAAAAACTTTTGAAGTGATAATCAAGATAGCCCAGTACAGACAGTTTGATAAGAAGTGTGAGAATACTTACAAGGGGAGATAGATTCAATGTTTGTAATGGCTCAGCCATTCCCAGTCCTTATTCAATCCTAAATTGATTGTATCTAGTTTGCATATCAATTCCAGCTCAGCAGTCTCTCGTTGGAGTCTGTTTTTGAAGTTTTTCTGTTGTAAAATAGCCACCTGCAGGTCTGTCATTGAATGACCAGACAGGTTAAAGTGTTCTCCCACTGGTTTTTGATAACAGAAACATGCGCACCTCAGGTAATGTAAATTGGCCTGGGTTAATTCAATTGATTTAACTGGAGCTACACAAATTTACACCAGCTGTGAATTAGATTTTTACATTTTCACAGTAATTGGCATTTAAATTTTCACAGTCCATCAAGGTGCAACAATAGATAATGTTACACATTTTCATTAAAAATTCTCTGCATTTATCACTACTTTATGGTGGAACTTTCTTCTATAATGGACACAGAATTATTCTATAAACTAAAATAACTTTTGGGAATTCTCAAATATCTTAGAAAGAAATATACATATTTTTAAGATTTCAGACTTGCCAAGGAATGAAGTTTTCCATGAAGACAAATATTTTTCAACTGTCTAAAGAAATATGGTTTAAATACAAGCTTTAAATACAGCAGCAAGCTTTTCGCAATTGGAATGGCAAGGGGAACAATACAAGTGTCAACCAATGGGCCAGCCATTTCCTGTGAACTCTGAATCACACCATATGGCCCTGAGAGGAAATCCTTGGTTAGCTTGCTGACTTGAGGATGGCCCGTTTGAATAGGGGGAGCTAAATAAGAGTTGGTCACTATCCACGCTTCCTCAACCTGCTAGGAAGATTTTCTGCTCATCCACCAATGTGATACAGTAAAGCATTGTTACTTAGAAATATTGGACCAAATTGTCAATCAACATAATTCCATGGAAGTCAACAGACTTATATGAGTAGAGAACTTAGCCCAATGTTTTTGAAATGTCACTGTTTTGTTTCCACAATGGGTAGGATTTTCAAAATTACTCAGTGATGGCCTAACAATGATTCCATTGAAGTTGAGGGGAATTTTACCATTGATTTTAATGGAAGCTAAATTGGGCTAATGTACACTTTTGAAAATCCTACCTTGTATGTTTATTACTAACAACTGCCTTCCTCTCTCATCCCCTGCCCCCAGTCAAGAATAGGGAACTATCACCTAGTTCCAAGTATTAATTTTTTTCAAGTTGTTATGGGTATAAACTAGCTATCACATTTACTGAGTGAAGAGAGGAAAGTGGATAGTCAGTCATTACTGGTGGGCCAAATTATTATACAAATTTAGGCTACAATAGTGGAATGGTGGCATGTGTTGGCTTGTCTGATGGGGAGATGAAAAAATTATTTCAAATATCAGTTTACTTGCAGAACTCACCAGTAGAAACTGCCAGGACGTAAGTGTACTTCTCTCACCAGGAGGAGAGTTCTATCTCACTCATGGTATGTATCAGGCATCCAGAATCAGGAAACAGATGTCCTAACAGTCTTCGGGTGCACGGAGAAGGGTCATCATATTTCCAGTTAATTAGGTTTAAAAGATTTTTCCTGGTTGTTGGAATGACCTTGCTTTCCTCTCAGTTTGTGGACTCCTCACACTTACGGTGGGCAACAAGATTTGCTTAAGACATCTGCAGCTTTTGTGCACTCCCTTTAGGTGCACTCATGCCAATTACATTTACAGCATATGAACTCACTCAACACCTACTGCTTGCACCCACAGTAGTCCTTACAAGCAAACTGGAAGAATTCAAATTTGCCTTCCCCCTTTCCCCCCCCCCCAAATAAAAGAGGGTCATGGTTTGGATAATGCCTCATTTACCAAATTCATCTTTAGCAAATCAGTCACTCTGCCTGGGATTGCCAGTCTCCATGGATGTGAAAACACCCTTTGGTGAACGTGATGATCTTTTTTCCTGTTCAGCCTGCTCCAAAGAGACAGTGTAGGGGAAAAAACCATACTATTAAAAGTGCAATACAATATTGTATTTATATCCATTCCTTTGTTGCTGATTTCCAAATCAGATTACACCACTGGAATAATGCATGACAAATTCTTACCATTTTTAAGCTACAATTCCCTTAATATGATTTTAGTTTTTCATTAACAATGGTCAGTTCCTATTATGTCTTTTTGAATAATAAAATAATGTAACTCACACAGAGTCATTCTCACCCTTAAGCAAAATTTTATCAGCTTAATATCTTCAACCCGTACCGTCCTCCGACTTAATTGGAAGTTACTCTCTTTTCTGCTCACGGATACTCTATGAAAACTGAAATAAAATGACTGGTCTTTGTGCAGATTTCTCCTGCCCTTTTCCCAACTGAATGGTTTAGGGACCATCCATAAATTTCAGACACCCTATCAAGGGGTTCATTCATCTCTGGGACTCCTCCTCCTGGCTGCTCTGGCGAGCCCCCTTTTGTCACTCATTCACATGTCCTGACACCTCTCTCTCTCTCTGTACCTCAGGGTGCTCTCTCTTCAGAGCTTGGCTGCTCCCTCTTTGTGACTTGGTCCTCCAGCCAGGTCACTATGTGTTTTCCCTCTTCTGTGATATCAAAGTGTCTCCATGGAACTGTCTCAGGCAGTCTTCCCGTTCACTTCCCCAGTGGCTGGTAGGGGAAACTGGCCCCCACTCTACTCCAGGTTCCAGATCAGGGACAACACTAATCAGCAGCCAAGATCTACAACATCCCACCTTTCTGCCATTTCTCTGAGTCTTCTTCTACTCAGCCTGTCTCAGGCCTTTGCTCCATCACTCTTCTGGATAAACCTTTCCTCCAGGGCAGGATCCCTTGGGGTTTCTACTCTCCCCCTAGGTTCCCTTCCTTCCTTCCCTCACAAACACCCAAAGAGTAGCTGCAGGCTCCCTCTTTTCTGCTGTCAACTTTTCTGCTGTCAACTTCATACTAGCGTCACCTATTCCTTCTCAACTGATCTCCATCCATCCATGTTTATTTAGGCCACCTAATTCCCCTCAGGTGCGGCCTATCCACTTAATTGGCACCTTCTCAATCTTACTAACCCTTCTTAGGCTAGTGTGGGGTGAACACCCCATCACTGACCCCACTTAGGAATCATCTTAAAGTGTGAAATTCTTTCAAGGTTTGCATACAGTACTATTTATTATACAAGGAGCAAACTAATTACTATGGTCATGAAATAATGCAGACCAAAGAACAATTTACTCACATTCATGCTAAACATCCCTCAATATTGCAGGAAGCCCATGCTTTGTTTTTAGTGGCTTGTGTCATTATGTGGGGTTCTCTCCTGCATGGTATTTGACAGCAATTCACTAATCATTGTCTCTATTTGCTTTCTCAGTGACGTATGAATATCTCAGTTACTTTCTCCTGTATTCCTTCTTGTCTTTATGCTGAGAAGTTAACTTCTGAACATTTCTGAATTTCTAGTGTGAGGGAAATGAGTACATTTTCCTGTCATTTAGAGGGAGACATATGGACACCAGGTTACCTTACACAGAAGATGTCAAGTGAATTTCTGCCAGTCTAGAATGACATAATGTCTGAGATTCAGTCATGTTCATCTTGGTATTCCCAACTTCTAATATTTTGCTTTGCTCTGTTCATGTTTGCAATCTGTGTATGTAGAGAGGCACATGATTTAACTGCCTACGGTTCCTGCAGCTGTGGAAACAGTTGAACAGCTACTCGATCAAAGGGACAACAGCTCATTTCTGTGTAATTCACTATTTAGTTTCACAAATGTTGAAATAATAAAATCTGTGTTATGCAGATAAAAAAATTAACATCCTTTTATAACTAGACTGTGTCTCCTTTTGAATATCCACCTGTGCCAACATGGAAACAATGTCACCAGAAAAATCCCTATTTAGACCTTGAGAAGCTACGTTTATGTAGTGCAACCAGGGTAAAAAAAACTTTTCAGTTTAGCTCATATCTGCTGTGTGGCTTCCATGGGAGATTATCGCCCTAAGTGCTCTGTGTATCTCTTATACCTTCATGTCAAGGGAAGCTGCCCTATTGGTAGATTCTACCTTTCACTGCTGGATTTAAGAAACGAGACTCCCTCACCAGAGGCAAAGCATACTGTCCCAGCATATTCTTAGAGTAATTTATAATACTGAAGCTTTATGTAACCCTTCCATGAGGCTTTCAAAGCACATTGCAAATAATATATTTGGCTTTGTAACATCCTAGTGAGGTAAGAAATTATTCTTATATTCCCGTTTTACCCATGAGAAACTGAGGCACAGGGAGGCTAAGATTGCAGTCCAGGTTCTATTGAAACCATTGGGAGCACTCCCTTTGTCCTTGGAGGCAAGACTGGGCAAATAGACTCAGTGTATCACAGGCAGTTCCTTACAGAGTTGGGACAAGAAGCCTGAGCAGCAATCACATGCTTTAGTCAAAAGACCACCTTTCCCTCAGGTTTGTCTCTTGTACTGTCACATATAATGATAGTTTGAGGAGTTATTTCCTCCATGGGCTTGACCATTCTGATTTTGAAGTCCCTTTTAAAAACATTTTTTTTAAAAAATATATAGGGTGATATTTTCAAAAGTGCTCAGTATCAATTTAAGTCTTCTTTTAAATCAATGGTAGAAGTTCCATTGACTTCAATGGGACCAGAGCTAGGCTACTACTGAACCTACAATGTGTTTATTGCCTTATTTTACTCTCCATTGTATTTTAAGAGGCATCAAGTGAGTGGGAGCCACAAAGTGAGAATGGAAGCATTAAAATGTACCATGTGACTTAGCTTTATTGTTGTCTATTTTATTTCACTAATACATTAGGTTTCAAAAGAACACTAGAAAGAAAATATTGCATTTATACATTATTTTCAATCAGCTAGATCAGGTTGTTCACTGGTGCCCTTACCACTTACCAACCTATCTGGCTTGAATGAAAAATGATGTGCTTGAAAGAAAAATTAAAAGCACTATTCAATTGACAGGTCTGGAAAATAATACAAGTCTAAAAGACTGGCTAATGCAGTTAGAACATTCTTATCACTTTAGCTCAGGCATTAGGTATATTTTCAAAGGATGTCCATTCATTTGGAGAATAAATTGGCCTTCATTTTGTTTACGAGAGTAGGTTCCCCCCCAACCCACCTCCACTCCCTGCAACCAGACTTGTGTTTTCATTGGTATGTAACTTGAAGCAAAACAGAAATTAATACAAATAAATAAATCTAGCAGCAGCTGTTTTTTTTTCCTACATAAAACTACAGGTGCTTTCCTTTCCACATTTCCTTCTTTACAGATTCTTTCACCCCTATTACAGTGATAACCTTAATAGCTGTCTACACATGTAACTACATAGAAATATGGAGCCAAATGATGATATGCTGCACTGTAAATTGACAGAGCATAGCTTTTATCTCAAAAGCCCAGCATCCCTATTTTTTTTAATTAGACTCATTTAACATACATGTGATATCCTGTGACATTTGAGCTGGCATGGCCACCAAGAAAGGCCACTGTAGTGCACATCACTTAGATATTCTTTCTGGGCAGCCCTACACAGCACAAGCAATGCTTGTTGAGGAAGCAGTCCCCTTGAGGAAATTGCATCCTCTGACACAGATTATGCCACACTTATTCATGGTGGCTAGTACCTTACTCTGAAAGTAGCCACATTCTTACTCTAAAAGTAGGAGTTAAGGTTCTTCTCAGTATGAATAATGGTGGCAGATCCCGTCCCAATGAAAGCAAATCTCAAGCTTTTTTCAAACAAAGTCTCAGGCTTTACTTACAGAGAAGAGTTGTTTTGCCCCTCCAAAGGGACTACCTATGTGCTCTTCTCCAGGCTCCTGACCTCCTTTAATCCACCCACTTGGCATTTAGCTCTCAAGCCATCCCCCATATCTAGTCAGCAGGCATCTTGTCTTTTCCAATACCTGGCTTTAGATACCTCACTTTTTCCACATATTTTTAACTGTTGCTCATCTGGACAGCTGGAAAGCCACTCTTAGCTGCCAGTGTTATAAGACCAACTCATGCTATGATCAATAGTTTTTTTACTTGGTAATGTCTGACCCTGCCTATAAAATTCATTACATGGTTCTTTTTGGGTATGTACCATTGCGGCAGCTAGGATGTTACGCTTACCGAGTCTTAGGTGTGCACTTCTGAGACCGGAGAATGGATAATGTCTCATCTGGAGAGTCCCTGACTTGAATTTTCTCTGGTTGTCCAGTCAACAACTCATTGAGATGGACATGAACAGGTCACACTTTCCATAGGTACAATTTCAAGCTTTTTGTAGGCTCAGGATGGCATTGATGCATCAAATTTACACATCTGACATTTTTAAATGAATACTTTGATTCAGAAACACAATTCTGTGCCAAAGGCAAATTGTATGTCCACAGAATTGCAGCATGTGTGGGACTCTGTATAAAGTGTAAAGACTTCAATTTTGCTGTGAGATCTGCATAGATGCTTGCACCCACATAGAGCCCAGTCAAAGTCAGTGGCATTCCAGGTAGGTGCAGAGATCAGACAATACACATCACAGTGTATCATCAGGGCCAGTACCTGCATAAATATTGTGAGTTCATGGATAGAAATAAAGTTGTACATATCAATTGTTTTTAAAAATTGTGAATCTTTGTAATTACATATATTGAAAAAAAAATACTGTGAAGTTCTTTTAGATTCTTTTTTGGATCAGGGTTCCATGAATTCAAATATTCATGATGCAACTGGATTCATGTACAAAGGGAATCCAATCCAGTATTTCATCACACCCAATCTTTAATAATAAATTTTAATAACTATCTACCCTAACAAAGTCTTCTAATGATCTGTTATCAGAGAAGGTGTCAGAAAGGTTCTTAAAAGATAAGTGTGCATATTGCACAGTACCTTCTAGATATGCTGTCACTGAAATATTTGGGTTTGCAAAGCCTTTGAGAATTCTCTCAAATTACCTTTTTTTTCCCTCAGCATATTCCATCTACCAGCTGCCAATGTTTGGATGAGATACCCACTATTATGTAAAAACTGGATAGAGAACACTTATCTTAAAGGACAGCTTCCCTCTTTTGAGATTGGATATTTATTACAAGATTGGATATCCACTGTCAATTAAGATTGTGAGTATATGATGTGAACCTGATATTGCCAGGAGAATGTGGAGTATCTATGTTTTTGTTTTTAAAGTGTGATTGCCTCACTATTGGATTTTATATGTAGGCAAACACTGGATACAGTCTGGAATTGCCACATTGCATCAAACCCAAGCTGAGTCTAGTCCACTATCCTGTCTTGAAAGTGGTCAGTACAGGGTACTTTCGGGGAAGGCATAAGAGCCTTGCAGTAGGCAGATGTGGAACCCTCCCCCGCCTCCCACCTCCATAATTCTCATCCTCCTCACTAGTAGTGAGAGATTGGCTTAAGTCCTGAAGTGCAAAATTTAATATCCCTTCCAAAATGTATCAACATTTGTTAAGTATCAGAGGGGTAGCCGTGTTAGTCTGAATCTGTAAAAAGCAACAGAGGGTCCTGTGGCACCTTTAAGACTAACAGAAGTATTGGGAGCATAAGCTTTCGTGGGTAAGAACCTCACTTCTTCAGATGCAAGTAACATTTGTTGTTACTACTAGGTCTGCTACTTTTTGACCCTTGGACTGGTCTACCGGGAAATCTAAAGCTTTTGGGTTTTTTCTGATTTTAGGCTCTAGATTCTGTTTGTGCATTTATTTCATATGAAATCAGAGAGTAATATCTATGAGTGATTACACACACACATATGTGTTTGGTGTGTTAAGAAATAACACTGGCACTAACAGACTTGAATGATTTTCTATCTCCCTGATTTTTTGTTATTAATTTAGATTACCCAAATGTAGGTCTCACTGAAGTCAATGGGACAGGATGTGCTGACTTAGACATAAAGTACACAACATTGCTATCCCCAAACATTCAAAAATCATGACTCCCTTCCCCACCCCCAAAAATCACGATTGACCTAAGGCATAAGATTTTTAAAAAGAATACATTGTTGGGTCATTTTATTTGCCTTCTCTTTTTAAAGTCATTAGGGTTCATGTTTCAAGCTTTTCTCTACAACCTTCAAGACTAGAAACAATTATTAATTAATTATTATTATTAAATGAAAAAAAGATTCTCATGTGATTACTTGACTCTAAGATCTAGGACTTCAAATAAAGCAGAAAATATTGAGAGATTTATCTAATCATGAGTGTTGACAAAAGCCCTAACCGAATTCAGAAAGAACAGAGGGACACAGAAACATAACATGTTATAAACCTTTTCCAACCTTTTAAAAAAAGGCTTGGATTGGTTCCAGGTCTGGGTTGGTTCATATTTTATTCAAAGCAGTTATTTCCTCCCTGGTCTGAACTAATATGGTTGTTTTCAGAGTAAATAAAAATAAATCAAAAGGTAAAGTTATGCAAGATTGTATATTAGTACTCTGAGACTATGGAAGTGCAGCATAAGATTTTACTGCCAAATTACCTCTTGCTCTCTCACAATCTATGTAAAACAAATAGTGATGCGAATATTAATCATTTAATGGACTAAAATTGATCCAGCAGTTAAAACACAATTAAAAAAATAAGTAGTTAATAGATTTTTTTAAAAACTATTTACATCTTTTTGGTGGAGAAAAATAATTTTATAGTGGGCTTGTAGGTAATTAAGGAACAACTACACTTTAGGTACGTCTGTTGTTTCAATAGTGAAATTTGAAGTTTAAAAGCTAACATTTCAAAGTGTTTGCAATAAGAAGAATAATGGTATTTGCATATACTGAGCCTCTTTACAGGGACATGTTCGGGAGCTACAAGCGTCATGCCTCCACAAACCATTGTCTGGCAGGTAGGGTGTGCTGGGGACATGCCTGAATAAATACATCCACTGAGGAAATTTTGAGCAAGATCATCTGATGACTCATACAAATTCACCATGTTTCAATTTGCAACCACAGCAGCATGTCCATGAGAGTGGGCCACACTCATTTTCACTTTGCAGACAGGTTTGGGGGAAGGCCTCTTCAGTGAGAGGCAACATCATTCCTGCAGTCACTTTGGATTGAGCCTTGTTTTCCTGAGATTAGCCAAAACCCATTGAGATCATGGAAGTTTTGTATCAGCTTCAGAGAGAGCGATAGCAAAGAGGTAGCAGCACTCAGGGCTCAGGAACAATGCAGACCCACACAACAAGCAACATAGCCTTAACTCCAGCCAACCCAATTTACCAGACAGTCTTATCCTCACTCACCACACACCAAATGTCCACAGCTAATCATGGAGGAGATTAATAAAAGGGTGTATGCAGAAGGGAGAGTTAAAGGAGCAGAGTTAAGGCTATGGTGTCCAGTAGTTGATGTAGTAGATATTCTCCTCCACCAATGCATGGAACAGAGGAGGGTATGGTTAGATAGCGTAATGCTTTTGAGATTATATACCAGATATGCTGTGTGAGTGGTTTCTGTGCATTAATATTATATTCAAAGTGGTTTATACTTTTTTAGTTCCATTTTTAATTAAGAGAATCTACCAAAAAAATAATTGGTCAAACAATGCATATTCAGATTTTGGCCTCTTCTTTCCTATTTGTCTTTTTGAAAATATAGCCATAAGGAGAGTTATTTTTTAAGCAACCATTTTTATAATTCAGTGACATCATCATAGGTCAGGTGTAGTGACTCATTCCATTGTTCATCTAGGGAGACTATTATTCACAAGAGAGAAGTTATTTGAACTTTAGAACTTAACATTTTTTGAAAGATGATTTTCACCATTAAGTTACTCTACTAGAAAAAAGCTGGTGGAGGCATATTTGCTTATCATTACACAAAAGAACCAGTATAGACATGGATGCTGGACAGTGCTCGCCAGAGGCAAAGACTGGGTGCAAAAAGACGAAATAATTGGTTTGAAAGCTCCAAATAAGTGCCATTAAAAAGTTATGAATAAAGAGATGAAAGGCATGTAGTTTGAGGTGTTAATGCACAATAAAATGTTTTTTGTTAGTGGGAAATAAAAATACCATGATTCAATTTCTATACAATGGAATGAGCATCTTCACCATGAAATAGGAACAAAAGGAGGAAGTGTACCCGAGCCAGAACAGAGATAAATAATTGACTTTATTCTATTATTGCTAGAGTTCAGCTAAAGGCCCAGCCCACTGTAACACAGTAGCTTTCCAAAGTACCCACAGGAAAATAAATAATGGTTCATAATCCAAGTTAATAACCCCAAACTGGCAATGGGATTTGGGCCAAATATGTTTTCATCAGGAATATTTAGGGCCCAATCCTGCAGTGCCAAGCCTGGAGAAAGCTACGAAGACCGCACTTCAGGCTGCGAAGGTCCAATATGGATTCTTAAGATGCAGACTTCTCAGAGGAAGCTGCCGAAATGCTATCCTGCTGCCCATGGACAAAGTCTGTCAACCATCCTCATGTCCAAGAACAACATTACAAAGACATTGTTCACATGCAGCGCCTCCTTAGGTATGTGGGCAGAAGGGCAGGTTCCTCCTATCTGATAGCCAGACATTCAAAAAACACTCCCAAACACACATTGTCAGCACAGTCAGGTCCCATCAGAATGCTTCCCCGACCAAAACAATACGGTTGGGGAGAAAAAGCCTCCACAAGCCTGCAAGCCCCACCCACAAGAAAAGATTCCTTAACTAAATGAACTCCATTCCAGTCCCTCCTTCCTTCTCCCAGGAAGGTAATGTAGCCCCATAGTTGCTGTGAGGAGACTCAAGAAATCTTGGATAGAAGGGAGACTACTTGGCACAGGAAGCAGTGACTTAATTTACTTTACACCTCTATGAGTCCTGACTACTCAGAGTGTATTTCCTCCTTTTGCATCCAGCCTGACTGAGAAGGGAGCCCTGAAACACCTCCTGCTCCAGCAAACACCAAGTACAATTCCATTTGTTTTCTTTTACTTTCAAGCTTTATTATTTTCCAGATGGGGAGAGGGCAGGCTGGATAGAAGGGGCACAGCCTGCCTATCCTGAGCAGCTCCATTTACCCCCTTTATTTCATCTAGCTTTTTCCTTTACCTGCCCCCCTCCATTTTTTTAAATTATCCACACTACATGACAGCCTGTTTATCCCTAAATTCAGAGTGGAGCAAAGACTAGAAGGGTCATCCCTAGCAATTGGCAAATTAGATCTGTAACAAGTATGGGTCATACTGTACCATCAATTTTAAGCAACACTCCCCCACCAAAATCAGTGGGAGATTAAGTAAGTTTACCTCAGTACTTTAAATATTCCCTCAATATTCTCTATTGTAAGTATTTCAATATTTGAAATATACCTTCTATCTATTATAGGGAATTTCTATGTTTTATATGGAAGTCAATTTTGTGAAATATTCTCTAGATTACACAGAGTATTCAGGACTAGGAAGATACACCACACTGTAAATAAAAAATGCATAAATAATGCAGAAAAAATAACATTATGTGGCAGACAGATTATGGAACAAAACATATATAGAATTGACATAAGAGCAGGGGATGCCCATGAAATAGGTGAGTTCTTTTAATTTAGTTATTTTATTCTAAAAGAATTTTAATGCTAAGTAAGACAAGGATGCATTAGTCATTACAATACACAAATCACATCATTCATGCAATCTAATGCATTTCTAAATCTCCATAGTACCAAGGATCTATACAGCTGTTTCAAACATTCAGTGTTTGATTGTGACCTTATTACACTTTTGCCTAAAGGGATTTGAAGACAGACAGTATGGGGTAACTTCACTATAAAGCTTTTTTTCAGCAGCCAAACACTGCAGTTTTGTTATGGAGATAAAGAACAGACATTATAGAGTTGGAAATTTATGGGCATTCAACTATCCAGTTGAGGGAAAGGGGTGGGGGGAGTTTTGCATTTATCAAAGAGAACTCTGTAGTGAAGACCTTTCTTCTAAATGCATCTTTTAAGGGATTTCCAAAAAGTCTCCATAGTTACTGGTAGGTGGACTCTTAAATTCTTTGTACAATATACCCCAAATCCTGTTCACAGGTCCCAGCATGAGAAAATGTGCTGACACTGGGATCTTCAGTGGTAGCAGGGAAGAATCCAGACAGAATGTTGCCATGGGCTCTGATCAAAACCCGATTGAAGTCAATAGAAATCATTCCATTGACTTCAGTGGGCTTTGGATTGGCCCCCAGAGTGCATCTACCTCCACCTCCACATGCACGGTACAGAAAGGTGCTAGGAACCGGGAATCCTTAGCCCACAAGGTAGCAAGCAATTGTGTTCCCATCAGCACCAAAGGCTATGTGCCAGCAGTTCAATACTGCACATTAATCTTCTGCAAGAGAGCACTAAATAGTGTCCAGAGTGCATGTTATGTTGGCCTTATGAAGGCAGGATGTTTTTCAGGCCAGACGTGTGGTCAAGGGTGCATAAATGCGTGTGAATTTACCTGCAGTGGCGCACTTGATCCTGTATTTGGACTATATTTAGATAAATATCAAATATATATATGTCCTTCACCACACACCTCCATTTTTTTATTTTTATCTTCATTTGCCAGTATTATGCTAAGGGGAAGGGGGTTCCGTGCATTTCAGTTTATACATTCTACCTTTCTCTGTCTGACAAAAAAACTATGTCAGTGTAATTAGTTGTCATAACATTAATTTTCTTTGTGAGGCAATACCCTCAGTTTTCTGACCATAATTAAGAAGGCAAATACATGTAAAACTTGAACTATAATAGGAAACTATTAGAATGCCAGGATGCTAATTGCCTGCAGTTCTTTGTTGATGACACTTTCATGAACCATTAGGCAAATTCTTTTGTTCTATTAGTTTAACAATGTTTTATGTGAAAAGCTTATTTGTAATAATTTTTGGTTGTTGTTTTTTAAAAACAAATCCCCTCTGAAATGTTAGTATAGCTCCAAACACGAATGTTCAGACAGCTCCCGGAATAAGTGCACACACAATACACCTCAACAAGCAGAGGGAGTGATGCCACAACATGACATAGCACTGATTGGCTGATGTAGCCAAAGTGTTACTGAACCTGACCAGTTCAGGATGAAGATGACCTTCCCCACAGTGGATGTTTCAGACAGTAAAGTGAATTTCAGTCACAGCCTAAATGCATCATTTATAATTTTACAATCACAGAAGCCCAACCACCTATGTGGAGAATTTGATATGAATTAAGGATCAGTAAGATACAACTATTGTTTGGCTATGTAAAAACTGACATTGGGAGGTGAAGTGAGTTGGGGTTTGGATTCATGGTTCATAGGAATGTGTACCTAGATTTTGGGAATTGTGTAAGCACAATTCTAAAAATCTGGGTCAGAATATTGTGCATTGTCCAAGCTTCCACAGATATTACTATTCCAGATTCTGAAGGTATCTACATGATTCTCACTTCCACACACAGAGGCTCAGGACCAGTGTGACCACAAGCAGCAGGTATATGTCTGGGGATGCTGGAAGGGTAGCACTGAAGAGCTTCACAGTTAAGTACCATGGGGTTACAGAAAAGGCAGGGACTAAAGTCCCTACATCCCTGGACTACACGTGACAGACATGATCCTGTGGAGGCTACTACAGCATTGGAGCTGGAGCAGCCCCAGGAGACAGGTGCCAATGGCACGTAGCCAGAGCTTTCCTCTGGGGGGTGGAAGGAGGGAACTTCCCCCTGCTCCCTAACGGACATGGTAGAGGAGATCTTTGGCCTAACGGGACCCGTTATCCATAGCTGCCAGGTTCATTTAAGAGATGTCAGTGTGCTCTAGTTGTCATTTTCACTGTCTCCCACTCTCTCAGCTTGGAAAATTTGACCCCACCACACACTAATATGTTGTGGGAGGATCTCCCCACAACCACAATACCTCTCCTGAACACTTCGTCTGCCATGCACAGCACTGAAGAGCAAAGTGTGTGATGCTGTCACATAGGGAGGGGATTCAGGCAGAATATCTGTAGGACTGACTACTCCATGACTACTGCTGAGGTATGTAGGCCCTCTGAACGTGCTAGCTCTGTGCAGGTACAGAGCCTGACCAGTAGGTGGAGCTCCAGATGTCTCTACACTGAAGCAAGGTCAGTCTCTGGCCCAACATAAGTGATGCTATTTGTTATTTGTGTTGTGGTCATGCCTAGAGACCCCCGTTAGAAATCAAAGCCCAGTTGTGCTAGGCACTATACACAAGATGGAAAGAGAGTGTGTATCCCAAACTGCTTCCAAACTACATATAAAATGAGACACAACATGTGGATACAACTTATAGGGGGCACAAGGTAACAGCGAGATATTTATTAATCGCACAATAGTAGTATTTTTAAAAGGGAATCGACTGTGGCCCTCAAACTGAATCAGTGCTCTACTTTTCTCCTTTAAATTAGTTTTGCTCAATATTTATGATTACAAAGACAGTAAGCTAAAAACATTGCAAACCTCACCATTCCCTCAGAAGAACTAAGTGTAAGAACATCCATTCCCCCCCATACATATAAAAGCACAAGTTAAGTCTTTTACATCTGAAGTGCTTAGTGAACTAGCCTCTCTATAGCATGGCTACAAAGATCACTCAGCAAATCAGCCTCCCCCCCACACAAGAACAGTTAGTAAGTCAGCCTCAGCATTGAAAGACTGCATGTGAAACTAACAATGTTGGAACCTCCAAAGGGTCAGAGTTCAGTACAGAGCCACAAGTTAGGAATCTTACCCAACTTATCAAGGCCTCTCCATCCATACACACCCCATCTACCACCACCAAGCCTTGTAGATAGATTTTTGGGAAGGGAGGGAGACAGGTGGGAAGAGATCATGGTTAGGGTAGGCCACAGGAGGAGCAGGGGCTTGCCCAAGGATCCATAAATTGCATGTATCCACTGGATCACAATCCCACATGAGGGAACACAGAAGGGTATATATCCTGGCTGGTGAAGTAGCAACCAATCAACAGAGGTACTGCATGCTCAGTAGCAGTTTTCAGGGTGCATGCCATCCTCTTCAAACACAGACATTACTCCCCTGCACAAATCTTTCTTAGTGGGCTCTGCACAGGAGCCAGACACTCAGATCTGGCAAGAGGCTACAGGTCACAAGCGATATAAGATGATTTCCATCCCCACTAGCATCTTAGCAGTAAAGGGGTTATCATTTGTGGGGGAAAGAGTGAAATATTTTGCTCCTTTTGCTACGTCTGGAATATTTTAGGTCCGAAGTTTTTAAGAGCAAATCATCGAGATCTGCACCTGACTGTTGCTCTGCATGAGCTTTCAAGTACTTAACTGTCCCATGGAAAAGATAAAACAAATAAGAAATCAAGATAATGTTTCATCTTGCTTCAGGAGCTCTATTTGCCTTAGTGGTATGTGCTAATGAATTTAGCATTTGGAGCTGTGGACTACTATCACCATGGGTTTAATATCCAAATGAATTACCTGAGAATGAAACAAGACCTTTAAAACTCTAATCATTAAACTATTTAAATAATAATTTAAAAAAAAGAGAGAGATTCCAAAGTTGCTCTGATATCTCTATGAAGAATCATTTGCAGAGGAGAAATTTCATTTATTTTATAAAAACTTAGAAAAAAAATAAACTAGGTAATAAAGAAAGCCCCTGTGAAGATGTAATACTAGAGAATTATTTTGATGAGGGAATGGACACAAAATAGGGACTGGAATGTATTTTTTTGTTTGTTTTTTCCCCGTTTCAGTTATTTATCTGCATCTCCTTGGGGGTGTGGGAGTCAAATCACCTTTTTGTTTAAGCAGAGAAAGTCTAGAAGAACTTAGTGCATCCCAGTGATGTAGCCAATCTCTTATTTCTACAGTTGCCTTGTAACTTTAAAGGAGTAATTAAACCTGTAGGGCTACATTCAGTCCCCTGTGAGGCCAGGAAAAAAAAGGTATAACCCAAGGTATACCTCTGTGGTGGAAATACTACTGGAGATGCTAAAAAATGTTAAAATCTTCCCACCAATAGAGAACCTGTACCAGAAAGAGACTCAGAAACAGACCATGCTAACTCTAGTGGAATCAGGAGCATAGGATGAGTGATTCAGGGCATAACTGTGGGCAACTTCCACTGACAGAGCTTCAGAGCTGCCCTCCCTTAATTGAACCCTTGGTTCTAGAAACATCACCTCTCTCCCAGGTTGAATTTTCCCTTAGGAACAAAAGCCTCTGCTGGTGCAGTTGCAGTGAAATCACATCCTCCCTATACCAGTGGGATAAATCAAACTCATGTTTGTAACAGTGTTCTTGTCCCTTTCTCCTGAAATGGGGGGAAGGGAGAAGAGAGAAGGATTCTTAAAACAGAATGTTCTAGTGTTCTTGATAGGGTAAATTTTCATTCTTAGCAATTACTAATTCATTCACTCTACATTTTTGAAATCAAAATTTTAATAAAGAATAGAACCCTTTTTTGTTTGGTTGGTCAAAGTAGTCATTTCAATGCATGGTGTAATTATACAATTAGCCTAGCTTAACAACATCAACAACAAAAAAGTCTATCTTCTTTAGATTTCCCCAATCTAGGGCTGAATGTAATTCTAGCTGACTCACTCTCCCTAAGAAAATGTGACAACAAAAAAATGGCTATTCATAATTATGATTAACATGCTAAGTTTGAAATTAGTGGTCAGTAAATGTAGAACAAACAAGAAGGAAATTACTTTTACAAACAGAAAATCAAAGGGTTGATTCACTATTGTGTTCCACCATCTTTATGCCAATGTAATGGTACTGATTTCCATGGAGTTGTATTGGCATAAAATCAGACTAATGCAGTATTGAATCAAGTCCAAATTGGGGAATTTGTTGCTGGGTTGATCAGAGTCAAATACTGTGGCAGGACGGTGTCATGACCAGTATCATTTATAGCAATGCATGATAATATTGGGGTAATCAACTGTCATGCTTCAAGACTGATCAAAGCTTCATTCCCTGTCTGGGTACTTTATCATTGCACAATTAGCTAGGTGCATTGTGATGGCCAACACACTTGGGATTGAAATGGAGATCCAGAGACCTAAAAGTTTGAACAGGTTGAAGTAAAGTTCTCTGGCTGGGACTGTAATACATACATATCCTCTGCATCAGGCACAGAGAGGGACCACACAGTGTTTTACATATTTATTTACAGATAGATATTTGTATGATATGGGTATGGAGAAGCTTGTTTTCTTCTAAAGCATAAAGGCAGAGGCAGTAATTCCTTCTATTGAAATTGCTAATTCAACCTCTACCATGGCAAAAATTCTACCAATGAACAAATTTTGATTGTTTGCAGATTTTCTTAGATTTCCTCAAATTAGTCAACTGCATGGCTGGTAAACTTCAAAAAGATGGATTGTTCCCTTCTGTCAAAAATAAGGTTCAAGTAGAGGCTCAACCTGTAGATCATGTAAACTCTTCAGTACTTTCATATGTAGAGTCTATAAGAGTTCTTATCTAAATAATTGTTCTATTTTCAGTACAAATGAAACACTAAATAAATGTCCTGTTCAACTGTCACCTAAACCAAATGACTGAGTGAGAGAGGAGGGAAAAATAAGGAAAAAAGAGAAAGAAACTAATGAATTATATGGATTAGCCTGAGAACAAATAATAGAGGATAAGAAAGTGGGTGGCCATATTTCATCTCTTGACAAGGCTGTTACCTAGGAAACAAAAGACCGAATGATTGCATGAATGACCCTATGCCTGTGGATTTAAATTGATGAAATTATATAGGACTGCAATCTATGCAGAACAAGGAAGTAGATTGTCAGGGCCACTGTTTATTATGTGAAATAGAAAAGTTTAAAAAGGCTATTTTCATTTTGATGAGTTTTTAAAGCATTTATTATCCAAGTTTTCTGTCTTTATTATCTTAGTCTCTGACCTAACAAAGTTGAGGAATAAAAACCCAACCAGTCAACCCGTCCTGCTGATTAATCACCATTTTTAAGACTCCTGTATAGGATGCAAATTACCAACTGAACTCCAGCTCCCATCAGCAGGACTCAAGTTGATTCCAACAGACATCCAGATGGTATCAGTAGGACATCATTTTGACTAGTAGCAAGGAGTTCATTAATCCTCCTATGTGTGCTGGACTTCCAGCAAAGGTAATCCTGTATAAGAAACCACAGTATGCCCTCACAGACTATGACAAACAGATATCACTCATTAATTTTACAATGCATCAATGGTGATGCATTGCCTATGATCAGTATAATAACCTTCTGTGAATATATGAAGAAATCATTAAAAGGATGAAAGTGTTTGCTTCCTCTTGACAAAATAACCTTGAGATGCTTAGAGAAATACTTGTAAATGTAAAAGGCATATCCTTTTGTACAATAAGATCAGTTTTCTTAGACAGGCTTGCAGCAACCAACTTTCCTAAGCAATAGAAAGGTTTAACAATTTCTAATGCTTTTCTATCATGTTATTTCTCCCCTTGCTGTGCAAACAGTACACTTTTAAGCACCCTCAGTATATTTATCCATGAAAAAAAAGTGGTTATATTGGGAAATAAATCATATGAAGATGTTTTTGAAAACAAATAACAAATCTGCTTTGCAGTGGGGATTTGAACATAGTAGAAATAAAATACTGATAATGCTGTGCATTTATATAGTGTCTCTTAGACTAAAACCCAAAGATGGTCAGGTCTCCAAGTATTCAAATCAGACTACCCTATGAAAAACAAGTTCTAGAAACATTTAAATGGATATCATGGTTCAAAACTATGTCAAAGTGTGGCGTGATGTTCCACACTTTTCCTTTACATACAATGGGCTAAATTTATTCCTGGTATAAGCAAGGTGCAACTCCATCAACTTCAATTTCAACTGAATTTGGTCCATTATATTTTTGGAGAAAATGTCTTATTTCATCTCTGTTATGCAGTTGTTTGTGGATAATGTTCATCACATGGAGCATATAAAATAAATGTATGATGCCAAAGCCAAGCTAAAGTGTTTGAAAACTACAGAAACCATGTAGTGTGAATAGATTCACATGCTACAGACATTATTCCCTACTGTTCTTCAAGAAAAAGTAAAAAATTACAACTACAACTACATTAAAACATTCAGTGAATGACTGAAGCTATTTATAGATAATCTTACTCCAGAGTTTAAAAATTCCATACTATTAATTTCAGAATTTCAAATAAAGTTGTATTTGGAAATGTACTATGAATGGCCAGTGTGACCAATGCACCTGGGCATGTAGGGCCAAATTCTGCTGTATTTATCTCTGTGCAACCTTACTGAAATTGGTTTGGCAATCAACTATTTCAGTACTGTTTTTGATGGTAATATATATTATTCAGTATGATTGGCTGAAATCCTGCTCCCATGTTCAGACCACTGGCATGAAGTTACTGTATGACATGTGCCATTCTAATTATGAAGCACTGTTTTCAGTGGAAATGGGTCCAAACCAAAGCCTCAGACACAACCCCAAACTTTCTAAAAGTTCAGATCCAGATTTAAATTCCACACCAGAATGAATCTAAACCCTGAAATGTCACTAGGGTGACCAGATGTCCCGATTTTATAGGCCCAATTTGGGGCTTTTTCTTATATAGGCTCCTATTACCCCTCAGCCCCTGTCCCGATTTTTCACACTTGCTGTCTGGTCACCCTAAATGTCTCTCTGACTCACACACTCACACTCCTGCACTTTAAGAAAATATGGATCCAAATCTTTACAGCTCAGGCCCATCTCTAATGTAATGGTTTTAAAACAGAAGGTCTCTCTACTTTTTTACAGGAATACATGCATGCTGTTTAAGGGGAAATCTGGAGTCCTAAGTCAATAGGTTTTCTTCCTGAGTCAGGACTGCACGATTTGGCACTAGAAGTGACAATTTTAAAGTAAATTTATACTATGTAATCTTGGCCTTTAAAAGTTTCTTGAATTGCTATAGCTTTCACTATCACAAAATCTGTACTATAGGTGACATCACAACTTTTGTTTCCAGATGCTCTTTTTTTTTTTCAAAATAAGTGTCCTTTAATCATTCTTAACATTTATATAATAGTTTACATATGCAAAGCACTAAATAGACTCACTACTTAATCCTTGCCTTCTTCTGCCAGTTAGGTGGGTAAGTGTTATTATCCACAGTTTATAGCTGTGGATACACAACACAAACACAAGGCCACACAACAAGTCAGTGGAAGAGTCAAGATGAAAACTCAGGACACTCTTTACTCCCAACTGAAAAGGATCTGGGGGTTATAGTGGATCACAAATTGAATTTGAGTCAACAGTCTGATGCAGTTGCAAAAAAGCTATCATCATTCTGGGTTGTAATAACAGGAATATCGTATGTAAGACATGAGAGATAATTGTCCCATTCCACTTGACACTGGTGAGGACTCAGCTGGACTACTTTGTCCAGTTCTGGATGCCACATTTTAGGAAAGATGTGCAGAAATTGGAGAGAATCCAGAAGAGAGCAACAACAACAAAAAGATAATAGGTTTAGAAAACCTGACCTATGAGGAATGGTTACAAAACTGGGCATGTTTAGTCTTGAGGGGAAAAAACAACAACTAAAGGTATACCTTATAAGAGTTTCCAGATAAGTTAAGGGCTGTTATAAAGTTGACAGTGATCAATTTTTTTCCATGTCCACTGAAGGTAGGACAAGAAGTATTTGGCTTACTCTGCAGCATGGCAGATTTAGGTTAGATATTAGGAAACACTTTCTAACTATAAGCATAGTTAAGCATGGGAATAGCTTCCAAGGGAGGTTGTGGAATCCCCATCACTGGAGGTTTAAGGACAGGTGGGACAAACACCTGCCAGATATGGTCTACGTTTGGTCCTGTCTCAGTGCAGGAGGTTGGACCAGATGACCTCTCAAGGTCCTTTCCAGCCTTCCATTTCTATGGGGTAGATATGGACATTCACACACACAGCTTTTGATCTCTCTCTTTTTCATCTTAGTTGGCAATCAACAGTTTCAAATAATTTTTTAGTTCATATCCCGTCAGGTTACATATGATGCAGATTCTCTTCTATATTCCATGTTGCTTTTGTTACTTATTGGATCACTTTTTTCCTTGATTGAGAGTCCTGGTTTTCCTTTTCAGTAAGGATTTAGGGAGGTAAAAAGGTTAAACTGGATTTCACTAATTGAGTCTCATCACCTTTTTTCCCCTTACCATTCCTTTGGTCTTTGACAGTTCACTTTGTTCAGTCTGTATTTATACCTCCAACTATTAGTTCTACAGGCTTAGAATAATTATAAATATGTTCATTTCTGTGTATATTCATGAAGCTATTTGCAATGTAATTATTGATCAGTATGCATCAGCTTTTTTAATATGCATTTCCCATTAATTTTACTAGGTTTAAATTGCATTATTTCATGTTTGGGGAAATATTTTAGCTGCCAAAAAGTTGCCTTACTTATTCCATTAATGACCTTTCCTTGAGGGGGCTAATAGCAGTTCCCTTTTCTTCCTTGTTTGCCTAATTCGGCTGGCAGACAAGAGCGGGTCAGAACTCAGAGGGTGGGATGATCAAGCAGGCATTTACTTGTAAAATTAAATAGTGGTTCAAGGTGGAGAGAGATTGGACCAGAACAAATAAAGAGTGAAGGTGACCTAGTACCTCCACTGGAGTATTAGCTTAAAGAGTTAACCACAAAAGGAATTGCCTCGTGGAAGAGAGAAGAAAGCTGGATCTGAGAGTATGACCACCACACCTGCTCTGAGTCACTCCTCAAAATCCAGCAGATGCTTTTGTTGACTCATGTGAAATGACTGAATTGCAGTTACATTTGTTTGTTGAGCAGGATAGGAAATAGTCTTGGAAGCGGGTGGAGGAGTAAAGCTGGCTGGTGGTGGGCTATTCGATTAGCTCCAGTGATTCTGCACGAGGAACGGAAAAGCAGGAAGACTGCTGCCAATAAAAAGAGCCTGGGGTAACCCTATAATTATTGTGCTGTTTGGCCATCCTCCACGGCTCAGCCTGCCTTCCCTGTACCACTGGCCTTGGCTGTTCCAGCTTGGTAGTCATTGAGCACTACAGCTGGTCTTAGTGAGAGATGAAAATCTGTTAAATAATTAACCACTAACACATTTTCATCATGCTATTTAAAGCAGTAGCCACAGCCACATTCTTGTAACTGTCAGAGGAGTCTGTCTCTGCACAAACATCAGCTAGCAAAACAGGAGAAAACAAATCTGGTGGTGTCTTTAGCCATTTACCTACTTCTATTGAGTCCCCCTTCATCCCTAAGGTGCAAGAGACAAGAGAGAATCAAATGAATTGTGACAAAGCTTTGGAATCAACTTTGAACCTCAACTGCATTTGCTCAGCTGCATCCCCACTTGGTCCATTCTGCATGATAGACAAAGTAGTAGCCAGAAAATAACTGGCTTGTTAATGAAGACTTTCTGCAAGGCAGGTGAAGTGGAAGATAAGATAGTCAAGAAAGGAGAACTAAGATGTGCAGACTAAGTCTGTCTGTTGTAAGCTGACATGCAGACAATCAGATACTACTGTGATGTACCTGGTATAAATGTCTAGACAGAGATAGATGTACAGTACAGTGCATGTAAGAGGGAGATACAGTAGGATAGCTGTTTCTTGCTTTTTGTACAGTCCCGGGGGAAGTCTGAGTATTTATGTTTAAAAAGGCTACAGTATAGATTCCTATTTCCTTCTTATCTCCTGTTAAGTGTTAATATGTTCCTTCCTAAGGAAAAGTTACTGATATAACTGTAAGAAACACCCAAAAAGACAATGTTGTATTTTTTTAATTTTTGTCCTATTGAAATATATTTTTTTGTTTCTGTCTTCCACCTGTGGCATAACCTTAATTTCATACCATACATTTGTTTAGGTAGGTAGCCTAAGTTTTCTTGCAAAATCACTAGATCACTCCATACAAATTATTCTACTGCTAATGTAACTATAGACAAATTGAGTATCTCCAGATAGATCAGATATTGGCCAAACAATTACTTTTGTATGTACCTGCTCTATGTCAAACTCTATGTTCTGCCAGTCTCTAGCTATCACTATTGAGTGAGTACACTGGTGAAGCTTGCTATCAAAATAACGACAGCAGTACTCTGACCTATGCTCAAATTGTTCTTACTCCATGGATTCAGTCAGTGAACTGGAACAGTTTGAGAGCTGGAAGTCCTGATTCTTCTGACAAGCTTTTCAGCTTGATATTCCAAAGACTCAGTATTTACCAAGTTTATCATTTTATAGATGACTGCCCTGCTGAAAAAAAATATTTAACTCTTCTAATAAAAGTATGAAACTTTTACAAGAAGTAAATGGTACATTTGAGTGAAATTTACAATAGGACAGACAAGTAAATCATTCATTCATGAATACTTTATTTCATTTTGAAGTCAGATTAATAAAATCCCTGTATTCATTGTAGTTTAAAGGCCCGGAGCAATACAGTCACATTAAAGTTAAAAAATAATCAAGAATTGTCAAATGGCATTTAACTTGTATTCATGAAGGATATTTCCAATCATAATGTAACCATTTTCTTTTCTTTATGATACATTTTCAGGTCTACCATAAGGATTTTATATGCAAAAATATGTACTATTAGAAACATTGCAGAAAATGCATACGCTTAATGAAGATTCTAGCAGTTCGCCCCCTGCAGCAAGCAGTGGTGACAAGTTATTGCCTAAATTATTCCATTGCAGAGTGAGAAAATTTTTTGTTAGAATTCAGTAAGCCTCAGCATAGTATGTAGTTCATTAAGGCTTGTCATTGACTGTGTGGTGCTTTGTTTCAACTATTAACATATGTCCATGTTCACATACTGTAGTTCCCAGAAAGAATGGGAATTATTTACACAATGTCAGGATAAGCTGCTGTACAGCCATTTACCCCAGGCAACAAGTAAACTTAAGAGTTAATATAAACCTGACATTACTGCCTGCATGAGTTAGCAGGGTATGAACCTGGGACCTTCAGCATCACACCTCAGATCTCTACTGATTTAACTAATGGAGTAACTCTGTTAGTTAGGTGCAGTAGAAGACTAATCTATTGGACCCTGATGTGGCTCACCTCGATTTTGAGGAAAACATTGACAATCCTTTTGTACTAGTAGGTCTTTGTGTGATTCCATAGACCAATTTGAGAAGAATGTTTAACACACTGGCCACAGAGCCATTTGCCTAGTTGTGTCGATTGAGCTGCACATTTTTCCCATGCCTCGAACTGTGCTTCCAGCTGCTTCACACAATTCTTCTCAAAGTTGTGAAAACCGACCCTATGAGATGTGGCATCATGCAATACAATCAATTGCCAGTTGCTCAAAGGTTTAATCAAATATTCGTTTTGCACAGATTTTGTTTCAGAGTGTCTTTGAAGCATTTCACGTGCTTTCCACACTTATAATTTGCTGGATCTTAATTCAAAATATAAAGCATGCTTTGATAGATGGATCTCAGGCATTCAAATTACATGGCCAGAAAAAAATAAAACATACACTTTACTGAGAGTTTATCTTAGAACTGGATCATTTCCGTGATCTTTGGTATTTCAACAGCAGCCACAAATACAACATAGTTAGCTTGGAAACAATTGGCTACCTACAGCATCAACAGAATAAAGCTATCATCTGAAACAGCATCACACAACCCTGTGACTTAAAATATAGAAGTCTCAAAGCAAGGTTAAAATCTACCCCAAAAGAAAATTAAATCCAGAATCTTATCACAGATGACAGCATACTCAAAGACATCATCACACTAAAACAGATCTAAAAAGTAAATCACTTTGCATTGGTTATTAAGACGACGGAACCTAAAGCAATCTATAATTGCAGTAAGTGCAAGGAAGAAGATCAAAATGATAAGTCACCTTAATGGTTCTGGATTACATTTATTAAAATGAACTTGTCTGAGGTTCATTTTATCCTTATGACTACATCTGCCATAGGAAAAAATAACATTTCCTTTTAAACACATGGAGCATATCCTGCCAACAAGAGTTTGCCTGAGTAAGGACTTAGACAATGAGTAAAGATTTGTCCTATTTCCAGTAGAACGTTCACCTTGAGGGAGATTTTCAAAGGCATAAACAGTTGTTAGGCAACTAAATTGTCAACAAATCCCAGAATAGAATTAAATTAGGAACCATGGTAGTGTATTTCTTCATACTTCTGTGAATTAATTGACTTCTTTGCTGGCTTGCTGCTGGAGGCTCCAGATTTAATTGCCTTAGCCAAATATTTCAAGCTTAGTGCCAGAAGTTAAGCTCCCAAATCCACACAGACAGGGCTGATTTTATCCATACTCCCATTTGTCACCCTCTTTCCTTATACACAAGTGTAGAAACTGAGCTTAGGTGGGTACTTCACTGAACAGTCCCTAGATTGAACTCAACAGCAATGGCAGTGGGGTGGGATTCTGAATGGTGGGATTCCAGTTATGGCACTTACTCTCACTGCTGAGCCGTAAAACACATTATGTGTTGACCTTCAGAGTCAAGTCTAAGACTCACCTACTTACAAAGATTTGTTCTTTGAAGAGGGTAATACTGTTTTGTTTGGTGGCTGTTTGAACTGATATTAGTCAATGCATTTAGTGGATGTCTCTTCACTATGCCCAGAAATGTAATAATTGGGGTAATTTTAAAAAGGTTTTAAAAATAAATAATATAATCAATCAGTTTGAAAAAAGGTGATTTATGAAGAGAGCCATAGCAAAATGTAAATGATTATAAATGTATGCTCACCTATATGTAGTTTATGTACACACAGGCAAGTGTGTTTTACTTATTTTTATGTAGCTGAAGGTCCAGTGTGCTTCAGTTGCAACAGTGGGGCCTACAAGTTATAGATTACAAAATGCTGCATGTTGGGAGAACTTCCTGGTGCCTGCCAAGTAGTATTCTCTACCCTCCTAGCAGGGAGTTTTAGCATGGAAGCAGGGAGAGCATGAGGCAAGCAGAAAAGAGGCTGCTGGACTGTAATCTTGCTCTGTGTTTCCTTACAGAATACATCTTTGTTCCTGGTGTCTTGTCTGACTGGGTCTGGTGTGAGGTGACCACACTGAGGAACCTCAGGCCTAGTCCCCAAAGTTGAGTAAAAAACCACAAGACAGACTTACCCTATCTTGAATAAACTTCATACTGGGATAAACAGGGAATGGGTTGTGGCGGTGGTGGGTAAATTTAGAAAAATCTTTTTCAACTGTTCTATAAATATACAATTAAATGTATAGAAAAAAGCGTCTAAAATCAATACTCCTCTGTACTGCAGCATTTCTATGCCATGTCTATGATATTATCAATACACTGTTGCCACTGGGTATATACAGGCTTTGATACGTTCTCATTCAAGTGCAATATCCAGTCAGCTGTGAACTTTACCTTACCACAACTAGTTCCATGCTATGAAGGTAGCACATCACATTACTGTCCGCTTGGTAGGATTTCAGAGACAACCCTGAGATCCTTTGGACAGGGCTGGGTGGAACCTGGCCATTTTGTGGTTGCCTGCTATGGAAAATGATGTGTGGAATTTTTGTGATACCTATTTAAAGTAAAGACCAGTTTCCTCTCTAGTACTTTTGAGTACTACATGCTGAGTTCAATCACAGCTCTCTCATGTGATTGCACCCTAACCCACACTTTTCAGGCAACCACGGTCATGAGCTTTTGCACTACAAAGCAGTAGTCACACTGCTTTTCAGTCAAGAACAAAAAGTGTGCTTTGCAATGGAGAAGGATGACTGTCAGAGTTCAATTTCATTTTGCAAAATCTTAATCTTCCCCCCATGATTAGTATTACTTGCTATCTCAACGAAGAGACGTTGCAAAGGAGAGGTTACAGAAGTAACTCATACAAGGACTAACCCAAACAAAGTCATCTTCAAAATTCCCTAAAATTATCTTTATTTTATTACATTTCTGTGTTCCTGATTGGTGTAAGAAGGACATCAGGTAAAGTTGGAAGAATGGGAAGGGGAATTATATTTTAAAAAGTAGCAAAAAGAAGAAAAATCCCTCCAAGGTTCCAAAGGTGTCATTCCCCCTTTGTTCCCATTAGAGGAGAAACAGCTTTGTAGCAGATTCTCTCCACTCTCAAAATACATTGCATTCATTCATCTCCTAACATGGAGGATTTAACACCCTTATTTTTGTTGAGGATCGCCTCTTACCCATCAATCTGTGTGCAAAACTCCAATTGAAGAGAATGTTAGTGAGGCTCAGAGATCCATGGCTAGATATTGTACTATAAATAATCAAAGAAGCAAACAAATGAAAATGTAGAAGGGCAACATCACAGGGCATTCTCTCACTCCTCAAACTCCTCCCATTGTGGGAGCCTAAGTTTGCTTATCGTGCAGATATGATTAGCCTTCAACCATCAAGCTCCGACCCTTTTGGTATGACATGATTTGTATTGTTGTTTCCTCTGTGTACAAAGTAGTCCTATTGGTGAAAATGCTGTTACAGTATGGAAAATACTGGTATAAAGCAAAGCTACTACTTTGTGTGGGAAACTTTTCACTAAACTTTTGCATGGTAGGTTAGACTCCTCTAATATGAATGTTATGTTTGTGTGTGGATTTGCTTTTTATTTATTTACTTGGGGAGTTGGGGAGACAGACAAAAGGAGGGCAATTAGTTGTGGGACTTTGGTGGAGTGAAGAGCAGAAGCTACCCCATGGTTCAAGGAAGCTCAAAAGCCCCTCCTCTATTGATTAGCAATACAAAACTTTGGGGATGTAGCTGGGGATTGAGATGTAGTGCCATTTACAACCAGTGGTTCTGGAACAATTTTGATAGTGGGGATGATGAAGGTGGAAACCATGTATCTGAGTTATTACTACTTCAAGCCAGAAGGTGTGTCGGCGCCCCCAGTTCCAGTACCTATGTTTATAACTGAGACACAGATCCACATTAGTGGATGTTTGCCCAGTGTGCATCCTTAACAATTTTAGTTGAACTCCTTGCAATCTGACTGGAGCACCAGGACCCTAATGAGTAATTAATGTCTCCATTAGTCAAGTATGGACCTGAAATTTTGTCATGAGGAGAAAAAAGTTTGTAGAAGGCAATCCAACTGGGAGTTATATAGGAAATACTGATAGAAAAGTAGAAATCTAGGTTTAGCTGCATTTATAGTATGCAGTTTCAAGTATATTTCTACCCTTGGAATCTTCATAACCTCTCATATTTCCTTAAGGAAATCTCCTTTAATATTTAAGAGAGAGAAAATCAATAATCACTCTATAGTAATGCAGTAGGATTTTATAGAACATTACTTCTAGGCCACCCTTACTGAAAGGTTCTACAGAACACCATAGAAAATGGAAACTTATGTACAGGTTTTCTGAACCATATTTTCAATATAGAATGGTTCAAAAACCTGTAGATAACATATCTTTCTATAATTTTAGAGTAATCTTGCTGTGATTGTGTTCTTAAAAAAAATGAAGTCAACTGGGAGATATCATAGAAGTGCTCTCCAGAGCTGTGCCAAAAATTTCAGGTACAATCCTGAACCCACTCAAAGGTAGGGTAAGTTTGAAATCTAGTCAAATTCACAAACATCAGCCCAGGTTCATGACGTTTCAGAAAACCTGGGTTTATTCTGATCATACCGCTCACCTAATCACACCTGCCACTATTTTGTACTAGGCTCTGTGCATCTCCGGCTTATCATTACTGCCTTCTGGCAGACCCTATGGGTTTACCATTCCAGCTATCTACCATGTCCCAATTTCTGTTTTATATTTACAGAAGCTTAAACATTATCTTTAATAAAACAAGATACTTTTAATACAAAGCTAACAAGTGGTAGAAACTCTCTTTCTTACACAACACCCCAGAGAGTAAAGTGTGAAAGATTAATAATGAGAATTTCTACCAGTAGATATTTACTCAATTATTTTAGTTCCCTTATGTGGATACAAAGAAAGTTCTTTAGATACCTGAAGGAAGTTAATAAAGTAGCATTTGACTTGCAAAGAGACCTAGAACTTGACAGTAACAGTAGAGAGTGTATGAACTTTTTGAGCAATGTAATGACATCTCCAAGCCTACATTCACCTTCATCAGGATTTCTACGAGAAAGTGAGAAACAAGTATTCTTTGTAGGTAATTCTTCACTTATGAGCTTACAGTAGAGTACGCCCTATTTTCATGGAACCAAAGTAGTGTCATTATTGCACACCCCTGAGCTATTTTGCTTGGAAATAACAAAAAAGAAAGATCTGCTCTTTCTATGTGGTTCATAGGATTTGGAAACAGTTGACTGAAGCCCACATTTTCTGTACTCTTTATGCTTAGTGAATTACCTCAAAACAATACTTAGCCTTTAAATGTGAGCTGGCATTTTCAAATCACTGGACAATTGTTAATTAATCAATTCGTACAGTCTCCCTGTGGGGGTAGATAACTATGTATTATCTCCACTTTACAAATGGGAAACAGACAGATGTTTAAGTTATTTGCAAAAAGTCACACAATAAATCAGTGGTAGATGCCCACATTTTCAGAAGTGGCCACCAAATTTTGGTGCCTTACTTGAGACATCTAGGAATTTATTTTCAGAAATATCAAGCAGCCATATCTCCAGTTGGAGTTCGTAAGAGCTGTGAGCAGAGACAATGGTGACTTTTTAGGTGAAATATCAAAAATTAAAATATTTTGGCCAAAGCCCAAAATATTTAGATTCAAAATAGCACCACTGTGCTTCATGAGAGGTATAGTTCAGGTGCCTGATACACCTATTCGCTATGGGCTAAGCTCTCTGTCTTGGCTATATCTCCCCTGATGCACCACTTTCCCTCATCATGGTGAGATGAATGGTGAATCACAGGAGTCCCTGACCATGCATCATGGGAGATGTTGCCTGGCAAGATAGACAAAGAATAAGAGCATGAGGCACTTGAACTACAACTCTTCCCGTGAGGCACAGTGGCACCATTTTGAATTGAAATATTTTGCTCTGGCCAAAATCATTTTGAGTGATTTTTCAGTTAAATATCAACATTTTCTACAGAAAAACACTTCTCAAAAAGTGTTGTTTTCTTGAAAACCCATATTTCTGTCAAACACCAGTTTTGACCAGCCCTAGTTATAATTGCTCAGCACCTTTGAAAATCAAGCAACCTTCACACTCCCCTGATACTGAGCTTGCTTTGCACCTGCCAAGCTGGTCATTGTAAGTTAGTTTACAGTATCTTTCAGGCTCACCTATGTCAGCTGCCAGTGACTCCAATTCATTCTTATGGCAGTGGGTGATTACTAGGACACAGGAAAGCCTTGATCATCTTCTGTTTCCCATGCCCCCTATACGAGCTGCAAGGAGGGTGCTGGCACAGGAACTGTTACATTAGTTCTGTGTCACTAAAGGATGCTGCTACACTGTAACCCTCTTGTGACTGGCTATGCTGGGCTCAGGGCCTCATTGCATTGGCAAAGCAGCCCAAATGAAGGGGAATATACTGGCCATTATGAGAGGCAGGACAAAGCAAAGTTTTCAGAATGCATGCTCATTTCATTTCTGATTGTCATTTCTGAAACTTTCGTATGCGGAAGGGAACTTTCCTGGAACTTTGTGAGTTGCTGTCCCCTGCCCTGAAGCGCAAGGACACCTGGATGCGAGCAGCCCTGACTGTCCAGAAGCGAGTGGCCATAGCCCTCTGGAAGCTTGCAACGCCAGACAGCTACTGGTCAGTCGCGAACCACTTTGGCGTGGGCAAATCTACCATGGGGGTTGCTGTGATGCAAGTAGCCAACGCAATCGTTGAGCTACTGATCTCAAAGGTAGTGACCCTGGGAAACGTGGAGGTCATCATAGATGGCTTCGCCGCGATGGGATTCCCAAACTGCGGTGGGGCTCACATCCCTATCCTGGGACCGGACCACCAGGCCAGCCAGTACATTAACCGAAAGGGCTACTTTTCAATGGTGCTGCAAGCACTGGTGGACCATAGGGGATGTTTTACCAACATCAACGTCGGATGGCCGGGCAAGGTTCATGACGCTCGTGTTTTCAGGAACTCTGGTCTGTTTAGACAGCTGCAGGAAGGTATTTACTTCCCGGACCACAAAATAACTCTTGGGGATGTGGAGATGCCGATAGTGATCCTCGGGGACCCAGCCTACCCGCTAATGCCCTGGCTCATGAAGCCCTATACAGGTGCCCTGGACACTGAAAAAGAACTCTTCAACTACTGGCTGAGCAAGTGCAGAATGGTGGTGGAGTGTGCTTTTGGACGTCTCAAGGGGAGATGGAGAAGCTTACTGACTTGCTCTGATCTCAGCGAAACCAATATCCCCATTGTTATTGCAGCTTGCTGTGTGCTCCACAATCTCTGTGAGAGCAAGGGGGAGACCTTTATGGTGGGGTGGGAGGTTGAGGCAAATAGCCTGGCTGCTGATTACGCCCAGCCAGACAGCCGTGCGATTAGAAGAGCCCAGTGGGACACGCTGTGCATCCGGGAGGCTTTGAAAGCTAGGTTCCTCAGTGAGCAGGGTAACCAGTGACTTTTAAGTTTGTTTAAAGAGAAGCTGAACCTGCCCCTGTTTCTTTACCCGGTTAATGTTGACTATCCTCTCCAGCTACATACCCCTTTCACCCCGTCCCCCCCTTCCAACCCACGTTTAAAAATAAAATAAATGGAACTTTGTTAATGAACCCCGTTTTCTTTATTACGGGTTTCACGGTAAACTGTTGAAACTGGGATGCGGACTGTGGTGGCGAGCGGGCGTAGTGATGGAAAGGACGCTTCTAAACTCGAGGAATGACAGGCTCCTGCTCCTAGAGGGGTCCGCAGTGGTGGACTAGTTGTTTCAATGGAGTCTGCCACCCCTCCTTTTCGGGACTCTGTGTGTGGGGGCTATGTGACTTTGTGGCGGGGGAGGACGGTTACAGATCCCCTGCTGCGTGGCTCTGTGATCCAGGATAAGGACCGCTGCATAAGATCTCTAACCGCCCTCCCCCGCCACAAAGTCACATAGCCCACCTCCACACAGAACATGAAAACCACCTCCCAGACTGACCAGGGTAACTAGTGACTGCAATGTGTGTGTGCCCTGCTGCTGAACCTGCCCCCGTGTCTGTACCCTGGTAAAGGTGACTGTCCTCTCCAATTACCAACCCCCCTCCACCCTTCAAACACACTCTCCTGTAAAAGAACATGATGGAAACAGTAATTAACAGAAACGTATTTTTTATTAGCAACTACACAGTTAGGGGATGAAACTGGGACGGGGGCTTGGGTGAGGCGGGAAGGAAAGGACTTATCAAATTTTGGGGAATGAGAGCCTTCTGGTACTCGAGCAGTCTGCAGGGGTGGAGTGACAGTTTTCACGGCCCCTGCCGCCCCTCCTGTGACAATGCGGTTCCCCATTTGACCCCCTTTATACACGATTTGGGTGCCACTACAGGACCTTGGTTGCAACAATGATCTATATGGTCCCAGTTTATGTCAATAACGTCACACCCCCAACGCAAAATTGATGCAGGAAGGGATGACACAAACATCACTGACTGCATCCCAAGAGCTCCCCATCCTTGGGTCTGTCTCACTACAGCTAGTATTGGGTTAGAAGCCATACCAGTGTACAACAGAAATGGTTTATCAAAGTCATGTTCAACAACATGATTGAACCTCTTTACAAACTCAAGGTAAAACTTAGTTAGAACAATAGTGGATTGGATCTGCTCTTGCAGCATGGTTCCTGTATGTCTCATGTGATCTTGCCAAGAGCTAAAGCAAACAGCTACTTTATCCATACAAGCTCGGGCAAATGTTTGGAACCCAATTAACATCAAATAAATGCAGATATATTGTTCTTCATAGTACAGGAATCTTGGCATTTAGCCATGAAAGCAATATGGTAGTGTGCCTCAGTCTTCCTTTTCACGCAGCACATTAGGTCTGGAATGTCTTTTTCCTTGTGAAAAGTTCCAATATCGTTTACAGGCATTAACTGTGAAACATTAGTATAACAAGGCCTTTTAACATAACGTGTGTTCTCATGTAGTCCTTTTAACATGTTCAAGGGATTCTCCAAAAGATTAGGCACATTGTACATTTTTACAGTTTGTGGCAATAGCAACACATTCATTACAAAATTTACCATTAGCAATAACAACAAGTTCATTGCAAGTGTCCATTTACAATCATGTTTGTCATGCCACACCTTTGGCTCAATACCATTGGAGTTTGGGCATTTTAGGGTTAACCTGTGGCTTCCCTTTGCAAAATTCAGTTTTCTCTTTCCTCCTTGTCCTGCAGGATCAAACCCTGATTTCTCTTGCTTAACAGAATTCACTGGCTGATGGGGTGGGCCCTCTGTGCTAACAGCTATTAGCAAGTCCTTCCTCTCCCAGCCAGGCAAGTAATTTGCACTACCCCAGACCAGAGCCAGTCCACCAGTTTTCATATTCATAACTGCTATCATTTCCAAGGCTGGACTCTGTCTTAAAGAGATACCACACAAATCTAAAGGGTCTGAGGGTGAGAGTTTGCTTGCTCTCCCCCGCATCCTCAAGCATTTAGCCATAAAACTGCTCTGCTCTGACACATCAGTAACCAAATCTGTCCTCAGATCCTGAAGCACAAACTGCTTATTTAAAGAATCAGAATGGAGACATTCCTGTTCCAACACCATTGTCTCCCCAACAAGTTGGCCCCACACAGCCACTTGGTCATAGGGCTGCCTCAATTCCTTAACAACTTTTACTTCCTCTGAGACCTTCTCAAAGCTACCCACACTGGATCTTTCAAAAGGAAAGTCAGTGGATCCATTCACAACCGACAATTTCTGGCTGTTAGGAACTGAAACTTCCTTGGTTAAATCACTCTCACACCCTTCAGTTGCAGGGAACTGCTTGCACAGATTTCCATGAGGATTCCTTTCCCCAGGAGCTTTTCTAAGCAGCAATTCACCCCTCACAGAAATTCTGCCCTTACCCTCTTCACCCAGGGCTTGCTCTAAAGGAACACTTTCCTGAGCAACAACAGACTCTGTCTGGGTCTTACTTACATTCAGGATCACCTTTGGCCCATCAGGCAGATTTCTACACAATCCCCTTTCAGGCAAACCCACAGACTCACTAGATGAAAGGTCAGAAGCATTCTCCTTTCCTTTGCCACACACAAGCTTAGGAATTTTGTCCTTTTTGCTACAAGTTGTTAAACTGTCCGTAGGTACCACAACCAAATTACCTTTCTGCTCTCCTCGTGCCCTGGCTAGGGTATTACCCTGATTAGACAGAGCTGTTACACCCTTCTCCAACCACACATGAGCAACAGGCAAAATATAAGCACCAGAATTGTCTGGTCTCTGGGATTTTGCTACGACACTAACTGGATGCAACCTAGTTACAGTGCCATTCTCCCCAGCAGACACAAACTTGGGACCATTTCCTTCCTGGGCTTTAGTTGAATCCAGAACCAAATCTGAGACAACTGCACTATTCTCAACCATCACAGGCTGAAAGGCACCTTCTGTCTGCTCCACAGACAAAAAAGAGTTGGAGACACATTTTCCTTTACTAGACATACAGTATGGGATTTCATTTCCCTTGTCCCAGCACACAGGGCTGTTCACAGACAACTGCTTGGAGACTGGGGTAGCTTCCTCCATAGGCAAGTCAATACCCCTGACAGACACAGGCACATTTCCTTCACTGTCACTATTCTTCACACAGGAAACAGGTAAGGTATAGGGACACTCATCTTCCACTCTCCTTGCCTTCCCAAACTGCTGACTAGATAAAGCCATTAGCTCACAAGACTGCCTAGGCTTATCCAAAATCTCCTTGTTCTCCTCTCCCTTCGCTTGATCTATTTCCAGATTTATTTCTGAGACATTAGATAGACATTCAGAAACTTCATTCACAGCCAAACAGCTACTTTCCAAAGACAAACTTTTGGAGAAACCCTCCATAGGCACAACCTTAGGATCAATCCTCTCCTGTGCCTGGTTTGTGTTAACTTGACTGACCATAGCTTTAATATCATTTCCAATCATAATATCCTTAGGGATTGTGTCTTTTACTCCCACAACCATGGTGCCCTCAAATCCCTTCCATTTCAGGTGGATTTTAGCCAAAGGCACCGTGACAAAATACTCAGAAAAGGCTACAACAGTCACATCTTCACCTGGCCAATAATCTTCCTCCCTGACAAGACTTGCTTTAACCAAAGTGATATCTGCTGCGGTGTCCCTCCATGCCATACACCTTACTCCATTCACTTCTGCACTGCTAATAAACTCTGCATTATTTCCCCCATATTTAGCTTTAATGTGAGTTTTAAGGTCAAATTTTTCAGAGACCACAGAAACAGCATTTGCACACAGGGCACCAATGCTGGGCTCTGTGTAGCTTGCCTGTGAGTTTATAACAACAGGGTTAGCATTTGCCGTGGCATTTGGGGTTGCTGGTTTTGGGCTGCCCTTCAGTGTCGGGCAGTCTGGTCTCATGTGGCCCAGCATACCACAGTGATAGCATGTAACCTGTTCCGTCCTGGGATGTGAGTTCCTACCCTCCGGGCCCCCTTGAACTCCTTTAGAAGAGTCAGGTTTACTTTTAAATCCTTCCCTCCTCTTGAACTGGGGAGAATGGTGATTAGTTTTCCCTGGGGTTTTACACCCTTCTCGAGCCCTGTTTTGGGTATGGGTATCCGCAATCTCTGCTGCCCGTAGGACTAACTCAGGGTCCCTATCACACACAGCTGCTCTCACATTGTCAGGCACAATGTCTAAGAACTGTTCCAAAGTTATTAAATCCAGCAGTTTTTCAAAACTCCCATGCGCCTTGGCTCCCACAACCCACTTTTTAACAAAACCCATCAGCTTATGAGCACATTCTACAAAAGTACAATCATTAGACATTTTAAACTCTCTAAACTTAACTCTGTAAGATTCAGGAGTAACCTTGAACCGCCTTAACACAGAATCTTTAAACCGCCCATAATCCAAGGCTTCTTGTTCCCCCAATTCATTAAATACCTCCCTGGCTTTTCCAGTCAGTCTGGTCAGCAGGACAGGCATTCGCTGACCCTCGGGGATCTGGTACAGATTGCAGAGGCGTTCAAAGGTAGACAAAAACTCCTCTATATCCTCAGTATCGTTGTAAATGGGACACATCCTTTCCCAGTTTTTCTCATGGCGGGGGGGAAGTGGAGTACCAGGTGGGGATGACTTTCTCCGCTCTTCCATTACTTGGAGCTGAAGTCTGGCCGTCTCCTGTTCAGCAGCGAGCAGCTCTAGACGCCCCTTACGAGCTCTCTCTTCTCTCTCATCAGCCTCCTTCTTTCTTTGATCGGCTTCCTTCTCTCTCTCTCTTTCTATTTCTGCTATTTTTTGCTTCTCCAGCAATCAAAGATCTGCTAGCTTCTGTTCATGCTCAAATTGCAGTTTACTTGTCACCTTTTGCATCCTAATTTTTTCTGCATCTTCTGCAGCCTCAGGTAAGGGCTGTGCTCTTGCCCCCTGATCACTGGCTATTAACAGATTTCTCAGTTCTTGATTTGTAGCTTTCTTTCTAAAGCTTATCCTCTTTTCTGAACACAAATTTTCCAGGGCTTTTTTGCCAAGTCCCTCATATGCTCTTTGCTCAGCCATTGCAACTGTTCTTTAACCAACCAAACTCTCAATCCCAAAATTCAAATTTGGATAGCGTGGGGTTCTGACCCAAAGCTTAATTGACCTGGTTCTGTGGATCCAAGCACGACTACGCCACTGTGACAATGCGGTTCTGGCGGAACCCAACTGAGAGTGCCAACTCAGGACAAATTGCTCAAACAGGGCAGTTACAGCCCAAGGCTGGGGTTTTTTCCACCTCTAAGGCAAACCAAACCAGCCAGACTAAGAGGACTTCGGTTTCACCCCACTGGCTAACCGCAAGTCTCACAAGCAATCTCCTTAGACACTCCAGTTTCCCAGTATCACCACCAGTGCCACTCGTTATGGGGACAAATGGTTATGAAAACCAAGACCCCAGTAAAAGAAAAAGGTTCTCCTGATCCCAAAGGACCAAGCCCCAGACCCAGGTCAATATACAAATCAGATCTTACCCACAAATCACGCTGTTGCCAATCCTTTAGAATCTAAAATCTAAAGGTTTATTCATAAAAGGAAAAAGATAGAGGTGAGAGTTAGAATTGGTTAAATGGAATCAATTACATACAGTAATGGCAAAGTTCTTGGTTCAGGCTTGCAGCAGCGATAGAATAAACTGCAGGTTCCAATCAAGTCTCTGGAATACATCCCCCGCTGGGATGGGTCCTCAGTCCTTTGTTCAAAGCTTCAGTTTGTAGCAAAGTTCCTCCAGAGGTATGAAGCAGGATTGAAGACCCAATGGAGATGAGGCATCAGCCTTATATAGTCTTTTCCAGGTGTAAGAACACCTCTTTGTTCTTACTGTGGAAAATTACAGCAAAATGGAGCCTGGAGTCACATGGGCCAGTCCCTGCATACTTTGCTGAGTCTGAAGGCATATTTGCCTTCTCTCAATGGGTCCATTGTATAGCTGATGGTCCTTAATGGGCCATCAAGCAGGCTAGGCAGAGCTAATCCCAGCTTGTCTGGGATGTCACCCAGAAGCATAGCATAAGTTTGCCATACAGACAGTATAGAGCCAATATTCATAACTTCAACTACAAAACTGATACACACATATAGACAGCATAATCATAACCAGTAAACCATAACCTTGTCTTAGACACCCCATTTGACCCCCTTTATACACGATTTGGGTGCCACTACAGGACCTTGGTTGCAACAATGATCTATATGGTCCCAGTTTATGTCAATAACGTCACACCTCCTTCTTGGGACTTTGGGTGAGGGGGGTATGGGACTTTGTGGCGGGGGAGGGCGGTTAGAGAGAGACTGCAGCGGGGCTCTGTCCTCCTGCCTCCGCTCCTGCAGAACATCCACAAGGCGCCGGAGCGTGTCCGTTTGCTCCCTCATTAGTCCAAGCAGCGTTTGAGTCGCCTGCTGGTCTTCCTGCCGCCACCTCTCCTCCCGTTCAATGTTTGATTGATGGTATTGCGACATGTTCTCCCTCCACTGGGTCTGCTGGGCCACCTCGGCTCGGGAGCAGCCCATAAATTCTGAGAACATGTCGTCCCGTGTCCTTTTCTTTCTCCGCCTAATCTGCGCCAGCCTCTGGGAGGGGGATGCCAGGGTAGGTCGGGAGACAGTCGCAGCTGTGGGATGGGAAAAAGGGAGTGAACTCCTCAAAAAGATAATTTTGTGTGAACAATGAACATAGTCTCTCTCTGTGAACAAGACCATGCACAGCACCTATCACATGCGCACTCAGGGCAAGGTCGAATTTTCGGCCTTCGCATTCAGTGCCTGGGGTCTTGCAGTGGAGATCAGACAAGCGGGGCAGGACAGCAGAATTCGGGTAGCAGGCTGACATGGTAAGCCATAGACTTTTGGCTGCTTAAAACTTAAATTATAGCAGTGCCCTCCTTTCACATTCAAAGCAATACTCCTAGCGTTGGCCAGTTCCTGCTGCCGTCAATCCGGCAAGCATGAACTCTGCCCCTGTCCCACCCCCGCGGCTGTCCCCGGGAAAGATCCCTGTATGCTGCTCCTCTCCCGCCTCCACCGCGTGGCTGTAAACCGCCGGTTACAGTTCTGTAAAGGAACAGGCAAGCAGTCCCAATAGTAACACTCCCCTAATTCTAAGCAGGTCACCATGAGCGACATCACTCTGCTGAGGATTTCTGAGACAGAGAAAGAACGCATGCTGCGTGAAAGCCAGCAAAAACCAGGGCCGTATGCCACCATGCTCTGCAAGGCAATGATACCAGAGTACTTGATGATAGCCTGGCACGGAAAAGTTTCCTACCACGGAGGACACAATAAGGCCGCTCTCCCCAGGAACCTCATGCAAAGGCTTTCCAATTACCTCCAGGAGAGCTTCGTGGAGATGTCCCATGAGGATTTCAGCTCTATCCCCGGACATATAGACCTTATTTTCCAGTAGCTGCACTGGCAAGGACTGAAAAGTAGAGCGCCTAGGGCAAACCAATCATGAAAAACCCATTGTTAATGTTCCTGTTCTGTTCAAAATAAATGTTTACATGTTTAAAACACTTACCGACTGATCCTTCCCCTGATTCAGGGTCCGGGTTAACGCCTGGGGACGGTTGGTAGGGGATCTCTGTGAGGGTGATGAAGAGATCCTGGCTGTCGGGGAAATCAGCATTGTAAGCGCTGTCGACTGCCTCGTCCTCCTCATCTCCTTCCTCATCTTCCCCGTCCGCTAACATCTCCGAGGAAGCGGCCGTCGACAATATCCCATCCTCTGAGTCCACGGTCAGTGGTGGGGTAGTGGTGGCGGCCGCACCTAGAATGGAATGCAATGCCTCGTAGAAACGGCATGTCTGGGGCTGGGATCCGGAGCGTCCGTTTGCCTCTTTGGTCTTCTGGTACCCTTGTCTCAGCTCCTTGATTTTCACGCGGCACTGCATTGCATCCTGGCTGTATCCTCTCTCTGTCATGGCTTTTGAGATCTTCTCGTAGATCTTTGCATTCCGTCTTTTCGATTGCAGCTCCGAAAGCATGGACTCATCGCCCCACACAGCGATCAGATCCAAGACTTCCCGATCAGTCCATGCTGGGGCCCTCTTTCTATTCTGAGATTGCATGGTCACCTCTGCTGGAGAGCTCTGCATCGTTGTCAGTGCTGCTGAGCTCGCCACGATGTCCAAACAGGAAATGAGATTCAAACTGCCCAGACAGGAAAAGGAATTCAAATTTTCCCGGGGCTTTTCCTGTGTGGCTGGTCAGAGCATCCGAGCTCGGACTGCTGTCCAGAGCATCAACAGAGTGGTGCACTGTGGGATAGCTCCCGGAGCTATTAGCGTCGAATTCCATCCACACCTACCCTAATTCGACATGGCCATGTTGAATTTAGCGCTACTCCCCTCGTTGGGGAGGAGTACAGAAATTGAATTTAGGAGACCTCTATGTCGAACTAAATAACTTCGTTGTGTGGACGGGTGCAGGGTTAATTCGATTTAACGCTGCTAAATTCGACATAACCTCCTAGTGTAGACCAGGCCTATGTTTAAATGACAATTTATAACACGTGTACTTTTAAAAATATGACAGCAACGTTATGACAGGAACTGTGCTAGAGAGAAAATTTCATTTAATTTTGTAAAAATGCCAAAACTATCCAACACAAACTCAGAAGATGAATCTCTAGTTGGGCTAATTTTTGTAGTTGGGTTTCCAACAGACTTTTGGGTGGAACTGGAAAGCATCCAAACCAAACCCTATTGATCCTGGAACTTTACATCCTCTCTTGGAATAGTAGATACCATTGACTGCAGTGTTAATTATTGGTGAACTAAGGCTGATAGTAACTAGGTCATTTGCTTAACATAACCAACACACCCTTTGAGATTCCAGTTAATGTTTCTATTTCTTCGCTAAATGATCAATTCATCGCTGATCTTTCCTTTCATTTCCAGCAGCTCAGGTGCTTTAATCATGGCTGAGGCCAAAGGAATTGAACTAAAACCAGAAACAACTTTAATGAAGAGGTTCTGTTCTGCCAATAACATTGGTTTAAATCCTGTGTGCAATATCATGCCTTCATATCAATTGAATTTTAGAATCAAACATCCATACTTCATACTTATGTACCTGTATGTTTGCTTAAAAAGTTAATGAGCGCTCAGACCCTAACAAGATTTAAATAAAGAAATAAAAAAAACCACACTACCTAACTGAAATATCAAGTTGTTACTAGCCATCCTATTATTCAAGTATATTATTTAGTAGCAGAAGTCTTAGGACTACATTTGATAGTATTCATTAAAGTAAAAAGAAAAGAAGCTATACATCTGGCAACAATTGCAGTCTCTTTTGGAACCTATATACATTAAGACAATGAGTAAAATAATCTTGAGAGTGGTTGTGTTTAGGTTTCAGTCTTACTAGCCTGTTTCTGAACTGAAGACTTCTAATTTCCCTTTGACATTTTCTGTAATAACCATTTTATCTTGCTTGCTCTCTCCCCTTTTTAATTATTTCAGACGAAGAACACACAATGGATTCCCAGCAATCCCAGGTAATTTGTGGTTAATAAAGGTTGTTTATACAGAAAAGAAGGGAAAGAGTATGTTTCATTTCATTCTTCCCATTACACAATACGTCTCAAAAGGGGCAAATTAAGAATTAAAAGACAATACATAGGATGTTTACTTCAGTGAAATCATTCAGAGCAATGATGCAAATAACTTTCTGTTATCCTAATTCCTAGCAGATATCTGTTGATAAGGAATCTCCACAGGAGAAGTTTAAACTTTCTTCACCATAAATATTGAGGCATCATCATAATCCCAACATAACCCATGTATGAGTTTCCTGGGATCAATGTGATGGGCTGCTTCGAACAAGGTGAATCGTGGGATTTCCCGCAGTTAGAATAATCACCCGAGCAGTGTTTATACATCAAAGATTCTCAGCCTTTTCAGTCTGAACCACTTTGAAACATATTATTTTATCTCCATCCTAGCATCCTTCACACAGTTCTCAAAATATTTTCTTTTTTGGACCCCTAAGGAGAGCTTCATGGACAACAAATTAATAACTACGGAGACAGAAGACTGGACAGTGAGAGTCAGGGTGCTCTAGTGGAGTAGTCTTGGAAGACAGTAAGTCCTCACATTTAATCCACTTTAACTCACTGTATGGCCTTTGACAAATCTCAAATTCTGATTTAATTTTTCCATATGTAAAATGGTAGTAATACATATTTCATGTAAACTTTTAGCAACACTCAAATTCCAAACTGTTGATGTTTAAAAATATTTAAGTGCTAAAACAAAACACCAAGCCACAAAACAACAACCGAATGTTTCACAGCTCTCTGCACTTCTTGTTTTAGCAGAGATCAGAAGAGAAAATACCAAAATGGCACACCAGGCTAATTTCACAATATTTCTGGTTTGGTCAATCCAGCAAGTATTTATTATTTACTTAATATTGTTATGGTGCTGATCATCTTAGTATTCAAGAACCTAGAATGGAAAACTCAACAGAATGCCCTACATAATGAAATTAAATTATCCAGCTGATTTACACAGAAAGGCTTTTGGTATCATCTGAACACATGGATTACTGTCCAAATCAAATCACTTGAAGTCCTGAGGTTACCCCATTATGTATGTCTATTATGTCATTCTAATATAGAGGTGGGTGAAGTTTTTCAGCTGAGATTATTTTTGCCAAAAAGAAAATGCAGATTCAGGTTGATCAAAACATTTGAGAGAATGTGTGTTCAATCTGCCAATTTATTTTGGTCTAAAAAACAAAATCTGGGGAAAAAATCCCCAAAGTGTTTTGTTTCGACAATTTCAGCAGGAAGACTTGTGATTTTTTTCTTTTATTCTAAAGAATTTTTGAATTTTACTTCTATTTTATTTTTAAAAAGTGGTTTAAGTTTTAGACAAAACATTGCATTTTGGGTTAAATTAAGTGTTTTGTTTGACCTAAATTGAAATATTTTTCACTTGTTCAGTTCACTGAAAAATTTTCATTTCAAGTTGACCTGAGACACTTTTTTATTTTTTGATTCAGCCAGTGAACCAAAAAAAACCCCAACAGTTATTCAGTTCTAATAATCTTCTCTTTAAAAAATAATGATGTTTGTAGAAGCCACTGAATATGTATGTTACAGCCATGGGAGATTACTTGCTTGCAGCAAAACATTCCCCAATCACCCTAGATTGACTCCCCAGTGCCGGGAGACACCATCTAAGTACAGTCTGCTCACACCTCAGTTCCTTCTCTCAAAGTCTGTTGTAAATTCAGTCACACTGTTTTCATGTTGGCCAAGGGAGGGCAGTATATCATTAAAAATTAATGGTCCAGTTGTTGTCTTCCATTATATCTCCAGGGTAGCTCCATTCACATGTTTACAATTCTTCATACTCCATTTATGCCAGCCTAGACATGTCTATGTGACTCACATCCAGACACACCACTGCTTATTCTATCCCAGTAAGAAAATTAATCCCTTCATATCTAGTGGGTTACAAGGAAAAATGAGTGGGGAAACTGAATAACACATACTTTTCATAAAAATCTAGAGCAATTTCCTCATGTTCTCCACAAAGACCTTTATTACTTTAACAGTTCAACAGTGGAATGATGTGGAACTATCATAACCGGAGATGTCAAGACTGGACTTGACACCCATCTACACAGATGGTCTAAGGATAATGAAATCATTCCTGTCATGATGCAGAAGGCCAGACTGGAATATCTACCCTGTATCCTCTCCAGTAAAATGACTATGAATTCCTAAAACTTTCCAACACACATCTTCTCAGTGAACAGCTGTGCATTCCTTCTTCCTTTTAAACTGATATTGTTACGGTATTGTACATCTGTCCCTGAGTTACACAGTACTGCAGGCCCTCTCCCTTTTATGTGCTTGTCAATATATGTGGGACTGAGTATGTTTAAAGTTTTCATAAACTATTTATATTTAACCATAAAAAACATTTCCGGAAAATAATTTAAAATGGGTGGCTAATATTGGTAGAAAATAAAATGCAAGAAAAAGTGAAAAGCACGGAGTGAAAACTTTGATAGAAGAACAATTAGGGAAAAGGAAATGGAAGTGAAATAAATTAAACCAGAGTAAAAATCAAAATAAAATTAAGGGAAAAGTAAATAATTGATTGTATTAAAAGCGAATAAAATAAAACCAGATATAAGTGAAAATAAAAACGTTTTTTTTTTTTAATAAGTTGTACTTATGAGGACAAATCAGAAGACCCTGTCAATCTATATAATGTACTAAAATGTAAACACATCTATAAAATTTATATTTCTAACAAGCACAAATTCCGCATATATAAAAAAAAGTGTTCTAAGATGTATGGTATAACATTTTGCACATATTCTTAAACTTATAAATTTTACAGTAGCGTTTCAAACCTGAAAGACTTCCCTTCCTGTATTCTGTGTCATGCATTGCTTAAATTCCACACAGCACTGTGAACCATACATTGGTGTTAATTGTTCATTTTTTATTATAAAAAAATTTTTTTTTCAGATGACACAATGTACACCCAATGGGCATGATTTTCCATTGCCCTGCACCTTGTGTAGTTATTTACTCCAGGGCAAACTGAGTATAATTAGAATGGTAATGTTTTACGCCCACTTTGCACTGAAGTAAATTACTACACAAGACAATGCAGAATCGGGCCCAGTGTTATGTTACATGACATTCTGCTAAAGCAAATAAAAATAATGAATCTACAGCTAGCTAATGGTTGGTAGAAATACATACTGAAGCAGGACATCCTTGCAATTTGAAACAAGAATACACTATAAATAAGAAAGGCTTTTAAAAAAACAAGGGGTGAAAGACTTCCACCGATTTCACTAGAGCAAGGATTTCACCCAAGAAATGTAAAGCCTCATGCTGTGCCACTGAAGCCTGTCACAAATTACCCATTGACTTCAATGGTGCAGGGATCAGAGCTTTAATGAGACAAATTCTCATTTTTGTAAAGGTCCTGGAGGACTCTAGCAGATGTATAAACTCTGGGCAGTGACTGGCAGAGTAAGTTATCATTCCTTCTATGGCGGTAAGGAAGTTAACTTTTTATCATCGTAAGACATTGCTCTCTCCGAAGAATGGAGGTAAATTCTTCCCAGGGAGAAAGTAGATTGATCTGAGGAAAGCCAAGGCTAATCAGGGCCCAAATCTACCAACATTTTGGGCCCTCTCACCAAGGCTTTTTGTTTTGGTATTTGAAAAGTTTAAAATCCTAAACTTTTACATACAGAGATGGCAAAGTTTTGCCTTCCCTTGACGGAGGGTTCCTCAGCTGCTCACACAACCATTATTTTGATAGCAAAGTACTCACATTAGATGCTATAGTATAATGGTATCAGATTTGCAACGTTAACAGCAGGGCCGGCTCTGGCTTTTTTGCCCCGGGGGGAGGGCGGCCGGGGCGAGGGTGGCGAGCCCCGGCGGGGGCTCCGCTCTCCCCCCGGGGGGAGGGCGCCGGAGGGGAGGGCGGCCGGAGCCCTGGGAGGAGGGCAGCGAGCCCCGGCGGGGGCTCGGCTCCCCCCCCCCCCCCCCCGCGGCCAGAGCGCCGGGGGCAGGGCGGCGAGAGGGCGGCGAGCCCCGGCTGGGGCTCGGCTCTCCCCCGGGCGGCCAGAGCGCAGGGCGGCGAGCCCCGGCAGGGGCTCCGCTCTCCCCCCGGCGGCCGGGGGGAGGGCGCCGGAGGGGAGGGCAGCCGGAGCCCTGGGAGGAGGGCAGCGAGTCCCGGCGGGGGCGCGGCTCTCCCCCCCCCCCCCCCCGGCGGCCAGAGCGCCGGGGGCAGGGCGGCAAGAGGGTGGCGAGCCCCAGCTGGGGCTCGGCCGGGGCTCGCCGCTCTCCCCCCGGGGAGGGTGCGGGGGGAGGGCGGCCAGAGCGCCGGGGGGAGGGCGGCGAGCCCGGCTGTGGCCCCACTCTCCCCGGCGGCCCGAGCGCCGCGCCGCCCCCCTCCAGGTGCGCCCCAAGCACCAGCTTGGTTGCCTGGTGCCTGGAGCCAGCCCTGGTTAACAGCAAATACCAGCTTCTTCATTTTTTGTTTAAAATGGTGAAGTAGCACATACAAAAGTGAATGTTATAGCAGGTTACTTCTTATTATAATTATATAATAATTCTGAACTTAATTTTAATCATAGCTGTATCATGCTGATTATGAACAAACCTTTGGATCTTGTAAAAATATTGTACGTCATTTCAAAGAAGAAAAAACATTTTCTAAGCTACTGATCTACATTCTTGTAGTGCAGTCAACTGTTCCCTTCAACTCCAAGCTCTGATGAGAGGTCTAATTCTGCCATTTGCTGCATAAGGACACTAGCCTGAAGTAAACATGGAAATATGAATTTTGGCTGCAGCTAGATGCACTGGGCCCTGAGCAAGGAGCAAAAACAAGGGCTGGGATTCTGAAGGCTGCATAGGGCAGTGGTTCTCAAGCTTTTGTACTGGTGACCACTTTCACATAGTAAACCCCTGAGTGCAACCCCCCTTATAAATTAAAAACACTTTAAAACACCTTTTAAAAAATATTTAACACCATTATAAATGCTGGAGGTAAAGCGGGGTTTGGGGTGGAGGCTGACAGCTCGCGACCCCCTGAGGGGTCCCGACCCCCAGTTTGAGAACACCTGGCATAGGGGATTTCAGTGGGAAATGGGTGTTTAGATCTGATAGACCTCTTTGAAAGTTTCAGCCTAATCTGCTCTGAGGCTACTTCTGGAGCCAAGTCCTTCCATTTTCCTCCAAGAGGGCTCATTTTACATCCCGCACCTTGGTGCTTTTCTTCTTTCCCGTCTCTGTTCCCCACTTTTGTTTCTGCCCCTACTGACTATTTGATTTCCCTCATTTGCTCCCCCCACCTCTGCACATTTCTCACTTTTTCTTTCATTAACACACCTCTTCTCAATTCCTTCCCAGATGTGTCTGGACTGCACTTAGAGTTCTTTGTGCTAGTGGAGGCGCTGTGTAATGAATTCATATTGCAATGTCTCCAGCATTAACCCACGCACTGGCTGCCCTCAGGAGAAAAGCACAGGCCTGAAATACTTTCTGAAAGGAGAGACTTTGCCTCTTTTTCATAGCAACACAGCAGAGACCCAGAGCCTGGGAGAACTACCTCTTCTGTTTCCCAGGCAGCCCTGTTTTGGACAGGTGATAAATGGAAAGTTTTGCTCCTGTGGAATCACATAATGTTGTCAAAATGAAGCATCTGCTGCTGAATGAGATCCTGCATCATAACATTATCTTGAACATGTTTTTAAGGGAGGGAACTGATAAGATAAAGAATATTGACAGAGAGAATAGAAAGGAGAAGAGAAGCAAAGTAGATTGTTGTGAGAAGTAAACTGCTATTTTTAGATGCTCTCTCCCCTGTCTAAATCTCTCTGGCATACATGTATGAAGCTCCTAATGAAGTCAATGAAAGCACTATATATGTATCATAAGACTAAATTTGGGCAGAATATGTAAAAGAAAATAAAAAGTAAATGGATATAAAGAGTATATGGATTTGCATTAAGACCCCAAAGAAAGCACCATTCCCCCACCCTCCAAATGAGGTGGCACGTGCCAAGGAAAAAAAGAGAGAACGAGAAAAGAATGAAATAATGATTTTCTTTGCATTAAATGATCAATACAAATGTCAAGATCTGATTGACTATGGGAGTAACTGTTCACTCATACAAATTTGGATTTTAAAATGAATGTTCACATTCCTTTTTTGGGTCATTGTTTGGGAATATATTAGTGAGCCAGATTAATCAGGGATATTTACAAATAATGAATTTTAAAATAAGTTTTAATTTTATCAGGGAATATTACTCAAAAGTATTAACTTTGATTATCAGCTCTTTGGGGCCAGAACCATCTTTTTTGTCTGTGTTTTTACATGCCTACCACAGTGGGCCCCTGGTCCATAACAGGTGCTCCTACAGACTACCATTTTGCACATGTTTATGAATTCAAAATCCACCCATTTCCACTTTTGAACCCCAATTCTGAAAGTCACATTCACCTCCCGGGACAAAAATGTAACAAATGACCAATGCTTCCAATCGAAATATTACACATCTTGAATGAACAGTAGCAAATACTTACTGTAAACTTATCCAAACCAAGTTACAGGTAAAAAATAAATAAATAAATAAAATAGAATAAAAAAAAAAACACCTTTGCACCATCCACTAAAGCAGTTGGCATTCACCACTGGCAGACATGATACCAAACTAGATGAACCACTGATCAATGCTGATATGACAACTATAATAGATTTATAAATTACTGCTTTGTCCACTGAAAGGTGCCACTTCACTAGTCTCATCTACACATTTAATTTTATAGTTCTGACAATTTTACTTGAGAATTAACTTCATCAACATCTAATAATTATTTCCACTCTCTTCCTCAGTTCCATATTAGATCGCACTGATCTGAATTGTTTCCTTCAGTTGTAATAATACCATTCAATGAAGTTCCCATGAACATAAGTACTAACTTTCCCAAGAAGTTGCAAGACGGAGGTTAAGATGAGTTCCATGGAGGGTGAACACCTCGAAGGTCATTCCATTTGTCACAATATGGAGAGGGCACTCACCCTGGCTACAACCTTAGCTTTCTGGTGCTATCGCTCACCGGAGCTAAGAACAGGAAGTAATAGAGCAAATGTGAAAAAGAGTATTAGGGTTACTCCGAAAAGAGTCTCAGTTAAGCCACTGTGACTCTTTAATCCACATGAAAGATCAGGTTGCTGGAACTGCTGGAATACAAAACATAATGTGCAGTGTGTCTTTTCATGGGGTCTAAAGGGAAAGAATATTAAAACTCCACAGGTAGCAAAGAGAGGTGAGACCTATGGAGTCCCAGAGCTTTGCAATAAATCTTTTCAGAGGTTCAATTATTACTTTTGGAAGGACTAAATCAGAGGTATTATCCAAGTCAATAATGGAAGACATACAAGACTAAGGTTTTGCCAAGCTGATGAGTTGAGAGACCGACTTATTTTTCAGCTTTATTACTGTTATCTTGCATGGAGTACAGAGCCCATAGTCAGTCAGTAATTAACCTCAGGGTACTGGCAGGCTTAGAGTAGAGAGTGAAGTCTGCCCTGTGCCACCTTTAAGCCTTCAGATATAATCGTCAAATTCCAGAAGTGTTAACTCTTAAAAGTAACTTAGCTTCAACTGTCTGGATTCTAAGTCAGGTACATTGAAACATATGGGAGCGTCTATGTCAATCTCACCCTCAGTCATTACATTGGGAAGAATCCATTTTACATCTTGAGAAAGATTTAGATTGAAAAGAAAATATAGGGATTGATGCATACCCCGTTGGCAGCTGTGGAAAATTTCCACAGGGCTCTTATATGGAGGCATAGATTGCCCTGGGAAGTCACTTTGTATTTTTTCATTTGTTATATTTTATTAGTTAAAACTCCTCTTTAAATTTGCAATGTGCATGTTGATGTTGCTAAATTGTATCAGGTACTTAGGACTACATCTTCAGCTAGTGTAAATCAGAATATCTCCACTGAAATCTATGGAGCTATGTTGATTTTATACCAGCTGATGATCTTTTCCTTAGGATGAGTTTTTCTTCTACTTTTTTAGCATCTTAACAACATAAAACATAAGTGATTCTGGTAATCTATATTTCCATTGAAATATCCATGTATTTATAATATAAACACACTATTATGATATGTGTTTAATACAAGTTTTTTAATCATAATACAGACCTGGATTGCTAACTATGGTAGGAAAACCTGCAGATGACGAGTCTGGAGAAGGAAGTAAGTCTCTAAATAGAGAAGCATTTGCTTCTCACAGCCCTTGCCCTCTGAGGACTGGTCTTCACTAGAAAATTTAACCATTTTTTAAACAACTGAGTCGAGTGGTACAATGCTGACCACAACAGTCAGCGTAGACGAGGAGAAGGCACATTCAGCATTATGACAGTTCTCCATGGGTAAACACCAGGTTTACACATTACTGGCTGACATGATACTGTACACAGGTCCTTATCTATATGGCCAGTCAGCTCTGTGTTAGCCAACTTGACCATTAAAGGAGAGTTTAAATTACAATAAAATTTCCTAGTGAAGGTAAGGCCAGCAAGTGAAATTTAAATACCAGTGATAGTTCAAGAAGACAGGTAAGTAAGTTATAAATTAAAATATTCTAATGTAAGAGATGTATGGAATTGTTAGCCAGTATTGTTTAAGTATAAATATTTATTATATATTGATAGGTATTTAGTTTTGCCTTGGAGTGAAAGATGAATAGAGTGTGCCTAGAAGATGAGAGAAGTTTACTGTATGAGCTTCACTGTTTGAGGCTGTTCCCATTTGTTAGACTGAGAATACAATAAATATTGTGTACACAGAACATTCTTACAGGAATTGCTGTTAGCCTCATAATTGCAGTCTAATAAAAAGGAGAGAAGAGTACAACAACATTAAACCTAATGACTATTTGTATCGCCAAGTTTCTGTTTGGTACCTAAACTAAATATTGTAGAACATTTTACTATAAAGGAAATTTACCTTTCCTGATTGATAATTTGCAGGCATATTCTTCAATCCTGACACTTCCCTCCCATCGGGCAAAAATATCTTGAAACTTCCTGTACTTTCATCTTCCTGGTATTTATTTTAAGAAGCAACTTTTCTATTCCATACAGCATTAACACTCGGTCACCACAGTACAAATACATTCACAAGTGAAAAAGCCACACATTCTAACCCACTAAGGCCAAAATTTCAAAAGTGGCCTTAGATTTTGGCTGTCTATCTTGAATCCCGTTGGGGCTGATTTTCAAGAAGTTTGAGAATCAACAGATCTAATTGGTAGTCAGCAAGTTTGAAAATCAGGCCCCTTTAAAGGGTTTCATTTTGGGGACCCAAAATGCATGCCACTTTTGCAAAATTTGGCCAAAAATTGTTGCTCCATCTACCACTTGTTCAGCTATTATTGCCATACAACAGTTTAAATTTGTCAACTTGGCAGAATATGAAAAGCAATTTACCAAAATTCCCAATATTTAAAAAACCCATCAACATCTCCATTTCAAGACTATCCTTCCTACAGTAGTTGAAGTTGCAGATAAGTTATTTTCTTAAAATTATATGCTTGGTTATACAAAGTTCTCTTTTTGGAGAGGGGAAGGGAAAAGGGTAAAAAATAAGCAACCTTAAAGATGAAACTTGGAACATTATAACATTTGCCTTTGAAGTTTCAGTCTTGTTCTGTGGTTACTGTGTAAATGAAGATAAACTTAGTTTAGGAAAGAAAAGAAACAAATTGAGCCATTTAATCTTCTTATACTGATAATTGCAAGCTGTGATAATTCTTTACACTTTGTGCTTTTAGTACTTTCACATGACAAGGCTTAGGCAGCCCTTAGTATTTAGTTTAAATAACTTGTTATATTTAGCGCTTGCTTTTAGACTCACACTGCTTTTTGAATTTTACTTCCCATACAATTTTCGTATTTTTTATCGTAGATCATCATGCAGGTATTTTTCTTCAGTAGAAACTTTAAATTCGGGGTCTCAGCAGAGAGGGATCTGAAATTGCCTCTTATTTAACTCTCACTTCCTAAACTTATTGCCTCTGTTTGGTCACATTCACAATAAATTTGTATCCCCAATTGAACAGTAAAGGTTGTTGCAATTGAAGATTTCATATCCAATGTTTATCCAAACACTAATCTAAAGCCTACTGAAGACAATGGAAAGACTCCTCAGTGGGCTCTGTATCAGGCCTCCAATGAGAGGATCAAAAAGTAATGTTACCAATTTGTAAGTAAACAAAAGATTTTTTTTAATTTTAATTTAAAAACTTTGCTTTCTGAGAAATAATTGTAGATCTCAACTTTAAATGAAGTAGCTAACAAATGTAGAAAGGGCCAGCATCCTGATTAAACAGAAGTTTATGTCTGCGGAGCTTGTCCTGGGTTCTAAAAGTAGTTTGTCATGCACTACTGCAGGAGTTGTAGGAATAATATGGGTAATTCACAAAGAAGGGTTGCTGTTACAAAAGAATACTTTATCCAAGGCTGGTTCCCTCCGCTGAGTTCTCTTCAGTCTTTTAGGGAAATGATCCAGCTTATTCCCATCTGAGCCTACTGATTGCCCCAAATCATCTAATCCCCAGCTGATCAGGATCTCCTGGGGGAGAGGGAAGTAGCTAATCCATCACCAGCACAGCTCATCTTGACTACTTTAAAGGGCTAGCCAGCCTATGACAATCATAGCTAGTAAAATAAAATAAATAAATAAATAAATAAACCACAAGAAATAAATAATGAATGCAAGCTAAACAGAAAATAATAGTTTAGAAAAAAAAAAGAAAAAAAGAAAAAAAAAACCAAACAAACCATCAAAAACCCAAGGTTGGAATTAGGAAAGGGATTAGGGAAGAAACAAGCATTTTCTAAATACTACAAATTGACCACCCAACAGTAGACAAGCATTGGTTAATAAACTAAAATAAACACAAATATGAGAAAACCAAACAAAAAAGGAAAAAATGTATTACTATTTTTTTCAAAAACATTTGTAACCTGTTTCACCTCCCCACCAAGACCCTACTCGGCTACCCCGAAACATGGTGAGTAGTATCTTAGGCCTTGTCTACGCTAGCAAAATAGGTCAGCATAACGTTGTGATTCGGAGGTGTGTGTGAAAAATCCACACCCCCCTAGTGGTATAGTTAAGTCAACCTAAGTACCAGTTTAGACAGTGCTAGACTGACAGAAGAATTCTTTCATTGACCTAGCTACCGCTTCTTGGGAAGGTGGATTACCTACACGGGGGGGAGAACACCTCCCATCGGCATAGATAGTGCCCACATTGAAGCTCTTCCACGGGGCTGCTGTAGTGTTTCAAATGTAGACAAGACCCTCCTCCACTGGTAGCAGCTTTGAAAACACGGGGACTAATCATGGAATAAGTTACTAGTCAACATTAGTAAATGTGGCAAAAACAACAACACTGACCTTTACTCTGTTTGTTGTCCATATAAGGCTTGATTATGTCATTTAGGCACAGCCAGAGGTATACTGGGGGGGAACGGGGAGGGTAGACTTGGAGCGGAAGCCAGAATAACCCACTCGTGAATAAAGCCCTCTTTGCTTAGTATATAAAAGTGGATTGCTCACTTTACTGCTTCAGTAGATTGAACTCATTGCACACACGAGGAGTTCCTTGAATCCTTCCATTCTCACCCACAAGCTTGCTGAGTACCACCCTCCTCTCCCCTTCTATTTCAGGGACTCTCTGCAATCCCCCACACTGCCCTCTTCTACCATGCCAGGGGCTGTGTGTGCTCCCATTTCCCTTCCCCCATGTCAGTGTACCCCATTCCCCCAAGCCAGAGACCCTGTGTGTACTCCCATTTCCTCCTTCCCCTGTACTAGGGTTTTCATTTTCCTCCTCCAAACCAGGGGCTCTGTGTGACTCATATCTTCCCATGCCAGAGTTCCCCCCACACTCCTACCAGGGGCTTTGTGTGCCTCCCTTTTCTATAATTCCTCCATCCCCCACCATTATTATCTTCTTTCTGTTGGTGAGATAAGTCATTCAGATTGTCAACATATTCTACACTACTGGGAGGATGTGAGAGAGACAAGGTGGGTGAGACATATTTTATTGGACCTACTTCTGTTGGTGAACGAGACAAGCTTTTGAGCTACACTGAGCTCTTCTTCAGAAGAGAATCTTTGGAGGATGGGGAGAGATGAGATCAGGTATTATGTAAATGTAACCCTTCTGCCCATCTAAGTTGGCAGCAACAAGGGCCGGGTTCTGTATCTAGGGGTTCTGTTTCAATAACACAATGCAAAACCGGCTCGAGCCCCCACCCAGTGACCTGGGACAATTACATACCACCCCCCTGGGTACCTCTAAGAGGCAATACTTCCCCTCTCGCAAGCACGGAGTCTGAGTGTAGCAGAAAATGTTTAATAACATGAGGTAAACGACATCAGCATAAGATTGGAAAAAACACCACAAACAGGATTCATAACACAAACCATGAGCAAAACCCACCCCAGCAAATTGGGCTGTGTCCTTTCCCTTTGTCTCTTGAATCCAACAACCCAAAAATCACCCAGAGTCCCCAAAGTCCAACACCCCCAAAGTCTCTTGGGTCCAGCAACCACCCAAAGTCCCAAAAGTCCAACAACCCCCAAAGTCTCTGTCCCTGGTCAGTGCAGCCCCAGAGCAAAAAGGGGGGGGGCACGCAGGGTGTTAAGGGGCACCTTACGTGATCCGAGGCTGGCCAGCCGTCTGTTTCTCCGTGGGGGTTCCGCCGCAGCCTTCACCACGAGCCAGTCCACTTTCCTGCCATCCCACGAACTGCTCCGCTCTACAAGCTGCTCCGCTCCGCTCACCGACCTGTGAGCCGTTCCAGCCGTCCCCGCAAACAGCTCCGCTTGCCGTTCCTTGGGCCACTCCAACCGGCCCCACAAGGCTCCACGCCGCTCGCTGCTCCTCCAGTCGTCCCCACAAATTGCTCCGCCAGCTGCTGAGCAATATAGCTTCAGGCTCCCCCACTTGTTAACACTTCACTCAGTGATCTCAGCTCTTAATAACTTTAGCTCTTTTGTGATTTCAGCTCTTAGTGATTTCAGCTCAATAGTAGGGGAGCCCTAGTGCTGGTGCACCATTGGCCCAAAGTGAACTTAGCTCAGCAGCCTGTAACTAGACTCCTAATGGAATCAAAGTTAGCTCTGACATTCAACAGTGGAGAGAGGAGGTGGTGCAATTGGTGTTTCAAACCCTCAGAGGGGGCCCATACCATCAGGTACAAATACCTGTCCCCATCCTCTCTCAATTCACTGGGTTTTGTAACCCATGCCCCTTGTCAAGCAAGTGCTACTTAGGTAATGGTGAAGGACTCACTCAGTCCTTCTGTCATACAACAGTTCCACTGGCCTTGATTCACAGAATCAGGGTAACAAAACTTTATTCTTCCTGCCCCAATAATAGAGAAACTGGGGATCCCACACCAGCCAAAGTAACCACTTTCAGTTGCTGTTGTTCCATGCCAGGCGAGTGGGTGTGCCTATGCAAACAAGATCAGCCCCTGGAGTTCTTTTCCACACTCGCCATAATTCACCACCAGATGTCAGGGTAGAGCTCATCCTGACACTGCTTACATAAAGATGTTCAAGAACTAGCTGATGGCACCAATTAATTTATAGACAATTGCAGAGGTGCTTAAAACGGTGGTTTTAAAATACAAATGGCAGGGGCTCAATGTTTCCCCATCTCCCCCACCCTTCTGGTTTTCTGATTTTTCTCCAAATCAATAGGGTTCTACCCAATGTCTACAATATTCCCTGAAATTGATCAGTATTCAAAAACATTCAGAAGAATCTCGTTACATCCACAGATATGGTGGGTGAGGTAATATCTTTTATTGGACCAACTTTTGTTGGTGAAAGAGACAAGTATTCAAGCTATGCTGAGCTCTTCTCCAGGTCTGGGAAAGGTACAATCTGTTCCACCTTTTATTTAGCTGTGATACTGAGCATCTTTCCCAAACCTGAAGAAGGGCTATTTAAACAGAGAAATAAATAATATCAAATTGAGCATAAGGCCTCAGAAGTTCAGCTAATACATTTTGAATACATGCTGTACAGATCATGGAAACCATTCACTACACCAAAAGCTGGTCTCTGTGCATGGCCACCAAAAACAGGATATGTGCAGAAAAACTATGTAGGAAACTGAATGGTCAGAATATCCACCACAGAGACAGGATGCACAGCATCTCTTCCATAATTGTAACCGAATACCACAATAGCCCCCATAGTCTGCAATGAAAAGCCTATATACATGGTAAGTCCAGTGGATCTTCAAACACAGATCTATTAGGCTGTCCTTATCTATCTTTCACTCACTCATTCATTTCCAAAACTACTCTCTCAGGACCTAATGCAGAGGTAACCACAGAACTGTGCCCTCCAGTACACAAGGGATGAGGCGGTCACTGGACTGGCCTCTTGGCATTCGGTCCCTCCCTCGGAGGGCCATGGCCTATAAATGCACTAGTTTCCCTTGCGTTCAGGGCTTTTCCAGACCCTGCTTGGGCTTCAAATTTTTACATTTTATTGTAAAACCAATACCCTATTTCAAGTCCTTCTACCATTCTCCAGCACTCCTCTGGATTTCCATAGTACATTATTAATGCATCTATCATAAGCTCATAAATTAAATGGCAAAACTGTAGTCTGCAGTTCATCTAGGGATCAGCTATCTTAAACTACTGTTTTGAGATTTTAACAAAGTTTTGCAACCATCTCTCTTTTTCCTATTTGCTAAACTTGTTAAACGCACTTCTTGGTGAATGGTAAATAGAGATGGGCAGCTTGACATGCAAAAATTGAATGAATAGCACTGAGAAGTGGATTCTATTTATTATGCATGGATGATTACTTCCAGCAGATATTAGTTTACTACCTGAACATGTTTATATAAGGCTTTAATATAAGATATCAAAATATCATAGTTAAAGAGGTTAGCTGGTGTCTTTTAGGAAAATAGATGAAGACAGTAAAGAAAAAATATTAGTTGATATGATGCAAAAAAAGTTGTCTAGAGATTGAGCTATTTTCTTTCCAGATGCTGTTAAAAGATAAAATGTTAGTAGAAATTACACTGAATACCCCACTTTCTAAACAGGCTTTTCATTAATTTCAGTTTCTTTCAAGGTTTTGTGATGGCTCATTAGGGCATCATGCAAATTAAGATTTACAGCATGAAAGGTAGTGGTTCAGGAACAAATTACATTTTGTCAGGTTTGTTGTTTCTCAAGTGTCCGCATGTGTGGATGTTTTATTTATAAGGGTGTTGTAGAGTATGTGTCGCTTCCCTCAGACATCAACTGAGCTGAGTATCCTGCACCTTTCAAGGCTCACTATTTCCAAATCAAATAATATATTGCCTTGGAATTATCACATCTTGGAAATTAATTGTACTTTTGGCATTTTATGACTATATTAGATAATTTGCCAGCTCTCTGAAAAATAAGTACTGGTAGGTTTATACCAAAAAAAGTGAGATAGGGGATACCAACTCAAGCTTCAAAAAGTGCTTCATATTTTACAAAAACATGGATTATGTTTTCTAGTGGTTTAGGAAGATTTTTTTTTTAAAAGGCTAAAAAAGTTAACAGAAATATCCCTGAAAGTTTAACAAAACAAAAACAAAAACAAAACAAACAAAAAAGGAAATCTGAAACAGCAAATGTCCTGTTCAACAACATCTATGAAATAATTCAGTGCCACCACTATGTTTTTAGGCATTAGATCAGAGACAGTTGGGGAATATGTAATAGAAAAATGAAACTAACGTTATTTAATGCATATTACAGGTCGGCATGAACTTTAGCCTGAAGGGATAAAATTAAGCACAGATGTGATTTTTGCAGCTCAGAATCCTCTCTAGTTTGATCTATCTATACATAAACATATGCTTGTATTTGTGTTTATATACATATATGCACACAGCATGTATAAATATATATATACACACACTAATATATAAAATGTGTCACACACTGACTTAGTATGCCTTTGTTCCTCATCTAGTAGCTGGACCACATAGAGGTTTGAGAGTCTGCCATTGCTTTTGGTACTTTAACCTCAAACAGAAAAGGCTTGTGTGCTTTTGAATCCAGAGGTCTAGGGTTCATTCAGTCTTCCTAGCCAGGATTATCGATACACATATACATGCTGTGTATAGCATAGGGCCATATTCTCCTCTACATTGGTGGTATTCACACAGGGGAAGAAACCTAAGGGAGTTGGAATTCATGGAGCTTCTTGCTCATTGTTCAGCTGGGACATCAGGGTTTGTCCCTCTCACAGAACAGGTGGGGTACATCTTAGTGCAGCAAATGTCCTTCAGTCTATGCAGTACTCTGGATACCCATAGAAATCTTGTGCCTCCACTAGAGCTGGTCAAAACATTTCATATTTTGAAATGTTCCAGGGAAAACCAGGAAACATTTATTGTGATTGATTGATTTATTTTTGCCAAAAAGTTCCAATTTTTCAACCAGTTCTAGCCTCTCCACAAAGAGCCCTGCTGGCATCTCTTCCCTTTGGCAACACAGTGCTTTCCACAAAGAAATTGATGGTCTCCCTCTACAGCTACACAGTAGCACTTGGTGGAAGTGAATACTGTCTGCAGCAGCATTATTTGTGAGAGTATTTCAAGTTACAAATCTTTGGGGTCAGTAGAGGTTCATGCCACAGAGTGTGGCCGCTCCCCTATCCAACCCCACAGAAACCAGAGGCTTGATGCAAATGAGCTCCAGCAGAGGGGCTTTTTAAGGTTTTTTAAGGTGGTAGAGCACACCGGGGAACTGTTTCTGTGTCCCTTTGCCACATTCCAACTCTTAGAATCATAGAATATCAGGGTTGGAAGGGACCTCAGGAGGTCATCTAGTCCAACCCCCTGCTCAAAGCAGGACCAATTCCCAACTAAATCATCCCAGTCAGGGCTTTGTCAAGCCGGGCCTTAAAAACCTCCAAGGGAGGAGATTCCACCACCTCCCTAGGTAACGCATTCCAGAGCTTCACCACCCTCCTAGTGAAATAGTGTTTCCTAATATCCAACCTAGACCTCCCCCACTGCAACTTGAGACCATTGCTCCTTGCTCTGTCATCTGCCACCACTGAGAACAGCCAAGCTCCATCCTCTTTGGAACCTCCCTTCAGGTAGTTGAAAGCAGCTATCAAATCCCCCCTCATTCTTCTCTTCTGGAGACTAAACAATCCCAGTTCCCTCAGCCTCTCCTCATAAGTCATGTGCTCCAGACCCCTAATCATTTTTGTTGCCCTCCGCTGGAATCTTTCCAATATTTCCACATCCTTCTTGTAATGTGGGGCCAAAAACTGGACACAGTACTCCAGATAAGGCCTCACCAATGTCGAATAAAGGGGAACGATCACGTTCCTCGATCTGCTGGCAATGCCCCTACTTATACAGCCCAAAATGCCGTTAGCCTTCTTGGCAACAAGAGCACACTGTTGATTCATATCCAGCTTCTCATCCACTGTAACCCCTAGGTCCTTTTCTGCAGAACTGCTACCTAGCCATTTGGTCCCTAGTCTGTAGCAGTGCATAGGATTCTTCCGTCCTAAGTGCAGGACTCTGCACTTGTCCTTGTTGAACCTCATCAGGTTTTTTTTGGCCCAATCCTCTAATTTGTCTAGGTCCCTCTGTATCTGATCCCTACCCTCCAGTGTATCTACCACGCCTCCCAGTTTAGTGTCATCTGCAAACTTGCTGAGAGTGCAGTCCACACCGTTGTTGGTATCACTAGGCATCACCCTAGGTAACTCGGGGGGTTGGAAGACCCGAGAGTCGAAGAAGCCCCCCCACTCTAGGCCAAAGTGAATCAAAGCCCCTGCATGTTACACTTTACTAACCTCACAGGCCAGCAGCTGGGAAGCAGTAGTGATAAGGGAAACCTACATGCTTCTAGCTGAAGGACAAGATTACTTGCAGAAAGAAACAGTGAGAACAAGCTGCACAGCCAAGGTCGTGTATTGTAGCCAGAGGGAGAAAGGGGGAGAGGTGGGAATGGAGGAGGGGGGGGTGAGAAAGTACGGGGGAAGAAGGGAAAGGCTTAGTTACAAACTGTATAAAAGACAAAGGCCGCTTATGTTGGTGTGCTTGATTTGAGACGTGCCTGTCTCCTTGCACCACTTTGAGATCTCAAATAAACTTTGATTGCTTCTCCACCCTGGTGTGTTCATTGGCGCGAAGCACACCGGGCAAAGAACCCCACTGTTGCTGTCCTCGGGCACTCTGTGCCGGCAACACCATCCTCCAGATCATTAATAAAGATATTAAACAAAACTGGCCCCAGGACCGACCCTTGGGGCACTCTGCTTGAAACCGGCTGCCAACTAGACATGGAGCCATTGATCACTACCCGTTGAGCTCGACGATCTAGCCAGCTTTCTATCCACCTTACAGTCCATTCATCCAGCCCATACTTCTTTAACTTGGTGGCAAGAATACTGTGGGAGACCGTATCAAAAGCTTTGCTAAAGTCAAGGAATAACACATCCACTGCTTTCCCCTCATCCACAGAGCCAGTTATCTCCTCAATGAAGCAAAGGGAAGGATCTGACCGCTAGATTATACACCATTTCTGGTAGGGAAAATGTCACGCATGATGTTTGTATAGTGCTATGTACGTGATTTTACTACGATACATATTCAGACTCAGACATACACCAGGACCAATCCTGTAGCCTTTTCTAACTCCCATTAAAGTCAATGGGAGATTGTATGGAATGGCTATGCAATAAGCCAGGAAACTTAAAAACTTAATTATGTCTCAACAATCCACCATACTTACACATCCTTCCCTGCCCCATTTTCAAATGCCTGGTGAAAAACATGAGCTTTGCAACATGGCCTGAAAGTCACCGGTTTCAGGCTATACTTGAAGCAAAGTGGGGAAGATAATTTCAAAGTTGGGGCCCTCAAACAGTACACCCTCTCAGAAGCCCCTTCTCATTTATACTAACTTGGCTACAACTCAAGCAGCTCTGATACTTTCACTTGCTATGCATTCAATTGTCATATATTCCATATTATAATGCTATGTATTAGCAATTGATGGAATAAAATATGCATGATATGATAAACATTTCCCTTCTGTATTTGGGGATGGGGGAGATCATGTATTCATATTTATCATATGATGGTGATGATGAAGAAATACTTTCCACTACAACAGTAACTAAGGACAATGTTAAACAACAGCTACTAAAGTTAGACGTATAATTTGCATCCAAGAGCTTTAAAAGAGCTGGCCAAGAAGATCTCTGGATCATTAAATGTTGATAATCAGTAAGACTCTGAACACCAGGGAAGTTCCAGAGGACTGTCAGCCTGACATTGATCCCAAGAAAAAAAATTGAATGGCTGATACAGGACTCAATAAAGAATTAAAGAGGGTAGTATCATTAATACCAATCAACACAAATTTATAAAAAATAAGTCTCAGCAAGCTAATCAATTGCCTTTTTGATGAGATTACAAATTTGGTTGATAAAGGTAATAGCGTTGATATCATTTACTTAGATTTCTGCAAGGCATTTGACTTGGTACTGCACAATATCTTGATTAATAAACTTTAATGATATAAAATCAACATGGCACACATTAAATGGATTAAAAACTGGTTAAGTGAAAGGTCTCAAAATGTAATTATAGACGGGCAATGATTGAGTGACTGTTTCTAGCGTGATCCCACAGGGCTCTGTTCTTGGTCCCATGGTATTTACCATTTTTATCAAGAACTTGGAAAAAAAAGAGTATAAATGAATAAGGAGGAGGACTGGTCAGTAATAGAGTGATCTGAATTGCTTGGTAAGCTGGGCCCAGGCAAACAATATGCATTTCAACACAGCCAAATTTAAGTTCAAATATCTAGGAACAAAGAATGCAAGCCAAACTTACAGGATGGAGAGGGGGCTCTATCCTGGGAACTAATACCTCAGATAAAGACTTGGGTTTCATGGTGGATAGTCAGCTGAACATGAGCACCAACATTGCAATGGTGTGGCCAAAAGGGCTAATGAGATCCATATACTGAGTAGAAGTAGGGAGGTTATATTCCTCTGTATATGGCATTGGTGGTACTGAGATACTGTGTCCAGTTCTGGTGTCCTCATTTCAGGAAGGGTTTTGAAAACAATTGGAGAGAGTTCAGGGATGAGCTATCAGAATGATTAAAGGATTGGAAAACTTGCCTTATAGTGAAAGCCTTGTTAAGGAGCTATGACAATCAGGATCCAGACACACTCTGGGGAGAACAGAAGGTTTAACCCCTCAAAATGAGCAGTTAACCCAACTAATTGCATACTGTAATGATTGTGCTAGAAAAGTATATTAAGTAAGGTCTTTTATGAAAGCTTGTAATATTCTGAACTTGATGAGATATGTATACAGACTGGGGTTATGAATTTATGTATTTGTATATATAGAAAACTGTGATCATAATCTGTACTACAATTCCAACTACACCTCACAGACATGCAGTGAGCATAAAAAAAGAGAGAGAGAATCCTTAAAAGCCAGGAGGTAAAACCAGATTCAAGTAATGATCCATTGTCCAGCCCAGGAAAAGAAAATGATGGACAAATTAGAGTTAATGGAAAGACATTGAGACATTCCAGCTATCAAGTCAAGAGGAAATCTCCCTATCCTAAATAAACATAAGTCACCACCGACTGACAAAAGGGGAGAGGGAGGGAAAAAGCCTGTTACAAACAGATTTAGGACAGAGTTTTTATCCAGACCTTGAGGGAGAGTCTTGTGGCAGGAGGCTGTTTGTGTTTATTTTTTAACCAAGCAGGTCTCTGATGAGCGGAGTGTGCATGCCAAAGTAAGCTGGTATCACCAGGGCTGGTTTCATGCCTTCGGGGGTGACTAACCAGAGAGGAACAGTCTGAGTGACTGGTATTGAAGAACTAGAGGAGGGTGGATTTGAAGAGCTCTGCATTGTAAGGGCTGTTGGTGTCACCTTGCAAGGGATAACTAGCTGGTGAGACCCAGAGTGGGACCTTGTGTTTGCAAGCAAGGTACTGGTGTCAGGGAACTGAACCACAACTGCATATCATAAAGGTCCTCAAGGTTTCAGGGCAGGCAGTGACAGAACCTCTTTCCAGTCTGGGTGATCCCCAAAATGTCACAGGAGTTCAATCTATATATCAAATAAAAGATTAAGGGGTGACTTGATACAGTCTATATATACAGTACCTACATGGGGAACAGATATTTGATGATAATATTAAGAGAATCTTTAGCTGACAAAGAAACAAGAACTAATGGCTGAAAGCTGAAGCTAGACAAATTCAGTCTAAAAATAAGGAGGACATTTTTAACAGTGAGGGTAACCAATCACTGGAACTACTTAACAAGAGTTGTGGTGGATTTTCCATCACTGGAAATTTTTTAATCAAGATTAAATGATTTTCTAAAAGATATGCTCTAATTCAAGCACAGCTACTGAATCTGAAGCAGGAAACTAATATAGGGAAATCCAGTGGCCTGTGTTAGGCAGGAGGTTAATTTAGAAGATTACAATGTTCCCTTCTGACTTTAAATGCTTTTCATTCTACATTACTATAATGAAAAAACAAAAACTATAATATAATATCAGAAAATAATTCAAAAGTGAAAATGGCTAATCTTGTAATTACAGAACAGAGGGTTATAGAAAATAAGAACAACAACAAACAAACCTGCCAGATTATTCTAAAAGAATAGTGAGAATGTATATTTTCTCTTTACACTGAGGGACAATTAAATGTCATATTACTGGTAAAACAAGGACTATGTGCTTCTTAATCAGAAAAAGGCTTGACTGATTCTCTATAATTCTTCATTAAAATGTTCCTAGAAAGCCATTATCATTACAGTATGCGCTGAATTACACACACTTCTCTACAAAGCTCTTAAATGAGTTATCCGGGAATTCACACAACTTGTTACGTGGCTCTCATGCAATTACTATAAATCTGATGTTTTATGGATTTATCCATAACATCCTCTCTCCTTGTGCTCTAACCAGACAGTCAAGATCAGCTGAGGCACTGGAGAACCCCTCCGGAGATTTGCACTTTTTGGCACTGATGAGAGAGCATTTTCAGGGAAAAGCCTGTAAATGCGGAGCTCGCTTCTCATTCTGATGTGGTAGCACCACAGTTAGGTGACTTTCAAGGCATGCTGCAAGCCCTATTTAATTGTACAGGCTTTTCTCTGAGGAAGTATTTTAGAGACAGAGACACAGAGACTGTGTGTGTATAGCTGTCTGTCAAAGGAGGGTATTGGGATTCTATCGACACCTACATTTTCAAAAGGTGATTGCTCAATCTCAATCTCTGGGTTGCCCAAATATGGGACATATTAACAATGAGCACCTGCCCGCTGAAAATTAAACCCCTTTAAGGCAAAGTTGGGTAACCAAAAACATAGACTTGAGCTTTTTAACTAACAATGGATCAGTTTGTTAACAGTTCGTTTCTTATTTAGAGTGCTTAATTTTTGCACATTTAAGAGAAATTTGATGCACACATTTAGTACATCTACATATATGTATAAGTGCTGATTATATCTGATTTGCAATATGTTTCACATTGATTTAGAATTCTTTTAAAAAAATAATTCCTCCTAAAATTAATTCCTCCTTAAGAACACAAATGTGGTATGGGGGTGGGAGGTGGGGGTTGGCTGACTAGCAAGAGGTTACCATCTTGGCTGTTCACCAATGAATGACTACACCCAAATGGAAACATGTTACATAAAACTTGTGCTGAAAAATAACTAGACTGAGTGGCAGATCAGGATAGATGAATGTATTTATTTATTGAAAAGAAGAAAACCTCACAAATATTTTCTATCCATCAAGTTATGTACATATTCCATCTGCTGTAAGCTATGTAGCCATGTGATTTTTAGTACTGTTATCCTTCTCTTCTCCACTAGATACTGCATCCTTAATTCCTAACAAGTAGTACTTATACAAGTGAGGAGTGCCATGGAAGGTCTGAGTAAGTATTTCTCAAATTGAGAGAGGGATGTAGAATCTGACCCATCAAAATCAATGGCACAACTACAAGGATCTTCAACGGCAGCAGGATTGGGCCCATTGTCATAGTGTAGTACTATTGACTTTGGTAAGCAGGATCAGACCCATCTTAGTGTCATGGTATAATAGACTGGACTTATTTAAAGACATTAATTAAATTAGATTTTTGTTTTAAAAACCTATTTCCTCTTCAGAGTTACCATCTTTGGTTACAAATGTCTCATGATAGTTTACATATTTAGTAATATTTTGTCTTACATACCATATTAGGCACCCAGGCATAGATGGGCTTGCACCACATTGTACATGCAAACATCTTACTAGCAGTATTTTAGTAACTTAGTTACTGATCCTGCCATTGCCTGCATGCAGCAGACATGTATGGGGAGCCATTTGCAGGATTGTGACCTGATATGGTGTCTTTACATTGATTCCAGATCTGTCCCTTGTGGTCTGATTGACACCCTCAATTTTCCTCATGGGATTTATACTCAATGCTCCATTTTGCTCCCTGCAGAACAGACCACAGATCAGCCCACAAAACCTACAGATCCTGCGGAGCAGCAGGAGACAGCACCATTTGCAGAGGCACCCCGTGCCTCTGCACCAACTCTTTACCCCTACTCCCATGAGCCCTGGCCATCCAGCGGACCCATCTGATCTCCACGATGGCAGAAGAAGCAGAGGAAAATGAATACAGGGTGAGGCTGTATTAATTTTCCATGGGGAAATCTGCTGGGCATTGGGAAGGAAACAATATGCATCCTCTCGGCCCTACTTGCAGATCCCTGTTTCCACAGAAACACCTTGGTAGGGAAAAGGCAGAGGTGGGGGAAGATATGCTGCCACATTAGCGTTGTGTTCCACCCATCTCCTTCTACACAGGAAGGATATGAACTGTCTACAGATCAGAGACACATGATCAGGAGCATAATTTTCAAATTTACAGATAGCATGAGGGGAGGAAAAATCTACCCAGTGTCATATAGAACTCGATATATAGCCAAATCCTCAGCTACTGTGAATGGGCATATCTTCACTTAAATCAACAGAGCCATGATCATTTACAACAGCTGAGGATGTGGCTCAGTATTTTCTAGTTGTTAGAATTAAATATTTGCATTTGATGTAGACTACAAAGTAGATTATCCTGAAGGTTTACTGTCAATAGTACAGTGTATTCTATTTGTCCAGTGAGAAGAGGTTCAGTTATATACCCAAGGTTATCAACTAGATGATCTATAATAATATTTTCTTGTTTAACGTAGAGGCTCAGAAACAGTAAACAAGTGGAATGTGTACAAACAATATAGTGGCTGGGGAGAACAGCAGCAACCTGACTGAGAAATATTGTTTACAGACTTGATTATTTAACATGACTTGAGAATCATTTTAAGACCATCAACAGTTTGTCCTTATTGCAGATAAATCACCATGAATGCACGAGCATTTTATTCTATATGAATAGAATTTTGGTATCTTGCTGATTCCTTATCCAGTTCAACCATTTGCTTCATTATCATTACTTCAATTAACTTAGTGCTCAGAGAAAACTGAAGAACTGTATTATCAGGAAGCTGTTAGTACCTCATTTGCCTGAAAATTAATCTTAAGCGGGGTTCTTAAGTGAGTAAAAATACAGTCTGTCTACAGCAGTAAAACAACATTCACAGAAAAGGAGGCATTTTGAGCATTTCAACCATAACTGCCTCTTTATTCACATTAAAAGGGATTTGAACATTTTATAGTGGAAGTCTTCCTCCACCATTAAAATACAGTAGAGTGAGAAGGCTGCAGGAGAAAATATCCTATCCTCAGAAAAAGCTATTTTCAAATGGGATGCTATACTTTTTGTGAAAATGGAAAAAATATCGGATTGTCAAATTGCTGGTCTGTGTCTAAAAAATGTAAAATATTGATCCAAATGCTGGTGTTGAATGATGATTATTTTCTTTTCTTCAAGACACTCATTCAAAGTTTCACAAAGCTGTGAAATAAACCATCTGAGAAATGAAAGCAGCATGAAGACTGTCTCGATACCATCTTCCTTACCAATGCTAGAAAATCAGAGTGCACTGTAGCAGTACTGAACACTCAAAAATATATAATACTGTGCACTTATATAATGCCTTTCATGTGAAGCTCTCAAAGCATTCTAGAAACAACTTTCATCATTCACCTGAATGGTGAAATTCCCATTTGAGCTGGCTGTGTGATGACTGCCATCTTGGCTGACAAACCAGTGACCTATAGCACTAAAAACATAAGCTGCTACACCTTGAGCTAAAGAGCCAAGGCTCCTTAGTGGGGGCTGTAACAACTCATCCCTTCTATTGATTGGTATAGAGAGGGACCTGTATCACCCAGATACAAGTGGCTTACAGTTGCATAGTGCATAAAGTGGTTGCTCAACTATTACTTTCTTGCTGAGCACCATGGAGTGATATTAGGAGCCACGTCACACAGGCAATGCCTTCATAATGTTCCAAGGGGCACTCCAGACAGGACCACGAGGCTAAAGAGTTCTTCTGGCTGTAATCTCCAAAACAACTGAGCTTGGATGAGGTCACCAGGTGATGAAGGAAGAGGTACATAGAGCATCCACACAACCCTCATAATCCTCCTAACGTAACATTACCGCCCCAGTTTAGACCAAAGTGTTGTCACAATTGGGGACAGAGGCAAGATCTAGAATCAGGATTCACTTAGGGCTGCTCAGGAGGGCAGGAAGCTCTTTCCATGAGCAGTCCTGTGGCTTCTGCCTTTTGAGAAAGTATGGAACCCTTTCAACCTCATGCATTTCCCCACCCAGTCCCAACCCAGAACATGCACACACTCCTTGCTCACTGGGTGGATTATTCTTAGATTTAGTAAACCAACATTGTATGCAACATATGGGGCTACTGCACCCCTTTTTACATCACTGATTAGATACAGGATTTTATCCTAAGTAACCTGCTCAAGGTCACAAAGGAAATTGATAGCAGAAGCCAAAATAAAATCTTCATTCCTAGTCTTGTGTTCTACTCATTAGAAAACACTCCCTCTATAACACTTGCAACCTTTTAATTCCAAGTACTTATTAACCATATGTCATGTAATAATCCATTGTCCTGTACACGTACACACACGGGCTGTCAGTGGGGCTAGAACCTGGCATTGAAAACAGCACGCCTCCACTGAGCTAAAAAATAGAACTCTTTTAGCTGTGAGAGAACAGGAGGGTTGAGTCACTAGGTGACCACCGTTAGGAGTCATTTTGCACACTAGAACTTGTGTAATATGTGTAACTGTGTAATGCTGTGAAGAGGATTCTGAAGGTATGTTGGCCTTCAGAAACTTAGGGAGGGGACTTGACTTCAGAGAGAAAGATGCATCTTTGAAGTGCTGTCTAAAACCGCTGTTTTTAGACCACTCTCATGAGCCTCGCTAGCCCAAGTCTGTTGACCCAGGCTGGAAGGCTCACTCCAAAATGCTGCATAGACTCACCCTATGGGTTTGTCTACACTCTGTTAAAACCCCAGGTTTGTGGAAGCTGTGTTTGTGGACTTGGTGTTCCCAAGCCTGTGCTTGACTGTCAGGTTTACAGTTGCCAGATCCACATCTCACAAACATGCTAATGCCTCCATATAGCACCACACAGATCTTCTGACTCGGGTCTGCAGCTTGAGCTGCTTCCACACTGCAAAATGATAGGGCTTGGACCCAAGTCTCAGAAGGATTAGGGCTCATACCCACCCCCGAGGTGAGTCCTAAGTCCTGAGTTCTTGCTGATCCAAGGCCAGACAGCTGTGTGTGTGGACAGTAGGCGGGTTTAGGCTCAAACTTGAGTCCAAGCCTGGGTTTACAATGCCATGTAGACATACCCTGAGAGGTGCCCCAGGCACTAGTCTGGTTTTAACAAACCAGACTGTGCTACAAAAGTGTTCCTCTTCATTCACCTAGCTTTGTTTGGATTTAGCCACTAAAGACCCATAGTTTTGGCAGATCTAAGCCATATTCAAAACTAAACCGCAGCTTGGGTTACTTATGTGAAGTCTATGCACTTAGTCAATCCATATTTATCAAAGCCATTTCAAGCAACAGATATTAGGATGCCTTTTGATAGATAGGCAGTTCAGGCAGTAATAGGAAAACACATTAAATACATAGGATAGGCATCACTGACACCTGATATGGCACAAGCCTTGGGCTGCTTACATTGTTAGCCAAATGAATGCAGCTGGAGGATGTCTATCAGCATCAACTATAGCTATTGGGTTTATTCCCTGGCAAGTCTGTATACTAACATTAGAATCTTATAGAAAAGAGAACAGACTAAACAACATTCAGAGAAGTAAAAATATGTTGATTATACCGCTCAGTTATTTTACCATTTGTGCATCTATTCTAATATTTGCATGCTATCATTCATCCCTGTGTTGTCTATGTGGATTGTAACCTTTTGAGAGTAATGACTTGAATTTTTACTTGTCTATAAAGGACCAAACACTATGCTGGTGCTATATAAATAATACATTAGTACTATTAGGAATGGGAAGAATTATGAAAAACACATGGAATTAAAGTTATTCAGGTTAGGTAAATAGGACTATGAAGATTATCGGTGTACAGTAATGTGCTGAAGGCATTATTTGCTATTTTCTTTTTCCCCTGTGAGTTTTTCCACCATTGGCTTCTAACCACTCTCTCTTTTCTCGGTTTCTTTCATCTACTTAAAACACATTGTTATACATTTTCCATTCAAAGTATTAAATAGAAAGTGAAGATTCTGAAACTGCAGTTGTATAGCAGAGCTTGTGAATGCCAAGTTTTGGTGTTTGTTTGTTTGTTTTTTTTAAAACCATGATAGATTGCCTTAGTATTATACCTGATGCCCCCTGTAGATGAACTCAAACTTTCTCAGCTACTCTCGCAGCTCTTTAAATTGGGAGAGATTTAAATGCTGTGTAGTTTCTGCTTCATATAGCTGTTCTGAGCACGTTCTATTTCCCTTCCATCAAGTTCTCACTTCTACATATTCTTCTTAAACCTAACTTTGGTTATTTCTTTCTATTTCTCTTTTGCTTCTTTCCACCTTCCTCCTTGCTTGATTTGTGACTACATGAGAATGCATCGCCAGCACCATTGTTATGCCCTAGCATGCCTGTAATATACCACATATCCACAAAAGTGCTTCCAACATTGTTGTTGTGACTGCAGTTTCTCTGAGTTTCTCTGAGCAAGGCTAATAGATATATAATTTGCCGCTGTGTCACTCTGCATCACTGAAGTGCCAGCATAGACATATCAACTGCATCCATTGATCTGATCCTTCCAGCACTTTCTCACACTGCACCAGTTACCCCTTCAGTGACCTCTGGCTGAGTTTATGTACTCTAGTGTCCTGGGATCAAATCATCCAAGTGTCTTACCCTGGGGGAAAAATGGGCAGCATACGCCTCAGGCTTCATTTTATGCACATTTTCACCAGCATCCACTTCTGTAGATCCACTTTATTGTGTTGTAGTAAAAGCTTTGCAACCTGATTTAAGATCAAAGTCATATCTGCTTCTCAGAAGCCAGCCTAAAATACTCCTGGCAGACTACAAGGAATTTGTGCAGATCTGGGGTGAAGATGAGATCTGAGTTGAGCTGCATTCGATCATTTTGGAACACTCTTGTTTATGATGGAAGTCTGAGCAGCTGCCCCAGATGGATATAAAGTGCACTAGGAAAAAATGTACGCTGTTTGAATCTGTCAGTATGTCTCTTTCCTGTGGCCAGACAAAGTGACTAGTTTAGGGGAATCAAATTTTTCATTCTGTCATTGTACATGGCAAATGAAAGCAGGTGATACTAATGATAGTAACCTACTTTGCTTTATTTATCCATTTTGGATCCCTCCAGTACTATGTGCACAGGACCCAAGAGTGGTGCTCCATCACAGCTCAGAAAAGGGAGCACGTATCTGACAACTCATGGGTGAGGGTGCCTGACAAATTTCAGGGCCAAAAGACAGAGAAACAAAAATGACACATTTGTGGCAGAAAAAAATGAGAAGAGTATGTGTCCAGGCAGATGAGAAGGAGCAAAAGAGAAAAGTTGGAAGAGGAAGAAAAACCAATACTTGTATGGACCATCAGACCAGATATAGAGATGAAGAACTCAAAGCCATGAAAGAAAACACTTACTATAAAAACAGAGAAATAAATCAGCAGGAGTTCCATAAGAAGCCATTTGAGAACATATGCAGATAACATGCCATCCCCAAGTACCTCTGCATGGTCCCTATATCTGTACAGCAGATACCCATATCTCATGACAGAAGAATAAAACAAGACAGTAACAACGCACACAAGAATGCTCTCAGTTTCTTCTGTTCCCATCCAGTCCTATCAGAGCTGTGACCAGGACAGAGACAATATAAGCCCAAATGAACCTCATTTCCACTTCTTGCATTATTTCCCTACGGACTGGGTTATGTCTTGTGCTTTATATTCATTTTGGCATGCTGCTCGTGCTGCGGTTGAGCTACCTGTTTCTTGTTAAATTTTCCATCATGTATGTCCATATTACAGCCAAAGCAATCAATGATATGTAAATAAAAGGATGTTATTGACTATTTAAATCGAATTCCTGAAGGGCCAAATGGAAACCTAACAGTCCTCAAAACATAATTCACTATTCCAAAATTGCCATCAGCATCTATTGCTCTTTCACACAGTGCTCCAGAATTCATATTCTTTGCCTGAAGTCACAATACATGTAGCTATACATTGCAATTCACAAATGTAATATTCACTACCAGCAAATACTCCAAGCAGAAAGGAAAGCAGAAAAGTGAACAGTGAATGGCATTTGATTGTCTTTGCCTTTCCCTTGCTCAGCATCACATGCTTCTTTGTCTGCAAATTTCTTACAGCATGTCTCATAAGTAGGGTGACCAGATGTCCCGTTTTTTGGGACTTTTTCTTATATAGGTGCCTATCACCCCCGTCCCTTTTTTCCCCCACAGTTGCTATCTGGTAGCTCTACCCATAAGGGTAAAAATGCCTCATAGTAGCAATGCTTACAATATCATGTTCCAAAAGATCTCTGTCTGTATTTAATTAAGCAGCAAGGCCTGTGATCTTTTCAGTTGTCAGCACTTCACCTTTCACAAAAATTCTGTCTAGAACACATCAGGTACATGCACTGGGGAAGGATGGATTTTCAAATGCACCGAGGTAACTCAGGAACACAAGTGTTATTGAAAGCCAGAAATAATCCCATTAGTTAGAGTGGAGTAAAGCTGGAGTAAGCAAACAAAGAATCAGGACAAATATCGCAAAGGTGGTTAGTATATGTCAGAATTCTGCTCAGAGACATGTTCTTCACTTTACCAGCTCGATGCGAGTGATTTTTCATCTTTATGTCTAAATGGAAAAAGGGCAATTAACTTACTGGCCAATATAATTTTAAATCTACAAATATATTCTACAACTTCACTAAGGTTTCTGGTTTGTCTGTTACCCTTGGCCTTATTTATGCTGGTTTTTGAAAGTAGAAGAAGAACAGACATTTGCTACTGGGGATATTTTCCACAGATTTGAAATTTGAAGTAATGGACTGTCGTTCTTAAAGAAGATTGTACGAGCTCATATCAGACCTCTTGATACAGTAACATGAGTACTGCACCAAATGTAAAAAAAAAAAATAGAATTATGTTCACCTTACTCAGCAATGGAGTTTGTTTTTTGAAAGTTTGAAAAGTCTCTGGGACTCAGATTAGTATTTTATCTATGGAGATAGTGTTTGTCAATTTAGAACATTACCAGTGATTTTTTTTTTATAAATTACTCCTGTTATTCTCCACAGGTTCATGAGGCAAAAGCGTGGGCAGGTTTTCCTTTTCCAAAGGAAATACAAACAATCATTAGAAAACAGAATTGGTAGTGACACCCAACATGTTGCACATTGAGAAGGGCCCAGATTCACATCAGGAAGAAAGTGAATTCTTATCTTCATACTCACCCAATATAAAGTTAAAATAAACATGAGAACACTACACAGCAGATTCAATAAATCAGAGCATTTCTGGTGTGTGTGTGTGGAGAGAGAGAGAGGGCTGCATTGCTGCCTAGCCCTGCACTTGAAAATTTCAACAGAATCAACTTTATTCTGTGAAGGATTATTTGTGTAGTTACAATCAGGTGTAATCAGCCAAGATTGGGAATACCAATAAATTGTTACCTGTATAAGACATCTTGAAGAGGGGAAGGGATAACAGGCTAAGCCAAAACTACTAATTAGTGACTTCTGCTTATTCAGAATATATTTTTCTCCTCTTTAGATGGTTTCCAGATCTTTGTTAGCTAACACATCATAATCATTGCCAAATCTCTCTTCAAAAACCTCTACCAGTGGCCTGTAATTAGGCTTGGAAGGGTTCAATTTTTATTGGTAAATGTGAGTAAATGTCAATTTCATCACTCACGCACAAAGAGATGAATAAAATATTTCCATGTATAATAAAAAATTACATATAGGCAAAGAACCAAAAATGCTGTTTGAAAATGCAGTTTTATTTAAGGATATTTACTTTGTATATTTGACATATGATATTGAAAATTTGTGTTTTAATAGTTATAGAGCTTTAGCTTTTTGAATCTCACTGCCTACTGTCGTTAACTAAATTACTGTCTGACCCCATGCCGCAATTGTGAAAATTTAAATAGTTTTTAAAAAGGTTAAAATAAACATTGATATTATCCATCAAAAGGATAAGAAAATGAAAATCAAATTCTGCCCAGCCTATCTATAGTCTTGAATTTATTTAGCAGATACTATAAGTACACTTGTCCTTCCAAACCTCAAACCACTATATTTATGGCTCAGAAATAATCTCTCTATTGATTAAATTACCAAGTAAATACAATCTCAGAAGCCCCCGAATACGCCCTAAACATTTTGTCACTATAAGGAGCATTTCTGTAACTAATTAAAGCTAAAGCATCTGCAAGGAGACCTGATCCAATATTTGACTTACCATGCCATATTTTTAACAAGCTCTTTCACATAATAGTATTGAACCTATAGAAGTAAAAAGATAGTATGCCCAAGGATTTGGCCCTAAATCCCTTTTATGCCACCAGTGGCACAAAGCGGATTTAAAGCTGTCCTGTAAATGAACAGCTGAACTGTCTCCCACCTGGAGGGAATCCTTGGCTGGGACAGACTCCTGGAAAGAAAAAAGATCTCCCCCCCCCACACTCCTTTTTGTCCTCAGGCACACCAAACTCTGCTCCAACACACCTCAAGATTCAAGGAATAGCGTGAGATTCAAGTTAATAACATGTTATTTTTCATTCTGAAGTAAATTTACATTGAGCATGTCATATTGTCAACAAATAATTCTGAAATTGCGTTTTCAAAACTAATTATAATGAATGAGGGCAGTCTCTGTAGTGCAATTAAGTAAAATTAGAGATTCTGCTTGCTCGCTGGCATAATCTAGCATGTAGCCTATTGGAAATGAAAGCGAGGGCAGCCATATATATATAGATATATATATATCTATATATATATCTATATATATCTATATATATATATATGGCTGCCCTCGCTTTCGTTTATATATATATATATAATACAAGGCCTGCATCTTCAGTTTTGATTGTTTTTGTGCCTTAAATAAATCCTTGTTTATAGGAGTAGACCAGCTGTTTCTTGTGTTCAATGTTGCTTGAATAACTTTCTCAAAGATTTCAGTAATGTTCACAATTTGGTCATGAATTTCCAATGAGTAAAACAAAAAGAAAAACTCTTTGGTAACTCTTTCACTGCAGTCAAGTTCTCTATAGTGTTTTACTTTTATGAAGCAGAACTACAAGCATGGATGATATTGTGAGTCTTTTTTGCATAACATCACTCTGCTTCTAAAAATAAGCACAGAATTGCACATCTATATAGGCTGTAATAATTAATTTCATATACATATTAATTTGCAATATATATTGAGGGACAAGGTGGGTGATGTAATATCTTTTGGTCCAATAAAACATATTACTTCACCCACTTTGTCTCGCTAATATACTGGGACCAACATGGCTACAACAACCCTGCATAATATATATTGGGGAATTTCAGATGATGAAAATGAGGATTTCCCGAATCTCACTTACATTAAATGAATATTTGATTGTGGAATACATTAAGTCTATTCTACACACCACAATGGGTACATCAGATTCATGTGAATCTGATGTTGCTGCTATAGTTATCAAATAGTGGTTAATCTACCCTTCGGCTCATGTTCAATCATAGAATGAGAAAGCAAGATAACCTGCCTATGTTTGACATTACACTATTGTTTTAAGGGGACTCTTCTGGTGTATGCAGCTAAATAATGTATGGTTTTGTTTTCTGTGCAGTGAATTTATTCACCCAAATTCCCATTAAAATGGGATTTGGAGATTTATAACCCCATCCTGAGGAGGAGATATGGCTGCCATTTGGTAAAGCATAGTATTGAAGCCCATTGTAAAGAAGACAGCACAGTGTGCTTGATTCACAGAGACTTTACACGTTTGTACTGTTTTAATTATAGACACACTGTGCAGTGAAATTTATAGTTAAGGTTGGACAAGCATTTTCATTCTGAAGAGTTATTTACAAATGCTGCTCAAACTTCATCAAACTTTTGAAGCACTTGGAGGAGAGGAAGGTGATCAGGAACAATGAACATGGATTCACCAAGGGCAAGTCATGCCTGACCATCCTGATTGCCATCTTTGATGAGATAACTGGCTCTGTCGATATGGGGAAAGTGGTGGATGTGATATATCTTGACTTTAGCAAAGCTTTTGATATGGTCTCCCACAGTATTCTTGCCAGCAAGTTAAAAAAGTATGCATTGGATGAATGGACTATAAGGTGAATAGAAAGCTGGCTAGATTATCAGGCTCAATGGGTAGTGATCAATGGCTCGATGTCTAGTTGGCAGCCGGTATCAAGCGGAGTGCCCCGGGGGTCGGTCTTGGGGCCGGTTTTGTTCAACATCTTTATTAATGACCTGGATGATGGGATTAATTGCACCCTCAGCAAGTTCGCAGATGATACTAAGATGGGGGAGAGGTAGATACATTGGAGGGTAGGGATAGGGTCCAGAGTGTCACACCCCAATGGCCCCCTTGAGGGAGGGGGCCATTGGGGTGTGACAAGAGTGACCTAGACAAATTGGAGGAATGGACCAAAAGAAATCTGATGAGGTTCAACAAGGACAAGTGCATAGTCCTGCACTTAGGAAGGAAGAATCCCATGCACTGCTACAGGCTGGCGACCGACTGGCTAAGCAGCAGTTCTGCAGAAAAGGACCTAGGAATTACAGTGGATGAGAAGCTGGATATGAGTCAGCTGTGTGACCTCGTTGCCAAGAAGACTAAGGGCATATTGGGCTGTATTAGTAGGAGCATTGCCAGCAGATCAAGGGAAGTGATTATTCCCCTCTATTCGGCACTGGTGAGGTTACACCTGGAGTATTCAGAGTAGCAGCCGTGTTAGTCTGTATCTGCAAAAAGAACAGGAGTACTTGTGGCACATTAGAGACTAACAAATTTATTTGAGCATAAGCTTTCATGGGCTACAGCCCACTTCATCAGATGCATGTAGTGGAAAATACAGTAGGAAGATATATATATATATATACACAGAGAACATGAAACAATGGATGTTTCCATACACACTATAAGGAGAGTGATCAGTTAAGATGAGCTTTTATCAGCAGGACAGAAAAAACTGTAGTGGTAATGAAAACGGCCCATTTCCTGCAATTGACAAGGAGATAAGAGGAACTGTAGGGGGGGGGGGGAATAAGCATGGGGAAATAGTTTTACTTTGTGTAATGGCCCATCCACTCCCAGTCTTTATTCAAGCCTAATTTAATGGTGTCCAATTTGCAAATTAATTCCAATTCAGCAGTCTCTCGTTGGAGTCTGTTTCTGAAGTTTTTTTGTTGTAATATTTCGACTTTTAGGTCTGTAATCGAGTGGCCAGGGAGATTGAAGTGTTCTCCAACTGGTTTCTGAATGTTATAATTCTTGACATCTGATTTGTGTCCATTTATTCTTTTACGTAGAGACTATCCGGTTTGGCCAATGTACATGGCAGAGGGGCATTGCTGGCATATGATGGCATATATCATATTGGTAGATGTGCAGGTGAACGAGCCTCTGATAGTGTGGCTGATATGATTACGTCTAGTTTTGGTCCCCCCACTACAGAAGGGATGTGGACAAATTGGAGAGAGTCGAGCAGAGGGCAATGAAAATGATCAGGGGGCTGGGGCACATGATTTACGAGGAGAGGCTGAGGGAACTGGGATTATTTAATCTGGAGAAGAGAAGAGTGAGGGGGGATTTGATAGCAGCCTTCAACTACATGAAGGTGGGTTCCAAAGAAGATGGAGCTAGGCTGTTCTCAGTGGTGGCAGATAACAGAACAAGAAGCAGTGGTCTCAAGTTGCAGTGGGGGAGGTCTAGGTTGGATATTATTTCACTAGGAGGGTGGTGAAGCACTGGAATGGATAACCTAGGGAGGTGGTGGAATCTTCATCCTTAGAAGTTTTTAAGGCCTGGCTTGACAAAGCCTTGGCTGGGATGATTTAGTTGGGGTTGGTCCTGCTTTGAGCAGGGGATTGGACTAGATGACCTCCTGAGGTCTCTTCCAACCATAATATTCTATGATTTTACAATTTGGGATGAAACTGGAACATCTGTTCATTGTCCAGAATTGATTTAAAGTTGAGCACAAGTGTTTTAGCTATTTCAAGGAAGAAAATGGCAGATATAGTTTTGCAGTTTAAAAATTTAATTAAACCTTTTGAACAATTCCAGTGTCAGCACTGAATGACTCAGTAGTGCTGCAGAAAGGATAAATATGAGATCATAATGCATATGCATAAGTGGACAGAGTTCAAGTGGCAACAAAACAAAAAAAATCAGTCAATTTTGGGATTTCCTTATTTTTCCATACTTCTATTTTGCATTCTTACCATTCTTTCTTTTAACATAGTTTTTGCTGTTGTTGTTTTAAAACATGGACCAAAAAAGGCCATTCTGAATAAAAACTTTGTGTTGGTCTTTACCACATTATGCTTTTCATACACAAAGAGATGTCATGTCAAAGGCCTTAGCTTCTTAATGACCATTTTCCCACACAATTTTGCTTTTTGCAATTTTTACCAAAATTTATTTTTCTGCGTTATTTCAAAGTTGCAAGGTGGGTGGGTAATATCTTTTATTGGGCCAACTTCTGTTGGTGAGAGAGACAAGCTTTCAAGCTTAAACAGAGCTCTTTGTCAGGTCAGTGGGAAAATGGTTTAACTCATTAAGAAGCCAAGGCGTGTGAGATGACATCTCTTTACCCCATTATGCTTTTCATACACAAAGGCCAATAGAACATTTTATAGGTCTGAAGAAGAGCTTTGTGTTGCTTGAAAGCTTGTCTCTCTCACTAACAGTTGGTCCAATAAAAGGTATACTTCACCCATGTTGTTTCCCTAATATCCTGGGATCAAGGCAGCTAAAACACTTGTTTCAGAGATGTGTAATAACAATGTTCATTCTTCAAAAGATTTTATTTAAAACACAAAAACAAAATAAAAATTCTACCAAGCTTATTCAATCAAGATAGATTTCCACCCACCTCTCATTGATACCATCACATAGCTGCATCCCTATAAGTCTTCTCACCTCGCTGAGCATCGACACCAAGAGCAGAAGTACAGTGAATTTGGAAAACCAAGATAGAAATGGGTACTTCATGAGAATGAGGCTCTAGCAATCTAAGGTGAGGTTGTCCAGGCCAAGGATATTTGATCAAGGATAGGAGTACAGCGAGGTTGCAACCTTTACTGTTTGAGGACATGGAAAATGGCAATTTACTGTAGCTTTATGAGGATATTATTAGAGGTGGAATTCCATACATGGAAATGAGGAAGAGTGGAGAAAAGAGATTTCTCAGTTTTTCAAGATGTCACTTAAGTCCCAGTCTCACTTTAGTGATGGCTTCTAAAGATCCTACTTCAGCAAAGAATCAGAATAGAAGCCATAGTTTTGAAGTAGTATCAGAGCAAAGGTTAGACAAAGTGGATGAGAAATAGCCATGACTATTACTATTTATTATTCTTCGTATTACAGGCAGTGTCTAGACACCTCAGTCAGGCATTTGATCCCATTGTGCAAGTCACCATACATACATATTATGTAAGAACAGTCATTGTCCATAAAATGCTTACCATTGAATTAGACTTTTGGATTATTCTTCAAAGCAAGTTTGTGGTGATTAGTTGAGTTTTCCAACTGACCATAGCCATGAAATGTTGCAGATGTCACACAATAATTTAGGAGATCTGTTAAAATTACAGTAAATATTTGTAACAGGTGGAGACAGTATCCAAACACTTGTACAATATACATATCATAGATGAGAAGTGCCTATGTTTTGAAAAGAGATTCAAAGTAGATGGCTGTCAATATGAACGCAGGTTTTTTTAAATAGGCTTGATTTTTTTCCCCATGGCGCATTTTTTATTCCCAGTTTTTATCAAAAATATAGATGTGAACTTTTTTTTTTAAACACATGACATCTAAAGGTTTCACATTACAGTCATCTGGCAAAATGCTACAAACCTCACTAATAAGGGATAACATCCTCAGTTGGCTAGCATCACATTTGTAATATTTGTTTTAGTGATAGTACTAGCTTAGCCTAGCATTTTCTTTTTACTTTAACATATCATTTGTTATTTATATTGCTTCATAGGTGTGTGACAGGATGACAAGGAGCCAGAGCCGAATAGCTGTTTCCCGGCGTGCAGGAGGTGCTTTGAAGGAGGGGGAGGAGTTGATCAGCAGGGCCCACAGACCCCAGTTTGAGAAACGCTGGTTTAGATAATTTAGAGGTTTTATCTGGCACAGCTCACATGTGGAGCTTTGCATTATAAGAGCAAAGTAAAAAGGGATGCGCAGGACAATGAACTGCACTGAATAAATTTATGTGGTTTCCAGTTTACCCCTGTCTAGCAGTGGGTGTAAGGTGCAAGAGGTTACTAGTGCCTCGTTTGCACACTGAGGATCCTGTGACGGGTTGGGTTACAGAACCCCCCTTGGGACTGCCACCTAATGTGCCAAGACTACCTTTGAGCCTGTTTTCCCTGGCAGGTTGGGACTTCAGTACCCTGTCTTGTTGAGCCAGGCACACTAGCCCCTACAAATACACACCCAGGTCTGAACCACGTCCCCCACAAGCTGCAGACTTAACTGAAAACAGCTTAAGAAGTGCTCCTGTTTTTAGCACCCAGATACCCAGTTCCCAATGGGGTCCAAACCCCAAATAAATCCATTTTATTCTGTATAAAGCTTATACAGGGTAAACTCATAAATTGTTTGCCCTCTATAACACTGATAGAGAGATATGCACAGCTGTTTGCTCCCCCAAGAATTAATTACTTGCTCTGGGTTAATTAATAAGTAAAAAGTGATTTTATTAAATATAAAAAGTAGGATTTAAGTGGTTCCAAGTAATAACAGACAGAACAAAGAAAATTGCCAAGCAAAATAAAACAAAAACATGCAAGTCTAAGCCTAATACAGTAGGAAACTAAATGCAGGTAAATCTCACTCTCAGAGATGTTTCAATAAACTTCTTTCACATATTAGACTCCTTCCTAGTCTGGGTCCAGCAATCACTGACACCCCCGTAGTTACTGTCCTTTGTTCCAGTTTCTTTCAGGCATCTCTTGGGGTGGAGAGGCTATCTTCTAAGCCAACTCAAGATAAAATGGAGGGGTTTCCAAGGCTTTTTATATTCTCTCTCTTGTGGGTGGAAACCCCTTAGTTCTCCTGTTCAAGATCACAGCAACAAGATGGAATCTGTAGCCACCTGGGCAAGTCACATGGATGATTCAGCTTTTTGCAGGCCGACGCCATTGCTTACATGTTAGTTTGAAAGTTCCCAGGAAAGCTCGGATGTGGATTGGCGTCACCCAAAGTCCATCGTTAGTTAAGTACTCCCAATTACTTGAATAACCCCTTCACACTATGTTGACCAAATCTGCCTAAAGTGTTTGCTGTAGGAAGCACATAAAATACAAGCATAGAGCCAACACTCATAACTTCAGATATAAAAATGACACATGCATACAAATAGGATGAATATATTCAGTAGATCATAACCTTTGCAAAGATATGTTACATGGCATATCTAGCATAAAACATATTCCAGTTATGTCATATTTACACTCATAAGTGTATTTCTATAAAGCATTATGGGGTGCAATGTCACAGATCCCACATAACCCCATCTTCCTGGACTTCACCCTGACTCTTGACTTTTAAGACTAAGGGAGCAGGCATGACAGGGGTTTGCTCCCATGAATAGGTTCCAAACACACTCATGCTGGAGTTAACAACCTTGCAGTGTCACCAGGGCTTGCAGGATCAAGCCTAAGGGGCAGCAGAAGAATGTTATGGAGAAACAAAATGATTGGTAATGCTAGAGATGAGTTTAGATCTGACAATACAATTAAACTAGATATGAAGTGATGGGATCAATTCAAACTTTTGGTATAATATAGGATATGGTCAACATAGCTAAAATGAACGTTCTGGCATAGATATTTATGTGTGTGGCTTTTTAACTATAAATATTATGCACTCAGGTTTTTTGTTTTGTTTTAAATAAAGTGTTTGTTTAAAAACAGTTATGTCAGGACTATGGATATCACTGCATGGGTAGCTCCTAACTGCTGAGACCTCCTGGATATGGTGATATCACCAGTGACATGAACATTGCAGGAACAATAAAGTAGGAGAAGTTTGGTTCAGGTAAGGGAGATTTTTAATGGCTAGTGGGGCTCTGGGGGAAAATACTGGTGTTATTTTTTATCTTTTGGGATCTGGCATTGTCATGAAATTATGGTACTTAGGAAGCACACCAATTTGGGAGACCTGAAATTAGGAATTTAAAAACACCTCTGCCCTTTGGAGCATGCAGCATAAAAATATTTTCACCTTGATTTTAATAGCCTATTTTCAGTTAATCATTAAATGCTAAGGTTCAAATATAAGCTTCGAATACTGAAAAATAGTTCTGCCCATATTACATAGAGAAACAAGCTCTTCTTTTTGGCCACCTTTGGCTTTTATATAAGGAGAAACAGGAAGGTTGGGGTGATTGGGTACTTGGGAAAATTGGATTAGAAAAATAGGTTGATTATATTTAAATTATTCTTTTCTATTGATAGACTGAAGTACAAATATGATTCATGCCAAGCATCTCCAAACCACCATCAGCATTGATTCATAGTATTTGCATGGCATTCCTAAAATATCCCCTCTCCCCCTCACCTCCTTTCTGTCTTTGCTTAACAAATGTTGCAAATGGCACAACTATTTAAGTTCCATGGGGGGGGGGGGGAAAGCTGGTACATGGTTTTTATTTTCTTAAAGTAGAAGAGGCACAAGTACATATAAAATCTTTTCTTAGCAGGGGCTGGATCTTCTACATTAGAAATCTTGTACATATGAATTATACCTCATCCCTGAATTTTATTTTATTACTAGCTTTTACTTGTTACTTTTTTTACTAGTTCAAAATGTCATATTTTATGAGTCATTTCACAATGCATTGTTCCAATGAAAGTATCCCCATCCGTGAGATGTGTTCCCTTTCATGTTATTTACAGTCATGATACTTATAAAGTACATATTTATGTTAATGCCTGCATCTCCCCCCCACCGCCAAAGTCAATATTTACATTTCTACTGTATTCAACACCTAAAACATCTGACATACCAGGCATTGAAAAATAAGGTATAGGCGTTAACGTTGCCAGTAATTGGAAGTGGTGGGGAGTAATGGTGTTTAAAAAAATAATAAAGGAATAACAGCTAACATGCATTAAATACAGTATATAATAATAATAAAAATACCTAGCTCTCATATAGAGCTTTTCTTCAGTAGATTTCAAGGCACTTTAGAAAGCAGGTCACTATCATTATTCTCAATTCACACAAGAGAAAACTGAGGCACAGAGCAGTGAAGCAACTTGCCTGTGGTCACCGAGCAGGCCAGTGGCAGAGATGGAAACAGAAGCCAAGTTTCCTGAGTCCCAGTCTAGTGCTCTATCAAGCTGGCCACACTGCTTCCCATGAGTAAATAAGAAATTTTAAAAATTGGAATAATATTGAACTCAGAACTCAAAGCTGAATTGTGACCATTACAAGCATCATATTACAGTTTGTCTATTAAGCCCAATTTTCCTTTTGCTTTGCTGAAGTGGCTATTCAAGTAGATGCTAAAGAGCACTACACTATTTGGGAAAAACACCTAGATAATTGTGGGGTCTTGGCCAACTTTCCCTTTCTCAGTGCAAGTAGTTGTGAGAGAGCTATTTCTGAATGCATAATGGCTGCTCCATTTGCTGGCACCATCATTGCACTTATCATACCTAACCAATTACTTTGCAATGCACTTTGAGAATGAGATGCCTTGACTATGAAAATCTATAAACCCTCTTCTATTCTAATTAGTTCTGTGAACATTAAAGCATTCACTTATTCTGTGAGTTGGCAGATATTCCATTGTTTGAAAGAACCAAGATCTCTCTTAAATTAGTGAGAAATACTTTAAGTCATACTATAACAAAGTTTGATCCAAATGGTGCTAACGCTAAATGTTGACATAAAGGTGACAGTTTACCAAAAAAAAAAAAACATTGAAGGAGCTAGATGGCAGAGGATTGGTTCTTCAAGTTTTGGCTAACAATCAGATGATTGAAATGGGCTTCTAGTGATGGAATAAAGTTATTCCCTTGTCAACAAAACTTCAGTGTGATCTTAGGCCATTGAGGCTTATCTTGAGAAAAGAGTCCATCATTTGTACATTAACTACTAAGTAAGTTGCTTACAATATGAAACAGGATATTGAGTATTTTTTAATTTTACAAAGAACTGCAAGAGGCCGATTTTGCAGCATAGTAAAACCCTAATTGTATCGGGAAGGATATTAAAGTGTTTTTTATCAGAGGACAGAGTTTGTTTCTCATATGGGTGAATACAAAAGGAAATTCTGTGAGCCATCTTGGCAAAGAAATATGGGGACCCTTACAGCTCAATAGACAGAAGATAAAGGCTGTTGTGTGAAGGGGAAAGAGAAAATGGATAAGGTTCTGACATGAATGAATGAGATCATTTCTAGTTTGGAATCAAAAATTCTCCCTGTCCCTGTTCTGTCTTCATCTTTCTATCCACTTTATTTCCATTTCTCACTTCATTTTGCTGTTGAACCAAGAATCCCACAGGTCTCCTACCCTTCTCAACAGGCTAAGAACAAGTGATGATGTAACGCCAACAGTTGTCGGCAGGACTGAACCTGGGACCTCTAGAGCTTAGTGCATGAGTCTCTACTGCATGAACTATAAGCCAACTGGCTGTTTCCTAAAGCTGTAGAGCAGACTCAATCTCTCTCTCTAAGTGGTCTCAGTGCCACTAGATGGGACAGAACACCACACCCAGAAGGTATGTGGGTTACAATGAGATGGAGGAATAGTTAAAGCAAAGGGAGTTGAAAGAAATATGTGGTTACAGATGATATTTGGATTAGATGGTTCAAGGCAAAAATATATCAAGAGTTTGTTGAATAGTGAGACTGTATACCTCTGTCTTGGATCCCTTATGAGATCCTTATCACCATCATATGAAAATGAATCATTCTTGCTTTGTATCAAAATACAGTGGTTTGGGGTTTAAAACTGAATGTGTGAGAGAGGTTGAACTCTGTTTCCAAGACCTGGGGTGTCTCATCCATTTACATTTTAAAAGCTCCAAAGAGATGGTCATAACTGATGTAGGCTTTTTGACACTGTATGGTGAAAGTCCTTAGCACAAGGAAATCCTACAGTTAAACATACGGAAGCCTCCCCCTAGTGGGAGGGAAGAGTGGCACAGAGCAAAAGGTGAGGCAAGATATAGATATTTAGGAAACCTTCAACAAAAAAACAAGGTAAATAAAATATTTTACTTTCTTAGTACCAGAGTATGTTGTATTAAGTAAATAAAACAATTTAATTTACTCCCTGATTAAGTATTCTGATCTGTTCCACCCTCCTTATCCCTCCATCTTTTCCCCTCTTTCATCCCCGAAACACCTATACTCCCCTCCCCCTTCTTCCTGCCCCCTCACAAACCTTCCTTTTGCTTTGGCAGCAAAATCTGACCACAATTCAAACCCAATATGTGCTTGAACAAGGAAGGGAGATGCAGATGTGTTTTTATTGTGGAAAAACACAACAAAATTTGAGGCATGTCTCTGCCTTCACTTTCTGAAAACCCCTTAAATATGTGAGAAAATATATGAACAGTTCTGATAGTTTGTTCCAAGTTGTTCAGAAAATCTTCTTCCTCAGAAACAGTTCCAGAGAATAGAATGGCTTGAAATTATTAGGAACAGTGAGTCTCCTGGTACCTCCTAGGGAGGTACAAAGGTGGGTCTAAGCCTCTGAGCCATGAGGACTGAACTACAGTATCCATTTCACTGTATCTGCAGAACACCAGTCAGCTCTGAAGTAGTGTTCCCATTAGTAATTCATGTGTTACTTGACACCTGGTTCATGGGTATTTTTATTTTCAGAATATCAGCGATGTGCTGGAGGTAGCTTGTGGGAACCCTTTCTTCATATTCTGCCAACAAAATGAGAAAGCAACTTAGGTGATTTCTCACCCTCTGATGAAGTTTGTTATTTCTCAAGATACAGCTGTATCACTAATCATCCCTGATGGAGAAAATGTTATGCCTGAGGTTCATAAATCTAACAAAGAACAAAATGTTTGCTTTTGGAATGCATTTCATTGCACTGAGAGCCATGTATTTTCAAAAATATTTAACCAGCAGGGTAACTCCTAAATTCCAAAACACACCATCCTTTAATTATTTCTCACTATTGAGATGCAATACTGTGCCACACAGCCTATACTCACACAGGTTATTTTTCAGGGAAAGAAAACAACTATAAACATTTTCAAAGTGGCTCCTTGTATTAATTGGTTTGGCAAGTGGTATTGCCTCTCCTGTGAATTTTAATGGGAATCTCTTAATTTGTTTCCCCGAGTCCCTCGCCTTTCTCTTCTCTTGGAATGCATACACCTTGAGTACACAGGCTTTATTGCAGGCTAAAGGGAGAACTTATTGTGGGAGCATCTTGTTAAAATATTACTGCAAAAATCATCAAAATACTAAAATGAAGAATCATACCCATAACATATCTGACTCACTTGGAAACAGCCCATTCATTACATTGATCTTGACACCAACCCCACATCTTGAGAGATACAAGGTCCAACAAATGCATATTATCAGTATCACAGTCTGGTAACAAATGAGACTCAATTTACTACAGTCAATCCTGTAACTACCCAGAGTCTCCACAGTGAGTCATATCCCCATGCTAGCACTGATATCTTTTGTGAGCCCATGCAGAAAGTGGAAGAGGTATAAATTAAAAGCCAACTTAGACTGTATTAACCAGCTCCCTTCATCATGCTGTTTTTGTACAGAAGCACCCATGGATTTGACCTTGACCACATCTCCTTTAGGGAAAACAGACTATTTTTTCTAAAGATAGCACAAAAAAGAAGTAAGCCATTAATACCACATCATGTCTCACCCACATCTTCTCCTGATGGGAACAGAAGGTAGCTTTTGTTTATTTAGTGTGTAACCAGTGAAGGCTGAGTGTGACTTGAACCCTATTTCTCAAATATACACTTTGTACCTGAAGGGATCCCTAATATATAGAAACACTGAAAGAAGAAACAGGAAACCAGGTACAGTGGGGCAAACGGACTCAAACTCAAAACTCATACATAGTGCTCAACAGGAGTGCTGCCAGCTTTTCCACCGCCCTAGGCGGTGGAAGGTCCCGCCCCGAAATGCCGCCCCCCACAGAGGCGGCGGAAGGTCTCGCCGCCGAAATACCGCCGCAGTCGCCGCCCCCCAAATCGCAGCGCCCTAGGCGACCGCCTAGGTCGCCTAATGGGTTGTGCCAGCCCTGGTGCTCAACAGAAATTGTATAGTAGTGTATATCTGTATTGCAGCTCCAGCTCTGAAACGGTTTACAGTACTTATGCATTTTAGCCTTGATCTAACTCCCACCTGAAGACAATAAATAGACTAGTTGGATTAGGTCCTTCTTTATTCTGCAGATTGCAACTTGCCATTTTTTTCCTTTTCTTAGGCTACAGAGTATGTGAAAGACATGGCAGATCATGAGTTTTTAATGCTTTATTTCTTGCCCTTATGGAGTAATTCTCACTTCCCCTTTTCATCTCTCATATTCCTTTCGTGCTGAAAGAGTCCCTTCCAGCAAGGCTAGTGTAAATTTCAAGTCTTCTGAGCATTGTGTTTGAATGTAAATAATTTGAGTTTTGAGATATGGGTTTTCAGTATAATTTTCCCTCTTGCATTAGGAAAGTGCCTTTTATAATATCTTATTTATACCCTTTGTGACTGTATGAATTATATCCCTCTAATCTCCACAAGTCAGTTCTTTCCATTGTCATAGCAACACCTGGATAGGATCAGCAGCAAACTTCTCTATTTGCGGAACCCTTCAATTAATGACAAGCTAATGACAACAATAGACATTGTCTCTCCCACTAGCCTCCCAGGTACAAGAAGACCTCCATACCTTATCAGAAATGACAGAGTCCTAAAACGAGGAGGGAGCAGTGGTCAAAAACATTTATCTCTTGAGCCAGCATGCCAGCCTTAGAACTATCCTATAGTATGCCCATTGCATGTGAGCAATCTGCAACTCAAGTTCTAAGCCAGAACACCACAGTACTTCAGCAGCATAGAGGCCGAAAAGGGCCCAAATCAGAATGTCAATGTTTAGAGAGGAACATAGAGCGTCAAGGTAAACAACACTCTAAGCATTCCCCACCAAGAGCTCAACTGTTGTCCTTGACCAGGAGTGCACACAAAAGAAAACACTAAAAAAGGTTTTATTTAATGTAGACCAGGGCAGAGTAATATGTCTCTAAAGTAATTTCAAAGTGAAAAAGAAAGCAATAAGCACAGTGGTTGGTAGATTAGAGACTGTGGGAATAAGTGTGCTCAGAGCAAAGCCTTCTTATCCAAATGAAGAGAAATGAGGAAAAAGCAGTAAGGACAGAAGTGCCATAGTGTAGCCAGATCTATTTTGACTCAGCTTATTTTCCCCATCACTGAGAAGGGGCAGCTATGCCATCAATCACAGTCAGATCATTTTTTCCCTGTTAAATAGACAACTTGTCAGGCAGGTAACTAAATGTATGTTATGCTTCAACAATGCCACTTAGGAAAAGAATCGACACACTGAGTGTGACTTTCACAATACAACGATTCATTACTAAAAGATGGTTGTGGCTGCAAATAAAGCTCTGAGGGCAATTTCCCAACAGCCATTCACCAGAGTCAACATCAGTTGAACTTTAGTAGAATGGAAAAAATGTTAACTTCACAAAAAATATAGCTGATTGAAATACAGCCTCCCCAGGAAGCTGAATACTCCCAGGCTAAAATATTTAGCTTATAGGAATATAGTATCATAATTTTAAGGAAATAACTTGATGAAATTGATCTGGGTTCCAATACACGACAAAACTTCAGAAGAAATCTAAGCTTAAACAATGGAATTTCATTACAAAGAATTCCACACTGTAAAATGAAAATATCAGTTTTGTTTTTTTTTTAAACACAGGCCTTCTAAGATGGGACAGATAATAAACAATTTGGTGTAGGCGGAAAACATTTTTCTTTAGTTAGTTTGACTCTGGACTCATTGATTAAGCTCAGAACTTCATTGAGGGTTTTGTCATATTCTTCCACTGGTGACCCATATGCTAAAATGTCATCCATAAAAAATTATAGTCCCATTTATGTTCTTTAGCAGCTCTGTTAAAACTTGGAAAACTTCAAAAGCGCTGGTAAACTTTGAAAACAAAATCTCCCAAATGGCGTAAATAATGTAGTAAGTTTAGCACACTCTTTGACTAAAGGAATTTGGCAGACCACTTGAATCACCTAGCTTGAAGAATACAGTAGCTCCTGTGACTTTAGGGACAAAGTCTTACTATGTTAGAAGGATATATTTTTTTCTCACTACTGCTTCAGCTAGCCTTTTTAAGATCCACATAGGTTTGTATTTTCCCATTTTCTTCTTGGTAACCAGGAAGGTATTACAGAAGCCGTTTGGTTACTGGCTTGATGAAATCTAATCATAGAATAAACCACCAGTTTTGAGGGATTGTCTGTCCTATTCTTTGCAGTTTGCCCTGTTTGAGCATTCTCAATATTGCCCCTCCAGTGACCATGGTCACAGGCTCACTTACAGTTTATGTCTTATGTTTCTTAAAGCCCATGCTTCAGGGCTTCAAATGGCCAACTTCAGGAGTCAGGAAGGGATTCCCCTCAAATATGTTCTGGGGGAAGGGAGGCTGGTCTCTTCCCTTTGAAGCACCAGAGATAGCCACAACGGAGATAGGCCACAGCTCTGAGATGGCACCGAACATTCTGTATCTCAGGTGTTTGGCTGGCTGGTTCTTGTTCACATGCCCAGGGTCTAGCTGATCACCCTGAAGGAAGGAATTGTTCCCTTGGTCAGATTGGCAGTTATCTTGGAGGTTTTTTACCTTCCTTTGCTGCATGTGGCTCTGTGTTACTTGCTAAGATTATCTGGGTGTATTTTTCAAGTAATTATTTCCTGGCCATTACTGGTGCACCTCAGTCACTTGTATTCTCTCCCTGTGGCACATAATACTTTAGTCTCATGGGGGGCTCTGTAATACTTTGGTCTAAGTTTGATTGTTGGGTTTAGTGTATTGGTGCTGGGTAGCCTGCAATATACAGGAAGTCAGACTAGATAATCTGGTGGTCCCATTCTAGGCTTTACCTTTATGACTACTTTATTGTTTTAATATTTTTTCCACAAACTGTCATAGCAGTGGGCAAAATACACAAAATTACACCTTTTCATAAAGCTAAACTATTTGTTCATGGTGTAAGATCATTATCACTTATGAGCCAAGTTCTGAAGTCTTCAGTAAGTTTTTACCCTGAAAAGAGCAATGCAAAGCAGTATGAATGGGGATGGGGTTAATGATCTGGTCCCGTAAAGTGTTACATCTTCGTATATTTGCCTGGAATATTTCCTAAGCAAGGACCAAAAAGGTATTTGCATGTTACCTTCTGAGCTTTCTGTAATCCAGACATCTGCAGGTACCACGACAACAAAAGTTAATTACAGGCATTTTAGCTGACGCTTACATACATCTTTGAAGTGATTCTTCTTAGTTAATATTTTCATTTGTCTACATTTGCCATGCATAATGGAAGATGCCTCCATAAATTCTTATTTGAAAATTTCACTTATATGATTATACTGTCTAGCTCCACCCACTTTCCTTCCACTTTTGAAATCTGTAAAACCTCCAGCAGTAAGTCTACTATGGTGGTGTTCTGAAAACTGTGTTAAAATTGTGATCACTTTAAATTCTATGGGGTTTTCCTGGTCCTGCTTGCAGGCTGGGAGCTCAGTAGGGAAGCACAAGATCAAAGTTAATTCAGACAGCCAGACAGCCTAAATTATGGTGGGGTGAGTTGTGCCTCTCCGTTTTTACAGAGCAGCCTGCTTTCTCTCTCTCTGTTTTGGGTTCTTGTGTATTATCATTTTGGATTCTAAGACAAAGTAGTGTTACTTTTCAACCTTAAAGCAAAAATATTTGTATGTTTTTATTTAATTTTGCTGTTTGTACGTTGTGAATATAACATGAGTAGAATGTCAGTGTGGCACATACTATTCATGCACGTACTGTTCTAAGCCCAGTCTACATCTGTACATAACAAGTCTCTGCTTTCAAATCCAAAACCTAGTTTTTGTGAACAAACAGAATGCACAATTTAAAAAAATCTACCAGTAGTGTTTTACATCACAGTGCTTTACATCACAGTAGGGGGTGGGGGTGGGGAATGAAGTAGTATCTTCCAAATAACCAGAAATTAAACCAGATGTGAGTTAACCAGATGTGAGCGCCCTTGGACAAAGCTGTTTAGGAGTCAACATTTGCTGACTTGGACTTCATTGAAAAGCTTCAGTCTTAAACTGGAATAAAAAATGTGCCATTTGTTAAAGGCAATAGGCATCAGTCATTGTAAAAGTCCTTTTTAAGTGGTTTATTTATGCAGCTATGAGGAGGATTTTTGCACTGATTGTAACTGAAGTGGTGAGCTCAGAGGAATGTATTTGTTCCATAACATCCCTCTGCAGGAAATAGGAGGGAACAATGTGTAGTAATGCAAATTTTCTTTTGAATCTTACAAATCCCTTGCTGCAGGGATTTTATTTTTAAGGGTCTCTTTTAACATTTGCTGCTCTACTGGATAAATTGTATGTCATCATGACAGGATTTTTCTATGCTAGAGCACAAGCTGATTTTATAGGTAAATCACTTATATATTTTTTTCTGACACAAACACTAAACCAATACTATGTAGTTGTAAGTTACAAAAAACACCACCAAAACTGCTTTGGTGGTGGTGGTAAGTAGCTAATTGGCTAAGTGTTAGAGATGAGTCTATGAAGATTTTTAATTATACAATGCATTGTCATGTGTCCTGCTAAAAGTGTGGCTAGTCAAATGTCCACACAAAATTTTAGGGTTAAATAGATAAGCTATAGTAAATGCATGCCAATGAATGTATCTGGGTTACCCAGAGGATTAAAGTACATTATTTACTATTCAGACATGTTCACACCCTGAATTCCACCAGAGGGCAAGATTCAATTACAAAAATATGGCTGTCTTCTGCAGCATAGGTGATATGAAAGGCAAAGAAAGCCCTAACAAAAACATTTTTCAGCTTTTCCAAGGTTTGCAAAGCTTTCTGCCTATATAAACAAAATATAACACTGGTCAAGGATAGATGGGAAAGAAATTGATGAAACTGAGGACAAACAAAAAGATTTGGTCTGAAAGTCAAACAATGCCTACTATGGGTACAGTAATATTTTACCTACTTACATGAGAACAGATTTCAAAACTACAAATATTAAACTTTCATTACCTGCTTTAATCACAAAAGATTCCAGAGCACTTTAAAGACAGTGCATTACAGAGCTGCCTGTGCAGTTTGCATTGTAATTTTTTCAACAAGTTGCTCTTAAAAGCATACAAGCCAAAATTTTCAAAAGCGCTGAACAGCTAACAGCTCCTGGTTAGGTGCTGAAATGAAGCGGCCAGATTTCCGAAAGATCTCAGCACTCAGAAATGTCCACTGTTTGCAGAATAAAAAGAAAAATAAAACCTCATGTACATCAATTTTAACATCTTTAGAAAGCTGTTGAAACAATCTGTTAGCTGAAGAACTGCACTGAAATAACATTTGTGCTTACTTTATGACTTAGTTCACATATTTGTTTATTTTTAAATTAGATATATGCATGTTTTTCCAACTTTTGCCATTCAGGAAATTACTGATAACATTGAAAAAGATGAGTGTCAGAGAAACAGAGTACAGAATATATCTGAATTGTATTTAAGCATTTGACAGAGTGCTTCATGAAATTGAGTGAATAGCAACTCTCCAACTATTCACATTTTCTCCAACTTTGATACAGTATTGAGCATTTCATAAGACATCAGTCCTTCTGTGGCCCACGTTTCTGTGTCAGGCCCCCAATAGCTTATTGTTTGATTGTCAAAGCATTCTATTCTTAGGACCATCAGTGATAGAATCATAGGACTGGAAGGGACCTCGAGAGGTCATCTAGTCCAGTTCCCTATCTGACAGGTGTTTGTCTAACCTGCTATTAAAAATCTTCAATGATAGAGATTTCACAACCTCCCTAGGCAATTTATTAAGTGCTTAACTACTCTGAGAGTTAAGAAGCTTTTCCTAATGTCCAACCTAAACCACCCTTGCTGCAATTTAAACCCATTGCTTCTTGTCCTACCCTCAGAAGTCAAGGAGAACATTTTTTCTCCCTCCTCCTTGTAACAACCTTGTATGTACTTGACAATTGTTATGTCTACTATCCGTCTTCTCTTCTCCAGACTAAACAATCCCATTTTTTTCAGTCTTCCCTCATAGGGCATGTTTGCTAGATCTTTAATCATTTTTGCAATGATCCATGTTCCTTAATCTGAGAACCACTGTGCCTGAGTCAACCTTTTGCCTCTGAACATTCTCCATGGGCCTGATCCAACTCCCATTTAAGTCAATAGCAAGTAGTCTGGGCCCTGACAGTGCCCTCAGACTAAATTACTGTAAACAGATCTTCTTTTGCGCACATCATGCTTGAAAGTTCCTTTCCTAAAAAGTGTCACAGTATGTACCTCTAGAAATTGATTTTGTCAATCAGTGTTGAGGTTATTCCTAGAAGAAGGTCACTTTGGGGGGTGGTACTTTCAAGGACACAGATATTGAAGAAGGCATTGATCACCAGCTTAGAAGCGCTCTTTATACACGCAGGAAATTTTGCATAACTAGATTTTAGTATGGTCAGTTCACCAATATGTCCAAAAATACTGGTTTTATTGAGGGGCACCCACAAGTCTAACATCATAGATATACCCTACTTTACATCATCAACTAACTTGCTTAAATATTTATAGTAAGAATACCCAAATTAACTTCCAATGCCTAACTGAAATACTTTCACATTCTTCAACTGCCCTCTGAAAAACCTGAACAAGAAGTGTCACTACAATCTATATCAGATATTTTTTAGATACTCTGTGCAACTGCTTCCTATGGAGAGATATCAAAGTATGTGTCATGATTGTCAGTCCTATAATATTTTCCAGTTAGTGTTTCAGGATACCCATAAATCCTCCTTATGAGTATAGCAAATTTCATTTCCTCACATAACTGTAAACTCATGAATTCAATAAATTTCATTACGGTAAAACTGACTCTCCAGCGGCTTGTTCCCTGCTAAGTGACTGGCAGCAAGTGTTTAATGACTTCATTATTTTACTGTTACAGAGTACAATATGTCATCCCAACACTAAAATATACAGGATACATCATTAACAGCTCTGTCCTGATTTTGAGCAGAAGCATGAACTATAAGTAACAAATATACACATTAAGTACATGGCCTAATGAAAGTGGCAGGCTTCACACTGTATTTGTGTTCCTCATCCAGCATCTAGAAATAACATGTGCTACCTAGAAATAACGTGTTCTGGCATTTAACTACCTTCATCAATAGTATTGAAATTCAGCCTACAGGCTCCAAGATCTAATGCTGCACATGCATGAAAATGGAGTTTTGCATCTTGCGATCTGTATTCTCCATCATGGTCACAAACAGCTCAATATCATGCTAATTTCAGGTAGCCCTCAAAACTCTGGCAAGTCCTTGGTTGGATATAGTTGAAATTCCTCCTCACACTCTTATATATGCTACTGTACAACACATTGAAAACAACACTCAGTGGAAAACAGAACAAGTTTCCAGTGTTAATGCATGGATTGTCAATCAGATAATGCTGACAATGACCACAGCAATAATAGCGTGACCAAGGATAAAAATTTATACAGGATATCAATCTTCATATCTTAGGACATAAGCCAACCACTAATTGCAGAGGGATGGGATAAAGCTTCCTCGGAGATGTTTTATTGCATAATTATCTGTCTCCTTTGAAGATGACTGCTAGAGACAGAACAACAACCTGCCCTAGATGGACTATTGGTCCATCTAGTATGGCAATTTGTAAGTTCCCATGATTAAAGTAAGATTTGAACTTAATGGCACTTTAAATCTAGATCCCACTGAGTTACTTTTCAACCAAACTCTTTCTCAAACAGCTAAATTTGCAGCACAGACCTTCAAATTAGGGATGTAAATTGGGTTGCATAAAATAGGAACCAATACAAAGCTAATCTTTCTGGAGAATGAATTTTATTTTATTTTATTTTGGTGTGGGATTTTTCCATTCCACATCCTGGGCATATTTAGCCTAAGCAGAATGGGTTAAACACAGTACAGTAAAAACAAAAATTGTTCTTGTTTCCAACCTAGCAGGGCAGAATAATTTATATGACTTGCTTTTTTTAAAAATATCACTGATTTAAATTAGTTTGATGCTTTAATTTATGCCATTGCAAACTTTAGATTAAAGTTTATAATGAATTTATAATGAACAAAAAACAAAAACCTGCTAGGATATCTTATTTTAATTTTACAAAACTGCTATAGGTAAAAAACAAATATTTCAACATTTAGCCTGTGATCCTGTGAACACTTAAGAAGGTACATAACTTTACTCACATGAGTACTCTTGTTGACTTCAATAGCAGTCATGTGCTTACAGCTAATCATGTGCAGAAATATTTGCAAAATCAGAGTCCACGTTTATTTTTATTAAAAACTTTTTAGTTGAAGCAAAATAGATTTTATGCAAAGTAAAATAAAGTGTTAACAACTAAAAGTTACTTAGAGTTTCAATATTTTAAACAAAGTTATTGTAAACTTTTTAATATTTAAGCTCCGAAGAGCACAAGTTCCATTGACTTCTAACTGACAACCTGGATGGAGTACAGCCTGGTTGAAGATTTCCAGCTTATATTGAACTTCCACAAGACAATTACACCTCTACCCCAATATAACACGACCCGATATAACACGGGTTCGCATATAGTGCGGTAATCCTGGGGCTCCGGCAGCGGGGCTCGGGCGGTGCTTTAAAGGGCCCGGGGCTCCAGCTGCTGCAGGGAGCCCTGGGCCCTTTAAATCACCGCTGGAGCCCTGCCGCTGCTACCCCGGGGCTGCGGCAGCGGGGCTCGGCCAGCGATTTAAAGGGCTCAGGGCTCGGGCTTCTTCAGGGAGCCCCAGGCCCTTTAAATTACCGCTGGAGCCCTGCCACCGCTATCCTGGAGCTGCGGCAGCGGGGCTCGGCCGGCGATTTAAAGGGCCCGGGCTCCCCGCAGCAGCCGGAGCCCGGGGATCTTTAAATCACCACTGGAGCCCTGCCGCCTCTACCCCAATATAACGGGGTTTTACCTATAACGTGGTAGGGATTTTTGGCACCCAAGGACTGCGTTATATCGGGGTAGAGGTGTATCAGAAAATGATGCATTGGTTGCAAATATAGCACGGGCTATTTGCTTATCAATGTTGTGTGTGACTTTGTGTTGTTTTCGCAGTCAGGATGTTCATGAGGACCTGAACTGGTCCTTTTCATCAGAGACGAATATTTTAAGTGTGAAAGTTCTTTAAGATTTTTTCTATTATCTAACAACAAACTCCACTAGCAATTACAACACTAAACAAGTAAACACAAAACATCCACAGTAGCAGCATATGGCTATACAATGGGGAGGAAGTAAAAGACTAGAATATGAAAAATAAAATAGATCTGATTACTTTTTAAAAACCTATTCAAATAAAAATATTTTGTATTGATTAAAAACAAATCAAGGTTATTTGTCTAAAACTACTACCTAGGTTAGCAGATGCAAGAAGTCTGGATAGTTTGGCTAAGGCTCAGAATCAATATGTGAACTTGTGTGTCCTTATCTTAGCCCACCTTCTGAACCTGCCAAGATATGCTCTTCCTAATTTGTACATTGTAGATATGATGAGATTGAAACATGAACAGATATGGCCTGCAGAGAGGAGATTCTCAGAAGATAATGGAGTGCAGCAAATGAAAAGTGTGTAATAACTTCTTTAGCTGACAAACTAGGGAAAAAATATTTACTAAAAATGAGGGGTGAAATCCTCCCCACTGAGGTTGGTGGCAAAATTCCCATTTTAAATTTCCCTCTTTATCTGGCATTTCTTTGTCTCCTGTTCCCTGCCATTACACTACCTAAAATTTGAAACAAATAAAATAAATTGTACTATAATAAAGACTACAATTATGGGTTATTCTTCAGTGAGTTTTTGCATTTTCCCCACTTTGGGAGAAGTTAAACTATAAATAACAAAGAAATGAATAAAAATAAATGAAGGAAATATTCAAAATCCTCAAATTGGATTATCATAGTCAAGAATCTCTACATTGTATGAATTTAGTTTTGGGGGCATGGATCAGCATTCACATCACACTCCCCGTCAGTACCCTGCCTGGTCCGGGCAAGCTAATAGTCCAACCAGCAGACCAAATTCAGTGATGAATCCTGGTCACGTGCCACCTGAGGTACATTGCTCATACACTAGGAAGAAGAATTTAGCTCTAGCTAGAGAAAAATAATTAATGCAGTTGTTTCTTATATATGAGGTCCTAACAAGACCCTGGAATACGCTGTCTGCTTCTATGTTGTAGGCAGGATATTCCTGAGGTAAACTACAAGAAAAATGAATGGTTTTACCATTGGTGACACTAGAAGTGTGAGAGAGATGGGCTCCATTATAATAATAATCGGAACTCTAAACCACCTCTAGATTTAGAGTAGTTTATTTTTGCACATGCACAGTGTTATTTGCATCCATGCCAGAGACAAACTGCAATGCCATTTAAAACAGAATGATTTACGGAAAAAGAACTCAAGCTACTGTCTACTGATGCAAGAAAAATCTGTGTCAAACTATTGCCTTCAAGGTCCATTCCTGTAGGTAGTGCTAAACTATCTCAGTCACAGATCATCAAATGTAGTTTGGTATTACCCAGAGGCTTTCACAATTTTCTGAACCAGTTTTGCCCATCTTGACCTATCGCTTTCCTGTCCATTGCCACTGCCACTGCATAGATTGTGATCAGGAACAGACAGCCCTCCCAGCCTCAAAGTCTTGACCCCATTCTCTGACACATGTAATGCCTCAGTGTGCATCTCAGGAAATCAGCTACTCCTCAAGGTATGTGTGCATATGCCAAAGCTCATCTTCAGTGGCACATATGGACGTGCATTGCATGTTAATGCTCATAATGGACTGGAAAGCAAGGGTGGGATTTTCAAAGCTGCCTGAGAGAAATTGATGGGAAGGGTATCCTGGTAGCATAAGCAGCTTTGAAATTCTCAGAGTAGGACTGTCAACACTAACAAATTATCTCCCAAAATTTTCTGAGATCTTTTGTGGAGTTGAGTCTTCTACATGAATCCCAGTTTCATTACCGCCTCAGTGAACTGAAGTAACTTGCTCATGTATTTTCTTATAAAATATGACAAAAGTGTGGTTAATGCATCTGGCTTATTTGATATTAGCTATATTCTGAATGTACCAACCCCCCCCCCCCCCCCCCAAAAACCCACCCTCTTTCCCTTCCCTTAGACTGCTAACACTAACCGCTCTTGAGGCAGTTCCCAAGTTATTCTCACAGGGCCATATCTCTGCCCTGCATCCTTATTGTAAAATGCCATCTTAAGGCGTTCTAGTTTTAAACACTTATATGCACAAGATCGAGTCCATATAGCGTATTTACTATTTTATTTTTTAATTAGGCCAGTACTTATCGCACTAGGAAACAGCTAGCCACTTCCTTCTGCACACCCCATACTGATCCAGGTTCCTTACAACATGGATAATGGCCACTTAGAAACTTTCCATACATTTAAAAAGATTTGATTACTATTACTATTACTATTAAAATATCCTGTATTTTTCTGTTTCTGGGTATTTCTTTTCATCTATTTAATCGATTTCAGCAAAGAAAGAAAGATCCAATGTTTGAAGAACATATGGGGTTTTACAGAGATGAAAAAAATATAATATAACTAAAGGCTTTTTTTTGGCCCCAAATGCCTAACTTACAAAAGCCTTTTGGGAGCATGAACCTAGGGAAAAAGACGACTTGCAGTTACACAGTCAATTTTTCCCATTTTCCACTAGTTTACTAAGGAAAGCATAGAATTGTAAAAATTCATTTCTAGGAGTTAGAAGAGGCTTTTACTGAATTCTCTTAGACTTTGAAGGGCACACTTGGCAGTGCTTGAGATAAAGATTAAAATGGCATAGACCTTATTATACAGAAGTGGCTTTAGATACAACAACGGCCTTCTGGAAGCTGAAGCAATCAACACATGTCAGACAACTAAATCAAAGATATACTTGCTGATAAATAAAAGGAGATCTGTGGGTAAATCAGTGTTTTTCCTTTATTTAAAGTAATTCAGTGCTAACTCTAGTGATAGCCTATGGAGCACTGCAGCAGGATTGCAAATATTTTGATACAGTATATGGGTATCAATGGACAGTAGCTACAACAGTGTTGGAATTTTCATTCCTCTTTACGATAATCATGCAACTACTATACTAAAAGGAAAGTCACAACATCAGAGGAAACCACTCCTTATAATATATATAGTTGACTTTTCCTTTAAAATAATTGGAAGCTGCTGAGAAAGAAGAGTTTTCAAATTTCACAGCTGATGTGGTTGAGATTGTGATCTTTCATAATGGGGAAATAGACATATATAGCATGATGGCATGACCTATCAGAGAGGAAAGGAGAGGAGAGGAGAGAAGAGAGAGAGAGAAAAGAGCCAGTAGCCAAGTAATAAAGAGCACAGCAAAGAAAGAGTTCAATTTATCCTAATTGCCAATCATAGAGCTCAGCATTAGTCACAATACACCCTTCCTGGCCAGCTTGTGTGCTTCCTTTTAATTCTCACCCAGTCACCCAATTAGCACCTTATTAACTACTCACACAGGGCTTCTACTTTCAGACAAGTCCACCGTAGCTTATAACTCATTATGTACATAAACACCATTGCATCCTATAGTCCTGCTTCAGGTATGAAATAGATTCTAGTGAATAGCAGCCTGTAAACAGATCCTGCAATGGATTTTAGCTTGAAGGACTACCATTACTTCCTGTAATTTACAGTAAACATATTAATGGACATTTGAAATATAAGGCAACATCCTATTTTAATAGGTATATTACATTACATACATACATCTCAACTAATCAGTAGCATTACATTTCATATTGTTCCCTATTCTTGGCACCTATAGATCTGCATTTTGGCTCTCATCTAATGTATTGCTTCCAAAGGGCCAGATCTTCCATTGGTGTAAAGAAGCATAGCTCTAATGGTTTCAATGGAACAATTTAAATTTTCTCCAACTGAAAATGTAGCCCAAATTCTCTTTTGAATATCAGCTATTTTGAAACAAAATATGAAAATATCTTACAGATCCTCATGTCCTGAATGCTCACTGGGAGTTAATACCCTTCATCATGAACTGTTTATCCACTTGTGGGCCAAATTAATGGTGCACTGGGTAATCAAGGATTTTGGGGGAGCATCCAGGAGAAGGGTGATTTTCTATCACCATAACATTTGACTGGGATCTAGTCCCCAGCCAAAGGTGACAAGAATAGTGGGTCTGGTGTGCAAGGGTGCATTATGCAACCAGGAAACAAGGAGAAACGGGGGGTAGTGTGGCTATTTCTTGGGGAGGTATTTTTCTCTCACCACATTGGACCCAAGCCTCAGTTTGCAAGAAAGGCCAGGTGTTAGCAGCTGATATAATGGGATATAAATATTTAACTAAGACTCCAAAAATAAAATAGAAATAGCAGCTTCCAAGTTTATATATATATATCTATATAATTTAAAACAAATGCACAGGACTTTTTAAAATCTCAGCAGAGCAATCATAAGCTCTTCTCACAAAAAATACACTTAAATGTATTTGTGTGTTTTTTATTTTAATTAAAATGATCTCCTCCTGATCCAGCTGTTGGTGGATGCCAGCTTGTGAAATAATTAGAAACCCCATGGAACACAAGTAGTATTCCAGTCCAGAACAAAGTTGTAAACAATTTCGGAAACAAATCTTGTAGCTATTGAAGTCCGCTGTACCTTTCCCTTCTACTTCACTGGGAGCAGGATTTGGCACTTCCTGTTTAGTTCCGATTAAAACATCAGTGGAGGAAATGTATTTTTGCAGCACATGAGGTGTTTTCAGGCAGGTTGATGCACAGTTCCCTGTTTAGAGATGTAAACATCTAGGACAAAAGGAATGCAGTAGCTCCACATCACTCTATCCATGGATCTGTGAAAATATCTGATTGAGCCCATAAACAGCATAATTAAACTGGGCCAAATCTTTCAAGTCCTTGCTCAGAGCCTGTGACAGAATACACCTTTTTATGCACACCCTACACACTATTATAAAAATGTTTGTAAGGTATCATTTGAAAACTCAATTTGCTGGTCAGTATTGTCCTGATAAAATATGTGGGGCAACATTGTATGTGAAGTTTTAAGATTCCCCTATATGGTGTTATTAACACATGTTCCAAATCCCACAGTCCTGCCTAAAGAGAAATTTGCAAAGAAGCCAATCCTAAACAAAAGAATGTGTGCTCTGCTTAATTTGCATTTAAACAGTAAACGGAGTCATCAAGTAAGGAGCGAAACAAAGAAAGCTCAAACAGGTGAGAAAAGCCAGCAGGGGTCATCCTTCCACATAGACGCTGTCTTCTAGTGCCCAGCTGGAAATGTGTTTCAAGAGACGTACCGAAACTATAAAAAGGAGGGCAAACACCCTAAGGCACCTCTCTTTCTCTGCCCATTGCATTGACTACACCTAAAAGAGACAAAGGAAGTATTCATTAGACACTGAGGGAAGGGTCGTGACCTGAGAGTTTTGTCAGTAATCTGCTGGAGCATATGGTGAGAAACTTTGCTCAGTCTAATATAGTTTGTTAAGTTAGGCATTAGTAAAATTTTATCTATTTTTCTTGTAACCATTTCTGACTTTTGTGCCTCATTGCTTGTACTCGCTTAAATGCTATCCTTTGATGTTAATAAACTTCTCTTCCTGTTTTATCTAATCTATTGTGTTTAAACTAAAGTGTTTGAAGGACTATTTGAGATGCATATTATTCTCTTTAAAAAATAACAGAATTAAAATACTACTATGGCCCAGGAGAGGACTTACATTCTGGTGAAAATACGAGATTGGGAGTGTGTTGGGGTCACCTTGCAGTATAAGCAAGGTTGGTGAGAGCCAGAGCGTAACCCAAGTGTGGCTGGCAGGCTGCAGTTGCACACACAGATACTCAGGGTGTGGCTTGCATGCTTGAAGGCTGTTTGTGGGCAGCCCAGATGGTAGCTACTTCAGCAAGACATTGTACGGTATGGAAGGTTTCAGGGCAGGGGTGACACAGCCCCCAGCTGGTCTAGACTGTACCCTGGGATGTCACAGAGCACTATGCAGCACTCCACATCCACTAAAGCAGGGAAGACAAATTTTGGATCCGTCTGGGAAACACAGATATGAAGAGAGATGGCTCTGTGCCATCCTCTCCTCTAAGCCTCCATGAGACTCCAGATCTGCAGATGGGGAGGGTAACAGAAGTGGAGGGTGAGGAGGCTGGTTGTGCTCTACCCAACCCCTCCCACCGCCCCACCCCTCCCACCTCCATGCCTGCTGAAAATTCCATGTACAAATTATTCCTCAGACTGCATTATCTTACATTTACTCCCCCTTCATATTATGGAGCCACTTCTGAGGAAGAGATGCAGCCATGATCAGTGGGGTCCCTGGAGCTTGGCTGCTGCTTGTAGGAGTAGCAGGGAGAAAATAGGCACCACTGAATGGCCCTTGCCTTGAGATCCACATTGATCTTGGGGGACCTACAGGTTTAGCTGCGGTTTAGCTCTGTGCTCAAAGGACTTTTCCCTTCCCACTCCCATGATCAGAGACACTCAATGCACAAAGGGACAGGAGGCAGGACCCCATTATGTTTTGGCAAGCGGAGCTGGCTATCCACACAGTATAATCTGTATGCCACAAACTGTGCTCTGCCTTAGATAGCATGATTCCACTCTGGTTTTGGTGTGTTACTGTGCCCAATGATACCATTTAGCCTTTAGGTTGAGAATGTGCTTCTGTGACCCAGCCATCAGGCTAATGAGGAGCAAGGATGGACCAGGCCTCAGGCCTTCTCCTACTACTCATGGGATGCTAACACTAATGGCAGCTCTAACATGGAATTGTGGCTCTAACTCTCCAGAGTAATGGTAAGTGGAGAGTTCTTTGTGGCATATCCACGCTTGTACACTGAAGCAAATCTAGACACAGCCTGCCCTACAATGCTGCAGTAACAAGAGTTACCTAGGATCAGGTCCTACATACTCAAGAATAATATTATCTCTATATCCTAGTTTTGCATAGAGTGAGTATTTTTCCACATCTTTAGGCATTTTCAAAAATGTCATGACTTTGGGCCATGTTACCAGGAGTCAATTCCAGCATTACTTGGCCGCCTAGTGACAAATCCTCTCATTTAAATTCTAACAGAGAGAATGGATTAAGATCTTTATGTTCACAAAGCCAAACAAATATTTAATTCCAAATTTCATAACATCTCTCACATGAATGATTTATTGGAGATAGGAATTAATATAAGAAAAACAACAAAAGGATGGACATCACCTGTAGCTCAAAGGAAACATTCTGGCTACTTCATATAAATAGATTGCAATGGCTAGCCAGAGACAGACAGTCCTGTTGGACTCTTAATATCTTTTTAATAATTTACTACAATAATAAAATACAGCTTTGAGATCAATGATAAGAAGATAGTAAGGTGAATTACCAGCATCAGCAAGAGAAATTAACATCACTATATTCACTATAATCAAACAAACATTTAGGACTGTGGATCAGATTTACAAAGGTATTTAGGCCCCTAAAGATGTTATGATTTTCAAGGAGAGATAGGCACCTAACTCACATAGGTGCTCTAGTAAATCCAATTAGACACCTGTCCGTATCTGTAGGTATCTAAGTAAATGAGGCCCTGCTTCATATATGCAGTCTTCCCTTCCCTTCCCGCCCCCCACCCTGTTGATGAAATTTGGTGGCACTCTTTGTAAATTTTTAGAAACCTATGAACAGATGAAGATAATGGTTTAGAATAGCAGTGTCACAGCACTTGTATCTGCTATCACCATCCTATAATAATCAAATGATACACAGGAAACTTATGGCACATTCATATTGCCTGACAAAGTCCCCCAATACCAAAGTTACCAGAAAGAAATCAAATAGGATATACCACTCACAAAATTTTAAATACTGCCATTTGGAAGCAAGATTTTTGAAAGTCAATTACTATGGCTTTTGTTTTCCAACTGGTTGCCACGAGATTGCCACTGATTTCAGTGGGATTTTGCCAAGGGCACCTGGGTCAGACCCTACAGAACAAACTGCAAGATTGCGTATTAGCAATATCATAGAATGGATTACTACCTGAAATTACAACATGAAGTATGCAACAGCTGTTTGCAGCCCACTGTAGCTCTTAAACTGCTTTAGTGGTTCTACCATCATGGATGAGAGTACTGAAAAAAAATGTACCCTGTTTGGCAAGGGTGGTCTGATGAAGTAAGATGTTCTGAGTCTTGTGGGACCTTGAGCTAGCCATCAAGATTGGATCTTTCAGCTAGGACACAATGCATTTCCCACTGATTCTGTACCACAGAACTACATCTTCTGAATCAGAATGTATACAACTCATGTTATCAACCTCCTGGATACTACCATGCCTCCGTAATAAACACAATAAGTTATTTAGTTGTAAAAACATCTGGACATATCTTCTCAGTGCCACACCCCAGGATGCTTTAGGCAACTAGCCAAAGCTCAAATACATTTTCCTCCATGGTTCATTAATTAAGAATTAAATATATTAGTTCTTCCCTCCTCACAAAAAGGATGTACAAAATGAAGTTCCTTTGAACATTAGGTATTGGCTCTTTAAAAAGTATAATTAATTCTTACTGTATATTTTGTTAAAGGAACTATCACTCAATGTAATCTTAATAAAAAGGAATGGAATATTGCCAGTCTGTAGCAGGACTTCTTATGATTAGTGTTCATTTGATAATTAACAAGATGGCACAGGTTCTTCATTCTTTACATACTTATCTTGTCAGGTCTCAAAACATACTACGTGGTGAATGTGAGACTTGGCATACCCGCCGTATTTTCATTCAGTCTGATGCTTGCTGCATGAGAAATAGAAGCTCTCACAGATGGTCAGTTTGCTGTTCTTCTCCCATAAGGGCACAAAAATGCCCCAGATTTTAATACAATTGTATTCATAACAAAATAAAAGAAACCATATTCTGTATTAGTGAAACTGACAAACATAAAAATCCCTCATCTTGATTTAATTTCTCCATTTAAAATCTTAGAACCAAATTCCAGCCGTCAAACAAGCACACACAGAACTCTCACTGGCTTCAATACATATCCAGTTTGAATCACTCAGGGAACAATTTGGATCTTGATGTTATTGTAACAATTGCTATTCAGAAAAATATAATCAAAACTAACAAAAAAATGAGAATTTGCAAACCAAACTACAAACCATTTTAAGTGTTTCACACAACTTTTCAACACTTCACAATATATTGTGACCTTTCGCTAAATTTGTATCCTTACAAAAAAGTCACGTTTATTACACAAGTGTTTTGGAATGGCTGTATTTTTGGTTTGAAGCATGTAATTTATTTCTTGCTTTACACACTTCTGCAGTCTTCAGATAACTTAAATATTAGCTAATGAGTAGAAAAAAAAATTAAAAGTAATCCAATAGAGGACCCAATCTTTTGTGCCAATGGAAATTGTGACTGAGTCAGAGTTGAAGATCAGGCCCCTAAGTAGATAAAGAGGAGAGTAAATGTCAGTGTTTAGAAAACAGCAACAGTACTTTCTTGCAGATATATTTATGTAATCCAAACACAGGGAGTCTATGTAGCACCTACAGTCTCCGGTGTTGTGTGATCCAGAACACTAGTACATTCGTAAACCCAAAGGAAACATGCTCATGAATTGTCATAAACAACTCAAACAGCTAAAGGAATGCCTTTTCTATTCTCCAGAGCTGTGCTGTGGATCCTCAGATTTAAAGGGACAGAGGGCTGGTGAGACAGAGGGCTGAAAGTATCAAGCTCTGACATTTTATTCAGTTTTAGACTAATCATTTCATGTAGCTCCCCTATTATTATATATCTGAGCACATTACAGTCTTTAGTACATTTATCCTCAATTCCTCTGTGGTAGAGAAGTACTATTATCCCCATTTTAAAGATGTGAACTAAGACACAGCGAGATTAAGGGACTTGTTCTCACAGGAAATATGTACTGGGGCAGGGAATTACCCCAGGACTCAAGAGTTCTAGGCTAGCACCTTAAATCACTGGACATCTCCAAGTAAGCTACAATGTGCACAGTATTACAATCTATAACAGTTAAACTTATGTGATCTTGTCCCTCCCCACACCCCTTATTTGTGTCTGCAGCCAGGGTAGACAGCTGCTAGGGCTAAGGATCCAAAGCCTTCCAATGTCTATGGGCCTGTGGCAACCACATCATGCAGACTGCCCCAGGATCCCAGGGTTTCCAGACTCCTGGGCCACCTGACTCCCCAGGCTTCCTGATTCCCACAGTCTGGGGAGCCAGCTGCCCCCAAAGTCTGGAAAGCATATGTCACAGTCCAGGGCAACTACACCTGTACTGCCCCATTCATGATTCCTCAAGGGCACACACTGTAAGCTCTCAGCTCCCAGCCATCACCTCTCTTGGGTGGAGAGCTGAGTCTCACTCCCTCCTGACTGGGGTTTTCCAGGCTGCACAGTTCCCTGCTTATACTGTGATATCCCCAGAAAAGAAGACTGCCTAAAAGGCCAACATCTGCACTTTGCTTTTTCTCCAGAGACTGTGACCGGTGTATTGCCGCAGTTATAGGTTACCATACAGCCCTTTCTAAGGGCTTGTCTACACTGGCAATTTACAGCACTGCAATTTTCTGGCTCAGGGATGTGGAAAAACACACCCTGAGTGGAGCAAGTTTCAACGCTGTAAAGTGCCAGTGTAAACAGTGCACCAGCACTGGGAGCCGCTCTCCCAGCGCTGATAGCTACACCTCTCATGGAGGTGGATTTTTTAGAGCGCTGGGAGAGCTCTAGCCAGTGTAGACTAACCCTAAGAAAGCACATTACATTTCTCCTCTAGAGAGGTTACATGCAATCCTGGCCCACAATACAATGGACCCCAAAGATACCTACACTTAATTCAATAAGATCTCCCAAAGATATACAGGAAATTACCATATCTGTCACATTCTGGGTCAATCAGCAGTTGTCAGTTTCAGTCCCAGTAACCAGAGGCGGCAGCAGTGAAACTGACACGCATCATATCAATGTTTGTTAGAAGCTACCAGGATCCTGGGGAGCATATTTAGTTTGTGTTGTGTTTCTGAAAGGGAATTTTTATGGACTTCCCATTTTGTAGGAAATTTTAAAAAATAGTTTTAGTTACAAATTAGAAGGTAAATACATTTTAATGTCAAAATGTCCTGATCAATGGAAATTTGAGTTTCAACCAGCTCTACTTATACATGAGAACATTCTGCTCCTGGCCCTGTCCAGAGATTGAGAGGACCTACCACCCTGGATAATGAAGACAGATGACCTTATTGGGAGAATAAGGGGTAATTCTTCAAGATAATGGGATAGATACTCAGCTCCTCTGCTGGGTGTTCACATGGTATATGGCCCCCATTACCATAGCATATGAGAGCCTAACAATCTAGAACATATTTATCCTCACAACGCAGATGTGAGGTGGTACTTCCCTATTTATTCCCATTTTAAAGGCACAAAAAGACTTGCACAAGACACACAGAAAATCTCTAGAAGGCCAAGGAATTGAACTAAGGTCTCCCAACTGTCTAGTGCCTTACCCACGGGGCTTTCCTTTTGCTACATACAGTGATACTGACTTACTCTGGTTGAGAACCGGGCCCTATATATTGCCAACGCTTCCAACTAATGCCATTTTAGCCATTGCTGGGGCCAGTATCCCCAGGACTCCTCCAGCCTACATCATTTCTACTGAGAAGCCTAAAAAAAAAAAATCAACTCGCCTTTGAATGGTGACCTCACCCACTTCCCTGCTTCCTGGGAAAGAACAGTCAATCAGAGCTGTTCCAGGAAGGCATCAGCTCTCTGTCCTCAGGAGTTGGAGAAGATTTGGGAGGAGGTGAGAGAGGAAGCATGCAAACCCTTTTCACAACAGTTGAAGGAAGACGGGAGGAGGGAGCAGAAAAAGCCCAGCCATAAAGAGTAGCTCTGCTCCTCCTTCCCTCCTTGGGTACTCTCTGCTCCTCCCCTCTCCAGTGTTGCAATACAAGGTGTGAGAGGACAGATGTGTGAAGATCCCCAGGAGCTGCCCTCCTCCCCAGGCCTGGAAGGGAGTGAAGAACCTCTACAGTTACAGGACCAGCAGACGTGTGCTGGGATGCAAGGGGTTACAGAGTTGATTTAGGAGCTGAGGCAGAAAATTAACTGATATAGGAGTGCAATGGCTAAAATCTCATTTCTCATTATAAAAGCAGCAACACTAAACTGTCACACACGCTGGGGAGGAGGAAGGGAGTTCAGAAGTCTGTTAAAAAGAACATTTAATCTTTTAAAAACAAATCTCATTATTTTGGGTCTAATCTCATTTTGTTTTTTACTCATGTTTTCATTTTTAAACATTTGGAGTTATCAGTACTGAATGATATCCATCCATACTATATGCGATGCCAACCACAGTATTTACTCTTGCATTTATTCAAGCATTTTTATTTCACCCTGGGGGTGGGGGAGGGAAGGGAGAGGGAGAGGGAGAGAACGAATATGCTACTGAAAATTTGTGCAACTTAACCATGACAGTAATACCTAGCACAAGTAAAACACAGGTAAAGTGCTGGCATTCCATTTAATTACGTAGAAAGACAGTGTCTACTCTGTTTGAAGTGATTGTCAAGTATGGAAATTTCAATCTACCTTCAGACATAACAGTGAAAAATGAGTTTCACTTGGGAAAATTATTTGCAGTGCAGGTCTCTTCCCACTTTGATCAAATTTTGCAAATTCGCCATCATTTTGCAGTCATTTTTGTAAATTATCACATCTGTTCTGCAGATTTGTCCATCATCTACCTATATATTTTTAGTGTGCCAAACACTATGGTAGCTAGGCAAAAAATGCAAATGGCCCTATGTGATGCTTTATGATTGAATATGACCATTTAGATCACTGATATTGCCACTGTTATACAACTGCAACAAATCTTGTACAAAGTATGTCATGTAAGGTATTGATGGAAAAGTTATGATTTGCTAAGTATGGCTATTCTGTTTATATGCAAATATCATTTTTGTATTTGAAGTTATGAATATTGGCTATGTAGTGGCATCATACATGTGTTCCTGTGGGTAACACCCACCAGATAAGATTTACCTCAAGGCTAGACAGCTATGTGTTGATGGCCCATTAAGGACACTTCACTCTAACAGTGGGCCATAGAAGAAACGCATCCCACCCCGTAAGCCTTCCTGTGGATTCCTCAGCAAGAATATGGGCATTGGCTACCCCTGAGAGTCAAAGGATGCAAGGACATATGATATGCTCAGGTGAACCGAGACTCCATCTTGGTCCAGTAACTTTCCATACACATGGGCTGTGAGATGTGTTTAAGACAGTAAAATTCCAGGCACATGGCAGAGGATATAAAAGACCCCTGAAACATCTCCACCTTGCCTCTTCCCTGCCCTGATTGTCTGGATTATGGATTTACAATAAAAAGGAGCATTTTGAACTATAAACGGAGGGCCTTCCAATCTTTTGGAAGATACCAGAGAGACTTTACAAGCCTGTGGTTTATTCTATCATTGTTACAAACCTGATATAAGGAGTTTCCAATTATTTGTAGGTATATGATCTATTAACTATTATTAACTCTCTTCTTCTTGCATTTTATTATTAAACCTTTAGATTTTGGTTACTAAAGGATTGACAGTAGTGTGATTATTGGATAAGATCTGAGTTATATATTGACCTGTCTAAGTGGCTGATCTCATGGGGATTAGAAGAACCCTAAATTTGATGAAATTGGACACTGAGTGGTTACTGAAAACCAATGTCCGGGTGGTGAGACAAGGGCTGGAATGCCTAAGGAGACTGCATCTTTTTGTAAACCAGTGTGGTGAGATGGAAGTTTACTTTTGCTACTGGCTTGGTATAATTTACTGATAGAGTAACCACCAATTTACAGTGAGTTTGCCCTATTTCTCAGCAGTCCTGAATCTGGTATTCTCAGCTGTGACCCACTGAGGCATGGTGCCACACTGGACAGACCAAGGCCTGAACAAAGAATGTGGAGGGGCAGGATCCCATGAGTCTTATTTCTTTGAGGGGAATAGGATATGCCAGTCAGAAGGGCATCACTTCTGGGACAGTTTAGGCAAACATGCATCTTGCATTGTTCTCTGAATGAAGGAAGACATTGCTGTCCTGTGCTAGGGAGTTCTGCGACCAGGCGTCCTTCTCAGAGAATGCCATATCTCAGCTAGAACAAGTTTAATCCCAAATACCATGACCTGTGGCATCCTTGTTGATCATAGAATTCTTGGAGTAGTTCAGATTGAGGAACTGACACAAAATATCCCATTTTCTTATTCAAGCCAACAAGGAGCTTAAATTAGGTAGTTTCCCTTTTGGTGCTAACCATCCCTTTTAAGAGACTGGGTATCTAAAGATTAATAAACTAGTTTGGCCCACGTGTAGGACTGAGTATTTTCAAAAGAGGTAATAGCAATTTAAGTGCATAAACTAAAAACTCAAATGCACTTTTTTTTTTTTTAAAGTGATGTGTATGAATTTGCTGATGAAAGCAAGACTAAAACTCTGGCTAAAGCCAAGAATGCTGCCTGTTAGGCCCTGAGCCAGCAACAATATCAATTTTAGCAAACTAATTTTCAATAGAGTTCTGCCTTGTGTTGTATTTAGTCTGATGCTTGGCACATTAGAGCAGTTTTCAATAGAATTTTTTCCTTTTCCCCTTATTAGCCATTATCTATAATGCCTGCTAAAGTCTATATTAAGTCTGTTGTGGTCAAAAAGATAATAAGTAATTATCTATTTTGAAGAATGACAAGAAAACTCTTTACCTTGACTTTTTTCTATATATGTATTATTTTGTAATTTATGCACTGTCCTCATAAATATGTAAGAAGCTGCCAAAAACCTGATGATAAACTGTTTATCAGGAAATGAAATGCAATAAAATTATTAGTTTGGGGGGTTTCCTACTGAATAGATGATCAAATTCCTAGTCAACATGTGTACCTGTTTTGGATACTCATTATAAGCACATGTAAATTAAAATCACAGTAGTTTATGTTTTAGATATCTAACAATTAACCATGGTGTACAACAATAAGATGACTTATACTGGTGAATTGTAAGGGGAAAGCTTTGTTAAAGCTTCAATAAAACAAGATGTCAAAAAGGTGGTTTGAGAAAGGTGTTGAAATATGACCTGTGATTCATGCTATGCCTTATTCCGATTGCTAGCCTAGAAATAAAATAGAAAAATAAAACAAAGGTTTTGTTTCCTTGTTTGTGGGAAAGGAAAATCAATTAGTATTTCTTATTCTACAAAACGTATAATATATTGCTGGTGTTTTGTTTCAAATTAAAACAGGGCTAGAAAGGCATGAAGGAAGATGATGTTTCATCAGCACACAAATAATAGTTCTTTCAAAAATCAAAGTAGGGCAGTTTGAAGCAAGATTTCATAGCTTTAATATCTTAAATGTGTTTGGTCCTTAGGGTCAGAGGACCATATTATTTTATGAGTAACCTGATATGAAAAGGGCATAGAGCCAAAAGCCACAGGGGAGTCAAACAATATGAAAGTTTGAATCTCAACTTACAGGCCAAGAGTTAGTATGTTATTAAAAGAGCTCTAATACAACTATATACTTTGGGAAAAAAATAAACTAAGACAACTTAAGTCTCAAATTTTCCCAAAATTAGATTAGATCTCAGGTTCTGTAAAGGAATTTAGCCAACTAAAAAGCTATTACTTACTGTACCCATATCAGATGTGAAGAATTGCCAGCAGAAGATTGAGGTGTTTCCAAATATGTGGGCACTTCATAAGAAGGGCAAAAAAATACCCACCTAATATAATAAAGTAGTACAACCTTTTTCAACTTCAGCACTATCGTCATAATAATAAGAGGGTCTTTTAATTATATTTTTCACTGTTCTTTTGAAGTCCCTGAAAGTTCACACCTTTGGCACAGTTGCAACCTCAAAGAATTTGGTCCCGTGAGAGAGTGAAACAAAAACCTAGGTTTCATTATTTGTTTAATTCCATTTTTGGTGGGTACCTGCATCTTGGATTAAACTCTTTTCAAAGGTTTTTCATGACAACAACATAGCCCCAGTGCTGGTGAGTCCACAACCACAGCAGTGCCTGGACACATTCCAGAATACTACCTCCTTTCCTACCTGGTTTAAATGAGGAGCTTTTCCCTTGCTTGAGACCCTCAAGCACTATCCCTCAGATCCTGGTGACCATAATGGCGCAAAGGACAAAGCTCTTTGGTAGTATGTTACTGTCTTCTACAAAGCACGTGTAAAGTTTAATCCACATTGGTTAGCAGTCTGAGAAATGTCATTATGGCTATATGAACAGGAAGTAATAGCATAGTAATGCTTTGCTTCACACAAAAGAACCTGAATAAAACACTGTATTCAGGCACTAACTCAAAACATTTAATCACATGGAAATTAATCCAAATTCCTCAGACCTAAAGAAATGGTGGGTTAAAGTATTCAAATACTATTCACACAGGTGATGGTTGCAGTGTGATTAGTTGTTTAATGATGTGATAGACTAAGCTTTTTTTTCTGTATTGATATAAAACAAGTGATTTGTTCTTTTAGTATATTCTTTTACTTGGTACTACTATTTTACACATTAAATTCATTAGGTTGTCCAAAATTCTGTAGCAAAAACAAGTAAAAATTGATAAACTGTATTTTTTTGTTGCTAAACTTAGTTAAATATGTGTTAAATCAGATTGTTTAAATTAATCGTTAGCCCCTACACATTCCATCTTGAGCATCTTGCTGAGTCCATTTTGAGCTTCCAAGTGTAATTAATGGCTACTAACATAATTAAATAAAAGAAAATAGAATTATAAACCTCATAAAATAAATGACTGGCTAATAGACCATATTGGAAGGGATGCACTCTTCAAATGAACAGGTGCAGACAAGAGCTACTAGGATGATCCAAGGAACGGAAAGCCTACCTTATGAGAGGTTTCCGAGTGGTAGCCGTGTTAGTCTGTATCAGCAAAAACAACGAGGAGTCCTTGTGGCACCTTAGAGACTAACAAATTTATTTGGGCATAAGCTTTCATGGGCTAGAACCCACTTCATCAGATGCATGGAGTGAAAAATACAGGAGCAGGTATAAATACGTGAAAGGATGGGGGTGCTTTACCAAGTGTGAGGTCAGTCTAACGAGATAAATCAATTAACAGCAGGATACCAAGGGAGAAAAAATAACTATTGAAGTGGTAAGAGAGTGGCCCATTTAAGGAGCTTGGTTTGTTTAGCCTAAGCTAAAGAAGGCTGAGGGGAGATATGATTACTCTCTATAAATTCACCAGGGGGATAAATACCAGGGAGGGAGCGGAGTTATTTAAGTTAAGCGCCAATATGGACACAAGAAAAAATGGACATCAACTGACTATCAATAAATTTAGGCTTGATATTAGGCGAAGGTTTCTAACTATCATGGGAGTGAAATTCTGGAACAGCTTTCCAATGGGAGCATTGAGGCCAAAAGACTTAACTAGTTTCTAGACTGAGTTTCATAAGTTTATGGAGAAGATGGTATGATGTGCCTACCTACAATGGCATGTAGCCAATCTGTGACTGCAAGCAGCCAATATCTCCAATGGCTGGCAATGAGACACTGATGGGGAGAGCTCTGAGTTACTACAGAGAATTACTTCCCAGATATCTGCCTAGTTGGTCTTGCCCACATGCTGAGGGTCTAACTGATTGCCATATTTGGGATCAGGAAGGAATCTTCTCCATGGTCAGATGGCAGAGCCCCTGTTTTTTTTTTCCACCTTCCTCTGCAGCATGGGGCATGGGTCACTAGTGTAAGTGGTGGATTCTCTGTAACTTAAAGTCTTTAAACCATGATTTGAGGACTTCAGTAGCTCAGCCAAAGGTTAGACATCTATTACAGGAGGGGGGGGGTGAGTTTCTATGGCCTGCAATGTGCAGTAGGTCAGACTAGATGATCGTGATGGTCCCTTCTGACCTTAAAGGCTATGAGTCTTTTTATTCATATTCTTATACCTAACACTCATCAAGACTATCACCATTTTACAGATTGCCACACTAAGGATGTGTCTACACTGCAATCAGTGGTGTGACTGAAGCATACATAGAGATAGCTCAAATAACTGTGTAGCTGCAGCTACATGGGTGGCAGCACATACTAGTTTCTCTGTATGTGCCCAGGATCTCAGATAGGATTGTACTCAGGCAGCCAGCATATGCCATCACATCTACACTATTGTTACTTGAGCTAGCTAGATCAAAGCTATCTTGGGTATCCCCACACATGCTTCCAATCACACCTTTTGAGTGCAGTGCAAGCAGCTTGAGAAGTTAACTGATTTATCTAAGTTCACACAGCAAGTCCATAGCAGTGCTGGGAACAGAATCCAGTTCTCCTCACCCTTAGTCGCAGGCCCTATTGCACACCCTTCCAGTTCTCATGTCTCTAGCTTCCAGTAGAGTAAGCTGCTAGCATCCAGTCCCTTGATAGGAAAATATTCATTTTCCCCCTATCACTTATTGTCCTATATGTTTTTGTTTTGTTATATTGTTTTTAACAAGGACACTTTCAGTACAGATAAAAACAAACTAAACTATGCAAAAAGATCAGCAGAGTAAGTGGTTAATTCTATTAATGAGAGTTAGAGGAGTCTGAAAAGATCAGGTGGTAGTCCTCTGCCTGAGCAAATTCTTAATGGCTTTGTTTCATGTTCTGATAACTTCACGGAATAAATGCCCTGTGAATTACTTCACTACAGCTATTCCAGACAGCATACATGTTTCCTACTTCTCAGTGTTTAAAGCTGCTCTCTCGATCATTGATATTTCCAGATCACTTGCTTTACATCTTACTCTCTGCCATAACTAATTTCAGCACATCTGATGTATAGTTCAACATTCTGGCAAGCTGATGCAATTTAAAGAAAATTAAAATTTGATTTTATGGTGCCATTTTGTGTTTAAGACTGATTTAAAAACTCAGCATGAAGCAAATTTTGTATTTTATTTCCTGCTTCTTATACTTTTTTGTTCTTTCAAGATTACATCCCTATTCTGACATGGACACATCACCCTAAGGCCAACATTCCCTTCCTAGTAAAGTTCATTAGCTGAATATCAGCAAATAATCCTTGCTTTTTAGAATAATCAAAGACTGCAAGAAGTGTTCAGCCAACCTACTTCTGCAATAATATTTTATTGTCTTTTTTGAAATGCCAAGATCATACATATTTTTTTTATTATATCACTAAACCATGTATTTCAGTTCAGTCAGAGGTTTAAACATTACATATACCAGATTGTATTTCACTCTGTGTTGCAAACACCACTATATTATGGTGCAGCTGTCAGAAAAAGGAAAATAAAATGGTGCACTGGATATAAAACCCAAACTAAAATACTGCATAGTACAAAAACAAACAAACCCAGATCTGGTAAATTGCAATTAACATTGTGATTTTGATATCCAGTCTAACTACAGCGATGCCGAACAGGGTTTTCTTAAGCTAAATTCAGAACAGAACTATGTGTTGCAAATAAGTTCGAACATTTTTCAAAAATCTTTTTTTGTATATATTATCTTTCAACCCAGAGTGCCCCTAACACTCTTAAAAACTTTGCAAACTTGTATGAGGAATGACTTTCCCTCCCTGAAATACACTCATCTCTTGGGAGAAACACTCAGCGCTTGTCTACATTTGAAGTGCTACAGCACTACAGCTGCAATGCCACAGCTACACCAATGTAGCACTTCAATGTAGACACTACTTATGCTGACAGGAGGGGTTCTCCCATTGCTGTAGTTAATCCACCTCCCCAAGAGGTCTTCCATCAACCTAGCATGGTCTACACTGAAGTTTAGGTCAGCTTAATTACATCGCTACGGGTTGTGGATTTTTCACACCCCTGAGCAATCTAGTTATGCTGATGTAAATTCCCAGTGTAGACTAGCCCTCAACATTACATGTTAATCTAGTAGGGGAAGCAAGAAATACTGTGTCTAACAAACTGTAAGGAGAACTTATTTAAGCAGAATGCAACTACAAAAGCAGCCATTAAATAGCCAACATTTGCCACACAGGTACCAAAGATTTTTCTTATTTTAAATTGAAGGAACATTTGTTGTGATCTCAAATACTACCATGTGGTGTCCTGCTGGCAAATGCTGATCTTGTTAGCAGGTTCTATAGTTAGGTTGGAAATAGTCTGGACATCAGGGTTAAAACCTCTTAGTAGCAAGAAGTACTAGTAGATATTAATGATCTCAAGTGATCAAGATTTGGTGTCATCTGAGTCAAAAGATGTAGTACAATGCCCCTTAACATCATACTGGGACACCGGTTCAGTACTGACTGAGAAGGAAGCGAACAACATTGGGTATGGCCTTCACTACTGCTGGGAGCAAGTCTCACAGCCCAGGTTGACAACTTATGCCAGCAGGGCTGGGGCTAGTGTGCTAAAAATAGCAATATGGGGCTGGAGGCCCCATAGCTGGGGCTGCAGCTCAGGCTCTGAAAACTGGGGGGGGGGGGAAGAGAGAGGGGCTTCAGAGCCCAGGCTCCAGCCAAGCCTGAATGTCAAAGCAATATCTACACAACTATTATTCACTATTTTAACATCTACACTCTACCCCTGACTCCACTAGCTCAAGCCTTTCAACTCAGGCGACAAGACTTGCTCCTAGCAGTTGCTTAGGCATATCTGTACTGAATTACCAAGATGAAATCCTACAGCATCCCGGTGATTTTGAGATTTGCAGGCAGTTTCACCCCACAGTTATATGGATACACATGTTGTATGCTAGGTCAATTCATAACAGCCTATAAAAACTTTAAATGCCTCAATTTAACAGGATGCTGGCAACAATTTGTTGTGATCTGGATTTTTTAAGGAACTCTGGGTTTTTATAGAAACAGTTAGGATAGTTCATTCTCAGAAATATGATACCAGCAAATAAAGTGTTGAGGAAGTTTTTGTCCAAGGGAAAAATACACTTCATTCTCTTAATACATCTTAATAAGTTAAAGCAATCTTGATTAGATCATTTTATTTGCGGTACTGAACCATAGTAGTGATATACATGATCTTTCACGTAACTGGGAGATAAACAAAATATGCTCCAAGATGTTATTAGCAATGCTTGTCATACAACCATGCATCTTCTGGAAATCATTGTTTCATGGCTGCAAGCAAGGTATTGCTATATGGCACATGATAGCCCCTACAACACATTTTTCACCAGTTTGTATGTGCATTACAATATCCAACTTCCCAAGCTGGAGATTGTCTTGTAAGCTCATGCCTCTGCTTTTAAGAAGCCTTCTGGATTTTCTTTGGAGACCCACTTATATCATAGTCCATCCCTTTCAGATAATATGAAGCACTGAACTACCACTGGAATATATTGGAGAGTCAACTGGACCCAAGAATGGAGACACATTCCATCAGTATTTGAGCATTAATATCATATCAATGTAGGTACAACACCTGACCATTCACACAGCCCTGTAGGGAAAGAAACATTTTTCCCACAACAATAGTACTAGAAATATCACAACTTTCTGTGTAAGACAATCCTTAACTGTTCTAGAGCACAGTGCAATTGTGCAGAGAGGGAGGGAGGCGAAAGTGGTTTTCAACATCACTCATCCTTCCCAGATCCTGGGACCATCCTGCAATACAAGTTAGACCAGCCAAAGAGTCACCTTAACTACACCTCTACCTCGATATAACACTGTCCTCGGGAGCCAAAAAATCTTACCGCGATATAGGTGAAACCGCGTTATATTGAACTTGCTTTGATCCACCGGAGTGCGCAGCCCCGCCCCCTCGGAGCACTGCTTTACCGCATTATATCCAAATTTGTGTTATATCGGGTCGCGTTATATCGAGGTAGTGGTGTATTACTAACATGTAATGCCCCCGTAGGCGTAATTACATTAATGAAGGGCACCACACCACAGTGCAGTCTAGATATGACTGCTTTGGCCCCTATTAAGCCCCCAAAACAATGCCTTGTGCTGTGGGGAGCAGGTGGAATTGATCTAGTTACATTACCTTTTGACACCTGCAGATGCAATAAACCAGGGAAACTCCAGCTGTCCTTTTAGCACAGATTTCATTGCCTAGGTAGTTTAATAGGACTCAAGGATACATCACTTTGTATGTGAAATCTGGGCAAACAAACCCAGCATAGCCTAGACATCATGGCAACTGGCATATTCAAATACACCCACAGAACTTATACATTATAGCTATATTCACAGACAAAAGAATTTATTTAAATGTTTAGCTGATCAATGTTTGTGATCATCAATAAACTGAATTTCCTATTTTTCTTTATTTAAAGCTAATGATTAAAAGGTTGCAAAGTCAAGTATTCTAAAATTAGGAAATGCCAGAAAAAAACACGCCCATGCATCATAATTTGGCTAGCTTGAGCACATGCTTTATGATACTTTTTTTTCATCCTTTTAAATCCTTAACTTTGTATGTTCTAATTTTTATGGTTTAATTTATTGATGAGAGCAACCTTAACCAAGGTTAAATGATTTTTGTTGGTTTATGAATTTCTTTAAGGTTTTTTTTTAATAGAAACAAAACATTTTACATATGTATGTGTGCTATTTAAATAATAGAGCACTTACAACAAATTTGCTGTCCTTGGTGTATTTTATTGCTATTGTTATCCTTGTGAAGCTCCGTATTTCACCACTCAGTGCCATGTTGACTAATATATTGCAAGTAATTAAACTGTATTCAAACAAAACATTTTATGCAACTTCAGTTTTACTGCTGTTTCTAAATTACCTTTTTTGTTTTTAATTGTGAAACAGAAAACTCAGTTGGGATTCATACCTATAATTTCCCAGCTTTATTTAAAAAAGGTAAAAAGCATCCAGAAATCCACAGCCCACAATTGGTAAGAAACATATAAACTATATCCAGGAAGAGGAGCTAGGATGTTGTATCTTATTTTCATGTAGCAATTACCCTTTGAAAAGAAAGTAACTTATCCCAGTGCAAATCCACAGGATGACAGCAGGGGGCTTATCCCAACCCAGTCTCCTTTCATTACAGGTCATCCTGGGACCCTTCTTTGTAATTATGTCATGGTCTTTTGAGATAACACAGTTACCAAAGGCAGCCATTGTCATGACAAATCAGGGCAGTAGTGATGTCCCCCCAACAATAGCGCAATGGTAAACAAAATAAAGTGGGCAGACTCCTAAACTGCACTCCATATTCCCCAAATGAGAAGTGGGTAAACAGAATTTACCCTTGACTACACTACTGCTCTCAAGTGTACAAATTAACTGGAGGGAGGGAGTGCTGAATGGCTGATTATCTCTGATGTCACAATGTTACTGAAGGGTTTCTTCAGGTATGTTAGCAACAAGAAGAAAGTCAAAGAAAGTGGGGGCCCCTTACTGAATGAGGGAGGCAACCGAGTATCAGAGGATGTGGAAAAAGCTCATGTACTCAATGCTTTTTTTGCCTCTGTCTTCACAAACAAGGTCAGCTCCCAGACTGCTGCACTGGGCAGCACAGTATGGGGAGGAGGTGACCAGCCCTCTGTGGAGAAAGAAGTGGTTCGGGACTATTCAGAAAAACTGGATGAGCACAAGTCCATGGGGCTGGATGCGCTGCATCCGAGGGTGCTAAAGGAGTTGGCGGATGTGATTGCAGAGTCATTGGCCATTATCTTTGAAAACTCATGGTGATCGGGGGAGGTCCCAGATGACTGGAAAAAGGCTAATGTAGAGCCCATCTTTAAAAAAGAGAAGGAGGAGGATCCGGGGAACTACAGGCCAGTCAGCCTCACCTCAGTCCCTGGATAAATCATGGAGCAGGTCCTCAAGGAATCAATTATGAAACACTTAGAGGAGAGGAAAGTGATCAGGAACAGTCAGCATGGATTCACCAAGGGCAAATCATGCCTGACTAACCTAATTGCCTTCATGAGGAGATAACTGGGTCTGTGGATGAGGGGAAAGCAGTGGATGTGTTATTCCTTGACATTAGCAAAGCTTTTGATACTGTCTCCCACAGTATTCTTGCCAGCAAGTTAAAGAAGTATGGGCTGGATGAATGCACTATAAGGTGGATAGAAAGCTGGCTAGATCATCGGGCTCAAGGGTAGTGATCAATGGCTCCATGTCTAGTTGGCAGCCGGTATCAAGCGGAGTGCCCCAAGGATCGGTCCTGGGGCCGGTTTTGTTCAATATCTTCATTAATGATCTGGAGGATGGCGTGGACTGCACTCTCAGCAAGTTTGCAGATGACACTAAACTGGGAGGAGTGGTAGATACGATGGAGGGTAGGGATAGGATACAGAAGGACCTAGAAAAATTAGAGGATTGGGCCAAAAGAAACCTGATGAGGTTCAACAAGGACAAGGGCAGAGTCCTGCACTTAGGACAGAAGAATCCCATTCACTGTTACAGACTAGAGACTGAATGGCTAGGAAGCAGTTCTGCAGAAAAGGACCTAGGGGTTACAGTCGATGAGAAGCTGGATATGAGTCAACAGTATGCCCTTGTTGCCAAGAAGGCTAACAGCATTTGGGCCTGTATAAGTAGAGGCATTGCCAGCAGATTGAGGGACGTGATCATTCCCCTCTATTCGACATTGGTGAGGCCTCATCAGGAGTACTGTGTCCAGTTTTGGGCCCCACATTACAAGAAGGATGTGGAAAAATTGGAAAGAGTCCAGCAAAGGGCAACAAAAATGATTAGGGGGCTGGAGCACATGACTTATGAGGAGAGGCTCAGGGAACTGGGATTGTTTAGTCTGCAGAAGAGAAGAATGAGGGGGGATTTAATAGCTGCTTTCAACTACCTGAAAGTGGGTTCCAAAGAGGATGGATCTAGACTGTTCTCAGTGGTACCAGATGACAGAACAAGGAGCAATGGTCTCAAGTTGCAGTGGGGGAGGTTTAGGTTGGATATTAGGGAAAACTTTTTCACTAGGAGGGTGGTGAAGCTCTGGAATGGGTTACCTAGGTAGGTGGTGGAATCTCCTTCCTTAGAGGTTTTTAAGGTCAGGCTTGACAAAGCCCTGGCTTGGATGATTTATTGGGAATTGGTCCTGCTTTGAGCAGGGGGTTGGACTAGATGACCTCCTGAGGTCCCTTCCAACCCTGATATTCTATAATTCTATGATTCCAACCAGTGAAATTATCCGGCAGTTGCGCGATACCATGTGCTCTATATTAGTAATAAGAAAATATTCAGCTCCATGTATGGCTTTCAGATATGGATTATAAAGAGCCACCACAACATTGAAGGTTACTTTGTACATGCATTTATGTGAATAATAAAAAAGAAAATACATGCTAACAAAGCAAATGCCTTTTTAAGCTCACTGGATGCATTCAACAAGCAGCACCCAGATAGGATGTTTGTCATAAGTCAACAGAAATACTTCTGCTGCAGGAATAATGACCCTTTTTATATCCTCTTTATAAGATGAGAAAGTCAACTTTGTTCATAAGCTTTCTGAGAGCATTCATGTTTAAGCCTCTACTGAAAAAAGCTGCAGTATAAAAACAGAAAATATATCATTTGTATAAGTAAAAACAGAAATAATATGTTTTATGATGTATTGATATCTAACAACAAACAAGAGGAAAGGAGGACAGGTTTCTCACTTTGTTCATTAAGTGGAGTTCTTTGAGATGTGTCCCCCTGTGGGCACTCCACCTCAGGTGCGCCTGCACCCTATGCCTTTGATCAAAGATTTTTGGTAGCTTTGCTTGTATGCCCCATACAGGCACTCCACACATCCTCATGCTCTGCACCAAGGCTATATGGGGCTGCATGGCTGAACCACCCTGAGTTCCTTCTCCGCCATAAAGTCCCGCAAGGGAGACTATGAAGCAGAGGGAAAGGAGGTCATCGAGCATTCCCATAGGGGGATGCATCTAAAAAGAACTCCAGTTACTACACAAAGTGAACTCCAGTTACTACACAAGCAGCATCCCAGTATGTGCTCCACTTCAGGTGACTCCCAAGCAATATCCCCCTAAGGAGCTGGGAAGTTCAGAGCAAAGTCCAGTACAGGAGAGAGAACTGTGTTGCCCACAGCTGCAGCTAATCTAACCACAGGCACCAAAGCATAATGATTAGATAAAGTATGAACAGAGGACCAAGATGCCAATCTACAGACATCTGCTACTGGTATATCCTACAGTATGCTACCACTCTTGAAGGGGGTTGAACAGAAGTTCCATCATAACAGATCTTAATACATAGAATCATATGACTGGAAGGGATCTTGAGAGATCTTCTAGTCCAGTCCCCTGCACTCAAGTCAGGACTAAGTATTACCCATTCTAGATAACCCCGACAGGTGATTGTCTAATCTGCTCTTAAAAACCTCAAATCCAGATATTCACTTTGATAATCTTTGTTTTGAAATTGCTAAGCACTTGTATCCATTGTAGACAGAAACTAGTAGACTAGGAGATCTTCTAAATGGTTTGGTCCTCTGTAGATACAAGGCTAATGGCCTCTTGACATCTATGGTATGGAATATGACCTTGAGCAGTTTGATGTGGTTTTGGGGGGAAAGAAACAGAAGATGAATGGTTTCATGAATATGAAATTCTGAGAATGGGTGCATAGACATACTTTCTGATTAATACTATCAATGGGGGTGGGGGAGGGATCTGCCATTAAAGACTCCAGTTCGCCTAACCTTTGGGCAGAAGCGATAGCTACCAGGAAGGCTGACTTCATAGATAAATCAAAACAAGTAAGTAGCTAGTGTCTCAAAAGGATGTTTCAGACAGCAATTAAGAACAAGGTTGAAATCCCAGCTAGGAGTAGGATCTCTGATTTTTGGGGAGAGATCTGACAAACATCTTCAAAATCTTGTTGTGGTTGGATGAGTGAAGTGCAAAAAATCCCTTATGGATGCATGAAAAGCTCCTGTTGCAACTAAGTGTACCCTAATGGAATTCATAGAAAGACCCAATGTTTTCAATTCTGACAGGTAATCCAGTGTCCTGGGAACAGAAGACCAAGTCAGTGAAAACACAACAGTTACAAAGATAACATCTTTTCCATTTCGGTAGGTAAGTATTTCTTGTGGATGCAGTGTAGTTGTAGCCATGTCAGTCCCAGGATATTAGAGAGACAAAGTGGGTGAGGTAATATCTTTTAAATCACAAACAGAAGTTGGTCCAATAAAACATATTACCTCACCCACGTTGTCTCTCTATTTCTTGTATTTTCTAATATTTAATAATAAGAGTTGTACCTCTGATGAACAGGATATCTCTATTCAGAGAATCATCAAGGAACCATGCTTGGAGCCTCAGAATCAGTACGTTGGGGTGAAGTGTTCAACCAGCATCCTGTGTCAGTAGGAGAGGAATGAATGCAAGCTGCCATGGAGGGTGAAAGGAGCCTGATCAGATATGGATTCCAAACTTGTCTTGGCCCCGTTGATGCAATCAGTACTACCCTTGCCAGATTGTGCTGAGAACCTTTAACATTAATGGCTTTGGTGGATATACACAGAGATGCCCCCTCATCTATGAGATGATGAAAGTGTCTCCTAGGGATTGGGGATCAAGACCCCCTTTTGTGTCGGCTGCCTTAACAGATCAACCTCCAGGAATACCCAACTAAGAATATTGTGTGGAGGACTTCAAGTCAAGTTCACATTTTCAATTTAAAGAGAAATGTCTGTTGAGGGGTGTGCCATGGTGTTCTGAATACTTGAGGTAAGAAGCTGGAATGACTATCTGGTTGTCTATGCACCAATTCCAGAGTTTTATTGCCTTGGCACAGAGAGATGGGGAACGTGCTCCTCCCTGATGGTTGAATTAATACATGCATGTCATTAATTTTACTGACTTTGGTCTGATTAGATGTAGAAAGTGTAGACAAATGTTTTTGATTCCTTTCAATTTCAAAAGATTGATGTGGAGAAGCAGCTCTTGGAATGACCATTTCCTTGCACCATGTGAGGTTACATATGTGCGCCCCCCAACCAAAAAGTGAAGTGTCTGATACTATCACTATGATAGGGGGATTCTGAAAGAATGGAACACCTGCACAAGTCTTGTTCAGGTCCTTCCACCAGTTGAGCGAGTATGGAACTCACTGGGAGACCAACACTAAGTTGTGTAGACTGTGCTTGCTTGGTTTGTAAACCATTCAAAGTCAACCCTATAGACCTCAGAGATGTAATTTGGCATGCTGCACTACAAAGGCACATGAGGACGTGTCCCAGCAATTGAAGACACTCTCTTACTGCAACTTGAGGACTGTCCTGAATCCCTGAGATGAGATTCATTAATGTGAGATGTCTGCTGGATGATAGGCATGCTCTGCCTGTCACAACATACAGGGGAGTAGACACTGCAGTGGAGTCAAAATGGACCTTTTGAGATTGATTTGAAGTTCCAGGCTATGAAACAAAGAACACATTATCTTCACTGCTGCTAAGACTTCCTGATACAATTTGCCTCTGATCAACCAATCATCCACACACATGAAACTGATTACACCTAGAATACATAGGTGGGTGGAAACTATTACTAAAATCTGAATATCCTTGGGAAAGAAGATAGGTGAAAATGGAGCACCCTGCATTGGTAAGGCTTGTTCTGGATAAGAAAATAAAGAAAGCTCTTGTGTGAAAGGTGAATAGTGACATGAAAATGTGTTTTTTATAGGTTAAGAGTTGCAATCCAATCTCCTACATCTAATGAGGGAACTATTGCTGCAAGGGTCATTATCCTGAATTTCTGCTGTTTTACAAATGTGTTTGGAGAGCCAAGGTCTAAAATTGGCCTCCACCCTCCCTTCTCAGGGACTGGATTAGAACTTTCTTGACCAGTGTCTCTGCTGCTCTGGGTACAGGTACCCAAACTCAGTACCAAGTCTGTCTTAGACAGCTGACTCCTCTTGCCTTTGTGGTACCGACATCACTCAGAGTCTGCATGGAACTCTCCTTGGGACCTGCGGTCTCCATAGTCGTCTTCTGCATCAGTGACAGATTTTCTTGGAGATTTATTCCTTACCTCCTCTGGCTTAGAGGCAGCTGTCAAGGCTACCTCTACTGATGACTTCGGTCCTTAAATGTACTCAGCACCATGGTACCATCTACCTCTTTAGCGGTCTCCAGTCATGGAGATCTTGATCCAGACAGGGCACTGGGAGATCTGGGAGGTCTATTTGCAGGGGGGTGCTCAGCCATTGGATCCAAAGCTGGTCATAAAGCTTGCTCCATCTTCAGGAGTTTGAACTTGATTTTCTTATTTATTTATTTTAGCATCTATCTTGAAGGGAGTTTAGACCTTACACAAGTCCCCAGAAAGTGCATCTCCCAAACAGCAGAGCACTGAGAATGTCTGTCACTGATGGCAATCTCCCCATGGGAGGAGAGGTATCTTTTGAATCCCAGCAATCCCAGCATTCTTGAGTAATATAACAAAGAAAGACCCTTAAAAGGGGGAAAGCTCTTAACTCCTGTTTAAATGTATCCAGTAATATCTTTTCTTTCAGTTAAAGGCAAAGAAAAAAAGGGAAAAACTGCTCCAAAAACAATAGTTCTTTACACACATTATAAGGTATCTAACTAAATGCTACCTAACAAATTATAGAATACTATAGAAACAGGCACATGGGATCGGTCTCTGGCCAGAGGCTGCTGAGAAGGAACTGGGGATGGTTTGCCCACACATAGCCTCAGCATGAAACACAAAGATGTGTGGGGCACATGTACGGGCTGAACAAGCATTGCTTCAAAAAAACCTCCAATCAAAGGCACAGGTGCACTTGCAGTTGAGCATCCTCTACTTGACACTACTTGAAGGAGAACTTACGTATTTTATGTAAGTGGAGGGAGGAGGAGTAAGAGAGACTGGTTGTGTAAAAGGGGAAAGAAAAAGCCAAAAATAATTGAGACTGCAAATGGCATCTCGAGAGCTAAAATGGAAGATATGGCTTTTATGCTAATTGCTAAATTGTCAGTGGACAGCTTGTCAAGAAGTGGAGCAGGCATTACAACACCCATAAATTAAAAAAAAAGGTTTAAAAATGTATTGCTGAAGAATATTCAGTTACATAACAGTTTTTTCCCCCTTTACAAAGGAAAACAGTTCAAATAGCTTCACAATGCATAGCAATAAAACAGACTAGTGAAGGTTTTAGTAGCTCAAATCATGAGCAGACAGGATTAAAGGCTATGCTGGGAAAGCTGAATGCAAAGTTCTATTTATGTGGAAGATGTTGTCATAACTAAAAGGGAAGGGTAAAAGCCCTCCTGTGTACAATACTATAATCCCTCCTGGCCAGAGACCAGTGACCCAGAATTAGTAAAGTTTGACTACATTTATTTCAGAAGCATTTTGGCTGTAGAGCAGTGATATTAATACTTCTACCTCTCTTAGTTTCTCTGAAGTCTTCCCATTCTGTCCCTGACGGGATCAAATCACCAATAAGGTTGTCATAACTATAAAGGGAAGGGTAACAGCTCTCCTGTGTACAGTACTAAAATCCCTCCTGGCCAGAGACTCCAAAATCCTTTTACCTGTAAAGGGTTAAGAAGCTCGGGTAACCTGGCTGACACCTGACCCAAAGGACCAATAAGGGGACAAGATACTTTCAAATCTTGGTGGGGGGAAGGCTTTTGTTTGTGGTCTTTGTTTTGGGGGTTGTTCGCTCTTGGGACTAAGAGGAACCAGACATCAATCCATGCTCTCCAAATCTTTCTGAATAAGTCTCTTATATTTCAAACTTGTAAGTAACAGCCAGGCAAGGCATGTTAGTTTTATCCTTGTTTTCTCAACTTGTAAATGTTCCTTTTGCTAGAGTGTTTATCTCTGTTTGCTGTAACTTTGAACCTAAGGCTAAAGGGAGTTCCTCTGGGCTCCTTGAATTTGATTACCCTGTAAAGTTATTTTCCATCCTGATTTTACAGAGATGATTTTTACCTTTTCTTTAATTAAAAGCCTTCTTTTTAAGAATCTGATTGATTTTTCCTTGTTTTAAGATCCAAGGGGTTGGATCTGGACTCACCAGGAACTGGTGGGGGAAAGGAGGGGGGATGGTTAAATTCTCCTTGTGTTAAGATCTAAGGGTTTGGATCGGTGTTCACCAGGAAATTGGTGAAGAAGTCTCTCAAGGCTATCCAGGGAAGGGAATTAGCACATTGGGAGTGGTGGCAGCAAAAGCAGATCTAAGTTGGTAGAGAAGCTTAGAGGTTTTCATGCAGGTCCCTACATCTGTACCCTAAAGTTCAGAGTGGGGAAGGAACCTTGGCAGATGTGAATGAAGCCTAAGGGCTCTGCAGTAAGAGAGTAAGGCTCTGCCCATATTTACTGGCAAAATGGAAGATTAGAGAGCATGAGCCATGGTATCCCAGGCATCTGAAGTGTAACCAAATGAGGAGTATGATCAGGAAGTGGAAAACAGGGTGGGAATCTGACTTGGGGAAGAAGGCAACATTAAGCTGGTGGTTGCTGAAGCAGGCTAAGATTGGTGAAGAGTTCTTAGCCTGGGAGAGGGGAGCAGAATAATGGCAAGATGAAGGGAGATGGAGTCAAGGGCTGTTGGGCCAGAGTGAAAGAGGGTTTGAGAGAATGAAAACAAGGGAATAGGACCTAGGTATGTGCTGGAGATAGAGAGAACCTAGAGACACCAAAGTTGCCAGAGAGATGAATGCTCTTTAGGAGCATTCACCACTGATGGGAAGTAGGGGCCATAAGGAAGGGAGAGGTCATCTACAGTGCAGACATCTGAAACCTAGCCCATTAAGCAAAACCTCATCCACAGAAAAATTGGCTGAGCTCAACAGCATTCTAGTTGGAGGCATGTAAGTGTTGCTCTGCCCCTTTTCTCCCTAGCCGTACCTTTTTGTCTCTTCATCTCTGCATGGCTAAGAGCAGAAGAGGGGAGCCCAGTCCTTCCCTGGAGCATGAATACAGGACATCATGGTGGCTGCACAGATAGGCTCCTCAATATCTGCTCTCTAGGCTCTCCATTCTGTGGCACCCAACCACACATCAGGAGATGCCAACACAATGTTCTCCTTTTGCTCTCACATTGTGTTCCCATAGACTGAGTACATTTAGAAAAGGCTCCATAAAGACCAAGAAATCCATAATATCCCATTTCTAAGCACGAATTTGGTGGTCTGCATAAAGGGGAAAGCCTTCAACAGGATCCTGTCCAAGGGAAGTTTTGACTGGAAAGTAATTTCCTTACATTATTTTTCAAAGAAAGTGATTTTTACACCACAGGGGGGAAATGATGAAACTTGCACGCAATTTAACCACTGATGTCAGCAATAACGAAAACTAGGGCAGTCTGTTCCACAAACGGATTAGGCATTTATCCAGGACTGGAAAACTGTCAGTACTGTAAACATTTTCAAAAGCATACGCTCCACCTGGGAATCCCACAATTTTAAGGCATCTTGGCAAACAAGCTTTTTTGTTTTTAATGAATCACTTGAAAAGGTCTAGGGAACTTCTATTTTTCATAATTTGTTTTTTTTTAAAACAAGGAAATGATTAAAACATCAAAATGAATTTCAGTATACATATTGTAGAGGGCAGAGGGGAAAATTTATTTTACTACCTATATGGAATTCTAATTGCATGTTAGCAGTATACTTTCTAGATCTAGGGGAGCAGAAACAAGTATGTCTGGCATCTACTTTTACTGAATAGTCTCATATTTTCAGTTCTAGTTTCTCTATCGTTGCCCACATATGTTCACAGCAATGAAGATTTTACTTTTAGCTACATCTCACCCTCAATTATATATAAAAACAACAACAAAATACTTGCCAGTAACATTTTCACATCAGAGATAATCAGCCATTCAGCACTCACTCACTCCAGTTAATGTGTATATTTGGGGTGCAACAGAGTAGTGAATCTGCAGAAATTTGCTACTTAGGCACAAGAGTGCTGACAAAGACAGCGTGGTCTTATGCTAGGCCTACAGTACATCCTTTTCCACACATTGCTTTGTGACTCCGGCACCTGCTACATTTGCTGCCATCAACCTGTCCTACACTGGCTGGGCCAGTAGGACAGTTCTTCTTCCTGCCTACTCTTTAGTGTAGTCAGCAGCCCTTTTGATGACGAATCATCAATCTGTCCTGCATGGCACCCAATGTAGCAGGTGCCTGAGACACAAGTGCCTTTGACCCTAGTGCCTCCGTCCCTGCACAGGGACAGTAATCCTGACTGCTGAACTGGGATAAAGCAATGGAAACTCCCTCATCAACCTTTCCAGTCTAATTTTTGCCTCTTCCTGGCTTCATGCAGCATTAGCCCATACTCTTTATATGTGGTTGCTTTTTTCCCTAGACTACAGTAATGTTGTTTTATTAGAAAACATGTGTACTTGTAAGAAACTGACATTGGTATCTGTATGCCAATTTACACCAGTGCAGGATCTGGACTTATAACTATTTATATAATGTTATACTCTTTTTTCCAAATAGAACTCTCTATAAGTATTATAAAATACAGCCAAGTTAAACTTAACCCACCGAACCTTAACAAAAGCTAAAACTAATAGAAATGTTCCTATGACTTTTTTAATTGAAAAGGAAACAATATAAAAAACTAACCTTTTCCCCTCAGTATTAACAAAACCAAAGACTGCAGCCTTCTGTTAGTGAATCAAAACAGACGGACTACAAATGAAAGGGAAACTGACAACTGTTGTCCAAGCTGACGGAAATGTGAAAAGTAATTATGTTAAGGAAAGGTAAATTACATTTTAAAAATTATTTCATTTTAATAATTTAGTGTTTTGTTACCATGGGCAAGTAAATAGGATTTTTAACCTTACAGTGTCCTTTTAAAAGTTGTGTTAGGTTATTTCCAAAGGAGACAAACAGCTAGATGCAGTCTTGTGATTTGTTGCTTTTCTTAAAACTCCAGTAACTGGAATCTTGATTATGTGAAAAATCTCATCTTTCACTGGGGGCGGGGAGTAGGCGGGGGCTGGAAGAGAAAGTGAATTTCTAGCCCTCCAAGTTGTGGAGAAAAACTTGAAAATATGACTGCTAAAGGCTCAACAATCAAAAGAGGAATAAAAAGCATCAACATTTGTATTAAGACGTCATGAGTTTTAAGCAAATCTCAATATTTTGAGGGCAAACTCACGATTGGGCTTGGCAGGATAGACGGATAACTTCCATTCCTTTTAATGGAATATGGATCTAAATCCTTGAGACTCTTTTTGAAATTCTAAATCAGTCATTACATGCAATATATGAAAAAGTCAATATTTGACAATACAGTCCACACATCTCCCATAATTATTTCTTTCCAAAGAAGGGGGGGAAATGCTTTTGATATTTCTGATATCACCATTGGGTAACTATTGGTAATTCCTAATATGTTTAATGAATATATTAGTCCATAATAATGCTGCATTGACAGTCAGAGAGCAAAATAATCTATTTATCCCCCTGAGGCCCAGACTCCTGTTTTTCAGTTGCAGATTGTTTGTCTATAAAAATGAACTACTATGGTAAGTCTGGGATCCACCTGGTTTGTACACTCACAAGGTAGAGATGCAGCCACTGAGCTTTGTACTGGTACTTCAACTGAAAGTGCAAGTTGTGCCTGTAAAAACCAGAAGCAATTATTTTGAAAATAGAAAAAGAAAAAAGGAGCAGAACAAAAGAACAAGAAAGATGAGTTTGTGTTTAAAGCATTGGTCTGGGACTGAGGTGATTAGGTTCAATTCCAGCTCACCTAAAAACTCCCTGTGGCATGTTGGGCTAGAAACATATGACAGATTTGCAAAAGAGCTCAGTACGTTTCAGTTGTCTTGAGAAAGAATTAAACACACTGGAGAATGGTGTAGTAAACGGCTGAGAGATTCAAACTGGAAACGGGAAAAATCAGTTCATATTTTACCCTGCAGCCACACACTAATAAGGGTCAAGCTGATTCAGTGCTTGGATAGGGAACTTCCATGGATCACTCAGTGACCGCTGGAAGGGGTGTTGATGATTCCATAGGCGGTACATTCCTCAGAATCACCTCATGTCCCAACATGGTGTTAAGAGTTAGGCCATGTCTACACTACTGCAGTAAGTCAATCTACGCTACGCAACTCCAGCTACTCGACGTACCTTAGGCCGAGTTACCGCGGGGTCTACACTGCAGGGGGGTCGACAGGAGACTTGCCTTATTCTTCTTGTCAGGGGTAGAGTACAGGGATTGACTGGAGAGTGATCTGCTGTTGATTTGGCGGGTCTTCACTAGACGCGCCAAATCGACCGCCAGTGGATCGATCTCAAAGCGTTGATCCGGGCTGTAGTGTAGACCTGCCCTTACTTTCCTACTGTCTTTCAGATCATGTTTAAAACTGAAGCCCTCGCCACTTGCAGTCATTACAGATCCCTTTTTATTTGGGCAGGAATATTAAGCCAGTGGGGCCTGCTCAAATTTCAGGAATATTAAGCCAGTGGGGCCTGCCCAAATTTCAGTTCTGACAATTACATTCTTCCTGCCTAAATTCTACTGCAGTCTCCAATTACTATATTTTTCTTCACTTCATGACTTAAATGTTGTTTAGTGCCGTTATGAGTAATTAACATTCATCTCAGACGTGGCTGCATTTTTGTGGTAGGTAAAGTGATTCGCTGACATCCTGTATATCACAGGCCACCAGGAAACTCACCTGTACACAACCCAGCAATGGAAATTAATGCTTTATGATTAAATATTTATATAAATCTATACAATGAGAATTTATGTGAACCTTCACCCAAGCCTTAGAACTGAGTCTGAATTAAACCATGCAACAGCTTATAAAATAATCATTGCAGGGTTCAAGGAATTTTTCACATGCACCCCTCCCCAAGGATAGCTTTGCACAACTGGATAGCTGCATTATGAGGATTGTTTTATTTCCTAATACCTCGGAAGCATTCGTTTTCCTCACTATAAGGAGCAAGCCTACTAGATTTGGACCAATGAACTGAAACAGAATGGTAATGCTGTTTCTTCATTCTTACGGGGAGTTACTATTTGTTTTTTCATGATGTAGCAATCAAGAGTATATTCTACCTATCATCGCATCTGATACATTTGACCTATTGTTCTGCCTGACCTTTATTTTAATGAGTTTTCTGAAAATTAGTAACACAAAACAATTGCACCAACACACTAGAAGATAGCAGGGTACATGCACGGATCCCAGTATTTTTTAAATTCAGATATACCTGACAATTTCAAAACTACCTTAGCTCATAAATGGGATACAAATGTCTTCCTGGTCAGGACTCAGACTGTGGTAGGTGGATGTGCGTGGGTATCCATGATTCTGACTACTGCCAGTTGAAAAAATAGGAAGGAAACCAAAACTGGAGCACTCTCCCTTTTGCTGTGCATACATTGTTTTTTCTTTTCCAGTTTTAGGTCAAGTCTTTTCATATCATTTGATAAGGTTCAGATACGAAGTTCCATAAAACTTCAGAGAAATAGTAATTAGAGAGAGATTTAAAACTTTACAATATTTTTAGAATTTGGTAGTGACTTTAGTCATTTTACCAAGAGGACATGACAAATTTTTGTGTCTTGTCTAGAGATTTCTTTCAACAAAGAGCAAGAAACTGCTAGCAAAAACCTGCCAATGTTATTTAATTCAGTAGATTATCTAGCACAGGGGTCGGCAACGTTCGGCACGCGGCTCGCCAGGGTAAGCACCCTGGCAGCCCGGGCCAGTTTTATTTACCTGCTGATGCGGCAGGTTCGGCCGATCGCGGCCCCCACTGGCCGCGGTTCTCCATCCCGGGCCAATGGGGGTGGCGAGAAGCGGCGCGGGCGAGCGATGTGGGGGCCGCGATCAGGTAAATAAACTGGCCCGGCCCGCCAGGGTGCTTACCCTGGCGAGCCGCGTGCCGAACGTTGCCGACCCCTGATCTAGCAGATATTTTTATGATGGATATCAACCCTAATGACATTAATACCCTTGCCTTGTCTGGCATAGAAATTCAATCCCAGACGTACTGTGCAGATTCAAGGATATAGTTAAAAAAAATCATGCTAGAACCAAAAAAAAAAAAAAAAAGTGTCACATTCTTCCCACAGGTTTCAGAGTGGTAGCTGTGATAGTCTGTGTCAGGAAAAAGAACGAGGAGCACTCCACATTTTTCCCACAGTATTTCTTATATGCAAGTCAATTCATGCATTCTTCACATTCATGCTAAAATTGGGCAGAAATTCTAAATTCTACATTCAAGTCAAGTTTATTGCCATTTCCTGGAGCTTCAAACTGGCCTTTTTTCATTGGAGTTCACTTATACACAATTTTGCAGTCTCTGTGGAATGGAATCATGGTTAAAGAGAACAGAGCCATGTAAAAAGCTTTGTACAGAAAGCAAACAAAAACCATAATGCAAACACCATGTAATCACTTACACCTCTAACCCACAGCAAGTGGGCAGGGACAGGTAGGGAATGGATGGAGCCTTGGCTCCATCTTCCCTACTGAGCCAGCATGATTCTGCCTTAGTTTGCTGACAGTGTAAAGAAAGTGGCAAATTACTAAACCTCTCTTCTTCCATCCTACTGCACTCCAAGAAAGGAGGAAGCAGGGGAGGGATTGGAACTCAGATATGTTGTAGTGCCTCCAGGCAATACTCCAGGGTGGTGCAAATAACACAGTAACAGGTGTTCAGAGCTGCATCTCAAAATCATAATCTCACCTAACACGTAATTGATCCTCCCCTAACCAAATGTCACTGAGATTTCCCTTTCAGAAAAAAACAGCAGCTTGATTAAAATACCAATTTCCTGGAAAATAATAAAAATTAAAAAAAAAGTGTCCATAAAGAAAAACAGACCATCTACCCAGGCAGCATTTTTATCAGGGCATGCTTAAACAAACTGATTAGTTCTTGGTCTGGCAGCAGCCTCCCTGTTTCTTGGCCACAGACTGCCCGACTCCTTCAGCCCTGGGTCAGTTCTTCCTAGTCCTTAATCACACCCTTTTTCTCCCAACAGTCATTGCTCTAGCTAGAGACATGATTGAAAATCTATGGAGGTTATCTGTTTGAATTATTTTAGAGAGACCTTCAACTTCTAGCGCTCTGAGTTCACAGCAAAGCAGAGATGGAACCGATCCATCCCTTCTCCTAGGCAGAGAACTAGCACTGAGGATGGCAAACCCAGGTACAGAAGAAGAATAGTATAAGTAGCAGAGCTCTATGGTGCCAAATACTTTGTTTAACTTGAGGCTTTTCTTGCTTCCTCCACAACACCCCCTGGTGTTCACGTCCCACTGACATTCATCCACCAACACTGATTAGACACATTACCAGACTCCAATGAATACATGAACCCATTAGTACTGCTGAGGTGGGATTGGTTTCCTTTGTTCAATTTGCATGCCCTCTTCAGAGCCAGAAAGGCTTCCCCCCCCGCCTTTTGAATTTTAAAAGACAGCTAAAATTCTGCAGAAGTATATGGGGTAATGTTGGGTGGAGGCCTAGGAGACAGAAACATAAGCTCCCCCAGGTCCTCCTCAAATTCAAAAGGGGGGAGGGGAAGCCTTTCTGGCTCTGAAGAGGGCATGCAAATTGAACAAAGGAAACCAATCCCACCTCAGCAGTACTAATGGGTTCATGTATTCATTGGAGTCTCTGAGGCCTCTCAGAGTTGGTAAGACAACTCCCACCTGTTCATGCTCTCTGTATGTGTGTATATATATCTCCTCAATATATGTTTCACTCTATATGCATCCGAAGAAGTGGGTTGTAGCCCACGAAAGCTTATGCTCTAATAAATTTGTTAGTCTCTAAGGTGCCACAATTACTCCTGTTCTTTTTGCGGATACAGACTAACACGGCTGCTACTCTGAAACCTGTCAACTACTAGTGTGGTAAGTCTTTTATTAAATAATTAGTTAAACAACTTCCTGATAAAAATGGAATGAATGTGATATTCATGGGCTGGAAGGAAATCACAGGCCACTCTTTTGTTGTGGAAACTGCAACTTTTAAATAAACACTTCAACTTTGTAATAGTTGCTGGAAGTTTGAGTGCCGTTGTGACTCCGTGTGCCAGGTTGAGACACCACTCGCTCAGATTTGGCCTGGCCACTGAATTATGGAGGAATAGCCAAATTTGAGTGATGGGTGTTGCAACGCCACTCAAATTTTGACTGGCCAGCTCTCCGGCCTTAGAGAGTTAAGTGGCATCTATGGCATCCCTTCTGTGCTGCTGCGCTGCTTTGGAAGGTAGGCTACATGCCTTGGAAGAAGGTGCTGGAGCTTATGTGTGAGTCTGCACGTAGGGCTGATGCTCCTTCTGAAGGTACGCAGATTCAGGTTTTCAACCTCTTCAGAAAGCAGGTTGAGGGGAAGCCTGATACTAGACCCCAGGAGAGTGCCAAGCTGACACACGGATGTCACCAAAACCACAACTTTAACGAACTTTGATGGAAACTTTTGAACCAACCCCCCACAACTATCTTAAAGCATTAAATATGTACATTATGCCCCTTTCCCTCTGCTTGTGGTTAAGTAGTATTGAAAATCTAAGACCCTAATTCTCTTTTCACATACACTGGTGCAAATCTAGAGTGACTCCATTGAAGTGCCCCCTGTTGTGCAAATCATGTGTGAGGAGAATCAGACCCTAGAATTCTGATATGAATGCTATCTGACATAGTCTCAGTCATTTTAATTGCAAATGGTTTAGCTTTTCTATTAGAGTTGATGTACAATTGCTCACGCACAGTATGTTGACTTATACAAACTCCCCAAATGCACTTAAATTAAAAGGAAACACATTAACAGGGTCGGCTCTAGGTTTTTTGCCGCCCCAAGCAAAAAAAAATTTGGCTGCCCCCCGTCCCAGCCCTGGGCTCCTCGCCGCACCCCCCTGCTGCCCCAGCCCTGGGCTCTCCCCCACACACACTCACCCTGCCGCCCCAGCTCTGGGCTCTCCCCTTCCACCCCCACCATTGCCCCACACACACTCCTCCTGCCGCCCCAGCCCTGGGCTCTCCCCCCCCCACCTGCACCCTCCTTCCGCCGCAGCCCTTGGTCACTGGTAACTCGCTCCCAGGGCAGGTCACTAAGCAGGAATTTTAGATGTGCACAGAACACAGACAGGATTGGTTCCCATATGGTTACAGAACTGCAGTAAAGTGGAACAATTTTCAGCTTGTGTGATTAGAGGATATCTGGATGCATATTATAAGACTGTCCTACATAAATGAGGAAAAGTTGAGGTGCCTTTATTATTCTTTTGTTCCACTCTTTCTTTCTATGGGGAATTTGCCAATGCAATATCACTGTCTTCCTTTTAAACGAACAAACAAAAAAAAAGGCAATGGCTGTTGAAAATAGCAATTCCAGTCCTAATAACCACTGGGAAGCATTTCTTGCTCAATTTTATCCTACTTTTTCTACAGCAAGTTACAGTGGATCAGTATATTTCATTTGGGAGAAATGAAGTAACAGCTGCCCAAATTGAGCTTGAGCACTCCTGAATTTTGAAGTGTTCATATCTGGAAGGCAGGTGCTGGGGAAGGGGGGGGACTGTGGCTCCTCAGGGGAGCACAGCAGCATGCATACAGCAGCGTGTCTGGTGCTGCGTGGAGCCAGACACACTGGTCTGAGTGGCACGGTAAGGGGGCTGGGGGGTTGGAGAAGGGGTAGGGGGTTCCGGGGGGGCAGTCAAGGGACAGGGAGCAGGGGGGGTTGGATGGGTCGGGGTTCGGGGGGGCAGTCAGGGGACAGGCAGCGGTTGGATAGGCATGGGAGTCCCAGGGGTTTGTCAGGGGACAGGTAGGGGGTGGGGTGCTAGGGGGGAAGTTGAGGGGGGGTCTCAGGAGGGGGCAGTTGGGGACAAGGAGAAGGGAGACTTAGATAGGGGGTGGGGTCCCAAGGGGCAGTTAGGGGCAGGGGTCCTGGGAGGGGGCAATCAGGGGACAAGGAGCAGCAACTCTTAGATTGGGGGTGGAGTCCTGGGGGGCAGTTGGGGGGGTCTCAGGAGGGGGCAATCAGGGGACAAGGACCAGTTGGGCTTAGATAGGGGGTGGGGTCCTGGGGGGCAGTTAGGGGCAGGGGTCCCAGGAGGGGGTGAACAGGGGACAGGGAGCAGGGGGGGTTGGATGGGTTGGGGTTCCTGAGGGGGGCAGTCGGAGGGAGTGGATGGTGGCAGGGTGGGGCTACCCGCCCTCCCCGTGGAGTGTCCTATTTTTTGAATGTTAAAATATGTTATCCCTACCACAGTGCAGCTCTCCATTCACAGCAGGCTGCAGCATGAGGTCTCAGCTTCCTCACTCCCTCCCCCTCTTTCCTGTTGGTAGTGGCCAAGGGAATGCTGGGAAATGTAGTTCTTTCCCTGCTCCAGGGCTGGCTCTATAGGCAGGGAGCTAACCAAGGAACTACAGCTCCCAGGGCCCCCTGTTGGTTCTCAGCTCCCAGGCTGGATCCCTGCTGCCCCTGCAAATGGGCTGCCCCAAGCACGTGCTTGCTTTGCTGGTGCCTAGAGCCGCCCCTGCACATTAAGGTCATGAGACTCCTGTAATTTACTTTTTATCAAAGTAGCTTGAGTTAAGGACAGAGTGGTGACCTTACCTTTGAATTTTCTGATTTTGTCAGTTTGTCCTACAACTTTAATGGGATTGAAACTACGCTTTTCGGCATTATACTCTCTAAATGGTCATCTCAGCAGATGTAATTTCCTCTGGGCAATCAATTTAGAGTTCCTAACTCTTTCCTGCTTATTCAGTAAAATTTATCCTTTTAACTCATTGACATCCTTTATGGGAGATAGTCATAAATGTTTCTGTCCCAGTAACTTCATTTAGTTTGATTCCCTCATTAATATGCAGTGGTTGATGCAGAGAGCACTCCTATATTGAATAGAATGACACATATACACATTAGGATTACAAGTAACTTTAACGTATCTATTATAATGGTGTAACAGAATGAGCTACTGTTATTTGCATTAATCTCATCCATTGTTTACATTGTGATCTCCTGAAACACTCTTTGCTTTTTGTATCACCCATACTTATGTTTTGGAGTAAGAATGAGCAGATGGACGCTAGAGTTCTAGTAACAACTGGTGTCTTTCTAACATGCTTAAACAAACATACAAAATATTCCATGGTTTCAGAAACAAATGGAATCTGCTGTCCTCTAGCACAATACAGCTATTACTAGCTTCCCTTCACCCAGAGTCTGTCATGTCTCCAGGAACATGAAAGGAGACAGTGTACAGACAAAGCTAATGTCGATATTTTCTGGTCCATACAAAGCAAAATCTGAAGGAAAGTGAAGCTAAATTAATAGTGTGGATTTATGAGACATCTATAGCATATGAAAAAACAGCAAGTAGAATGCAAAAGTAATGAAAAAAATAAATATTTTGATAAATATAGAGCATATGTTACGCTAAGAGCAGACCTGGTTTTTGCTAGACACATATGCCAGGGAAAAGAAACTAAAGAAATCTTTGAAACATTTATGCAATTAACTATGCAATGAAAGCTGTTAGGGGAAGACAATGAGCAAAGCATGAGACCATATATTCTTGGATGCAAGTTCTTCCGGTGTTACCATAGAAAGATATATTTCCTTGAAGATGCCTGGAAAAAGCAATAGATATATCTAGATTTAATGAATGAAACACCAGCTGTAAACTGTGTCTGGGGTATATAATGCAGAGTGTATATGCAAATAGCAGCAATGGTACATAAAGGCTAAAACAAAAAACAGTCTGAGAGCTAAATGCACCACAGAGAGACAGCAATGAGAACTTTGTGAACCCAAAGGCAAAGAAATTGTGCAGATACTGGGTAAGAACATCAATTTCTCTTGCAAAAGGCCATCACTGTGGAAAACATAGGCAAAAGGGATAATTCTAAGAAGGCATTGTGATCAGACTTGACCTCCATCAGGCTTTTAAATATGGAAACAAAGTCGTGAAGTGATTGCCATTTTGGGGGAAGCAAGAAAAACAAATAGAAGGACCATGGGTCATCCTGTGGCAAATTTGGAAGTATCAAGTGCAGATTATTCCATTTTAAATGCTCGTGGACCAAGATTTTTGGCAAAAAACAAACAAACAAAAACAAAACACCAAAAACCAAGAACCCTCCCGTAAGCCCTCTCCTCAAAAATGCACAGAAGAGAAGCCAATTTATTAACTTGGAATATTAAATTGTCAGTGGCAAATGGTGATCTATTAGATACAATGGCAACTTCACGCTTCCCTCCATTATTATTACCCCCAAAAAAAGAATTACTACACTTCAGAAAGATAAGAAAAAATAATATCTTCCTTTCCCCCCCACACTTGTGTACTTTATGCATTTTACGGTCCTTTGTGGATAGTCAGCTTCACAGTTCTCCCTCTATAGACAGTTAGGCCCATTTCTGCAGTCAGATTCAATGTGCCTTCATTACTACTTAAAAAAAAAAAAGACCCCCACAAACCTCAGCCTAATCTTCAGGGAGCTTGGCTGTCCCTATATTTTCTCTATTCTAACATCCCTCTGACCTAGCTCCTTCTTACTAGAAAGCCAGCTCCTCCCCCGCTCACTTTTATTAAGGGTGGAGCTAATGACCTGCACCTTTCACAATGAGTCACCAAGACTTCTCACAGCTTTAGGCATGGTTCTAACACCTGCTAAAAGGGAGAATCAAACAAACAAGGCCTGAACACAGGACCAAAACAAAGATGGGCATGCTGCTGACTCCCAGGTGAAGAGATGATAGAGGACAAAGTTTGTATTTGTACAGTCAAGACTAAACAATGCTCAAATACGTCACGAGTAACTGTTATTGCACAAAACTTATTTTTGGCAAAAAATGCAGATCCAGATCACAGAAATGAATTAATGCTGATTCTGCCAAATTCTTAAGATAACCTAAAAAGATTCTGAGGGGGGGGGGGGGGGAATCAAAACACTTCATTCTGTAAATCACAAAAAATAAAGTTTTAATTTTTCAGTTCAAAATGAATTTTCAAATGTTTAATGTTATTAAAAAAAAAATCTTTAAAAAGATCAGCATCAAAACAAAATGCTTTTTTCCCAGTCAGGCAAAGTGTTTAGTTCAGCCTGACACAAAATAGTTCTCAATTTTTTGATTAGTTGAAAATTTAAGAAAAAATCGTTCAGTTCAACCCCAAATTATTGTAATTATTTTTTTTCAGAATAGCCAATGAACCAAAAAAAAGTGCTCCCCCCCAGCCAATCCGGGCGGCACTTGACCCCCCCCCACCTCTCCATGCAGCACCTCTGACTTTGCTGCCTATAATATCAAAATACATATTCTGCAAAGTCCAATTCCAATTTCCAAGGCCATTCACAGATGAAAATTTTAAAGTACAAGATATCTTCAGCAGTCTAGAAAGCATGTAGAGAAACATCATGCTGAAGCTTGCATTTTGCTATGTTAATACTTCCACAACCAATTATGGAGCTGATACCAAATGTTTAGATCTATAGTGAGGGATTTTCACCTGTTTAAAAGGCACATGTATTAGAATTTTCAATGGTCTAACAATTCTGCATGTGCAAATGTATAAGCTCGTATGTATGCAGGAATATACAGACTATGTAGATCCAATCAATAATATGAATCCCAATATTCTCATAGACTATGGATTCATCTTTAAGTCACGGTATTTCCTGGAAAACATTGCTTTTATCTTAACTCAATCACCCCTCCTATTGTCTATGCACCTGAAAAGATGAACACTTGCATTTCCTAAATGCCTTAAGTAGGGATTAGACTACATTGCAAACATGAAGATCATAATGTAAATGACACTCTAATGACTGATTCTTGAAATAGTTGTAGAAAAGCTCTGCAAAAGACAAATTGATACTTACATCAGTGTAACTCCACTGACTTCAGTTGGTTTAGTAGTTTGTAAAGGAAATCAGAATCAGACCCAAGGCCTGCAGGTCCCTCTCAGCCTTAGTTAATAAGTCATCTATACTACCCCTTTACCCAATTTAGAAGACGCTAGTGCTTCGTTGTTCTTCAGGGTGCTTGCAAGCCAAATCAGAAATAGGAAAAATTGTTTTGACAGTCCCCCTTAACCACTTTGATGCATCCTGGCTAACACAGACTCCTTGGCCTTCTTTTTGGCATCATCTCAGCGCAAGATGAATTCTAATTCAAAACTGGGTAGACAGACAAAGGACTCAGTTTGGGTCCTTGAGGACAACATTTCAGTGTTTGGAATTTTAAGGAGGAATATGATTGCAAACCTTTTGTGATGTACTCCAACAATCACATGAAATAAGTAAATCCTAATCAGTATTGCCAAGTCTCATGTTTTCTTGAAGCCTCAGTTCCTGGAATCATGTGATTACATCAGAATCTCAACTTCCATTTAACCAAAAATAATAAATAAATCAAGGGTTCTTCTTATTCACCTTATAACCTGTCAGATGCACTTGAGTCTTCTCAAGCAGGAGTCAAAGTGTGGAAGAACACATTTCACCTATTTTTTAAAAACATTTTTTTGTTTACTATATTCCAACTCGAAAAAGTTGAACAACCACAAGTGTCAAAATAGGGTGGGTTCCCCTACCCCCCCACTCTTCCCCACACACACTCTTCAGCACCAGAGCAGAGCTTCACATGGCACTGAAGTTTTGAAAATCCCAGTGGCTGAGCGTCAGACTGAACCCCAAGCAACCAGGCAATCAGTATTTCCAGTGAAGAGAACAAACTTTTAAAAGGCAAGCATAGATCATTTTGGGCTTTGAAAGTTCCTCTTCTTATCTGAATGCCCATGTCTTTGATTGAGTGCTCACAGAGATTCCATTGAAAATATCCTTTTCCATAATATTGTTAGGTAAAAAGCAAGTCCTTACTCACCTCTCCAGCACCCGAGTTCGTGCGGAGTTGGTATGGGGCTCACAATCTGTCAGAGACCAGACACCAATTCGTTGATTAACGGGCTCACACTATCCTTAGCTTAAAAGGCTTCGGAGTAAGTGTGGCAAGTTTATTAGGGGTGAGCATCAATATTTATACACAGAAGTAAACAAAGTGATTAACAGATCATAATGGTCATGCATAATCAATCAAGATTCTACAGGATAAAACAGGTTAAAATGTAGATTCAAAAAAGACAAAAGGGGAGATGGCTACTTAAGGGGAAGGGGGTGTCATGAGTAGTTCACAGGTCAGAGCTTTGATTAAAAGTTCAGACAGAGACATCAAGTCTGGGTTAAGTTTAAGCTCATCAAAAGTTCAGACTCAACATTCCTCCATTTGTAGCTTTGGGATAACTATTTACCAAAAGCTACACCCCATTTTAAGGAGCCAAGGGCCGCTTGGCAATTTCAGCCTGGGCCAACTCAAAGAGAGTAAGGCCCTTGGCTGAAGTAGGAAAAGAATAAACTGACCCACATGAGTTTATGAGGGAGGGGACACACTGAATACAGCAACACAGTATTATAAGGATTACTATGGCCCCAACAATACCCACCAAGAGTTTTTTAACCCACCCAAATCCAGGCAGCCAATTTTATAAGGCTCCCCACCAATTATAAGGTGGCTGGCCAGAGGAGTAGTTCTTAGCCATTTCCCTTAGATGTTTGGTACGTTGAAAAGTGTTAGGGTAGGTGTCATTTACAAAAACACAGCATTTTTTATTTATGAGGGCGCAAGTTTTTTCCTGGGCTGCTAACATTATGTTTAAAGCCATTTGGTTTTGCAAAGCTAACTGGCGCAGCTGGGGCATTTTCCCGGCCTGATTCTCAAATAGGGTCGCAGTTTTATTGGTTAAAGACTCTAGTAGTCCCTGTAGACGGATGACACCACCCCTCAAGCTAATGAGACCAGCCCACCGCTGCCACGACAAACCATCACGGATATTAATATTTTTGAAGGTTTCACGGATGTTACGAACGTGGGGAAAATGAGGGGGAGTGAGGGAGATGCGAGAAGGCGGTGTTAGCCACGCTAAATAACATGACCCTGCCCAATTAGGGGAGAGAAAGTAATAAGCTTTGGGCCCGCACACCCAGTATGTTTCATACAATGCGTTTCGGGTATTCCATTGCTTAAAGTAGAAGGTAACCCACCACCCGTTGGACCACTGTTTCCCTGGTAATGCAGAGGGGTCGTTGTGCGAACTGCAGAGGCACAATTTGGTAGTGGTGTTTTCAAAGTGCAGTGTAGTACTGCTTGAGCAGTTGTAGAAGGCAATTGTATATTTCTTAACAATTAGTTGGACACCCTTGTGATCTGAGCAGGGCTTCTTAAAAGCTGACTTAGAAGGCTTGCCCACCCATGAAAAAGTTGGATCGGGGTGAGGGATCCACATATGGGATAAGTGGGATGCGCAAGGCTTGAAGCCAAGATTTTTACTAAAGGCGGTGCCATTAAAATACATGTTGCATTTACTTGTTTCCACAAAGTTGACCCCTTTTCTTTAACAAAACACAGTGATCCTGTCTGATTGGTTACCCTGAGATATCTGTTAATTGGCACTCCTGTTTTGTCCCATGTAAGATTGTGTTGGACTGGATTTTTTTCTCTAGCCGGTGGCATTCAAGTCATATTAGCAGTGGTCAGGGGAATGGGTGTGAAGGGGAGTCCCTGTTCTGCATTTACTGGAAATTGAGTACATACCCAGCAATTACTTTTATTTTCTAAAATACGAGTTTTAACCTCGTGGGAATATTTAATAAAAGCATTATCTTTATAAGCAGAAAATAAACTAAAAAGGCATAATAAAAAACATACAGTTGTCAGAATAAAAGGTCCTCTCATTTTTGCCGAGTCAATTTAAGTCTGATGTCTGAAAGAGGTAAGCTGGTCCACTGGTCGGAGGCAGTGTCCTCAGTGGTGGCAAGAGCTGCTGGTCCGTCACTGTGGTTCACTACGGCTGGCTTGACGTGGGAGTGGTGGATCCAGGATTTGCGTCCTTCCAGGAACACTGCAGTCTGGGTTGTTAAAAGAACCTGGTGGGGTCCAGTAAACCTTGGCTGGAGGGTGTCGCCACGAACGAACTTTTTGGCCCAGACGAAGTCCCCTGGTTGGAACGGGTGAATCTGTTCTTCCAGCGGCACGGTTTGGGAAAACTGCGAGGCTTTTCAAAGGGTACGGAGGCGAGCCTGTAGGGAGAGAAACTGGCACGCGGTTATATGATCAATTTTGATTGATTATGCATGACCATTATGATCTGTTAATCACTTTGTTTACTTCTGTGTATAAATATTGATGCTCACCCCTAATAAACTTGCCACACTTACTCCGAAGCCTTTTAAGCTAAGGATAGTGTGAGCCCGTTAATCAACGAATTGGTGTCTGGTCTCTGACAGATTGTGAGCCCCATACCAACTCCGCACGAACTCGGGTGCTGGAGAGGTGAGTAAGGACTTGCTTTTTACCTAACAATTTGGGGGCTCGTCCGGGATTTCCTTCTGGTGCGGTGCCTCTGTCCAGTGGTCAGACCACTCATATACGAATTGGCAGGCGCCACGGGAGATTTCTCCCAGCCAATTCAATATTGAGGGGTCGTGTACTGGACAGCAGGATAAACGCCAGTTGGAGGGCTCCTGTCAGACACCATGGGTCAAGGGACTAGCGTGCCTCTTAAAAGTCCGTTGGGGATTGTAAATAAGTTATGGAACGAAGGGAAACTCCCAGTACAGACAGAAATGTCTAGGAGGAAGTTGTACACACTGTGTGTAAGGAATTGGACTGGGTATACCGCGGTATTGGCCGACCCGGAGATAAGGTGGCCTTCGTATGGCTCTTTCGAACAGGCTGCCTTAAAAGGAGTAAGGAGCCAGATCGAAAAAGACCATCCGGGACAGTTATGTTACTGGTTTTGTTGGGACACAGCAGCAGAGCTGTGGAAATCTTTAAAAATTATGGCAGTCAGGTATTCTCCCAAGAGTGAATCCCCTCCATGTTATTTCAATGAAGGGTGTAAACCACGGCGTGTTTTGACTCGTCAGTTGGTCCCCACTGCACCTGCCCCTATTCCTCCGCAGGGGGACTCTCTCCAGGGCGCAGAGGGGAATCTGCAGGACTCCAAATCGGAATCTCTGCAGAGGGATAAGGGGGAAATGGAAGGGCACACCTCGGGAGGAGTAATTACTAGGCAAAAGATCAAGCAAATGCAGCAGGATGCATATCCCTCCCCTGGGGACGCCCAGAGGGTCCGGTCGCATCCGCAGATACTTACACCAGGGACAAATACACCCCTGCACCACCAGCCCAGCCCGTTCCTCAGGCCTGAATCAACTACGGGCAACAGCAGCAGCTGCAGCAAACTCAGCCTCCTCAATGACGGTACCCCGGGGGCGAAGGCAAACAATGTAATGGTCTTATTTCCTTAATGTCTTTAGCCGGCTCCTTCCTCACTTTCTCCCCTCCCAGCAAAGAGCCTCGTCTAACCCTTTCAGTCCAAGGACTGCCTGTCTCTTTCCTCACTGATACTGGAGCTACTTTCTCTCTTTTAAATCATGCCCCCTCTCCCTGGCTATCCTCTGAGGTTAAAACTGCAACTGGGGTGAAGGGCAACCCACAGCCTCTGGGACTCACTTTGCCTCTAAATGTTATTTATGCTGATAAATGTTTTTCTCACCGTTTTCTTTTTTCCCCAGCTTGTCCGATCCCTTTAATGGGCCGGGATTTACTCTGTAAGCTTGAGGCTACTTTAACCTGCACTCCTGAAGGGGTAGGATTATTGATGACAGTGTTAGAAGATTCTGCCCCAACTCAGGGTAATTGGAACCCCCCCCCCCCTCTCTCTCCCCTGACCTCACTGACTTGCCTTTAACCCTCTGGGGAATTTCTAACACTGATGTTGGCCTGCTCCTTTCGGCAGAGCCAGTAAGGATTCAAGTGAAGCCCTCCTTAACCCCCCCGTCAGTCCCTCAATACCCCCTGTCGCTGGAAGCCCGGGAGGGCATCCACCCCATTATCAAGGGATTCATTGCACAAAAGCTAGTCCGCCCTCAGCGCACTCCCTGTAACACCCCTATACTGCCTGTCAAAAAGCCTCCTAAAAAGGAGGAAGACCCTATTCGTTGGCGCTTTGTACAGGATCTACGGGTTGTTAATCAGTATGTGGTCCCTCTTCATGCAGTAGTTCCTAATCCAGCTACTATCATCAGCCAAATCCCCTGGGATGCTGAGTGGTTCACTGTTATTAACTTAAAATCAGCCTTTTTCAGCATTCCTGTGCACCCAGACTCTCAGTATCTCTTTGGTTTCACCTGGGAGGGACAAAGTTATGTCTGGCAACGACTTCCTCAAGAATATAAAGACAGCCCCACGATTTTCAGCCAATGCCTCCGCCACGACTTGGAAGCCTTCACCAGTCCGCAGGGATCCACGTTAGTCCTATACGTAGATGACATCCTATTAGGTAACTGCAAAGAAGCTGCCCTCCGCATCAATGGTAAGGCACTTTTATTATACCTACACACCAGAGGCCACAGGGTAGACGCTAACAAGATTCAGTGGGTCTCACAGAAGGTCCGATATCTGGGCTTCCTGTTAACCCCAGAGGGGAAACAAATGGACCCAGTCCGCATAAAGACTATCCAAAACTGCCCTCTGCCAAACACCAAGAAACAACTTCGAGGTTTCTTAGAATTAATTGGCTTCTGTCGCCCCTGGTTGCTGTCCTGCGGGGAGTTAAGCAAACCGCTCCACCGACTCACTGCTAACCTTGCTCCTGACCCTTTGCAGTGGTTCCCAGACACGATCCAAGCCTTTCAGTTACTCAAGGACAGTGTGGCCTCCTCCATGTCTCTCCGCCCCCCCAATTACAGCAAACCCTTTCACCTTTTTGTCCACGAGAGGGGCGGAATTGCTAGTGGCGTCCTTACCCAGCTGAGCGGGCCCCACCATTTCCCGCTTGCTTTTTACTCTCAGCAAATCGACCCTGTCGCTCAGGGAACCCCATCCTGCACCCGGACTCTGGCAGCAGCTGCCCTGCTGATCACAAAGGCAAAAAGCCTGACCCTGGGTCATTTTACCATGGTTTGAACCTCTCATGCCTTGTCAGCCCTTCTGCGTAGGGGCACAACCCAAGTCTTTTCGGCCCATCGTCAGCAACAGCTAGAGGCCGAACTCTTAGAAGACACTAACCTAATTTTTAAAAGGTGTGGGCCCCTTAATCCAGCTACCTTGCTTCCTGACCTGCCAGTCCTCCAGGATCAGCACAACTGTGTAAAAGTAGTTTATAGCATCTTACAAATAAGGAACAACCTGTTTGACGTGCCACTGAACAACCCTGATTGCATCCTCTTCTCGAACAAAAGCTCCTTCTATGTTAATGGCAAGCGTTTCACCGGTTATGCAGTCACCTCTGAATGGGACATTCAAGAGGCTGCCTCACTGCCAGGCAACTGGGGAGCCCAAGCCGCCGAACTCTATGCCCTGGCCCAAGCTTGCCAGTTGGCCGCTGGTAAGACCGTTACCATTTTTACTGATAGCAAGTATGCTTTTGAAGTTGTGCATTGTCACATCCACCTCTGAAAGTTTTAAGGTTTCCAGACAGCTGCCGGTAAACCCATTCAGCACCTCCCCCTCATCCACAAGCTTTTGGACGCCCTCCAAGAACCCTCGGTCCTGGCTGTAGTTCACTGCTGGGCCCATACTAAAAATGATAGCCCCGTCACCCGTGGGAATGCCCTGGCTGACGCCTCCGCCAAGACGGCTGCCGTCTTACCCTTAGCCATGCCCACTTTGGCTATTGTAACCTCCTCCTTTACTCCACCGCACCCCGTACCAGTACCCGCTGCTGAACTACAGTCGTGGAAGAGCCTCGGAGCCACTCTGGTCAAAGGGACCTGGCTTATGACGGATGGCCGAGCCTGCCTCCCTCGCTCCACATACCCCGTGGCAGTTCGCTGGCCCCATGATAAGGGGGGTCACTACGGCACGCACGCCCTTGTGAACACCATCGCTCGCTTTTGGTATGCTCCAGGCATTCAACCCTACTGCCTGTCAATAGTAAAAGCATGCAGCACATGTCAGCGTAATGGACCTGCTCCGCCTCTTAACAAAATTAAGGGTGGAAGACCTCCGCCTGCTGCTCCATTTCAACATCTTCAAATTGACTTTGCAAATATGCCAAAGGCTTTTGGGAAAAAGCACCTCCTTGTTTTGGTTTGCCCTCTGACTTCATGGGTCAAAGCTTTTCCTACTGCTAATTGTACTGCTGCCACAGTGGCGAAAATTCTCCTTAGAGACATTGTACCCCGTTTTGGCATCCCTCTCGTGCTTGACTCAGATCACGGACCCCACTTTACTGGTCATGTCCTTGGCTGTTTAAAACAAGAACTGGGCATTTCACACTCCTTTCAGACACCTTACCACCCCCAGTCTAGCGGAAAAGTTAAGCGTATGAATAGAAAGCTTAAGCTTACATTGGCTAAATACTGTCAGAAAACAGGGTTAAAGTGGCCTCAGGTACTTCCCTTGGTCCTGTTTCACCTTCGTACTCGCCCAACCCGCGTATTGAAATTATCCCCCTTTGAACTGCTCTATGAACACCCCCCTTTCAAAGGCGGGGCGCTACCACGTGCACAGGATAAAACAGGTTAAAATGTAGATTCAAAAAGACAAAAGGGGAGATGGCTACTTAAGGGGAAGGGGGTGTCATGAGTAGTTCGCAGGTCAGAGCTTTAATTAAAAGTTCAGACAGAGACATCAAGTCTGGGTTAAGTTTAAGCTCATCAAAAGTTCAGACTCAACATTATCACCCCTTTGGATGAGTGGCAGTAAAAGCTCTCACCAAATTTCTAGTCCTTCGAAGAACCCTCAAGGAAAAGCACACACAGAGACACACATGGGAGAGACTTGCTATTCCTTATAATGCTATGGAAAAACAAGCAAGCAAAAAAATCCACCTTTTTCAACACTTTTAGGCTTTTATATATTCTCTTTATACTAGAGAATGTTGAAATGCCCTTTATATTTTATACTATGAATTCTTTGAAGTATATATGGGTCTATTTAGTCTATCTGTTGGGTCAACATGTGTAGAAAACTCCCAATGCTATAACTTACAGTAACTGTATTTTTTTTCCAAAACGAAGGATGAGGCTTTTCAGGTAAGAATGAGACTATGGTAAAACTGCAAACCCTGTTTCTGAAAAATCCCAGATTCTTGACTTTTCTGCTGTCAAACTAATAGAAAAATTCTGTTTTAGTATTGCATTGGTGTATCAGTTGTAGTCTTGAGACTGCTGAAGGGAGGATCTTAAATACTAATATAAATCAGAAGCCATCTGTATGTGTTCATTTGATTTTATATCTAAGAGGTTTCTAAGAAAAGATATTGTTTATGTTTGCAATGAAAAGGTATTTTAAGTTACTTAAATCAATAAAAGCTCATTACTTAGATAACAGAGCTTGCAAAACAGCTAATTGTCCTACACGATTGATTTTTCAGAATCTGCTTTTGTAATAAAAGGCTTTTAATTCTCTCAAAGCAAATGTCATCAAAGTATTTCTTGTTCAAATAGAACCCCAAGCACTCTTGAGTTTAGGATTATGAGTAAGGATGAAAAAAAATTATAAGGTAAGCAAAGTACGTCCAGTAAAAAGAAAAAAATAGTATGCAGTTAAGCACTGTGTTATAGCGTTCTTTGAATCTGAATGTAACTGATTTTCAAATTCATTTTGCTGCTTGAGGTGGGACCTGTCTTTTAGTGTGTGTGTGTGTGTGTGTGTGTGTGTGTGTGTGTGTGTGTGTGTGCGCGCACACGCACTACACCTAGTCCCAATTTGGTTCAGATTTCTAGGAAATACTATAATACAAATGATAAATAGTAGTATTTGACGAGTGTTATCAATTTCCATTGACAGCCCTTACATTACATTCACATCATTATCAATAAATTGTCTTCTGAAAGACCATTTAAAATGGGTGGAAAATGTTGACTAAACTTCAGCTTTTACATAAGCATTTATGTTGCCTCTGCTCAGACAATGGTCAAGGATATTGGGATGGCATCTTCTGCATGGTCGGGTTGATTTAACAAATAGAAAGGAAAGATTTATACAGCAGCTCTCTCATACACAAGGCATCTCAAAGTTCTTTGCAATAATGAGTGAGACATTGGCCTTGTAGATGAACGTTGCAGCTCTTATGGTCAGAATAAGGTAAAAAATGGACTTGGTCTGTTCCACTAAGAGAAAATGCGAGGCAGGACAAGGAGGGTATTTCATTTAGCCTGTCTTTTGATAAATGCCGGAAAATATTTCAAATGTATATTTTTACAGTCAAAGGTGGTGCCTCAATTAATTGGCTTATCTAAGTGATAGCAATGCCTTTAGCATTGCAGCACACACACTATTGCTCAGTACTTTCAGAAATGTGTGCAAGCAGACATCCTAAGGAGGAATTGAATTAATGGTCTGCTGTGTCAGAGGCAAGCTTACTGCCAGCTGAGCTAATGGACAACAATATTACTAGCTTGTTTAAATGAAATCAACAGATATCAATGTAATGGGACCCCATTCTTGGCTGGCCTATAGGCACTATTGTAATAAATATAATCAATGATAATTTTGGGGGGGAAATGACCTAAGATTTTTAGAGTATGTCTATTGTGTTTTATATACTCTTAGAAGATAAACTTGCAAGAAGTATTAGATTTAATTTCTCAAAAAAAATTAGGATGTTTTTCCTCTATGATAGAATATCTTATAATAACTATATTTATTGAAAGACCATGCTTGAATAAGTTATCAATACAAATTGAATGATGTTTACAAATAGCTTTAGCCTCCTGAACTCCCTAACAACTAAATCATATTAACTATGAGGAAATGTTCTGTTTTCTGTGTACTATACCTTTAAATGTAGGCTGTTTGAGATGCCACTGCCATTGTCTGTTTTAGTTCACAGACTGATTTGCTAAAAGAATGAGTCACTGTGTTCTCTTTCCAAGCCTATTTATGTTGCTGCTTTGTCATTTTCCTTCATCTGAAATAAGTAATCAAGACTGAAAAAAAATACACTTTTTCCTGTTGGTTTATGGGGAAAAAACCATAAGAATCAAAGACTGAACTCACTGGTGCGTTGCAGGTCACAGCCAAGGTTTTTGGGCATCAGAGAGTGGAGAATTTTATACTGTGCCTGAGTTTCAACAATGCTGTTAGTCACTCATCTTCATGAGCACACTCACAAAAAAAGAAAACCGAACACAAAATTTAAACATGAAGGATGTTACACTGAGACAACATACTGGATTCTAGCAACTTTTATAGCTAAAAAGGAATAAAAGCATCTACAGCAGACCATCTCTCCCTCTCAACTAGAAGAAAATGGAAAAGAATCCTTTAATACTAGATTTTCTGTAAGCAATTTGGGGGAATATCCATTCCAGTAATCTGATGAATGTCAAATACAGACTGTGTCATAGTTGGAAGAGAGCTCATTTTCATTTTCTTAGGGCCAGATTAACTCTTCCCTGGATGAAAACATGATGGCCTCCATCTTAGCCAACATTGGGGATTTAAACTAGGGAGCTGCAGAGCTAAATGAAGTCAGGCTCTTTTACTGACAACTGTAACAGTCACAGCCTGTGAACTGAGCAGGGGTTGAGGGGAGCTAAAACATACACTGACTTAGAGGGTAAGTAAAGCTTTGAGAGGGGCTCTAAGAGAAGAAATTCTACAACATTCCCCTCAGAGTCCCATTCAGAGGGGGTGGGTTTCTCCCACCCGTGGAGCAGGCCATGGGGTCTGTCTAGAATCCTGCAGATTCTAGAAGATTCTTAGTAGGGTAGAGCCATCTGCACTGGAGGTACAATGTCAGGCCTCTAACAGTCAGCACTTCCAGGCAGAGAGAGCTCTGCAGAACCTTAGGACGCATTATATGTTCTAGATAACCTTCATGGGGCATGAAACAAGATATGTCCATTTCCGCCAAGCCCCCATTATTCCCACATGCATCCTCAGTCTTATAAAGGTGCTAGTGTGTGGTCAAGAGCAAGCAGGTGGACGGTGGTTGTGGTAGGGAGATGTCATAAATGTGACTGGGGAACAATATCCAAACTCATTTAATTGTTGTTAGAAACCTTTGCTGCCAAAGCAATAAAAAGTTTAATTTTCTTATTTCTATACTCTCCAGTTTAGTTTCATAATCTTTCACTAGATGTATGACTGCATAGTGAATATAATACTTTTTTTCTGTAAAGTCGGTGACCAATTATGAAACCCTACAAAGTCAAAGTGATCATATGACCTTTATGATCAGTTTCTTGATTTGTGAACCCGTTTCTTATGATAAATAGGTGAATCAGCATTCATTTTTCATCTATAATAGCAATGCTGCACTACCCATTATCACAGGCTTCACTGTTTCTTTAGTTTTCTCAAGTAGAAAACATTCCATATTAAGGAAAGTAGACACATTTGATTGATAGAAGCCCAAATGCTCTTTCAGGCCTCCCCGGGATGTATTTGCTCTTGATTATTTTTACAAATATAAGGAATACAATGCTTTGTTGTAGTTACTAAGTCTTCTGCAATACAGTATGAATTTGTTTCCTTCATGTTAGTGAGCTATTATTGTTAATGAGTTGCTGTAAGTTATCTTTTAAATATTATTTTTATGCTTTTCATCCTTGTCATTAGAAGGCCCCACCCCCACCCAGTCTTCTTTCCTCCAGACTAAACAAATCCAATTTTTTCAATATTCCCTCAGAGGTCATGTTTTCTAGACCGCTAAGCATTTTTGTTGCTCTACTCTGGACTTTCTCCAATTTGTCTGTATCCTTCCTGAAATCTGGCACCCAGAATTGGACACAATACTCCAGTTGAGGCCTAATCAGCAAGGAATAGAGCAGAAGAAATACTTCTTGCATCTTGCTTATAACACTCCTGCTAATACATCCTAGGATGATCTCTTTTTTGCAACAGTTTAACACTGTTGACTCATATTTAGCTTGTGATCCACTATGACCCCCAGGTCCCTTTCTGCAGTACTCCTTCCTAGGCAGTCATTTCCCATTTTGTATGCATGCAATTTATTGTTCCTTCCTAAGTCTTTCTTAGGCTTTATTGAATTTCATCCTATTTACTTCAGACCATTTCTCCAGTTTGTCCAGATCATTTTGAATTTTAATCCTATCCTCCAAAGCTCTTGCAACCCTCCCAGCTTGGTAACATCCGCAAACTTTATAAGTTTATAAAAGTGTACTCTCTATGCCATTATCTAAATCATTAATGAAGATATTGAACAGAACCAGGACCAGAACCGATCTCTGTGGGACCCCTCTCCATATGTCTTTCCAGCTTGACCGTGAACCACTGATAACTACTCTCTGGGAACAGTTTTCCAACCAGTTTTCTTATAGTAGCTCCATCTAGATTGGATTTCCCGAATTTGTTTATGAGAAGGTCATGAGAGACAGTATCAAAAGCCTAATTAAAGTCAAGATATACCAAACATACCACTTTCCCCCATCCACAAGACTTGTTACCCTGTCAAAGAAAGCTATTAGGTTGGTTTGATATGATTTCTTCTTGACAAATCTATGCTGACTGTTACTTATCACATTATCTTATAGGTGTCTGCAAATTGATTGCTTAATTATTTGCTCCATTATCTTTTCACGTACTGACGTTAAACTGTCTGGTCTGTAATTTCCCAGGTTGTCCTTATTCCTCTTTTTATAGATGGACACTATATTTGCCCTTTTTCAGTCTTCTGGAACCTCTCCCATCTTTCATGACATTATGAAGATAATCATTAATGGCTCTGATATCTCCGCAGTCAGCTCCCTGAGTATTCTAGGATGTATTTCATCAGGCCCTGGTCACTTGAAGGTATCTAACTTGTCTAAGTAACTTTGTTTGTTCTTTCACTTTTTTAGCATCTGATCCTAACTCATTTTCCCTGGCATTCACTATGTTAGACATCCAATCACTGCTAACTTTTTTCATGGGGGGGGGGGGGGGATCATATAGCACTTCTGCCATTTCCACATTTTCTGTTATTGTTTCTCTTCCCCCCCCCCCGCCACCTCATTGAGTAACAGACATACCTTGTCCTTGGTCTTCCTCTTGCTTCTAATGTATTTATAGAATGTTTTCTTGTTACCCTTTATGTCTCTAGCTAATTTATTCTCATTTTGCCCCTACATACTTGTGTTATTTGTTTATATTCATCCTTCATATATTTCCTTTTCCTACCAGCCCTAGTAAAATAACTCTTCTCTTAGCCATGTGTATGAGTGGTTATTAGAACCCACCAGGGTTAGTCCCTACAAGACCTAACTGCTGAAGCACCTATAGTGCTTGCTTCAAAGTTGTGGTACACCTGGCATGGTACTGGCAACCTAGGGGGTTGCTGTACTCTGGTAGTGAGCAGCAGTAATAATTGCACTGGAATTAATCAGGTTACTAGGGAGAACCATTTCTCCATTTTATTTATTTTATATATATGAAAGCTATATCATCTACTTGGCATTAAAAATTCACATTGCATTTCAAGGGAAGAACTTCATTATGCCTTGGCTTCAAGTATTTTCTAGGAGAATCCTTAAATTACATAGACAAGCAGTTTGTCACCATGGACAAAGTGACATTTTATCCAGAAGTGTCTGAACAGCATGCGATTTCTGCCTTCTGTTAAGATTAAAGCTACAAGCCTCTTCTTTCATCTGGGTTTATACACCATTGGATAGGGTGATGATCCTTAACACCCATTAATTATTCACCGGGAGAGTAAAAAACCACAGGAGTCTGCAAACAGATTATTACAAAGCTAGGCTTATTCATCTGCAGACAAAATGTTACCTGAATTCATTGCCCAAGCCCCTGAGCATGACTCAGTGAGAATTTGAATATATTAATTGCTGAAAAGTTCCCATAATACCTTGAACTCTGTTACATGCAAATTAAAAGCAACAACAGATCCCACTAATATTGCATCCTGAAAACTCACTTGTAAACAGTACCCAGATGAGTGTTGAATAGGCCCAGAAGAAAACACCTAGAAATAGTGCAAAGGCAGAATGGACTTTGAAAGAGGATTTGAGCTGGATTAACTAACAGACATATTAAACATTACCCACAGGAGTTGGCCTCCTCATTGTGCATCAAAATATAAATACTAGAATGTAGACTACCACATATTGAGATTGAGGAACTTCTACAGAGAAACTTGCATAATTAATGAAAAACAAACAGGCATAAGAAAGATTTATAAAAGAACACAAGCATGCTTATGCAAAATTTCTGTCACATCTTATTCATAACAAAGACTGGGTATACACATAACCCCAGATGCCAGCTACTTCATGTAGTTCTACATTTGGAGAGAAAGTATCCTTATTCTCTTCATAAGAGGCCAGATTCACCACCTTCTTGCTCCTTGTCTAGTTATTTATGTTCAAAATATGTGTAACACATACAAACAAAATCAATATGGTAGCATGTTACACACCTTTGAAGTCTCCGTTACTACACAGGATACGAAACAGTAGAGAATCAGGCCAAAGGGCATGACCGACTTCCACAAAAATGAATGGCAACAGAGCACATGCATCCAAAAGGTAGAATTTTGGCTCAGGTTAAGTAATCCTAAGTAGGCTGATCCTGTTTCCACTGAAGTCAATATGACTTTTGCCATTCACTTCAGTGGAAACAGGATCAGCCTGTATGTGACCTGTGAATTGCAGATGCCAGACACAATCATTTTATTGCGAAAGTCATAGTCTTGTGTGGGGCTGAGAGGGTAAAGGAAAAGAAATGAGAGAGAAGAAATTATTTCTTTTGTATAGAATGCTTTCTGATGAGACCTCTTATTTTTACTGCACACTTTGTTTAGGCCCTTTTTCACAGTTACTATCCTCCAAGCCAAATTCCCTCGGGAGATCCAGACTCATCAATGCTGCTACTGTATTTAACTTAACACAAGTTAATAGTAACAAAAATACAATAATTTGCATAGGTGTAAAATGATTATACACTGGAGAACCTATCTACCTGTATTTTAGGTGTGTGTGTATATATGGCCCTATAGTTTCTATAGTTTAAGTGCCTCACAGTCTTTTAGTGTATATATCCTCACAAGACCCCTTGGAGGACAGGAAGTGCTATTACCCCCAATTTAGAAATAGGGAACTGAGGCAGACAGACAGACAAAGGCCTAGTCTACACTGGGGGTGGGGGGAGTGCGAGCTAAGTCGGTCTAAGTTATGCAACTTCAGCTACGAAAATAGCGTAGCTGAAGTCAACGTACTTAGAGCTATTTACCGCAGTGTCTTCCCTGCAGTAGGTTGACTGCTGACACTCCCCTGTCGACTCTGCCTATACTTCTTGCTCCGATGGAGTACCGGAGTCGATGGGAGAGCGCACCTCTCAGAACACCTAACAGAACAGAAAGCTAGAAAGATTTGTGGCCAACTGAATCTAGGCCAAGATTTTTAAAGAGACTAGAGATTGTGGATGCTCAATTTGAGAAAGGCTAAAGGACCCAATTACAGGAAGTCAGGTTCTCAGAACTTTCCAGCTTATCTAGTTATGCGCCCAACAATTGAGGTGACCTATATCACTATTACTTTTGAAAATTTGGTCCTAAAGTTAAGAGAAGACATAAGAGCTAGAGTGACTTATGGAGAAGTGGGCATGAGATGCAGTTGGCCACGGGTACAGTTTTGTGGCTGTGTGTTAATGAACAAGGGTTTGGATTTTCCTTTAAGTTTTAGTTTAATATATTAATAAGTTAATTACTTGTAAGCTTTGTTTTAAAAGTGAGACTTTACTTGTTCCATGCACTCAACTGTCATACACATAACAGATCTCTGTGTGTGGAATACCTGTGAAATACCCATTGAAGTCTGGAACAACAAAATAGAAGATGTACAGTGCAGTTTGGAGGGGATAATTTTGCCTTTAATAAAATTAGTCCACCTGAACATAAGCAGGAAATAATATTCATGGGAGAATTACACAACATAACCAGGCCTTCAACATCATGACTGCTTCCTCTCTAATTTTTTTTAATATACCTTTTGTTTTGGATTTTTTATGATATAAATAAAAAAAAAAATTCTCATGCAAAACTTCTAACCCCACATTCTGTAATGTGACCCATTAATAGCTTGTCAAATTGAATCCCTTATGTGCATTCATAGCATATGCCTTCAGAACAATTCTGGTATAGAATATGCATGAATAGCATGTATTCCATAAATATGGATTCAAATTAGAGCATTCATTTAGCTAAGTTCTGTTTATTCTTAACATGCATTCACAGCATATTGTACAGCATAGCAGCTCCTTTGAATCTTTTAGAGAGTATGCTGTGAATTAATATTAACAAAAGCATAATCTGCAAATTATGGATCTACATTACACATGTATTTGTGATGGACCAGAATATCAATCTTGTAGTAAAAGTCTTTATGAAAAGTAGTTACTGAGGGAGCTGCATTTTAAACCCCAATATGTTAACAAATTTATTTTTATTTTGCAAGCAAATACCTACGGAGGACCAGTTCACATTATGGATTATGGGGCTGAAATGCTACAGTTTAATTGCAGTCATTCTATGTTCACAGTGAATTTTTTAAATAAATTTTAAATACTGTTTAAGACTCCAATACCATTAAAGAATGCACATGTACATTACTTTAAATTTTAATTGTGCATTTTATAACAAAACACTTAAAAAAAAAACCAGAAACTTTCAATTTATCTGCCTAGACCTGATAGGCACATTCGGTTTCCTCATGCCATTATTGATATCTAAAACAAACAAAAACAATCTCCTTTCACTGCTTTTAGTGTCAGTGATAACATCTGTTTCAAGAGAAGAAAACTTGAAGTTTAAAAACAGAGGGCCAGATCCTTATAGACTCAGACTTTAACGACAGACGGTACCATCATGATCATCTAATCTAACCCCTTGCACATTACAGACCACAGAACCTCACTCACTCATTCCTGCAATAGATCCACAACCTCTGGCTGAGTTACTGAAGTCCTCAAATCTTGATTGAAAGATTAAGTTACAGAGAATCCACCATTTACTTTAGTTCAAACCAGGAAGTGACCTGTGCCCCATGCTGCAGAGGAAAGTGAAAACCCCTAGGGTCTAGGCCAATCTCACATGGGAGAAAATTCCTTCCTAACTCCAAATATGGCGAATGGCGATAAATTAGACCCTCACCATGTGGGCAAGACCAACCAGCTAAAGAATCTGTGAAAGAATTCTCTTTAGTAACTCAGTGATCCCCATCTAGTGCCCCATCTCTGGCTGGTGGAGATATTTGCTAATAGAAGATGTGGATAGGCCTTATCTCAATCTCTTCATACTATCCACTCCACAAAACTTATCAAGCTCAGTCTTGAAACAAGTTAGGCTTTTTGCCCCCCATTGCTCCCCTTAGAAGGTTATTCCAGAACTTCACTCCTCTGATGGTTAGAAACCGTTGTCTAATTTCAAGTCTAAACTGGTTGATGGTCAATTTGTATCCATTTGTTCTTGTGCCAACATTCGCCCCTAACTTAAATAACCCCTCGGTATCTCCCCTCATCCTTTGTTTTGTTTGGCTAAACAAGCCAAGCTCGTTAAGTCTCCTCTCATAAAGCAGGTTCGCCATTCTTCTGATAATCCTTATAGCCCTTCTCTACAGCTGTTCCAGTTTGAATTCATCCTTCACGAGTGTGGTCAGATGTTCGGCTGCATGTTCCCTCTGTGTGCCGCCCCAGCCCTGCGCAGACAGCCGGCATGGCAGACCTCGAGCGACATGCCCAATGACCACAAGATCTGTTAGCATATGAAGGCACCCATCCAGGTTTATTGTTGACGAAGCATGGTACTCGTATCCCACAGACTCTACCAGACCACTAATACATGTGTGCCCATAACAATGGACCAGCTCAGTGAATGGTGGGACTTTCCATTCCCCCACAGGCTAGACAGACATTCCCTCTGAGATACATCTTTATACACAGATGCAAACAAGTTACGTATTGCCCCTCTAATACAGTTAGTTGACACCCTCTGATGTTACCACCCATCACTTTGTACATCTCTATCCATCACTCTGTCATCCTGACCTTATCTTTAGGAGGTGTCTGTGTGTTCCTGTTATCTTTGGGGAATGTGTTTGTACCATTCTTGGTATGGGGAGTTCTGGTGCCACCCTTCTGGAATATGCTTGTGAGTGTTTTGTGCCTAGCACTTCTTAGTAATGTGTGTTTCTGCAATATTAGCCCTGTTCTTGCCAGATTCTGTGAGCAGGGCCTGCCTCTAGCTCACAGCCTGATTTTGCTTTATATCTGCAAAGTTTTGACCGTTACTTTAGCCCAGGCCTCGGGCCTCATACCAGGCCTCTAATACAAGGGCTTATGTCTCAGGTTCTCTTCCTACTACAGTTAGTATAAAATCAGCACAGCTACATTAACTTATCTATAACAATTTTCATTATCTGAGGAAATGGCCCATCAAGTAAAAACACATATAATGGGATATGAAAACATGAGCAATACATGCTCACGTTATAGTGGTGCAGGGACACACAAAACAAGGAGGTCAGCAACAGACATGGTTTATGTTATAGAAATCTGTCAGTGTGGCAGGAAGTAGGTGCACATCCAAAATCAGCAATGCTGAGCAATTGGCACTGTTCAGAATTAGGACTGCAGTGATGAGCAAGCCTGAAATGTTTTGGATGATTACCTAAACGTTCTTCAATGCTTCCTCTTTATACAATATTCCTGCTTTCTAATAGGACCAATTTCTCCCAATCTTAAAATAGATTTTTAGCACCACATTGTTTGGGCAGTCCAACCACAGGCCTTCTGTCCTATCTGCAATGGTGACAGACTCCAGGATTAAGCATGTGGCAACTGAATCGGCACAGGGTCCTGCCACAGACTCTGATTAAATGGAATCCAAAGCTAATGGTAGTTGGGAGCCACTAGTCTAAGGAGAGATGTACAATGGGAAGCTAGGGCCCAACTCCCATTAAGAGTCAACGTGAGTCAGACACCCAACTCCCATTTTTGACTTTCAATGGGAATTATTCCATTAAGTGCCTAAGGCTCAAATTTTTAAAGGTATTTAGGCATTGGTCTGCTCACTGCCTAAGTCACTTTTGAAAATGAGACAGACTCCAGAGTTAGATAGATGTTGCAATGCTGTTTGGAGCAACACCCAATACCTTTAAAAATGGGGACTTAAGTCACTTTTGAAAATGTAGGTATGTGCTTTGTTGGTTTTTTCCTTTATTATGTTGCCCCAAACTAGCTCCCTAGCATTCCTCAGAATCCTACTTCATAAAATCATTCAGACATGTATCTGTTACCTGAAAAGAACTGACTAATAAGCTAGAGCGGGAATGTGCTATCTTGACTTTCAGTGAGATACTGGTCTCCAGTAACAATTGAATTACAGCACTCTAGGATAGAGAGAGATTATTTCAAAACCTAGAGCACTCAAACGTATATCCATTGATATTACTACAATTCCACTTGAAGTTCTTTAGGCTGTCATAGGTGAACTGGTGATATTTAAAGAGAGGTATTTATGAGGTTTTAGTCAATAATTCCAATGTGAGGGGAAAAAATTATTTGAAAGCTTCAGAGAGAGTTGTTGAAACAGCCCACATTCAAAAGGCATATATCAAGGAAACAAGTTTTTATTTTTAAATAAAAATAATGACTCCTCAGAAGATAACTCAGCTACTGAATCATGTTATTTCAAGACAATCACTCCTGTTAAGATATCCCTATGAACATAAGCATTAGGGAGTACAAAAAGTGAAGCTATTTAGATACACCAGACTGTTGGAATTCTTAAAAGAGGCAGCTGCAATACTTATATGACCCTGGGAACAATATTCGAGGATACAAGTTTTGTTGATTAAAGTAATAGTGTAGCTATAATATACTTAGGCTGACGTAAGGTGTTTAACTTGGTACCACAACATTTTGATTAAACCATAGAATATAAAATTAACATGACACATGTTAAATGGATTACAAACTGAAAGGTTTCAAAATGTAACTGTAAACAGGGAATCATCATTAAGCAGATGTGTTTCCAGTAGGGTATTGCAAGGATCAGTTCTTGACCTTGTGCTATTTAACATTTTTATTAATGACCTAGAAGAAAACATGAAATCACTTCTGATAAAATTTGCAGATGACACAAATGGGGGAAAATGGTAAATAATAAAGAGGACAGGTCACTTACTCAGAGCTATCTGGATTGTTTGATAAACTGGGTGCAAGCAAATAACGTATGTTTTAAGGGGGCTAAATGTATATGTATACATCTAGGAACAAAAGACGTAGACTATTTGAACAGGATGTGGGATTATATCATGGGAAGCAGTGATTCTCATAAAGATCGGGGGTATCTCATAATTAGCTGAGCATGAGCTCCCAGTGGGACACTGTGACCAAGAGAGCTTCTGAGATCCTGGGTTGCGTTCAGGGGAATCTTGAGTAGGAGTAGAAAGGTTATTTTACCTCTGGTTGACTGCTGCTGGAAAACGGTGTCCAGTTCTAGTGCCCACAATTCAATAAGTATGTTGATGAATTGGAGAGGATTCAGAGAAAAGTCATGACAATGATTAGAAATATGCCTTATAGTGGTAGACTCAAAGAGCTCAAACTATTTAACTTAACAAAATAAGTTTGAGGGGTGACTATTACAGTCTATAAGTATCTACATGGGGAACAAATATTTAATACTAGGCTCTTCAATCTAGCAGAGAAAGATAGAACTCAGTACAATGGTTGGAAGTTGAAGCTAGACAAATATTAGCTGGAACAAGGCATAGATTTTTACCAGTGAGTAATTAACCATTGAACAATTTACCAAAGTTCATGGTGGATTCTCCATCACTGACAATTGTAAAATTAAGATTGGATGTTTTTCTAAAAGATGCTCTAGCAATAATTTTGGGGAAGTCCTATGGCCTGTGTTATACAGAAGGTCAAACTATAGGATCACAATTCTTCCTTACAGCATTGGAATCAAGTAATTTAATTCATGGCTTCAGTATTAAAGTTCTTAGGGTAGCACAGGTGTATCTGAAGACAGAATTGGACTTATTCATGTGTTTTATATTACTAATCAATAAGGGTAATGGTGGTGGTTTGAAATTGTGACACTATGTCTCATTTCACCAGCTAATCATGCATGTGGTTTCCTTAGATCAGAACATTAAATTCCTTCCTGTTTGGTGATTGAGTAAAAGGACTGATCTCGCTATTTGTATTTCTTTATAGTTTACACAGTTTGACATATCCAAACCAAATGTTCATACCATATGAAAGAACCCCATACTCATTATTGCTAGGAACATTATACAAAACCCTCTTACAACTTACAGTCCAAAACTACTAGGGGATCTCTAAAAGCTTCACTTTGGTGTATTACTACCTTTAGTAATAAAAAGGGTAAATGATCTAATCTTCAGGAGAGTTTGTATTTGTGAAGTTATTTTATAAAGAACCAAAAAGAGTGAGTTAGTTCATTATGTGAAAAAGGTCCCATAATTTCTCCCCTTCTAATTTTACTCTGTATGAACTAAGTTACTAGACTAAATACAGGCCTACAGTAGATTGTGGGAGCTATATCTTAATCTGTTTGTGGGTGAAATGCTGGGTTAAATCAGGTTAATGTCAAAACCCCCATTGATTTCAACAGAACCAAGATTTCATGTTATTTCTAGCAGGTATATTAGCCTCTTGTCTCTCCAAGGAAATGGTGCTGAAGAAATCCAACATGGTGATCCCATGAGGTGAAGAGGTTCTCTATGCCTTCTCTCTCCATTACATACACACTTGATCACCAAGCGCTTGACCCAATTGTTACTGAAGTGAATGACAATCTTTCTATTTTCTTTAATGGGAGTTGGATAGGGTCCCATAGAAACAGAGGCCATTAATGGGAGAAATAAAAACAAATCTGATACACTTTTATTATTTACTTTCAATTTTCTATGACCACTTAATTTTGTACATTTTTCCTTAAAGATGTCAAAGACACCGTGGAGGCCACTTTAGCCCAATAATGGAACTAGCGGGTACAGTATGTTACGTGAGATCCACCAAAGAGAGGAGTTGAGTTTCTGTCCTGCAGAAGATTCTTGGCTCCATCTATGCTCAGTATCCATTTGCCAACTGCTTGCTGCCACATATAGGGATTCACAATGTACAGTAGATCTGGTTGAAATTTGGGTCCTCCCCCACACACAGTTTCAAAAGAAAATTAACATTTTTTTTGTTTTGTGTAAAATTGTTTACTTTCAGTTTTCATTTAAAAATATTTAAAAATAAAAAAAGTGGGGAAAAAGGTGGGGAAAAGCAACAAAAGTAAGAACATGGGGGAAGAAAGCACTTCATTATGCTCCCACCCATTAAAAAAAAAATCTCCCTTTTCCAAGGAGAAAAATTAAATAAATAAGAAAACACACCTTTTCTTACTATGTTTTTGTTTTTTAAACTTTTTTTCTCTATTTTGATAGTGGAAAACCGGGGAGGGAAGCAGGCTATAAAATAAATAAAATAAAATAAATAAATAAATAAAAGTGGGAATTTTTACACTGCTTTGCAATGAACATTTTCAAGAATTAGAACAAAAAATCAATTTGGATTTTAATGTTGTATTTCCTCCCTACCCCACCCCTCCCCATTAACCAAAAACATTTTTTCAAGTTTTCATTTTTGACAAAACCCCATTTTTAATGAAAAACATTGAGAAAACTTCAGCGAGCTCTAGTTAACAGCCCTTGTTCAGCTACCCCACATTCCAGTCCTGCTTGAACAATAGAACTGTAATAGTTCATCTGCACTGGGTATTTCCCCAGTTGCAGAAGAGAGGACTAGATATGCCCATTTTGAATATATAATGGATATGGAAGGGGAGGTCTGAGGTGACAGCGAAAAGGTCCCAAAGAGTGGTCACCATTACATTCTTTACAATTGCTACTTGTAATTATTGTTATGTGTCATTCCTTGTACTCAATATGGGCATACCATGACTACTGTGGTAACATTAATTCATCCAAAAGGTAGTATTGAATAGATGTTTAATGGTGACCTCTTCACCTCATGCTCCAATTACAGGGGTACTCTAAAGTTCAAACACATCTGACCCCAACTCATTTGATCATATCAATGGTCAGCAGATGTAGTAAGATATTAAGCTGTTATGGAAAAATAGTTGGAGGGGCTGAATGCTTGGGTCTCCTGGGGGCTTCAGAATTATCAGTGCCATCCCCTTCTTTCACATTGCTGCATTGTACTGGTTTGCTGCTGTCTCTCATTAGCAACAAGTAGATCAATATTAATTCATTGTGAGAGCTAGCCAGGGCCGGCTCCAGGCACCAGCTTACCAAGCAGGTGCTTGGGGCGGCCACTTCGGAGAGGAGCGGCACGTCCAGCTGTTCGGCGGCAATTCGGCAGATGGTCCCTCACTCCTGCTCGGAGCGAAGGACCTCCCGCCGAATTGCCGCCGCAGATCGCGATCGCGGCTTTTTTTTGTTTTTGTTTGTTTGGCTGCTTGGGGCGGCAAAAACCCTGGAGCCGTCCCTGGAGCTAGCTCATATATTCAAAGATAGATGATCCTGACATTAATGCAGTACAATAAAATAACAATAATGACTCCTATTTATAAAGTGACTTTCATTTAGAAGGCTCCCAGAATGCTTTCCAGGCTTTATAGACAAAAGGAAACATTTGATAGCTATTGCTGAAACACAGTCACCTTTGGAGTAAAATTAAAGCTGTGTAAAATGTTGCCGTTTTACTGCAGAGGACTGAGAGGAAGGCACTATGGCCTGGAACAGCAAAATTAAGATTAGGAGGGGCCTCAAGTTCTCAACCTAGCTCTGCTACTGACTTGCTTTATGTCCTTCCACCTTTCACCTTTCTGACTCAGTTTCTTTATCTCTAAAGTGCACATAACAACTTTCACCTATTTTACAAAGGTATGGGGATTAATGTCTGTATAATGCCTTGAATATGTAGAGTCCCAAACAAAAGTTACATATTAAGTGTTTAGATACCATAGTGCTAAAGAAAATCCTAAAATAAAAGGACACAGACAGGACTGAGCTGCTGGACAATATAGTTACACAGTATGCCTATATGATTATTTTTTTCATTACATCACATCACATCACATCACTGGGGTGTTCAACTACTCATGTGATCTCATTACATTTCAATATTATGTATATGGAGCAGAAAAAAATAATTCATCACGTTGATTATATATTTGAAAAGTGAAAAATTTGAAAAGACGTTTTGAACTTTTTGATATAGTTACTCATTGGAAGTTTATCAAAATATTTTTTTAAAGGATCATGGTTCTTCACAGCAGGATTTATATTTTTCAATGTGGTACTCTTCTGTTTTTGAACATCTGACTTAAATGCTGTATTCCAAAATTACATTAACCCTATTGGTAGATTTGAAAATAGGATGTACATGTGACAAATTAAGTATTTGTATAGCTTTATTTTTGGTATATCTACATCTACATCACTGTGAAAATTAACTCGGTGATATTTCAACATTGCAACACATTCTGTTCTTTGACTGCTTTTTTCCTATCAACTTCACTAATTGGTGAAGCCCCACAGTCATAATTAATAAATAGTATAGAGAATGACAGAAAATGAATCCATCTCATGAAAATATGGGGCCTGATTTTCAAAATCGATTAGTGACTTACGGTGCCCAACTTGGGACCTATCTTCCATGTAAGCGGCGCAGCCGCTCAGCAGCCTATTAGCACCACACAGGCACTCAGGGAACCCGCCGGGGGTATTCACTTCCCAAGTTTTACAGTTCACAATGGGCCAAATTCACCAATGGTTTAATTTTCCTGAAACCCAAGACTTATAGCATGAACCAATTCTGCACCACTGTGCTTGCCCAATGAAAAGTTTCTAAAAGTAAATAAATGCATCCAGGACACTCTGAGTTCTGCTTAAGAACTTAAAATGGCCAGATCTTCGGCTAGAGTTAGCTGGAGTAGTTCCCATAGCGCTATGCCAATCAACACTAGCTAAGGATCTAGGCCAATGTGTGGTTTACAGGTCACTGTTCTTCTCTCATACCTTCTAACACAGTTCTGTTGGGAATCTGATGAGAAAAGGAAACTCTCAGATAAATACACTCAAATCAGTCAGTAATTAAATGAATAAAAAGCTATCTCCACACATGCTTTTACTAAAATGCACATTTACCTCTATTAAAAATAGAAATCCTTCATATTCCATAGCCTAGTTGTACAATACAATGTGAAGAGCAAAATGCATTAGTAGCATTTAGCTAGTAGTGGAAAGGACGTAAAGAAGCAATACTCCTCCATTTACTTAACTGCAATTTGAACTTATTTTTCCCTATAGCTTGAGATTTAATGAGAAACTAAGATTTAGTGATAAACATGCTATTAAAACACGAAAAATGGTATGGAGAGAGATGGAGACAGTCATTACCATGAACATGCAGATGTTTTCTGTTTATATTATAGTGTGAGCTTCCATCAGACACTCCTAATTATAGCCTCTACACTGGTGTTCCTGCAATGCTAGCCATTAACCTTCAACTGAATCACCATTTTTTGCATAAGGTGCATTGTCATTGTAGTGCTCTCTGTAGTTGAAATACTATTAATATATCCAGAATGAAAGGTTGATTTTTTTGGTGGTGGTGTTTTTTAAATATGGCTTACAGCACTTTTTTTTTTTTTAGTTTGGTCTTTTTTCCAAGACAAACCACAAACACTAAACTGAGCATAAGCGATTTAGCCATTTACAAGTGGAAACAAAACAAAATAAAAAAAAAAGATCTTGTAATTGCAGCATCAGTAATAATGAGTTTCTGAAGAATGCTTTTGCTCAGAATCAAGAGAAATACAAAGAGAATTACAGGAATAATTTAGGAAATTCAAAAGGAAAGATGTGCAATTATAACATGCAATTAAATTCAAGAAAAGAAAGGGAAACTGCATGGCGCAATCCAGGGGTACATCATTTAACAAGTGAGTACTTCTAGTTTGGCTAATTACTACTTAAGATTCAAATTCTCTTCTTTTTTTTTTAAACTAAAGGGTACAGCAGTGTTACGCTAGAGAAAGGTTATTGCTCGTTTATCCATGCATTTCTGAAAACCCTTTGTTTTAAATCACCCAATGTTCCTTACTTGAAGAAATATATTTTCAAGTTAAATATGCCGAAATTAACCTAGCCATGTGTTAAGAAATTAACCATAAGCTTATAAATTAGGTTTGTCTAACCCAAGAAAGTATTATTTTTGACATGTCCATTTCAGTTCATTAAAAAGGATTAATATTTTTTAAATATAAAATCCACTATTATCTATTTAAATGTGGGGGGAAAGTTTGTTAAACTTCTATTGACTATGAATGTAATAAAACCTAGTTGTCAATGCATACTAAAAATGTTCCTAATTTGACTATTTTTCTGTGTTTTTTTTATATTTTTTCAGATGATTGTTTAACTCAGTATAGCTGCTACTTTGCCATCTGCACTGTGTTTTGAAATATGGAATGATTTTAAAGTTTTCAGCTGAATGTTCATGGAGAACTAACGGGTCTGCACACCAGGATCAAGATTTTCAAAGTGATTTGAGGGAAATCTTCTACTTGAAAATAGTGAAAGGCAGCTGTCTAAATCCCTAGACCATCTTCAAAATCTCAGTGTGGGTATCTTTCTGGGCTACAGTTATTGCCTATCATCTTGTTCTCGGAGGTTGGAGTGAATTAAACTTTTAGGTCTGCAACTAAGAACTGTGGCAGAATTGATTCTGCAGATATTTTGGCCTTCAAAGGCCTTGGCCTCTCTAATATCTTTTTCTTAATGTCGTGGAATTAACCTCTTAGACAGGCCTGAAGACCTTAATTTGATTAAGTTCTGACACACTTTAATGTTAGAAACATAACACTGTTAAATCTCTATAAGAGTCTAAGAACATTTAGGTATATTGGTGCCATATCAATAAAAATGTACTATCGTCTTTAGTGCTATGAGATTGTAGTTTGTCTCTTATTCCCAGTCTCACTTCCAAGAATCACTCTAGAGGATATGAAACAACTTTTTTAAAAAGTGAGGAAATTGTAAATGCCCTACTGAAGAAGCATGCATTTGTTGAGTGATAATGTGCCCACCAGAAATTCCAGGTTGGGTTAAAAAAAAAACCAACAACATTCAAAACATGACTTATCTATTTTAGATGGGGAAAAAGCAATATTTGCTTGGTTATTTCACTGTTCAGTTGATTTTTCAAGCAAGCGAGATTTTGTCTATTAAAGTTAGGGTGACCAGACATCCCGTTTTTAAAAGGGACAGTGAGGTATTTAAGCCCTCCTGCAGGTGTCCCGACTTTTTCTTAAAAACAGGCAAATTGTCCCATATTTTCTGTCTCCCTCCCCCCCACCCCCCATCACTACTGGTCGGTCCTGCTGCTGGCTGGATCCCTGCTCACCAGCTGGGGGGGCGGGGGGCATGTGACCCTGAATTGCCCCTCCATGTGTTGCCAGGGGAAGACATGGTGCCAGGTACCATGAGAGATGGGTATGTCCTGGGGGCTCAGCCAGGCATGGAGGGCAGAGAGCACCAGGCAGGGAGGGTCGGGTTGATTGGTCCCCCGGTCGGAGAGGTGTACAGGACTGTGTGTGTGTGTGTGTGTGTCACCCCTCCCCATGTGAACTCTAAAGCCTTACAGATAAGAAGGTAAATAAAAAGAATCCAACTACGCAGTATTTCTTTTTAATGGGGGCTCAGTCAACAGGATGTTAATTTGAACATTTGTATGATTGATTGCCGTTGAACTCATTTGAATACAAGTAATTTTACCAGGTGTCCCGTATTCAGCAAAGGGAAATATGGTCACCCTAATTATAGTTAATATACAAAACATTCCTGAAAACAGTGGTGCTAGAACAATCTTTACAGTTGGGGTGCTGAAGGCGGAAATCATGTATTTGGGTTATTACTACTTCAAGCCAGGGGGTGTGGCAGCACCCCCAGAACCTCTAGTTCCAGCACCTGTGCATGAAGAAAAGAGACTTCATTATATGCTGAGTGAATCAACATTAGCCTACTCCAAAATTTACCTGTTTAACTTTAGGTGGGTTAAGAACTTAATACTACTGGTCATTCACAGATACCCCAAAATATGTACAGATAATCAAGCTCTATAACAGACTTCCATTTACCTCAATTCCAGTACCCTATCTACTACCCCATACTGTAAAGTGATACAGAAGGGAAGTGAGATTAATGAGGAATGATACTGAGTGCAGAAATGGCTGGACATTCAAGAGGAAATGTCACAAAGGGAGCTAGAGCTGTGCAACTGGATGAAATAGAAGCACTCAAGTATGCAGTGGTACACTGGAGAAAGATCAGTATAGAGATGGGTGGGTGAAACCCAAACATATATAATAGGAGAGAGAGAAGAGGAGGGAACTGAGAAGGGAACCCTGGCTGAGGGTAACCACTACATAGGGGAGGGGGGGGAAAGCGGGGGGAGGAATGAGGAGCTATTAAAGGAGTGATCAGTAAGAAGTACCAGGAGAACAGAGGCCCGGATTTAACAAAACACTTAAACAAAATGCTAAAAGTGGTTTGCCGAATTAGGGATGAACTTTGCCTCATGCTAAGTGTTTTGATGAATCAGGGCCATTGCAACTGAAGCAGGCAAAAAGGAGTAGGGTCAAGGGGATAAATTCAAGAATCCTCTTTCTAATACCTTTTCTCAAACTCTCTTTTGCTGCAAAATCTACAAGAATTCCACTGATGGTTATGTTGCATAGCAGATTGTGTTATTTGATATTTATGTATTTTAAAGCCTGAGTGGATTGTTTTTCAAGCAAATATGAGACCCCCCCACAACAAAACAATACTTAGATGATTCAGAAGCACCTTTTTGCTCATGATTAACTGATTATTGTTGTTACCTCACTATTTCCCTTTTTTTTTGTTACAGCCTGTCTCTAAATTAAATTGTAAACTCATCAGAACCAGGGCTATGCCTCCCCATATATTTGTACAGACGTTATTACAATACAAATAAACAAAGTATGCACGGAACACTCAGTTGGAAACAGGTGTAAAGGGTGAGAGGATCAAATTAGGGAGGAAGAGTGGGGATTGGCAAGGTTTCTTCTCCCCCTTGCCAATTACTGTCAGTTTTGTTTTTGCTGAGGTTGGCTAGATTCTAGGAAGGAAAAGGATGGGGAGGAGAAAAAAAGAGTGTTTGAAAAAGGATTTCTGAAAGGAACTGAAGACAAAGGTCAGCAGGGGCTATAGGCATAAGAGTTCATTAGGGAGAAGTAAAGTTCTTTGGAAAGGAAGAGGACAGAGCTGAGAGAAACCTGAGGTCTTTTTCCCCCTTAGTGTGGTTCTATTTCAGTAAAAAAGTTCTATGTTTCTCTTATCTCAGTGATTTTCATATCAAGTGTGATCCACGTATAGGTAAAGAGAGCTAGTCAACCTGAAAATTCAACTAGAGACCTGAAAACCAAGTTGGGTTCCTTCCAGCTTATAATCATGCCCCTCCCCCCTTAAAGAAAAGGGTTCTGCGGCCGGGCAGGCCCATGGCTACACCTGTTCAGTGCCTCACTTTTGAGGTAAAAGGAGTAGACAGCAGTACACTCTTATGTTAGTCACTGAAATAACAAGTCTTATTGTGAAAATGTTCAGGGAGTAGGTCTGGAATGATATTGATATGATCACATTTTAGAGTGCACTACTTAGTTTGCAAACTCTTCATGGCCGGGACCATCTCTTTGCTATATATTTGTGCAGTGCCTGTCTGGGCCCTCTAAGCACTACCACAATGCAAATAAAAAACAATGGAGTAGAACTGCATATTAGCATGGAAGAGGTCAACATATCCACTGGACTTTCTCCAAAGTCATTAGGTAGCATGAAAGTAAGGCTGGAGATAAGAGAACAGATTTGCAAAGTAATGACTAGGGATTAGAGATGCAGACAGGAAAGTATGGGAGAGGGGTAAAGGAATTCAGAATAAGAGAGAGGATACAACCAAATAGTAGAAAGGGAGAGACTGGGGTTAGAGCAGCAAAGAAATACGTTGAGATACAGTGCAGTGTTACTAAAAGTATTGAACCCTCTAAGGGTTAGGCACCTAAAAATAATTTCGGACCAAAAATCAAAAAACAAAAAAACAAAAAAATCCCAAATGGGTTTCAAATTAAAACACCTATATTCAATTAGCAACCTAACAAAGAACTGCTACATTTCTAAAGATGTTATTGAGCCATATCACCCATTTTTACTGGGGATGAAGATATTTTGCAAGCTCAGTAAACCAATTCAGATACTGAATATTTGCAAACACATAATTCCCTGGATAAGAGCTCAGGGAATCATGTCATGTAAAATTTTTGCTATTTGAAATGACAAAGTTTACTTTAAATGCTATAACCAGAACGGACAAGAAATGTACAAAATGAAATGTGTGCCCGAGTTACTAAAATGCTCTGGTCTACATGTCTTTGTATTGCAAACTCTATCGGAGCACTTGAGTCTATTGAAAAAGGTTGGAAGTTACTTATTGGACTGGCATGAATACTGATATCAGAAAATGTCAAAAGGTTTGAAGATGAGCTCGACATTCAAACTTGAAACCTTCTTTCCTGCAGGTTTCACAATAGCTGTAGAAATTGTTCAGCCTCTGGAAATGTCATAAATATACCCAAATCTATTTCATATAATACACCGAAATGATAGAAGAGAACATCCTTTCTTGATATTTTTCATTCTTAATTCAAATACATGCTCAGCTTTTCTGCCAAATGGTAAAACCAAGGACAAATGCTGAAGGCTCACAGACATGGTTAGTCAAAAACGCAAAGGACATCTTCTATGAGCACAGTGAGGAAGTAGATGAGATCATGGTACAAACCTGTGTAAAAATTAAGGGCCAGATCCTTATCAATTGTAAATAAGTTTAGCTCCTAGAGTTACACTGATTTAGACTAGCTCAGGATCTGGTCCTTACACTCTAAAGCAAGGAAGACACTCTAAAGTAGCACCTTCACGTTTTTATATGCTTTTTGCCCCTGCACACAGCAGAACAAACATCAAACCCAGGTGCCTTAAGTTAGTCTCTGATTTTCAGAAGTTTTGAGCAGCCACAAACTCCAGTGAAGTCAAGGGGAGTAAGTGCTCAAGATCTTTGAAAGATCAAGCCATTTTTATTTAAGTGCTTAAATATGGTCCTTAGGCCAATATTTTTAAACCTGCAGCCTAAAAGTCACTCTTTATTCATTGGTTTCCATTACTTAACCACTGTCATAGCAACAAGAGGATATAATGGCAGGTTCCTCTTGCATAATTGCATCGCAAATACTGAAAACCTTGTAAAAATTAAGTAATATGAGTAGTGCATTTTCTTTGAATTTCAGCTTCTGTATAGTTTCCCACAAAGCGGTACACCTTGATGAATGTGACAATGTATTTCCTTTATATAGAAAAACTAGAGCTGGGTAAAAATTTTCAGTCATAACTTTTTTTCCACCACTGGAAAAGAAAAAAAAAAAGCAGATTCAGGTCTACCAAAACATGTTGGAAATGTGTGTTTACTCTGGCACATTGTTTAGGTCAAAATGACCCCCTCATGCTCCCAGAAATGTCTAAGTGAATCCTTTCAATGTAATCAAAATAAAATGTTTGGATTTTTTGGATTTCACAATGAGGAGGAAGATGGGGATGGAGTGGTGTCCTCACTTATCTTATAGCCCAGTGGTTGGGGCATTCACAAAGGGCTTGGGGAAACAGAATTGAATCCTTGTTCTGGAGCAGAGACTTCAACCAATGTCTCCTCCCACTCTGGTAAGTGCCCTCACTGGACTATGGGGTACACTGGGACAGGGTTCTCATTTTCTCCTACTGAAGCTTTTCCACATGGTATAAATAATTAAATATTCTTTAGACCAGGGACTTGAAGCCAGGTTTCTCACACAGTAACAGAATGCCCTAACCTCAAAGCTACATAGACAAACACTCTCCTTCTCCCTCCCTCTCCCCAATGGCTATACAAGTATTTGATACTAAGTTGAACAGCTTCAACAAAATACTTGAACAGTTATTGGGCTAGAGTCAGAGCAAGAATGAATTATTCTGTAATTCATGGATTAGCCTTGAGAGCCACCTCACCTATTATAAATCTGGACAAGGTACTATCTTCTGAACTGAAGATGGGATCCCTCCAACTTCCTTATAGCTTCCCTCCACTCTCAATCAAATATTATATATTAGAGTGCTCTGAATTTCTGTCTTGACTCTGAAATTTTAGGTTGCCCATAGGGTTGCACACAAATAAGAAAAAGTAAGTGTCCTTCAAATAATCTGATATAGTAAAAATATCTCCTGAAGTTCAGTGGGTGAAATTCACTCCTGTGCAAAAGACAAGCACAAAGGACTAAGCACCACTCAAGTTCTCAAAATAAGAATTGAAAGGGATTTATGTACTGTAGTGGGTTTTGCTGGCCCTCTCCACTGGGGTAGACTTTATCCAACAGGAAAAAGGCTCAACTCATGTGTATCAGTCCCCCAAGGATTATTGATCTAAACCCCAAATAGGTCCATTTCTGAATATTCATCATTCTTGTAAGGTAAAATAAGCTGATTCATTGTGCACTATTAGCAGTCTGTGCCATGTGGCTTGTTAACATGTCTTACCTTCTATAGACCAAATTTGCTTACTCATTCCCATACTTTCACCCACAAAAGAAATATAGAAAAACAAAAACAAATTTAGATAACCACATGTACGACCTTAATCCCATAATATACACACAACAAGCACAGCACAGCTTCTGCAGCACGCCTGGAACACACACAAGTAAACAATTTTGGGTAAAAAGCCTCTCTCCATGTTAGCTACAAAATTTAAGCAACAAGGTCTGTTACATGTGTAACCATTGTGAAAGAGTTCCTGATTCACATCAGAATAAGAGTTAGCATGTTAAGGGAACAGTGATTGGCTGAAATGGCTAGTAGGAACTTTTCCTTACTTTATCCTTTGGTTTTTCATCCAGAGATCAAACCTTCTCTCTGCTTTTCTTTATTTTGCTTTAGTTTGGTTTTCCTTCTCACCCCAGGTCCCTGCTTTAAGACAAGGAGCTGTTATGCCCTGTAAAATATGGCTCAGGAGGAATCAATCAGTGAAGAGACAATTTTCTCAACCCCTCCCAGTGAGGCTCCAGTCTCTGCAGCATCCCCATGAATGCTATTTTGGAAGACTGCAGGATTTTTAGAAGGTAGAGCACAAGAAGCAGTGAACCGTCGGTGTGCACGAGGGATAGTGCTAATGAACAGAACACATTACTAAGTATATATATATATTTAGGAAGAGTCTCCCTTGAGCCAGGATAAACGTATGACTAAGAGCTACAGCAGAAAGGCATTCTGGGATTCTAGGAAAGCTGTCTGAAAGGGACAATACACAGCTCCATTGGACTATCAGAACTATGTACTGCCCTGAATCCACACACAAACTTTATGCAAATAGAGAGCAGCATGTAGCCTGAGCACAGTAACAAGTAACAAGCCTGATTTAACAAATGGTTAATTTGAGAAATCTGACTGAGATTTTGGCCTCAGTGCTGCTCCCATTAAAGCCACTTAGAGAGTTGCCACTAAATGCAATGGGAACACGAGTGGGTCTTTAGCATCTCACTTTTTATTTAATTTTTTGGAAGTCTACAAAGAAGGCATCATCATTTGAAAAATATAAAGCTACCATGGACTTGTATAACTAAAGACAATAGTTCTCTATACAACATATGCACACAAGACAAGTTTCATAATGTGTGCACAAAATATTCCACTTTGTTTGCACAACCCAGGTTTTACAACGTATGCAGGACTATGCTAGAACAAAACATGCACTGGTGTTTGTAACATTTTAAACTTGTGTTAGGCACCTTCCTAGTACAAGGGCGACTGTGTTATAATTGGCAAGACTGGGTGCTGAACATGTGCTGCTTTGCTACTGTAATTAACATTGATAAGAATCAAAGTGTGCTACCAGAAGTCATAAGTCAACTTCCCGTTGTCTTATTATCTTGGAGTGGAGGATCGTGAGGAAGAAGAGATGTTGATATGCAAAGAACGATAGGTCATCCTCTTTATCGCAATAGTTCCCTGTACTTCAAACAATATTTTACTGAGATATTTATATTAAGCCAAGACAAAATTTTCGTCTGGTCGGTAGTTGCTGTTGGGAAAGGTAAGATGGAATCTTGTCTCCTTGTCTTTTTCATAGTACCAATGCCAAAACATACTAAAAGGAACTGAAATGCAAATTGAATTCTGAAATGCAAACAAATATGGGAAGTTCAAAAAACAAAGTTTGGAAGAACAAAACCATTCTTCACCCACTTTCACTCTTACCCTGTTGTAAGATCAAACTTTTATTGTTCTGGTTTCTAATGCAAATTGCACATACAAAACCTACTAGAATGCATCATGTGCTGTGTCCAATCTGCTATGTGTGATGCTAAAGATTTTACTCCTTATTGTGGTTATTCAATACTTTTAAATGGTATAAGGTGAGTATTGTGTGAGGTAAACTCTTCTCCCACACACAAATTTACAAAATCTTTAAAGCTCATCCATCACTAACTCCACCCCTCTCTCCCTCAATCATCCCGGAGCCGGATATTTGACGCAAGCAAGAGAGATTCCCTTATGCCTGCAAAAGGTTCCCAGGCTTGCAGCTGGAATCCTGCCCATCGTAATCAGGAGCCTGCTTCATTTTCCTCCTTGTCCCCAAGTTACCAAAGAACTCTCTTCCCTGCCTTCAAAGGATCTGACAATAATCAATCAGAGCTGAAAACAACCATCAGTTGTCATGTTAGTAGAAATGAAAGGTTTGACTTTAATTACTTATGGGCTTTAAAAGGTCTCCGTGGCCAAGAAGGAGAGCAACAATGCTCCTAACGGGAGCAAAAGGCAAAATGTTCCTCTGTTTATGGGTATCTATTTTAATGACATGTGTAAGCAAAAGCAAAGTCTTCCAAGTGGTACCATGGGTGGGAAGTTCTGAAGTTAAGTTGTGCTGGTATGTCTTCTGTGTGATCTAACAAGGCCTTTCTCATGCAGATCCTGGCTTCCCTGGGAATATTTACCTGTTCTTTCAAGGCATTAAATTGTAAACAGCAGTTTTTTGTGCATTAAAATGACTTACCTTTGAGAACTCCCAGAAGTGGAAAGTGAGCTCAAGCTCACTTTGCACTCAAAATCTTGCTCCAGGCAGGCTCAAGTGATTCCATTTGTCAGAGTTCAATGTACTCCTGATCTATGCAGTCAGTGTCTCTATTCAGAGGGCACATATAGCATAATTATTTAAAAAACAAAATAAGGAGCTTTACAGAGGGGAAAACACTGGAATATCAAACATTTCCAATATAAATGCTTTACTAGAGTTCAAAGATGGCCCTACTGATGTATATCCCCTCTGTCCTATTTATCCATAAGGAATTAAAAAACCTGTCATACTTCAAACTTAATTAAAACATGTTCAAGGGCAAATAAATCTACATGAATGTAAACTGTAAGGGTTTCTCTAATAACTCAATAAAACCTGAGCCCAAAGGGATGCAATAAGAATTAATTACAGTCATTCTTTACAAATAATTTACTAACAGGATCTTCTGAAAACTGGAGAGTTGGAAATAATTTATTGCTAGGAAGAAAATTAAATATTTTTCTAGGAAAGTTCCCATTCATTTTAATAGTATTACCATTCTCAAATCAATTATTGTTTCCTTGGTCCTTGTGTTTTCTCCTTAGCAGAGAACAAATGAAAAAGCGAACAAAATCACATTTGGTAACTTTGCCTTGACTCTTAAAAGGATGTCCTCAACAAAGTCACATGTATTGTATAGACATACATAATGTTAAAAGAACAAGCATTCAAAAGTTAGGAAATGACAGAATTAAGAGGTGCAGTCTCCTCCTTACTGCCACCTCCGCCCTCCAAACAGCCTACAGTCCCAGTCTCCTTGCCCAGCCAGTTTTAGTCCCTTCACCCCAACACTCAGTCTATTTCCCTCTTACACTCCACCAGTCCGAGTCTCCCCTGCCCACTCTTCTCCTTCTGCCCATACCCTCTCCACGGGCCGGGGGAGGTGGTTCTCCTCAGCATTCTAATCAGAAACCTTTCTTCTCCACACTGCCTGTGTCTATCAGGAGAGTTCCTTGAGAGCACAAGAGGCAATCTCCTTGCTGTCATTTCAGGTGCCCAAACTTTGATCCAGCCTGGCCTACAGCAGACCAGAGCCACAATTGCAGGGAAAGTCGTGCTCTGCCCCAAGTTGGAACATGCCCAGTGTGACAGAAGAATCATCAGGAAATTTAGTTGCTAAAATATTAGTGTCTACTGAGTATGTGCAAACTATGCTTATTCAAAGGTTTATAACTTAACCAGATTTTCACAGGGGTTGCAAAAGGCATGCCCATGATACAAAGGCCACCCCTTTGACAAATATCAAGTCGCTGATCCAAAATATGGGTGGTACTAGAGCTTTTCAAATAAAACGTCACCAGCATTTTCTAACATGTGCAAAACAACTTATTGAAATGAGTCTCATTCTCAGAAACATCTGAACAGTTTTGGCTGAAATTAAAAACAAAAAAACAACAACAAAAATCAGCCTGAGGCAGACAACCAACATGGAAACTTTCTGTCCAAACAATTAAAGTTTGACAAAGTTGTAAGCAGGATCTTACAATGGGAAGTGCTGGACAATATTAATAATAGGTGGTGATTCCAGCTCCTCCTATCACTGGTCTAAATTTTTGAGAAGTCATCTGCTTCAGAGATAAAATGTGCTATTTATTATGTATTTTGATGTGCTGAATTCAAATATGACAATTAAAACAACTGATTGGCTACTGTTTCTAAGATTTTAAGTTTTTACATTTTATGTCTATGTATATTGTGTAGATAGTAGAGTTTTAATCATAAATTGTAAACCTAGGTCTTTTCATGTGTTTATGGTTGCTTTACATGATAATATTTCACCTGTCCTGTTTATGTAACACTTTAAAAATCAGCAAAAGGGTTATATAAATAAAATTTATTATGAAACAAAAGGCAAAAAACTATTATGTACATAGTTTAGTCCTATTCAGTGTCTACTCGGCGCTTCTTGGCTTGTCTCTTGTATTCATTAAATGGAGCATCTCTTGTCACTGTCCAGCAATAGTCTGCAAGCATTGATGGGCTCCATTTGCCCTGATAGCGTTTCTCCATTGTTGCAATGTCCTGGTGAAACCGCTCGCCGTGCTCGTCGCTCACTGCTCCGCAGTTCGGTGGAAAAAAATCTAGATGAGAGTGCAAAAAATGTATCTTAAGTGACATGTTGCAAACAAGGCTTTTGTATGCCTTGAGGAGGTTTTCCACCAACAACCTGTAATTGTCTGCCCTGTTGTTTCCGAGAAAATTTATTGCCACTAACTGGAAGGCTTTCCATGCCGTCTTTTCCTTGCCACGCAGTGCATGGTCAAATGCATCATCTCGAAGAAGTTCACGAATCTGAGGACCAACAAAGACACCTTCCTTTATCTTAGCTTCACTTAACCTTGGAAATTTTCCATGGAGGTACTTGAAAGCTGCTTGTGTTTTGTCAATGGCCTTGACAAAGTTCTTCATCAGACCCAGCTTGATGTGTAAGGGTGGTAACAAAATCTTCCTTGATTCAACAAGTGGTGGATGCTGAATACTTTTCCTCCCAAGCTCCAATGACTGTCGGAGTGGCCAATCTTTCTTGATGTAGTGGGAATCTCTTGCACGACTATCCCATTCGCAGAGAAAACAGCAGTACTTTGTGTATCCAGTCTGCAGACCAAGCAAGAGAGCAACAACCTTCAAATCGCCACAAAGCTGCCACTGATGTTGGTCATAGTTTATGCACCTCAAAAGTTGTTTCATGTTGTCATAGGTTTCCTTCATATGGACTGCATGACCAACTGGAATTGATGGCAAAACATTGCCATTATGCAGTAAAACAGCTTTAAGACTCGTCTTCGATGAATCAATGAACAGTCTCCACTCATCTGGATCGTGAACGATGTTGAGGGCTGCCATCACACCATCGATGTTGTTGCAGGCTACAAGATCACCTTCCATGAAGAAGAATGGGACAAGATCCTTTTGACGGTCACGGAACATGGAAACCCTAACATCACCTGCCAGGAGATTCCACTGCTGTAGTCTGGAGCCCAACAGCTCTGCCTTACTCTTGGGTAGTTCCAAATCCCTGACAAGGTCATTCAGTTCACCTTGTGTTATGAGGTGTGGTTCAGAGGAGGAGGATGGGAGAAAATGTGGGTCCTGTGACATTGATGGTTCAGGACCAGAAGTTTCATCCTCTTCCTCGTCTGACTCAAGTGAGAATGATTCTGGTGCATCAGGAACCGGCAGTCCTTCTCCGTGGGGTACTGGGCATATAGCTGATGGAATGTTTGGATAATGCACAGTCCACTTTTTCTTCTTTGACACACCTTTCCCAACTGGAGGCACCATGCAGAAGTAACAATTGCTGGTACGATCTGTTGGCTCTCTCCAAATCATTGGCACTGCAAAAGGCCTAGATTTCCTTTTCCTGTTCAACCACTGGCGAAGATTTGTTGCACAAGTGTTGCAGCATATGTGTGGGGCCCACCTCTTGTCCTGATCTCCAATTTTGCAGCCAAAATAAAGGTGATAGGCTTTCTTAACCATAGTGGTTATACTGCGCTTTTGTGATGCAAAAGTCACTTCACCACAAACATAGCAGAAGTTATCTGCACTGTTCACACAAGTACGAGGCATCTCTGCTCACTTTGGCTAAACAGAAATGTGTCCCTTTGCAAAATCAAACACTGACAAATAAGAGAGCACGACACTGTATGATTTCTAGAGCTGATATAGGGCAATTTGTTCAGCAGAGTGATGTAAGCTTCGTTATGATTGCATCATCCATGACTTCTAGGAATACCATGATGCAATTCATATCATGTATGACGCAATACCAGCTTCAGATTGCATCATTCATTGTTTTGCCTAAAAAGCAAGTACTGTCCAAACCCAGTCATAGATTTATTCATAGATCCAGTCAAAGATGTATTTTAGACATTTCTGGTTTAAATTGAGATCCCTTCCCTTTATAACTCACTTATCCTCCGCCATTCCCAAGTCAAGGGTCGTATATACTGACCCAATAGCATATCTTGAAAACTAGAGCCAATCAACAATTTTAAGCATCATTTTCATTCTCAGTGACCCAGAATTAGTAAAGTTTGACTACATTTATTTCAGAAGCATTTTGGCTGTAGAGCTGTGTAATTTATATATTTTAGATTATTTTACTGGAGACAGGCAAAGCCTGAGTGGCTGTCTTTTTACAAAACATCATTGGGTAGTTCAAATCCAAGTCCCACTATATTTGAACACAAAATTTAGGTTGGTTGTGGCAAATAGAGGTGGTCTTCTTTTATACCCTACTACTGTTGTTATAACCACATTAAGGACAAGATTCCTCTTAGCTAGCAAAAGGGAGCAAGTGGTACATAACATGTTCAGGGTTAATGGGGGCCCAGCACAACATCCCTGCCTTTGATTAAAACATAAGAAAGCTCCATCTTCTATCCCTGACTTCATAAGTAGTGCTTCCCCACAGTTCCCCCTCCTTTTTCAGTGTATTTTCACTACTGATGGTGTTAACTTATTCCTCAGCATGGGCTACCTACATCAACAGTCTATGCAAGAAGGGGGGAAAGCAATTTCTGCTTGTCTATCAGTTGGAGTTGGTTAGGGAACATGCAGAAAGGTGCATGGGCAGAACTGAGCCAGCACACTAGAATAATCTTCTAGTAATATAGATCAGTGGTTCTCAACCAGGGGTACACATCTTCCCAGGGGTACACAGAAGTCTTCCAGGGGGTACATCAACTCATCTAGATATCTGCCTAGTTTTACAACAGGCTACATAAAAAGCACTAGCGAAGTCATTACAAACTAAAATTTCATGCAATGACTTCTTTATACTGCTCTATATACTATACTCTGAAATGTAAGTACAATATTTATATTCCAAATGATTTATTTTATGATATGGTAAAAATAAGAAAGTACACAATTTTTCACTAAGTGTGCTATGACACTTATATTTTTATGTCTGATTTTGTAAGCAAGTAGTTTTGAAGTGAGGTAACTTGGGGGTACGCAAAACAAATTAGACTCCTGAAAGCGGTACAGTAGTCTGGAAAGGTTGAGAACCACTGGTATAGATAAGTACCTGATTACTTCCTGCTAGAGGAAAAAGGAGAAGCCACAGAGGCAACTGTGACTCAGATTCACAATTTGTTCTCTGAACTGCTCCACTGGTGGCATAGCTACATATTGCCCCTTACCAGGAGCTGGGAGTAATGTCTCCATCTAGCCCTAAATAATTAACACAGCAAAAATGACAAAAGAATATTTTGTTTTTCACTCAGTTTAGGCAATGAAAATAAACTGGAATATTCATTGAATGCAATTCCATATAACTTGAAGTACTGTGATACCAAAATACAGGCTTCACCCATTACAAAAACCTGACACAATTGGACGGGATCACAACAAACTGGATCTCAGGCCAAATCCCAGTCTCCTAGAATGTACTCGGGAACTTTATTCACCTTTGCTGACACCAGTTCAGATCCACAGTTGTCAGCAACAATATGAGCATTCCATAGCATAGACAAGGGTCTAAGAGCGTAGTCCACTAAAGTCAATAGGATTATTGCGTCTGTACAGTGAGCAGCATTTGACCCTCTGCTTGCCACAGTTATATCCATTGTCCATTGTCTCCAGTGAGATTATACTCAAGCCTTGTGATGGCTTCCAATGTTGTCGATACTTTTCACCCAGACAATACATTCAGATTTTATGCAGGTAGAAGGTAAAGGAATTAAATCTCGTCCCCCATCCCAATACCTGGACATTGGGCTACAGTATGTGGGTGGCTCTACAACTGCTATTCCTGCCTATGGCTTAGGTAAAGTTGTCACAGCCCCTTCAGTGACCAGTTGCAAAAGATTTATGACCACTAGATCCATACAAATTCAGATCTGCAGCCTCTCCTTTGGCCTTCCCTGACTATAAACTTGCCTACCAACCTACAATAGGGCTAGTGAGGTGACCATATTCAGGGTGCAGAGGGATCCACCTGCAGTGCCCCCTCCCCCACCCATGCCCTTATGACATAAGTGATGCAGAGGGCCTTGCACTTACTCACTAGCCAATAGATGAATTTCACCTAAAACTCCTACTGAAATTAAATGAAAGAATGCAAATCTCTCTTCTCAAAAAGTTTTAGAATAAAAGAAAGAACAAGGAGTCAGTAGGAAAATCAATAAGCTTACCACCCCCCAGTATAAAGAGTCCCTTCAGTGATAAAATTATAGTACTATAACTGCTGCAATGCTGCTAACTTTTCAGGTGTGGAGCCTTACCATCCTGATGATCTGCTCACAGACCCTCGCTTTGACAGTTGGCACTCTCTTCCATGACATGTTAACTACAGCCAGGGAACATGTGCATGTTGTATAGACAAGTACCTAGGAGAGTATCTGAACACATTGTTTCCAAAAACTACTGCTGGGACAAATGCATAATAAGTTAAGCACAGTGAAGGAGTTCTAAAATTGCTAGTTAAAAAAGGAGCAATATACACAACATGAGCAAAAGCACACCTTAAATGTATTATAAATAAAGAAAAAATCATCCCCACCCCCCCATTGGAATGAGGGGGAAAATAACATTAAAACCCCCCCCTAAAATGCCATACCTTACACATACACACAAAAAAAAGACACCAAGATGAAGTGTCAGCAATAGAGCAACAATGTACCTGCTGTGTATCACTTTGTAGAAAAAAAAATAATCCCTTTCAAGATGCTCTCTTCATGTGTGAAAAATGTTTTATGCATGGTAATATTAGGTCTCATTCAAGCATCCAAAATGATCGTGCAGCATGTAGATGGAGTTAATTATGTTTTCTTTACTTTTAACATATATGATGCAGGAGTACTTATGTTGAACCCCTATTTAGAGCATATATTATCTAAATAGATAGCAGCACCTACCATGAAACACTTGGCTAAATTCTTGGTCTTGTTTCACCCACTTTATATTGCTTTTTTGGTTGAAAGGCAGCTTCATAGCCCACTGGGGATTCTCCAGGCAGCATAAAGCCAGAAAACCAGCTCTACACCATCAGGTATTGGCCACCCCTCTTTAGTCATAGATGATGTTCAGGGAACATCTTCAGAGTGTGACCAGACCACTTTGCACTCCAGAAATCCTAGGCTAGTGCAGTGCCCCTTAAGGGGCAGTTACCAGTTGGTATGTCTAAGAACAGCAGCCCTGAAGCGCCTCCAAGTTATGTAGGTAGGAGAACTGATTCCCTGCTGTCCCAGAAATGGGATGTGGGAGCGTAAAGTTGATATAATGCCATCCTTTGAGTTCCGCATCAAGCAGAGCTTGGCCTGACCCAAGAATCTCACACAAAATTTCTCCTGCATTATAACATGACATTACCTAGAGTTGTACTTGCCCTAATATTTACTTCCGATCATTTTCAATTCAAGTTTTAAAATGATGGAAGTGACACAGCTAGGAGCAATCTCTCCTTTATAGCATTGGTTGGGAATTAAGTTAACACACATCCACAACTAAACCTTACAAGCCTGGGCCATGAATAGCTCTCTCCTATAGATTTATTCCCTTTTTGATGTTCTTAGTGAGCTGTCAGTTTACTTACTGAAAAGTCTGTGGTGGGGGAGACATGGTAATTTGTGTTTATTTATTGTTTGTTTTACATTTAACAGTTTGTCTGAGTTTGGAAGACAAATTCAAGAAGTTTGCATTTCATAAAGGAAAGGTGTCATAACCAAAGAACCTCAGTAATACAGTCACATAGCAGCTTGTTTACAATGATAAAAACTGAACTCTCTGACATCTACTGCTGACTTGCTGGGAATAGCTAAGAAGATTGCACGGAAATGGGCTATTAAAGAAAGAGCAACTCACTTTTAATTTTCGCTGGAAGAAAAGAAAGACTTTGCCAAACTTTTGTAAAGTCAAACTTATAATTATCACTCACAAAAGGTAAATTTATTGCACTTAAAGCCAGTAAGGCATTTTTAAATTTAAATATATCACTTTCGTACTCTGACATTGAACATTACAGCAGAATATTTAAAAATACCCGGCACAATTTGAAACAGGATGTGTCACCTCAGCACTATCTATTGATTGAACAAAATCTCACTAACTGGAAGCTGAAGTACTCCATCAGGCAAAGACAGCACCTACCAAGTGGGTTCAATAAACTCACCTGTGCCACTAATGATAATAAAGTGGAATCCAGACACCACCATTGTCATAAGAATAATAAATGGCTATTGAATCTATCTTGAAAAATCCTGCCTTATGCAGAACAAGGGGAATAAGTTATCCATAAACAAATCACATCCCATACACAACTGCTCAGAAGCTCAGCACCCTCAACATAATCCTGTTAAACATAACAATGTTAGCATTTAAATTTCTACCATTTGAAATCAGCTATGGAACACAATCATGTGCAACCGCTGTTGAAACGAAATCAAAATGAAGTACCTTAATAGGGACTATTTGTTATGGGTGAAATTTGCACAACACCCTCCCTCCCAGCACAAAGCCACTGGAATGGAGCTCTGTCACAATCTATGGAGTCCAGTCCTTCAACATCAGGAATGTGTTAGGAAGAACAGCAAGAAGTTTCAGATGAAACATGCTGTCTTCCATCTTTTATTTTTGACCAGACACCACTCCCTATTGTAGAATTTTCCACACAACACTTAAACATTTAGTGACCAAACAGCATAACTGCAAGAGGTTATTATGATAGGCTTCATACAGGGAACTCCAAAGAGGTTGCAAAGATAGAATTCATTTGTAACAGACTTACTATTCACTGCTGGGGTCCCTCCTTGTGGCTAGGTCTGGGGCTTAGCTCTGCCAGGTCTGATGCCCTGTTTCTTTGCTCACTTCCACCACAATCCCTCTTGCTCTCTAGGAGTCACAGTGCTTCCTCTTCATGGTTTGGCCTTTCTGGCCAGGTCACTGTACAGTTTTCCCCTTCTGGAGCATCAAAGTCTCACCAGATCATCTGGCCAGATGTTTTTTTCAGGCAGTCTTCCAATTCAAGACTGTGCTACTCTCCCAGGGGCTGATAGAGGATCCCAGCTCTACCCACTACTCCAGGCTCTAGCCCAGTACCCTACAATTAGCACCCAAGTTCTGCACAGTCTCAACTCTTGCTGCCAAGTCCCTGACCTTCTTTCTACTCCACCATCCCTCTGGGTAAACCCCTTCCCTCAGGGTCAGGATCCCAGGGCTTCTATTCCCACCCTGACTTTCCTCCTTTTCTCCGCACTGTGACTGCAGAGCTCCACACTGCAACACCCTTCTCTCACACTTCCTGGTTTTAAAGAAACCTTTGCCTACTCCTGCCCAGATGGGCTCCATCTTGTCAGTCAAGCTTAAATCTTCCCACAGGTGCAGCCTGCTAGGTTAATTAGCCTTTTCTGAGCTACCTTCAACCCCTGAAGAGTTGGTGTTGGATGAATACCCCATCACACCACAAAAAGCATGTAGGAGAGCCCCTGAGTAGCAACATTATTCCAGCCTAGAGACTGGAATATAACCCTATAACCTTGTAGGGGGTTGTATACTTTTTCCAGATCTCGAGGATTATATTAATACAGAGAATAGCAAGCCATTAGGTATAAATTTAACAAAATCAAATTATAAGTATTTAAAAGTCTAACACCAAACTTTTATTTAACTTACTGCTGATTTCCTTTCTCTTCAGCTTTATGAAGCATAGTTAATTAAAATGTTAAGTTCTTGGTTACAATACAATAGCCTTAAAGGAACACAATTGCAATTTTTAGTTGAGAGAAGCAACAAACATAAGTGAGGTTACAGCAGTAGGAAAGGAAAGTGCCTTTCTTGCCACAGATAAGGAATTTAAAAGACTGTAACCAGTGGCAATAAATAAAATAACTATTTAAAGAGCACTAAACTGAATGACTGCTGCATGATGTGCTTCTTTCAAATTTCCTAAAAATCCAGACAGATCAGTATCCAAAGAGGTTAATTCCAAGTCTGACTGACCAAGAAAAGAAAACCTTTCTCCAAGTGGGAATTCACTAAACCTGAATTTTCAAAGCATTTGCAATACCTTTGAGGGAGGAAGAAAAAAGTTATGGGTAAATCCCATGTAATTGATGGTGTAAGGTACACCTCCAAGCAATGCTAACCTTCTAGTGCAGTGGTGCCCGAACTTTTCCTGTCACACCCCGCACCTTACCAGTAATGGAATTTGTCTGTGCCCCCCTCCATTACTGCAAAATTGGCTCAGCAGGGGAGCTTGGGCTGAAAGCAGAGCTGGGGGCAGAACTGGGGTGGGGGGAGGAGCTGGGGCTAGAGGCGGAGCTGGCCTGAGGGTGGAGCAGGAATGAGGGCAGAACAGGGCTAGAGTGGAGCTATGGCTGGGGCAGAGCAGGGTTGGGGATACTCCCTTCCTGCACCCAATGGGGGCTGGCCTGTGCCCTGCTGCACACACCCCACAAATATTCCTCCATGCCCCCTTACAGAGGCACACCCCATAGTTTGGGGACCATTGTTCTAGTGATTGGTCCACATAGAAAAACAACCAACTAGTGCTCCCAACTAATGAAATTATTCACACCTTTCAAATAATACAGGTCTGTGCTGTGCTGTGCTCAGTCTGGGGACGGGGGGAGGGGTTGAACCCTGATAATGATGACTCACATGGGAGGTTATTAGCCTTTTCTGGCAACTCCTGGATTGATAGCAATAATTGATGGAACCTTGCCAACAAATGGGTTGCAGAATCACACAAATTTAAAGATTGGATGAACTCTTCAGAATCACTAAATTGTGCCACCATAGTGGTTGGAACAATTACAAAAAGTGTACGTGACCTATATTGGATAGGATTTCCTATTTGTATGATGGACATGAATTATTTATGGATAATTAGGAACACAATTCAGCCAATTTATTACACAGCCCACTTTTCTTTAAACAAACAGCAGCTATAGGGTTTTTTTTTAAAAGTGCGGCACACTGTTGAATTATTCAGACAATTTTTAGAGATCACCTTTACTACAGTTTGTGAAACAGATCTGATTTTTTATTTTCTTGTTTGGAAATGCAACCAAGTACTCAGTGTTACTTGCTATGATAGACACTGCTATAGGTGTATACATATACATACACACTGTGTAGCTCTGCACACAAGGTCTTCATAACTATGTGCTGTTTTATTTTATTTTTATTATTTACTACCCAATGTGCTTTCCAAATGGAGGCCAAGTTTCTTCACTGGGCTAAGCTCATCTTTTTTTATTCTTTGCTAGAATTCTGAACATTGTAAGCTTTGTACAATATTTTCCTCTCTGCTACTGTGCAGGAAAATTTAGAGCAAAGCCAGCAATGTATCTGCTAATGGCAGATTGATATGCCATAACGAATATGGCTAAACGCTTCACATCCTACTACTTGGCATATAATGTCAAACTATCACATCTGCCTAGGAGATGGAAAGCCTGACAAATGCAGCTAAGGGAGAATTACATACTTTTTTCTAAATCTGGGATTTTAATTGATGATTTAGTGGTGGCCTGATCTACAGCAGTCCCTATTAAAATCTTTGCAAATAACACTGGTCTACAATTTTTGAGAAGTCGTCTGCTTCAGAAATAAAATGTGCTATTTATTATGTATTTTGATGTGCTGAATTCAAATATGACAATTAAAACAACTGATTGGCTACTGTTTCTAAGATATTTAAGTTTTTACATTTTATGTCTATGTATATTGTGTAGATAGTAGAGTTTTAATCATAAATTGTAAACCTAGGTCTTTTCATGTGTTTATGGTTGCTTTACATGATAATATTTCACCTGTCCTGTTTATGTAACACTTTAAAAATCAGCAAAATGGTTATAAATAAAATGTATTATGAAACAAAAGGCAAAAAACTAGTATGTACATAGTTTAGTCCTATTCAGTGTCTACTCGGCGCTTCTTGGCTTGTCTCTTGTATTCATTAAATGGAGCATCTCTTGTCACTGTCCAGCAATAGTCTGCAAGCATTGATGGGCTCCATTTGCCCTGATAGCGTTTCTCCATTGTTGCAATGTCCTGGTGAAATTGCTCGCCTTGCTCGTCGCTCACTGCTCCGCAGTTCGGTGGAAAAAAATCTAGATGACAGTGCAAAAAATGTATCTTAAGTGACATGTTGCAACCAAGGCTTTTGTATGCCTTGAGGAGGTTTTCCACCAACAACCTGTAATTGTCTACCTTGTTGTTTCCGAGAAAATTTATTGCCACTAACTGGAAGGCTTTCCATGCCGTCTTTTCCTTGCCACGCAGTGCATGGTCAAATGCATCATCTTGAAGAAGTTCACGAATCTGAGGACCAACAAAGACACCTTCCTTTATCTTAGCTTCACTTAACCTTGGAAATTTTCCACGGAGGTACTTGAAAGCTGCTTGTGTTTTGTCAATGGCCTTGACAAAGTTCTTCATCAGACCCAGCTTGATGTGTAAGGGTGGTAACAAAATCTTCCTTGATTCAACAAGTGGTGGATGCTGAACACTTTTCCTCCCAAGCTCCAATGACTGTCGGAGTGGCCAATCTTTCTTGATGTAGTGGGAATCTCGTGCACAACTATCCCATTCGCAGAGAAAACAGCAGTACTTTGTGTATCCAGTCTGCAGACCAAGCAAAAGAGCAACAACCTTCAAATCGCCACAAAGCTGCCACTGATGTTGGTCATAGTTTCATGTTGTCATAGGTTTCCTTCATATGGACTGCATGACCAACTAGAATTAATGGCAAAACATTGCCATTATGCAGTAAAACAGCTTTAAGACTCGTCTTCGATGAATCAATGAACAGTCTCCACTCATCTGGATCGTGTACGATGTTGAGGGCTGCCATCACACCATCGATGTTGTTGCAGGCTACAAGATCACCTTCCATGAAGAAGAATGGGACAAGATCCTTTTGACGGTCACGGAACATGGAAACCCTAACATCACCTGCCAGGAGATTCCACTGCTGTAGTCTGGAGCCCAACAGCTCTGCCTTACTCTTGGGTAGTTCCAAATCCCTGACAAGGTCATTCAGTTCACCTTGTGTTATGAGGTGTGGTTCAGAGGAGGAGGATGGGAGAAAATGTGGGTCCTGTGACATTGATGGTTCAGGACCAGAAGTTTCATCCTCTTCCTCGTCTGACTCAAGTCAGAATGATTCTGGTGCATCAGGAACCAGCAGTCCTTCTCCGTGGGGTACTGGGCGTATAGCTGATGGACTGTTTGGATAATGCACAGTCCACTTTTTCTTCTTTGACACACCTTTCCCAACTGGAGGCACCATGCAGAAGTAACAATTGCTGGTATGATCTGTTGGCTCTCTCCAAATCATTGGCACTGCAAAAGGCATAGATTTCCTTTTCCTGTTCAACCACTGGCAAAGATTTGTTGCACAATGTTGCAGCATATGTGTGGGGCCCACCTCTTGTCCTGATCTCCAATTTTGCAGCCAAAATAAAGGTGATAGGCTTTCTTAACCATAGTGGTTATACTGCGCTTTTGTGATGCAAAAGTCACTTCACCACAAACATAGCAGAAGTTATCTGCACTGTTCACACAAGTACGAGGCATCTCTGCTCACTTTGGCTAAACAGAAATGTGTCCCTTTGCAAAATCAAACACTGACAAATAAGAGAGCACGACACTGTATGATTTCTAGAGCTGATATAGGGCAATTTGTTCAGCAGAGTGATGTAAGCTTTGTTATGATTGCATCATCCATGACTTCTAGGAATAACATGATGCAATTCATATCATGTATGACGCAATACCAGCTTCAGATTGCATCATTCATTGTTTTGCCTAAAAAGCAAGTACTGTCCAAACCCAGTCATAGATTTATTCATAGATCCAGTCAAAGATGTATTTTAGACATTTCTGGTTTAAATTGAGATCCCTTCCCTTTATAACTCACTTATCCTCCGCCATTCCCAAGTCAAGGGTCGTATATACTGACCCAATAGCATATCTTGAAAACTAGAGCCAATCAACAATTTTAAGCATCGTTTTCGTTCTCAGTGACCCAGAATTAGTAAAGTTTGACTACATTTATTTCAGAAGCATTTTGGCTGTAGAGCAGTGTAATTAATGTTACTGCAAAATTCACTAGGGATTATATTGGGATAAACCCACATGTGACTGTACAGGGAGGGGGAATAAAGACACTCATTCCCCCTTGTGTGTGGCCCATGTATACAGCAGCCAAGTTTGCAGCCCCTGTGGTCAGGTGAACACAGGAGCTGTGATCAAAAAGGAACAACATGGTGAACAGGAGGCATAGGCATGACTGTATCCCTACACATAAGCCAGCAGATCTGGCTGGCTGGGGTAGGGTTAGGAAACTATGCTGCACCTTTTAAACTCCATAAATACAGTCAGGGAGCCCCAGGGTGATGAGATAACTCCAGGAGGTGGAATTTTTAGAAAACCACCCATTATCGTGAGATTTGTGATGAAATCACAAGTATTGGCAAGTATCAGAGGGGTAGCCGTGTTAGTCTGGATCTGTAAAAAGCGACAAAGAGTCCTGTGGCACCTTATAGACTAACAGACGTATTGGAGCATAAGCTTTCGTGGGTGAATACCCACTTCGTCAGATGCATTGGCAAGACCCTCAGCTCCCCAAAGGGCTCTTAGAAGTGAAAAAACATGATAGCCCATCTCCTATGTGCACCTGGAGAATTAGTGATGAGGTTTGGGAATGAAATGCTCTTCCTTCTTTTACCTCCTTTTCATTCTATTCCTAATTGCATTTTTAAGAAGGGTTTTACCCTCATTATTTCAATGCATAAGGTCTTATAAATATTTTAATTCTCCATTGCACAAAACACAACACTATGGGAGTGGAGTCAGAATGATGTATGTGTGGTGTATATACAATAATTTACCATCTTTTCAGGAATAAGATAGGAAGAGCAAAGGGAAAATATTGTAGGATTTAAGAACACTTACCAGTGAGAAGAGCAAGTAACATAGTAAGCAACAGTACGTTACAAGATGGCCACTTAAGGGCAGCAGCTGCTTGCCACTGCCAAATTTAAAGGGCCAGTACCAGAAAGGCATGATGGGAAAAAAAGAGCCTTTAAAACAGAATCCCTGTCCAAAAGGGGATTAACAAAGGTTAGGGAACTACAAAAAAAAAGTACTATTTGGGCTTACACAGCCATTTAGGGGATTCATTTTTATACCTTTTACATGGGAGTTGGGTGTCCAAATCCTTCAACAGTTTGGGAAATTCCAGTCTCTATTTAGAACATGTGACTTTCAAAAGTACTCAGTGTTAGCCAAAGTCTGCTTCTGCTGAGTCAATGAGAGCAGGATTAAGTCATTGTTAAGTGCTGAAAAATCTCCTCCCTGTCATGCAAACCACCACCATTTAGAGAAAGTTTGTATAGTGTATATTTTATCTGGTGATGAATGTTTTTTATAGCATTCTGTATATGTTTTTTTCGTTAAATACACTAAAATACATATTACAAATCAATTCTGGAACATGCAGCGCTCTTCCAAGTCAATTTTCTTCTATAAAATTATCTTGCAAATGCAGTCATCAGTAGCATGTGTGTGCCCAACTTTAATATGCATGTGATGGAGAATGTTTTTGTAGCTATTATACAATTATTTATTTTAAATGGAAAAGATAACAGAGAATCTTTCCTTCAGGGTTAGTTAAGTGTTTTCTTTTCAATGTCTTTGGTATTAGTATCTACTGCTTTTTAAAATAATGATGTATAAGGAAGCTCCAATACTATGAAGCAAATTATAAGGTGCATATTTTTAACAATGAGCGCAATTAACCATTAGAACAATTTATCAAGGGTCCTGGAGCATTCCCCATCACTGGCCATTTGAAAATCACAACTGGATGTTTGTCTAAAAGCTCTGCTCTAGGAATTATTTTGGGGAAGTTCTATGGCTTGTGTGACATAGGAGCTCAGACTAGATAATCACAATGGTCTCTTCCTGCCTTTGAATCTACGAAATTCTGATTTCTATTATATGGGTCTAAAATTCAGGGACACTCCTTTGAAATGATTCCCATGTACACCTGTTAATGAGAGCAGGATTTGGCTTTTGATATTTAAGTTCCAGCCAGTTATTGAATGTCTCCATATTTGAGTGATTGGTGGGGTTCAGATTATTTATTTATTGTTATTTTTCCTTTTCCCAGCTGTGCTCTGGGTGACTGTTTTAAGAAAATCTTTGCTAGTTATTAGATTTCACAATCTGAAAGCCCTTTTCAGAGACCAATTTGGTTAAATCCATAATTTCATTTTAATTTATGAGTGACAGAAAATGTACACACCATGACTAAAACCTCTTTTTGCATCTAACAAGATAAGAAAAAGGCATGCAGTTCTCAATTAATCCAAAACCAAGAACCACTCAGTCAGTAAGACTGAAAATCTGCATGTTCCTGAAGCAATAATGCAGGGGTCGGCAACGTTGGCACGCGGCTCGCCAGGGTAAGCACCCTGGCGGGCGGGCCAGTTTTATTTACCTGCTGATGCGGCAGGTTCGGCCGATCGCGGTCCCCACTGGCCGCGGTTCGCCGTCCCGGGCCAATGGGGGCGGCGAGAAGCCGCGGCCAGCACATCACTCGCTTGCGCCGCTTCTCGCCGCCCCCATTGGCCCGGGACGGCAAACTGCGGTCAGTGGGGGCCGCGATCGGCCGAACCTGCCGCGTCAGCAGGTAAATAAAACTGGCCCGGCCTGCCAGGGTGCTTACCTTGGCAAGCCGCGTGCCAACGTTGCCGACCCCTGCAATAATGTATGAAGACCCTTAAGCATCATCACCCCCCTCCCCACACACACACACACAGGCTGTTTAACTTGATAGTTTCTTTCTAATTTTATCCGAACTGAACAACTCTTTGGCAAAGACCAAAATGAAAACCTCCCTCCAGCCTGACAGTTCATCTTTCAGTATGAAACATTTTAGTGTCCCCTTTAAGCAGTTCCTTATCCATCTTTCAATTCTCATATTAATCTCCATCTTCTCCAATTTAACTAATAATTTGAAACTGTATCAAATGCCTTACTCAAATCCAGGTAGATTAAATCTACTGCATTTCCTTTGTCTAAAATATCAGTTACCTTTTGAAAGGAGATCAGGTTGGTCTGGCACAATGTATCTTTTGTAAAATCATGTTGTATTTTATCCCAGTTACCAATCACCTCTAAGTCCTTAACTACTTTCTCAATTTGTTCCAAGACCTTGCATACAATTGAGATCAAACTAACAGGCCTTTAGTTTCCCTAATCACATTTTCCCCCTTTCTTAAAAATAAGAACTGTATTAGCAATTGGGCTTGCAATTTCATGTGCCACTTCCTTTAATATTCTTCAGTAGAGATTGTCCGTACCCCCCTGATTTAGAGTCCCATTAAGCTGTTTGAGTTCGACTTTCACCTCAGACATGGTAATTTATACTTCCATATCCTCATTCCCATTTGCTACTGTGACTGGAATCCCAGAGGAGCCAGCTGAGGTCACTCAATTAGGGTAAACTACAAAGAATGGGGCAGACAATCCCCAAAGCTAGTGGTTATTCCAATACTTAGATTTACCAAGCCAGCACAAAACAGCTTCTGTTATACCTCACTGGTTACTCAGAAGTCAACACCACAGTTCCCTTAAAGTAACCCAGCCTCAGGCCTCCACCTAGACACCCAAGTAAAAATTAGGAGGATTACTGAAAATCTTATTCATCGTATTAAAAAGTTCTACCAATCCCAAACAATCGGACACATTACCTCCCAGGTTAATGAATATTCCAGATTTTACCCAAATACAGGCTTACAGCCAATTCTTATTAACTAAAGTAAAATTCATTAAAAAAGAAAACAGAATGTATAGGTTAAAAGATCAGTATACATACAGACATAAATACAATCTTGAGCTTCAGATTCATAGCAGAGATGGTGAGCTTTGTAGCTGCAAAGAGTTCTTTCAGAAATAGTTCATAGGTTATAATCCGGTGTTTGTATTCAGGGTGGTCCAGTCAGAACTGGGATCTCAGTCCCTATGGTTTAGGCTTCCCCTGCATGAAGCCTCAAGCAGATCTGAGTTAAAAAGGATTGGGACCCAAATATCTTTTATACAGTTTCAGGCCTTCTTTGACAGCTTGGAGTCCTTCAGGGAACAATAGGCACTCATGTTGAAGTGGACCCATTTCCTAAGCATCACTGGTAATTATTAACACAGATTAACATAAGGCAATTGTCTGTTTTTCTACCATCTGCAGATGATTTGCTATACATTTCAAAGAGAGATGAATATAGCGATATGTGATGTTTACAGTTTAAATGTTAAGATGTCCTTTTGATCTCTGAATTAACAGAATACAGCATAGACAGGGACTGTTTGATTACATTGTTTATCTCTACCAATATATATGTAAATACACAAAAACACAAACATTATCTACCCATATGTTTTTAAGGGTTGAATTTGAGTAATTTGCCCTGCAGGATGCTTAAACCTTTCTGGCCATGCATCACAGCCACCCTGCCACTACCCTTAAGCTTTTTATTAGCCTTATTAAAAACTGAGGGAAAGTATTTGTTTAGGTGTTGAGCCATGCCTAGATTATCTTTAATCTTCATCCCATTCTCAGTGTTTCCCTTCTTTTCTTTTTATTTATATGGTTATAGAACCTTTTACTATTAGTTTTAATTCCCTTTGCAAAGTCCAACTCTGCTTGGTTTTTGGCAGTTCTTATTTTATCCCTACACTTTCTGACCTCCAAGAGGTAGCTTTCCTTGCTGATCCATCCCATCTTCCATTCCATGTATGTTTTCCGCTTTCACTTATGCACCTATTCGAGATACTTACTCATCCAACTTGGTCTGCAACCCTTCCCTATAATTTGTTTCCCCTTGGTTAGGATTCAGGCTTCAGATAGTTTCTGAACTATGACAAAGACATGGCATGCCTCCTCCACATTCAGATCTTTGAGTTTCTCAGTCCAGTCCACTTCCCTTATTCCCTTATTTTTTTTAAAGTTATCCCTTTTGAAATGAAGGGCCCTAGTTGCAGATTTTTTTAAAAAAATCTTTCCATTTAGTTTAAAGTGAATTAGCTCATGATCACTCGAACCAAGGTTGTCCTCTACAACCAGTTCTTCTATGATGTCCTCAATATTCACCAATACCAAATCTAGAATTGCATTACCTCTTGATGGTTCAGTGACTATTTGGTGAAGAAATCTGTCAGCTATCACATCCATGAAAATCTGGGCCCTACTATTATTAGCAGCACTTGTCCTCCAAACTATATCTGGGAAGTTAAATTCTCCCATAATCACACACATTCACTTCATTAACAACATTAAAGAGGTCTCTATACATATCCAAATCTGATCCTGGGGTTCTGCAACATACCCCAAGTACTAGCCCAGTAAAACCTCTCATAGTTTTCCCCCCCAAAGTTATTTTAGCCTAAACAGACTGTCCTATCCATTCCATCAATTCTAATATCTTTACGGTTTATCTCATCATTAACCACTCCACCACCTTTGCCTTTATTTTTGTCTTTACTGAAGAGCACATACTCTTCAATATCTTTACTCCAGTCATGAGTACTATTCCATCCTCTTTCTGTTACTCCGATAATATCTGGTTTTACTCCCTTCACCAGTAGTTCTAGTTCCTCCATTTTGTTACCCAGGCTCCTTGCTTTGGTGTACAAGCATCTTAATTTTTGCTGCTTGGCTTCACCCTCATTCCTCACCCAATTTGGGTACAGTCAGTCATTCCACTACCAGAATCACCAACCTAACTGTTAGCTTCCTTGGTATCAGCAAGTGTCCTTTCTACATTATTGTTTCCTTTCTTACTTGATTTTCTTCCCTCCCTGTGTTAAAAATCCAGCATGGAGATTATATGAATATCTCTCAGCTGCCTCCCTCAAGATCCTAGTTTAAAGCGCTTTTAATCAGTTTTGCCAATCTCCATCCCAGAAATCTATTTCCCTCCCTACTCAGGTGCAGTCTATACCATAAAATCAGTCCTCTGTCCATGAATGCCTCCTAGTGGTCAAACATCCAAAAACCCTGCTTATAGCACCATTTCCTCAGCCACCTATTGATCATCTTCTCGTCTTGCCTTTGTTCTCCTCTTCTAGAGACAGGTAGAATCACCTGAGCCTCCATTTCCTTAAGTGTCTTCCCCATCTGGCATAGTCTCTCTTGGTACATTCCAGTGAGAATCTAGCTATATCATTTGTTCCCACGTAAAGGACAATCAGTGGATTCTTTCCTGCTCCTCTTCAGTCTCAGGTCCACATCCTGTATCTTCACTCCCGGCAGACAGCACACCCTTCTGTTTTCCATATCAGCTCTGGTGACAAGTCTGTCTGTTATTCTTAATAAGGAGTCCCCAGTCATGTAGATCTGTCTGTCCTGGTGATGGTGTGATTCTCCAGCATTCCTCTTGTTCTTTCTGGCTCCAAGTCCTCTTGTATTTTATTCTCCCTTGCAATCTTTGTATCCTCCTGGGGCTCTGAACTCAGGGTATCTCCACTGACTCTTCCCCTTTTCTTATAGGACTAGCCACTCTTCTCTTCCTCCTTGCCCTCCCACCTTCAGTTACTGCCTCCTGTGTCCCTTCTCCATTTTCCAACTCACCAAACTGAGTGCAGATGCAGATGGTGGAAAGGGTGAAGGAGTTCTAACCCCTAGACTGCCTGTGCTAGAAAAAAACACCATTTGTTTCCAGCACACAAATGAGGGGAAAGGAGGGTTCTCTGTCTGCATTTCTGAGCAACCCCAGATTGGGCATTTGGAAAATGAGCCATCACCCCTATACCCTTTTTGTCATGATAGGTGTTCTGGAGGAGAGCTCATTAAACCTTGACAAATCTGAGATTGTAAACCAGGGGTGGGCAAACTACAGCTCGTGGGCCACATCCGGCCCACGAGACCGTCCTTCCTGGCCACCGAGCTCCTAGGTCCAAGGCTAGCCCCCAGCCCCTCCCCTGCTCTCCCCCTTCCCCCGCACGCTCGGTCTGCATCCGCCGCTGGCGCAATGCTCTGGGCAGCGGGGCTGTGAGCTCCTGGGGCAGCGCAGCTGCAGAGCTCGGCCTGACCCAGTCTCTGTGCTGCATGGTGGCGGTGGCGGCAGCAGCATGGCCCGCTCCAGCCGGGTGGCGCAGCTGTAGCGCCACCAGCCACCGTTGCTCCAGGCAGCGTGGTAAGGGGGCAGGGAGCAGGGGGGGTTGGATAGAGGGCAGGGGAGTTCGGGGTGGTGGTCAGGGGGCAGGGGTGTGGATGGTGGTGGTGGGGGAAACAGGGGGTTGAATGGGGGCAGGTGTCCTGGGGGGCAGTCAGGAAGGAGAGGGGGTTGGATTGGGTGACAGGGGGCAGTCAGGGGCAGGAGTTCTGGGGACAGTTAAGGGACATGGAGAAGGGGTGGTTGGATAGGGCAGGGGTCCCGGGGGGGGCCGTCAGGAATGAGAGGAGGGGCTGGATGGGGCGGACTGGACTGGGTGCAGTCAGGGGACGGGGTCCCAGAGGGACTGTCAGGGAACAGGGGGTTTGGATGGGGCAAGAGTTCCCGGGGGGAGGGGGCAGATAGGAGGTAGGGGCCGGGCCACGACCCCCTCCCCTAACTGGCTCTCCATATAATTTACGAAACCTGATGTGACCCTCAGGCCAAAAAGTTTGCCCTCCCCTGTTGTAAACTCTTTGGGACATGGACTGTCAGTTATTATATTTACCTAGACCTAGTGCAATGTGATCCCAAACTGGGTTGACCTCTAGACACTACTGTAACATAAATGTGAAATAACAAAAAGTATAGCAAGTGGCCTCTTATAATCCCTTCCTCTCTCAGCCCTTCTTTTGTTCTCCTGCCCACCCACAGGGTACATACTACATTTCATCTTGTGACACTTTTAGTGGTATTTCAGTAGAAAAGTTTGCACTGCTGTCATTAAGGAGGTATACTTGAGGGGGAACTAAGATGTGCTTACCACAGGCCAATGTAGTGAGAGCTGCAGGAAGTAAACAGATGACAAAAATCTCTGTTTCCATTTTGGGCAGTCTTTCTCAGATATTAATGTATCTTTCTATTCCAATGGCAATTTGCAGATATTTATTGTGGGTGCCAAGCTGCTAAACTACCCATTTCCCAAGAGATCTGTGGAACTTGCAGAAAGCAGGGTAAGATAGATATTTTATTTCTAGGGCAGCTCTAGCTATTACTATTGGTAATGAACTGATAGATGCTATTTATCTTGGGCACTTCTCACTTTTAGAGATCTGGGCTGTGGCACAAAGATATTCTGTCAGTCAGCAATGGCTCAACCCTACTACAACAAAGGAAAAATCTAACTGTTTTTCTGACAGACTACAAAAGAGTCTTGAATCGTGTTGGTAGCTGTGCTTTTGTCCAATTCAAACAAAACATCCCTAACAGAAGATGAACTTAGGAGAGGAAAATACAATAATGTGCCCTCCACAATAAACAAAAAGGATAAATATAAAGCAAATGTTTATTGTTGCAACATTTAACATGCTAGCTATAGTTCTTGGCTTTATTGGCTTAAACTGGAAGCAGATGGTCATAAGAAAATAAAGAAGAATGACAGTTACATAAAAGTTGTATATCTTCAGTGAAATTGAACCAGCTGCTTCATTGGTAAAATAGAGTCAAGTCACCCCTTAGGATTAGAACCAGATATTCGAGGGAAAGAAGCATTTCTAAGAGTTCAAATGATTTTATTAAGTGTTCAGTTTGATTTCCTATAGGAAATCAAAAGCCATAACTAAAGACCCATAAACAAAGTCAATTTAAAGATTTTTGCAAAGAACAAAATGATATCAGAAGGCGACAAAAACATCAAATAATTTTCCCTAGTGTTTTGTTTGTTTGATTTGCTTGAATTTCTAAAAGCTGAGAATTAAACTACTTTGGAAGAATAATAAGCATTACCAGCCTGGATAGTATTGGTTATTTTATGGGTATGTTGGTCTTGGGGCTATTTTACATGACAGGGAGTGATTTGGGTCCTATGCCCAGTTCTGCGTGACACTGACAGTCACTTTTCCTATCTGTGCCTCAGTTTCACTCCCTGTGAAATAAGAAGTAATAATAATTCAAATTTGTTACTAAAAGACAGATTCTTGGATGGAACTTGCTATAGAGCTGCAAACAATATATAACAATTTATATATATCTAGCCCTAAAGCAATTCAATTAAGTTTGCATACTTTTAAATTATATAATACTTGGCTAATATGACCATGTTTTACATTTTTAAACTATGGTAGGTAAGAGTTCAATTGTTCCTTTGCCATACATCCCAAGCAAGGGGCAAGGTGTAGTTCCCGCTCCCAGGAGCAGACAATTACTTTTCCTGGCATTGCCATGGCTTTCTTTCGGTTTGAATGGACTTTGGATCAGGCCTAGAGTGTCAATGAGTCAAATTATGTACTGTTTTAACTCCCATCCAATTCCACTGATTTCAAAGAGACTTCACAGGGTTTAAATCGGGGTGGGCAAACTTTTTGGCCCGAGGGCCACATTGGGGTTGCGCGACTGTACGGAGGGCCAGGTAGGGAGGGCTGTGCCTCCCCAAACAGCCTGGCTCCCGCCCCCTATCCGCCCCCTCAGAACCCCTGCCCCCTATCCAACTCCCCTGATCCCTGTCCCCTGACTACTCCACACCGCACCCCCTGACAGCCCCCTGGGGACTCCCAGCCCCTATCCAACCACACTTTGCTCCTCGTCTCCTGACTGCCCTCCCAACCCCTATCCACATCCCCGCCCCCTGAGAGGCCCCCCAGGACTCTCACTCCCAACCCTCCCTGTCCCCCATCCCCTGACTGCCTCCCCAAAACCTCCACCCCGTCCAACCCCCCCTCCTCCCTGACTGCCCCCCCAGGACCCCCCACTCCCTTACCCAACCCTCCCGCTCCCCGTCCCCTTACCAGCAGCAGGAGCTCACAGCTGCGACACCTGGCAAGAGCCAGTTGCGCTCCCCACGCTGCCCAGCGGGAGCAGCGGACCAGAGCGCGGCCCGGCTGCGGGGGAGGAGGGACAGAAGGGGAGGAGCCGGGGACTAGACCCCCCCGGCCGTGAGCTCAGGAGCCGGGCAGGACGGTCCCGCGGGCCGGATGTGGCCCGCGGGCTGTAGTTTGCCTACATCTGCCTTTAAATCATAAGCACATAACTTGGCCTATAATTATGTAGCCTAGTTCTAGCAGCCAGTAGTTCTGAAAAAAATGTGGTAACATCCTTTAGCACTCAGCATACCCATTGGAATATCAGAAACTTTATTTGGGAATGCAGGTCGACACTTGGAGGGAATCAGTTCAGTCAATCTCACTGCTTTATAATCCAAGCAGTATCTACAGTATATCGGTATAACAGCTGAAGTCCCTGTGGTGAGGTGGCACCTATTGGTCTCAAAATAATTAGGTATAATTCGACAGTACCCCAACCCAAGAAACAAAGCATCAGAAGTTCGGTATCAGAGGCTAATAAAAAGCCAGATCTCACTTTTTTCTAGATTTTTTCCTTTCAGAAAGAGAGAGAGATCTTCACTACTATTTAAATCAACAGTACAAGACACAAATTGATTAACAAATATTCAATACAAAAGGTACTGTAGTCATTTCATCACACTGATTTGGCTTCTTCACGGACCTATTTTAACCTTTCCCTTTTTCAGAGGCTTTCAGGTACAGATGCTTACTTTCTCAGGGCCAGTTTCTGCCACCCATATTTATACTGACCAGTACCTTTTTCCTTGTGGAGTCCCATGAACACCAACAGAACCCCTCAGTGACGAAGGTACTATTCAACAGCAGTTAAGATTAGGAACTTTGTGACATAATTAGATAAACGTTGTCAAGTAATACACTGCCAACATTAGTGCAACCACTGGACCATCCACTGATGGTAAGAAATTAAACTTTTTCTGGGATACCAAGTACTGCTCATTTTCAATCTTAATGCACTTAAAGAGTGAAAGATAAGAGGTGAGATAATATCTTTTATTGGACCAACTTCTATTGGTGAAAGGGACAAATTTTTGAGCTTCACAAATCATAAGGGTACATAGATCAAGCCTTACTGTCCAGAAGCCAATATTGTACTAGAACTTCTGATTTTTTGTAATGATCAGTGGGCATCTGATGGCAATACATACGGGTGTGGGAAGTCCTGTAGAATTTAATAGGGATAAATGAAATTAAGGTTTTGAGAAATAAAGCAGTGTTCATAAAAGAAGCTATTATATCTATATATAGAATGATACCTTTTCTATAGAATGATGACACTATTGTACAAAATTTAATAATTATACCTGTTACAGAATTCTAGACTTTTGCACACATAAAAGAACATGTCAGTTTGCAAGTTAGCAACACACTGCCACATTACTAATGGCTTCTATTACAGAACAAAGAGTAAATATGGATGCTCCTATTTTTTTTTTTAAATACAGGCTGGCAATGTGGCCTATTCAGTCTATGGAAAGCCAAAAGGGACACAAAGATATACTAGTCTTCTTCAAGGTACATCTACTTCTATAAGAAGATTTGGACAACCTTGAAAACTGGAGTAAGAGAAATGGGATGAAACTTAATAGTGCAAAGTCCTGCATATAACAACAAGATTTTTTGCTATAAGCTGGGGATGTATTGTTGGACATGACAGAGGAGGAGAAAGACCTGGGTGTATTGGTTGATCACAGGATGACTATGAGCCACCAATGTGATACAGCCATGAAAAAGGCTAATGCAATCTTAGGACGCATCAGGACAGGTATATCCAGTCGATATAGGGAAGTTTTACAAGGCATTGGTGAGACCGCATCTGGAACGCTATGTGCAATTCTAGTTTACCATATTTAAGAAAGATGAATGCAAACTGAAACAAGTGCAGAGAAGGTTGATCAGAGGAATGGAGAACCTACCTTACAAGAGGAGACTTAAGGATCTTGGCTTGTTTAACCTAACAAAACTAGGGATGAGGGGAAATAAGATTGCTTTCTATGAATACATAAGGGATGGAGAGGAGTTATTTAAGTTAAGGGCAAATGTTGACACAAAAACAAATGGATATAAGCTGGTCATCAATAATTTTTGGCCTGAAATTAGATTAAGGTTTGCAAGCATCAGAGGAGGAAAGTTCTGGAATAGCCTTTCAAGGGGAGTAGTGCATGCAAAATAACCTAACTTACTTTAAGATTGAGCATGATAAGTTTATGGCGGGGATGGTATGATGAAATTGCCTACAATGGCATATGGCCCATCTGCAACTACTATTAGCAAATATCTCCAATGTCCAAAGATGGGATACTAGATGGGAAAGGCTCTGAGTTACTAACGAGAATTATTTCCCAGATGTCTGGCTAATTGGTCTCATCCACATGCACAGGGTCTAACTCATTGCCATTTTTGGAGTCTGCAAGGAATTTTCCCCCGGGTCAGATTGGCAAAGACCCTGGGAGATTTCACCTTTCTCTGCAGCATGAATCATAGGTCACTTGCTGGTTTGAACCCGAGTAAATGGTGGATTATCTGTAACTTGAAGTCTTTAAATCAAGATTTTAGGAATCCAGTTACTCAGCCAGAGGTTATGGGCCTACTACAGCAGTGGGTGGGTGAGGTTCTGTGGCCTGCAACATGCAGGTTGTCACACTAGGTGATCACTCTGCTCTCTTCTGGCCTTAAAAGTCTATTAAGTCTACTACTCTATTTACAAATATACTGCAAACTTATAGTGGACTTTCCTTTAGCAGAATGGCCCATCTTCCATTCCCTCCCACCTTAATTTTTCCAAGGTGAAATGGGTATAAATAATGTTATCTTTAAATCCTTCTAATTCTCCAATCTCATACCAGAAGATGCAAAGGGAGAAGGTACAGTGTAGGCAGGTGTGAGGAAAATGGTTATCAGTGGAGCAATGCATGATCTAAATCCTGTACCAGGGTGAATTGGGTTTTGATTAGTATACAAATATGAATCCCTATACACTCAGGCTGTCCACATGCAAAACCAGCCATGCAGAGGGGTGGAATTGCCACACACTCCAGAACAGGGCAGTCATGCTCCCAGGAATTCTCTAACAACTGCTTGACTCTTGGACACCCCTCTAAAGAGAATCCATGCCTGGTATTGGGTCTTCCAAGAAAGATAATGTAGCATTAAAGTGTAGATTAGCTTTCCCCAGAATTATTATATATCATACACACAGACAACATTAAAAAAACATTATGAAGACTGCCAAGTCAAGCACTCAAAATTTAGAATATGCCAGATTTGAGGTTGCATGTGCCACCTTAATCCCACCTCTATCATAGAATCATGGGACTGGAAGGGACCTCGAGAGGTCATCTACTCCAGTCCCCTGCACTCATGGCAGGACTAACTATTATCTAGACCATCCCTGACAGGTGTTTGTCTAACCTGCTCTTAAAATTCTCCAATGATGGAAATTCCACAACCTCCTTAGGCAATTTATTCCAGTGCTTAACCACTCTGACCGTTATGAAGTTTTTCCTAATGTCCAACCTAAACCTCCCTTGCTGCAATTTAAGCCCATTGCTTCTTGTCCTATCTTCAGAGGTTAAGAAGAACAATTCTTCTCCCTCCTCCTTGTAACTATCTTTTATGTACTTGAAAATTGTTATGTCCACTCTCAGTCTTCTCTTTTCCAGAATAAACAAAACCAATTTTTTCAATCTTCTCTCAATCAATCATGTTTTCTAGACCTTTATTCATTTTTGTTGCTCTCCTCTGGACTTTCTCCAATTTGTCCACATCTTTCGTGAAATGTGGTGCCCAGAACTGGACACAATACTCCAATTGAGGCCTAATCAGTGTGGAGTACTTCTTGTGTCTTGCTTACAACATTCCTGCTAATAGATCCCAGAATGATGTTCGCTTTTTTTGCAACAGTATTACTGTTGACTCATATTTAGCTTGTGGTCCACTACAACCCCCAGATCCCTTTCCGCAGTACTCCTTCCTAGGCAGCCATTTCCCATTTTGTATATGTGTAACTGATTGTTCCTTCCTAAATGGAGTACTTTGCATTTGTCCTTATTGAATTTCATCCTACTTTATAAGTGTACTCTCTATGCCATTATCTAAATCGTTGATGAAGATATTGAACAGAATCAGACCCAGAACTGATCCCTGCAGGACCCCACTCATTATACCCTTCCAGCATGACTGTGAACCACTCTCTGGGAACAGTTTTCCAACTAGTTTTGCACCCACCTTATAGTAGCTCCATCTAGGTTGCATTTCCCTAGTTTGTTTATGAGAAGGTCAAGAAAGACAGTATCAAAAGCTTTACTAAAGTCAAGATATACCACATCTACCAGTCCTTCCCTATCCACAAGGCATGTTCCCCTTTCAAAGAAAGCTATCAGGTTGGTTTGACATGATTTGTTCTTGACAAATCCATGCTGACTGTTACTTATCACCTAATTATCTTCTAGATGTTTGCAAATTGATTGCTTAATTATTTGTTCCATTATCTTTCTGGTTACAGAAGTTAAGCTGACTGATCTGTAACTCCCTGGGTTGTCCTTATTTCCCTTTTCATAGATGGGCACAATATTTGCCCTTGTCCAATCTTCTGGAATCTCTCCCATCTTCCATGACTTTTCAAAGATAATCGCTAATGGCTTAGATATCTCCTCAGTCAGCTCCTTGAGTATTCTAAGATGCATTTCATCAGGTCTGGTGACTTAAAGACATTTAACTTGTCTAAGTAATTTTTAACTTGTTCTTTTCCTATTTTTGCCTCTGATCCTATCTCATTATCACTGGCATTTATGTTAGATGTTCAATCACCACCAAACTTCTTGGTGAAAACCGAAACAAAGAAGTTATTAAGCACCTCTGCCATTTCCACATTTTCTGTTATTGTTTTTCCCCCCTCATTGAGTAATAGGCCTACCATGTCCTTGGTCTTCCTCTTGCTTATAATGTATTTGTAGAATGTTTTCTTGTTATCCTTTATGTCTCTAACTAATTTGATCTCGTTTTGTGCCTTGGCCTTTCTAATTTTGCCCCTACGTACTTGTGTTATTTGTTTATATACATCCTTTGTAATTTGACCTAGTTTCCACTTTTTGTAGGACGCTTTTTAAATTTTAGATTATTGAAGATCTCCTGGTTAACCCAGGGTGGTCTCTTCCTATCTTTCCTAGGCAGTGGGATAGTTTGTTCTTGTGCCCTTAATAATGTCTCTTTGAAAAACTGCCAAGTGGCTTCAATTGTTTTTCCCTTTAGACTTGCTTCCCATGGAATCTTACCTACTAACTCCCCAAGTTTGCTAAAGTCTGCCTTCTTGAACTCCATTGTCTTTATTTTGCTATTCTCCCTCCTACAATTCCTTAAAATCATAAATTCTACCATTTCATGATCACTTTCACCTAAGCTACCTTCCACTTTCAAACTCTTAACCAGTTCCTCCCTATTTGTCAAAATCAAATCTAGAACAGCCTCTCCCCTAGTAGCTTTCTCCACTTTCTGAAATAAAAAAAATGTCTCCAATACATTCCAAGAACTTGTTGGATAATCTGTGCCCTGCTGTGTTATTTTCCCAACAGATATCTGAGACGTTGAAGTCCCCCATCACCACCAAGTCCTGTGCTTTGGATGATTATGCATTATGATAGTCTTTAATTACATGATCACATACTATTTTTTCCATAGGGTCCCTGTCCCAATTTACTCCCCTTGCTACCTCTGCAGGTTCATCACTCTCTGCATTCAAATCAGGCAGCTTTCTCCTCCATTCTGCCTGGGCCCAGCCTTGAGGTCATTGGAAGTACAGGAGAACAATTCTCGCGGCTATCAGTTCAGGTGCCCAAACCCAAACTTAGAAATGTCCACAACAGCCAAGAGGGATTTTCAGGGAATTTCAGGGAAGACCCTGCTCAACCCTGAGCTGGAGTGTGCCCAGTATGGATATAATCTTTGGGGAATTTATTTGCTAAAATCTGTTAAGGCACTTCTGAGCATGTGAGAACTGTGATTTTTCAAAGGGTTATAACTTAGCCAAATTTGGGCAGATTTACCCAGGAATGTCAGAGGCACATCCCTGACACAAGGGATACACACCTACCAGATTTCAATTCTGTTTTCCAAAGCAAGGGGTGCTAGTTTTGTTCAAAGAAAAGGCTGCAATAATTTTATGTGGGCAAAACAACTTATTTTTCATTATCCTTGTTCTTGTAAAATGGCTGAACTATTTTGATTTAAATTTTCCAGCAAAGTTCAGCCTATGGCAGATACCCAGAAGGGAAAATTTCAGTTCAAACTGTTTGTTTGGCAAAGTTATAAGCAACTGAAAGCAAGGTCTTTTAAATGGGAAGTGGTGGACAACCTGCAATGCTAAAAGCCCCACTTATTATAGAATCATAGAAATATAGGGCTGGAAGAGACCTCAAGAGGTCATTGAGTCCAACCTCCTGTGCTGACACAGGACGAAGTACAGCTAGACCACCCCTGACATGTGTTCACCTAATCTGTTCTTTAAAACCTCCAATGATGTGGATTCCACCACTTCCTTGGGAAGCCTATTCCAGAACCTAATTACTCTTACATTGGAAAGTTTTTCCTAATATCTAACTGAAATCTCCCTCACTGCAGATTAAGCCCATCACTTCTTGTACTACTTTCAGTGCACATGGAGAACAACTGATCATCATCCTCTTTCCTAACAGTCTCTAAATAAACTAAGGGCTGTTATCAAGTCCTCTCCCAGTCTTCTTTTCTCAAGACTAAACACCCCTAGTTTTTTTTTTTTTTTTTTAATTTTTCCTCATAGCCACGGTTTTTAAACCTGTCATGATTTTTGTTGCTCTCCCCTGGATTCTCTCTAATTGGCCACTTCTTTTCTAAAGTATGACACCCAAAACTTAACACAGTACACCAGCTGAGGCCGCATGAGAGCCAAGTAGAGTGCGGCATTTACCTCCTGTGTCTGATATACAACACTCCTGTTAATACACCACAGAATGTTATTAACCTTTTTCACAACTGAATCATATTTTTGACTCAGCTTCAATTTGTGATCCCAGATTCTTTTCAGCAGTATTAACATAAGGCCAGTTTTATCAAGATATATCATGTATACTGCCCCCCCCCCTCCTTTATCCAGGAACCATCTTAAAATAGGAAATTAGGTTGGTTTGGCATGGTTTGTTCTTGAAAAATTCTTGCTGGCTATTCCTTATAACCCTTATATAGGGTAAGGATATTACTTACAAATTGATTGTTTGATAATTTACTATTTTATTATATTTGTGTTGTGATAGCGTCTACAGGGCCCAGTCACAGATCTTTGCTGGGCACCGGGATAACATCAAACCACATCCTGGGCTCATCCATTACCTTATGTTTCTTCATGTGTGGAGCCAAAAATCACAGAGTGGAAGAAGATTTACTGCAGGCGTGGTTGTTTCTTCTACACTGGGATGGGGAGACCCAGGTTCAGAATTTGCTCTCTGCACATGGATACCAATGGGCATGATCTGGCCCATAATTATTGCTAGATTATAATTTTAATCTAGCAATAATTGCTTTCTCAGGATCCTTAAATTAGAAGGACATGACAATGACAGACACAATAAAAGATTGCAATACTGCATCTGTACTAGAAAGAGCTTTGATAAATACAGTGGATCTGATTCTCCTCAAAAAAGTTTTACACCAGGTGTAACTCAACTGAGGTTAGCTGATTTACACTGGAGTAAGTGAGAGGAGAATCAGGCCCTGTACTTATAAAACTACCAGGTAAAATTTACATCTCTGACACCTGGACAGTTTTTTGCTTGGGACAGCATTCTTGTAATCCCTTTAGAGGAGTCTGCTCCTGAAATACCACTCTGTGCCTCTAGGGACTCACCCCTGGACTATAGCAGCAATGGCTACAGAGGTGCAGGACTCAGTTTCCCAGATTGTCTAGGGTCCATGGAGAGAGAGAACTGGCTAGCATCACTACCAGAACCAATCATAAGCCATAATTCAGAGACAAAGGGTTTGGTTGTACTTTCCGTTTTGGCTGTTATTGGAGTGGAGCAGAGAGAGAACTAAGCATTACAGTCAAGAAGGACCCTTCTATCCTTCACATTCCTACCCAGGGGAAGACAATATTTTGGGGATTTCTGGGACATTGCTGAGATCACACTGCTGAGAGACCAGAAACCCAGGAGGCTGAGGAGAGAGTTAAGGTCAGCCTATGAAGAGCCATCTTAACTGCATATTTGAATCCAGACCAAACAGCACTGAGAATTACCATCCTTGGTGTGGATTCCTTGTAAGAACTCCATTTATTTATTTTGATATTGCATTTTAAGCTGACCACCAATATCAGCACTGCACCAGCCATCGAAAGCTGAGGCCTGGTCTACACTACACATTTCGGTCAACATAAGTTGCCTTGTGTTGACCTAGCTGTGGAAGTGTCTTCACTTAAATTTGGTTCGCACTGAAGTAAGTGCTTCTCTCTGCCGATTTGGTAACTCCATTTCCTCAAGCGGCGTAGAGTCACAGTCAATGTAATTAGGTCAAAGCAGGGTCAGTATAGACACCACATTGCTTACATTGACTGCTACTAGCTTTCAGGAGCAGTCCCACAATGCTCCACACTGGCAATATAATCAATACAAGTGCTCCTAGTGAGGATGCACACTGCCGACACAAGAAATCAAGTGTGCACACACACAAGCGATTTAATAATTGTAGTGGCTGTATGCTGATGTAAATTAGATCAAAATAATTTTGCAGTACAGATATAATCTGAGCCTAAACTCACTATTTGCCTAGGCAGATGCTGAAATGAAGCAGGGTGGTACACATTGGCTGTAAATGTTGGGAGGGATAGAGTTTATGTTAATTTTGCCTTTTATTAAACTAATCCCTTTAACATTGTCCACTATCCTGATCCTATACCTAATGAAGCCCAAGTTACTGTTTTATTATTCTGGGAATTGTGATAGTTATTTTATTTTGCCCTGACTCATACTCCTCTGTATGACATTGGGTGCTGAATATTTTCCCAAGGGACAGGCCCTTTGTGTTCTCTAGAGAAGTGTTTCTCAACCTTTTCGATATCGGGGACTGGCTAGCTGCATTCCTAAACTGTGCCAGGGAGATCTCAGGGTCCGGCGCCAGTCCATGGACCGGTCTTTGAGAAACACTGCTCTAGAGTAGGAGGGATTTCCTTGGTTGGAGGCACTAGGCACCCATAAAGGTGGACTCCAGCAGCCATGCCACAGGAGTTGGTTACACTCTGAAAATTCAACTTAAAACTACTATTCAGAAGTTTTCAAACCAGTTACACCCATCTTCCAGTAAGGATAAGATTTTGCTTATTTATTACATATGGAGAACACATTCATTATCCAAGTTAAACCATGAACATTCATTTATATCTGATAAAGTAATAGCTTCTCAAATTGCAGTATATAAACACTTACCAAATACCTCTTTTCTCAGACAGAAACCATTTGTTTTCAATTGTTTCCAGCATTTTGAGCATAACTCCAAGGAAGTGATTAAGAGACAATGTCAAGAATTGTTTGCCAATATCACTCTTACATTGTAGGAGATAGAGAAGACGAGGAGAATTAGATTTTTTTTTTTTTAACTGAGAGAGATTATGTCAACAAGGTGGTCAAGATGGAGTCTTTCCTAAACTTCCATCTCCAGCAGGACAGTGAGTGACAACCCAAGACAAAAGAATTACATGACATTGGTTGAAAACATTCCAGAATAGGATACATTTACCTAATCACTGACAGCTGATACATTCTTTACTTATAAGCGATCAAATACTATTTTCCAGATACAATATTAGATGAGGGGTTGGACTAGATGACCTCCTGAGGTCCCTTCCAACCCTGATATTCTATGATTAATGACAAAGAAGAATGTATGCAATGCAAGAAGTACTGTACTGTAGACTGAGAAGAACATTGCTGAGTGTAAATGTCCCTTTATCACTATGTCTAAACCTTGCCATTTGTCATCATCATTAGGACAATTTTAGGCAGAATGATAAGTTTCTTAATAGCAAAGTGATTTGGTTCAGAGATGTACTCACGTCCCCATTTTAACTATTTCTATTTTCCTTCCTGTCTTAAGTTTTATTAACAGAATGGCTCATGCTGGACTGAGTAGCTGAGGAAATTTTAATTAGATGGTACCTGAAGGGGAAAATATAACAAATGTTAATATTATGTTCTATTTCAGAATTTATCTGTTTTCTAGGAAAGATAAGAATTCACCTTCCTCCCACAATCAAATGGGAATTGGACTTTTGTGTTACTCAAGGAGTTCAGACCAAATCCTTTTTTATAGGAATACTAAAAATATATGTTTTGGTGTGTGAGTACGTCAGCATCTTTCTCTTTTCTATAAATGTACAAGTGCCATTACTTTGGTCTGATAACAGCTTAGTTGGAGCTCTGTCTCTTTTTATCCTCTCCCCACCCAACCTCGTCAGGATGGCTGTCTTGACATTGCCCCCTAACATTTGGGGGACTGCCCTCCTACATCCTCAAGATCTTCTTTGGTGGGAGAGGCTTGTAGGGCAGCCCAAGGAAGAAGTATAAAGTTGTAGCTGCACCAGACTCTCACAGAGATGTTTTTCTGTTTCCTTGTCAGTAACCTAATTCACAAGAGGAAAGGTAGAAACCAGTTGATATTTCACAAGACTATCAACATTAAGAGATGCTTATTTTGAGTGCAGACCTAAGAATTGCTTGTGATTGACAAAGAACCTAATATCTTGCCACTAGGTCTTACCAGCCAAGAGGACCCACAGAATACATAGAAACTTGGAAAGCAAAACTGGCTGAAACTCAGCCAGAGAAGAGTATGCATTTATCCCCTCTTCACATGGTTCTACCGCTAAAGAGTCACTAGTGCAGAACTAATCTGAAATACTCTTCACAGCAACAGAATATTTGACTCTGCCATTGGGTGAAGACACCCAGTATTCACTACATTGGCTACCACAAGAGCAATTTTACATCTGCTATACTGAAGCAAATATAAAGTTTTCTTCACCTCCTGCACTGCTTCAGCATAATTTACAACATAAAATAGAAACTTTCTTGCTATATAGAGACTGAGATAATTATAATACCCTTTAATTTTGTAGTAAGGTTATTTGGATTCTGTAAATAATGTAACAGCCTTATTCTATTCTACAAAAATCATATCCAGTTTCAGCTTCCTTTTCCACAGTTACCATGACACAGCAATTCTTGTAAGCATTGTACCGACTTATTCCTGCACTGGTGAGAGGTGAGATGGTGCAGAAACCCCTTCCTTTCCCAGTGCAATCTGAATGCTTGCTCTCTCAGGGTGCACAGTAGGGTGGAAGGATGGCCCAGCAGTTAGGGTGCTAGCCTGGGATTTGGGAGAACCTGATTCAATTTCCTGCTCTGCCACAAACTTCCTCTGTGAGCCTGGGAAATTCAACTACACTGTCTGGTCTTCAGTTCCCCAACTGTAAAATGGAATAATAGTATTTCCCTCCCTCACAGGGGTGTTGGGAGAATAAATATATTAAAGTTTATGAGGCACTCAGACAGTTTAGTGATGGGATGTCATGTAAGTACCTTAGTTAGATAGGAGCCTAGCCTGCAGTTCTCCAGGATTCGGAGGGTATGTATTTGAGCCTGAAGTGGGTGGGACCATGACCCTTCTTGCTTTCAACTGTAGAGCAGCACTTTGGGGGAGTGCAGTGTGCACCAGCAGAAGAGACACAGGAGCTGCTGCTAGTGAACATACTGCCCCTAACAACCCTAGTGGCATTATGCTATCCTGCCCTAGGGCTGTTCAGGCATAAAGCCTCCAGCTACTCTTGCAGTAGCCATGAATATGATCTAACCTAACACTAGTCTAGCTCTTAGTTATAGCATCAAAGCCCAGTGTTTGTAGTAAAGGATTTTCTAAATAATAAAGATCTGTCCTTGTTCTGACTAATTATTTTCTTACAATTGTGTTCTGCTGTTCCATAGAGTGTTGAAGACTTTTGTAATGAGGGCCTTGAAGATGAATCTGTTAAGGTTGCTGTGATTAAGACACTGATGATGAAATACATTTTGGAAATGAAGCCATATCTTTATGTTACATCAATGTATTAAAGTTTCCATTGGCATTTTGATTTTAGTTTTAGTGATTTTCATCCAAAAGCATATGTTATAAAAAAAATTGGAAACCAATTTAGTAAAGCCAAATGGTTCCAGTATATAATAATACAGTTGGCAGTCTCGGGTCAAGCAATTAGTAATATATAACCCTGGCTAGGAATAAAAAGATGCATTACAGTAATAGAAAGAGTCAGTTAAATGCATCTGATTTTAAAATGGTTCATTTAGTGAACATCTTACTGAAATATTAAAATGGTTGTAATCTGTGTGAGGACATTAAACCATCAATTGATAGCAAGGGTCAAATTTAACTGAGATTTCCTTCAATCCACAGAGTCAGATTTCAATTTAAATAACTTATATGTCATCATATCAAATGGTAGAGCTATAAAACTGTGGTGTTCTTGAGCCAAAACTAAAAGGAGAGACAGATAACAGGACATGATTAATCTTTCTCTGGATGGGTAATTAATCAATATGAGGCATCTCAAAACTTTGAAAACTGTCAAGACTTTTTTTATTATTATTATTATTTTTTACATAAAGCGCAGAAAGTTTGAAAATGAAATGGAAAATTCAGCAAGGTCTTTGACATTGCTATGAATATTTAGAAGCAGAGCCAATTAAAATTGTAATTTCATAAAACTGCATATAAAACTAAAGGGATACTAATTCTCCATGGCCAGTAATAATCCCTCAAAATAAGAACATGCAGTTTTGCTGTTTGTACACACGTGTTCTCTCTAGCTTTATTAGTCATAAATACCAGCTGTATCTGTTTCATATACAGTTCTTTCAATGCTTGTATCCAGGAAATGAATTCTAAAGGAGGAAGGTCAATGGGATTAACAAAGCAAACCACAAATTAATTTTATGATTTGTAGCTCGCACTATATTACATTGACCTATGCTGGAGACTTCTGGTAGAGTCAATCCAAATCAGGTTTCAGTTTCAGAATCCTGCACAGTCCTAACATTTGAAAACCATTTAGAATTGTGCCTAAGTAGTTAGTAAATTATCATACAACACTTTACATTTAGACAGATTTACAGCTTTGCAGTGTTTACTAACATTTTACGGTAAGGTTAAGAATAGGGTTATTTTGCTAGTTCCAGTTAAAATAAAGGTAAATGTATAATTGAGTCGTTCATTTGGGGCTAGAGTCTGACTTTAGGCACAGCCCTGAAAAAGATGTGATGCATTAACTGTACCAACCAAAGAGCAGCCCCTTGGAAGCACAGCGCCTCAGACACACACCTCTGAGTCACAATTCCTCCCCTAGTTCCTCATTGTTACCATGGCACAATAATTGATTCCTGATCTATACCAGTGAGTTGAGAGAGTGAAGCTAAGGCTCTGCCTATTCCCTGCACCATTGCCCTCCACAGCTGCTCCAGGGAGGACATTAGCATCTTATAGTCCTGCTTATTCCTATGCACCTGGATCCAACTTCTGGGTAGTCCCCATAGGGGGGCAAGAGAAGTTCTTACATTTTCTTACTCAGTTTTGTGAGCACATGATTTAAGTCAAGATCTAGCCCATAAAGTTGTTTTTTCCCCACATATTTTTGATTGTTTTTGCTGGGAAATATGAGACCAAGCTCAGATTAAAATCACGTGAAGCGGAAAAAGTTACCTGTTCTTACATTATAGAAGCCTGAAACGCTTTACATAGTGCAAAGAAACAGCTCCACTCTGAGATTCCAAATGAGTGGACAATATGAATTCAGTCTCAAAATCCTACATAGTATTAGGTAAAGGAAGACAATTGAGACAACTAATGCAGGCTATAGGAAAAAGATGCCCAGATTTTAGCAAACTATTATTGTTATACAATGGATCATTATTTTCATGTGATTCTAATAACGAGGGTAGTTTGATTCTGCATAGTGCCTTTTTATTAAGCGTTGAAATGTTAGTCCTGCAAGGTATTGTGTGTTCTGGATCCAATTCAGCAAACAGCTTGCTTAACTTTAAGCTTCTGAGTAGGCCCATTGACTTCAATGGGACAGTTTTTGAGCTTAAAGTTGAGCATGTGCATAAGTGCTCTGCTGGATCAGAGACAGACTGTCTTGCAGGATTGAGTTCCTATAATATGTATTAGAAGCAAAACCAACATAATCAAACAAAGGGGTGAACACCTTCAAAATTTTGATTAATAGTGTGACATTTAAAAAAAGAGAGCGAGGTTCTCTTAAATGCTAGGGAGAGAGGGGGGAAAAAAAACAACCCAAGAGATGGGGTAATCCTGACTTTGGAGAGATTTTTCCTATTATACTAGTAATGGCAGCCAGATAGAGTCCATCAGGGTAATCTAAGAAAGAAAATATGTGCAAAATCCACTGTAAAGAAAGTTTACAGTGTATACCATGTATATACACTATGAAGGGAGAGAGAGAGAAAAAAAAATCAATCCATGATAGAACCTCATCTTTCCACAATTTGGCCATGTTTTCAAAGTTTCTATCTCTGTGCACATAAAAATTGCACATGCATTTCTATCACACGCACTCACAGATGACAAATTTCACATGTACACTCTACTTGTACAAAATGGGTTATGTGCTAGTAAATTCTGTCACGTGATCAGTCACAAGCACAGCATGCAAAAATGTTTGCACCTCCAAGCCTGTACTCATACAAATGCAAACCAGGCTGGGAACCACTGGAAAATTGTCCTTTAATGTTCTATTTGTTAAAACTATTGGGGGGAAAAAGACAGACATGGGGGGGATATATTAAAGCAGGGGTTCTCAAACTTCATTGCACTGTGACCACCTTCTGACAACAAAAATTACTACATGACACCAGGAGTGGGGACCGAAGCCTGAGGTTGCCACCCAAGGTTGGAGGGCCCAAAGCCCAATTCCCACCGCCCCAGGTGGCGTGGTCAAAGCCGAAACCCAAGGGCTTCAGCCCTGGGCAGGGGGTATGTAACCTGAGCCCTGCTGCCCAGGGTTGAAGCCCATGGGCTTCAGCCCCAGGCAGTGGGACTCGGGCTTCAGCCCCCAGCCAGTCTAATGCTAGCCTTGGCAACCCCATTAAAACGGGGTCATGACAGACTTTGGGGTCCCAACCCACAGTTTGAGAACCCCTGTATTAAAGTAATAACATGCTTAAAAGATACTGAAGAAAAGCCATTTGCTTTCTGGGTTCATTTATTTTAAAGGATATGATTCAAGGGAAGAGAATAATGTTAAAGTGCATTTCTGAGGCTGAAAGTATCATTATTTCTTGCATAGAGAAGATTTTACATAACAATGGTCATAATATTTTTGGGAACAGATGGCTGTTTATTGTTGTCAAACCTTGTCTAAAACATGAAAAGGAAACAAACAAACAAAAAACGTCAACAACAATGACAAAGACAATCTTCAATGAAAACATATTTTTGAAATACATTCAGCAATATTATACAGTGATCTAAATAAGTATTGTTGAATTTTCATTAGTTTAGAAATCCCTGAGGCCATGTGAACAGTGTAAAAAAAACAGGGATGGAATTTTGAGCAGGTTTTCTGGTTATATCATTAATGTCATATTTAATTTATGTTTGTGCCCTGTAATTAAGGCTTTTTGTTCATTTTCCATAATTTAAAGCATATTTATAACAACCTCAATGAGCCAATTGTCAAGTAGGCATATTATTTGAATCTAAGACCTGAAGCACTCTCTTAGGTGATCATTTTTAGCAGCCTTATTCCTACAGTTCAGGAAGAAGTAACAAAATAATAAAATCCTGAAGTCAAATAACTTCAAGTCTATAACGTATCAGAAACCAATAATATATTTTACTATAATTATTACATCTTCTATTCATTTAGAGCAATAACCTATTGTTTCACCTCTGCTTCTGCAACATATCACTATACTGCAGCAAAGGTCTGGACCTTTTCCATTAGAAATCCATCAACAGTAGACATACTTTTCATATTATCCAAATCTAAAAATCCTCCCACATTGCTCTTGTTTGGCTATTTAATTTACTTCAAAATATCACTAAGATGTTAAATTGTATTTAGAAAATTAGAGAGAGAGAGAGAGGGTGTGCGCAAAATCCAATTATGCAGTATATAGAATCATAGGACAGGAAGGGACCTCAAGAGGTCATCTAGTTCTGCCCCCAGAACTCATGGCAGGACTAACTAGTATCTAGACCATACCTGGCAGGTGTTTGTCTAACCTGCTCTTAAAAATCTCCAATGATGGAGATTCCACAACCTCTCTGTGCAATTTATTCCAGTGCGTAACTATCCTGAAAATAAGTGTAAGCAGAGTCAGGATGAGCTCTACCCTGACATCTGGTGGTGAATTGTGGCAAGTTGTGGAAAGAACTTCAGGGGCTGATCTTGTTTGCATAGGCACACCCACCCCGCCTAGCATGAGCCCAAATGATCACTTTGGCTGCTGTGGGATCCCCAGTTTCTCTGTTATTGGGGCAGGAAGAATAAAGTGTTGTTACCCTGATTATGTGAATCAAGGACAATGAAACTGTTTGATGACAGAGGGACTCGCCCTCAACCAAGCAGCACTCGCTAGACAAGGGACATGGGTTCCAAAACCCAGTTACTTGAGAGAGGCTGGGGACACGTATTTGTACCTGAGGGTATGGGCCCCTTCTGAGGGTCTGAAATACCAATTACACTTCCTCCTTTCTCTACTATGGAATATCAGAGTTAATTTTTATTCTAATAGGTGTCTAGTTACAGGCTGCTGAGCTGAATTCACTTTGGGCCAATGGTACACCAGCACTGAGGCTCCCCTACTACAAGCTGAAATCACTAAAGAGCTAAAATTACTGAGAGCTGAAATCACTGAGTGCTGGGGGGGGGGCTGAAGATATGTTGCGGATCAGCTGGCAGAGCAGTTTGTGGGACGACTGGAGCGGCTTGCGGGACAGCTGGCCGAGCAGAGCAGTTTGCGGGACGACTGGAGCGGCTCGCGGGATGGCTGGTGGAGTGGAGCGCCTGGTGGAGTGGAGCGGCTGGTGGAGTGGCTCACGGTGAAGGCTACAGCAGAACCCCATGGAGAGGCGGGGCACTCAGCCTTGGACCACGTAAGGTGCCCCTTAACACTGCTGTGCCCCCCTCTCCCTGGGCTGGGAGGTAAAACTCTACAGATAAACTTTTGAACTCGGGGGCTGCACTGACCAGGGACAGAGACTTTTGGGTTGTTGGACTTCTGGGTGATTTTTTGGGTTGCTGGACTTAAGACCCTGAGGGGAAAAGGATACTGCCAAACTTACTTGGGGGGGGGGGCTTTTGCTCATGGTTTGTGTTATAAATCCTGTTTGTGGTGTTTCCCCAACATAATACCACATTCTTTCCCTCCTTTATTAAAAGGATTTTGCTACACTCAGACTCCGTGCTTGCGAGAGGGGAAGTATTGCCTCTTAGAGATGCCCGGGGGGTGGTATGTAATTGTCCCAGGTCACTGGGTGGGGGCTTGAGCCGGTTTTGCATTGTGTTATTGAAACGGAACCCCTAGATACTGAACCTGGCCCTTGTTACTGCCATCTCAGACGGGCAGAAGGGTTACATAAGGAAGTTTTTTTCCTAATGCCCAACCTAAACTGCCTTTGCTATAATTTAAGCCCATCGCTTCTTGTCCTATCCTCAGAGGTTAAGGAGAACAATTTTTCTCCCTTCTCCTTGTGACAACCTTTTATGTACTTGAAAACTGTCATCACGTCCCCTCTCAGTCTACTCTTCTCCAGAGTAACAAACCCAATTTTTTCAATCTTCCCTCATCGATCATGTTTTCCAGACATTTAATAATTTTTATTGCTGTCCTTTGGACCTTCTCCAATTAGTCCACATCTTTCCTGAATGTGGTGCCCAGAAATGGACACAATACTCCAGTTGAGGCCTAATCAGTGTGAAGTAGAACAGAAGAATTACTTCTCATATCTTGCTTAGAACGCTCCTGATAATATAGCCCAGAATAATGTTTGATTTTTTTTGCAACAGTGTAACACTGTTGAGTCATATCTAGCTATGATCCACTACAACCTCCAGAACCCTTTCAGCAATGCTCCTTCCTAGGCAGTGATTTCCCATTTTGTATGTATGCAACTGATTGTTCCTTCCTAAGTGGAGTACTTTGCATTTGTTCTTATTGAGTTTCATCCTGTTTACTAAGAACTAAAATTAAAATTGGAGGAATAGTCTGATCCTCCAAAGCACTTGCAACCCCTCCCAGCTTGGTATCATCCACAAACTTTAAAAGTATACTCTGTAATACCTTCATCAATGACTTAGATAATGGCATTGAACAGAACTGGACCCAGAACTAATACCTGTGGGACCCGACTTGATATGTCCTTCCAGCTTGACTGTAAACCACTATGATTACTCTCTGGGAACAGTTTTCCAACCAGTTATGCACCCACCTTATAGTAGCTCTATCTAGGTTGTATTTCCCTAGTTTGTTTATGAGACTGTCATGGGAGACAGTATCCAAAAACCTTACTAAAGTCAAGATATACCACATCTAGCGCTTCCCCCATATCCACAGGGGTTGTTACCCTGTCAAAGAAAGCTATTAGGTTGGTTTGACATGATTTGTTCTTGACAAATCCATGCTGACTGTTACTTATCACTTTATTATCTTCTAGATGTTTGCAAATTGATTGCTTAATTATTTGCTCCATTATCTTTCCGGGTACTGACGTTAAACTGTCTGGTCTAATTCCCTGGGTTGTCCTTATTTCCCTTTTATAGATTTTCCATTCCTCTGGAATCTCTGCTGTCTTGCATTACTTTTCAAAGATAATCACTAATGGCTCTGATCTCTCCTCAGTCAGCTCCTTGAGTACTCTAGGGTTTATTTCATCAGGCCCTTGTGACTTGAAGACATCTAATTTGTCTAAGTAATTTTTAAAAACTTATTCTTTCCCTATTTTAGCCTCTGATCTGCCCTCTTTTTCACTGACATTCACTATGTTAGATGTCTAGTCGCTACTAATCTTTTTGGTGAAAAACAAAGTCATTCAACATTTATGCTATTTCCACATTTTTTATTATAGTTGTTTCCTCCCTCATTGGGAAATGGGGGAAAGTTCACTGACCCATAGTTCTCAATGAAAGGGCAGTATATATAGTACAGTAAAAAAAAGGATTTTGCCTATATGTTTTCCATAATATGCTCTTGGTTTATAATAGAAAATAAATAAAAGATTGTATTGTGAATTGTGCTCACCAAGTACTAAAATGATGGGAGATGGGTGCTATTATTTAGAAAGAAAAAAAAAAAGCCTGCTAGTTTGGGTGTTCCTTTTAAAGCCATTAACCACACACTGCATCTCTTAGCAGCTGAATCACTGTGAAACAATGAGGTCCTATTGATGTAGAACAATGAGGTCTAAGAACCCCCTGCTTCTAGCTAGCAGTGTGAGCAATGTAATCTAATGGACAGGGCAAAGAAAGCAAGCTAGGTTCTCTTACTGGCTCTGCAATTGACCTGCTATATAACTCTAGCCAACTCAAATCACCTCTCCATACCTCCACTTCTCCTCCAATCCTTTTTTGGTCTGGTCTATTTAGACTAAACTCTTCAAGGCATGGATTATTTCTCACTTTATATATGAATACTACCTACTACAGTAGGACTTCAGTCTCAGTTGTGGCCCCTAAATGCTACCATATAAATAAATAAGCATCTGATCTTGTTAATTAATTATGTTTCAATTTGTATCCCATACTTTATAGAGTGGTCTTTTAGAAGCACAATCTTATAGTAGAAAAAAAGATTTTGAGAAAGAAATATCTTAAAAACCATGAGCTATATTTCCATAATTATACTAATGAAGCGGAGTTTCTTAATGCATTCAATCATAAAAACAGATCCCAACTACTAGCTGCCTTCAAATGAGAAACAGGTTTCACACAGCTACAGGGCAACTCAGACAAAAATAATAAATATTATAGAAGCAGGCCAAAAATCAAAATTGGCTATGAAACCAAATAAGACCTACATTTCCCTTTAGCTCACTTTATATCCCTATTCACATCTAAGATCACAGAAACACACAGACAATGGTTGGAGATTGTTTCTACCAGAAGCTGACATGATACAGCAATTAGGGCAAGAGGAGGCTTCCTTAATGGCCTGACAAAGCTTCAACATGTTAATTTTTAATGAATCCAAATGGCTTAAACAAGCCATGCTGGGATAGGTGAAGATTTCCAGTTGTTACCTTTAAGAGTGCTAGCTTTTTTACTTGTCATTCTGCATTTCAAAATGCTGCAGAACTTTTCTCAGATTAGAATTTAAGGCCACTCCTGTCTCAGTTGTGTGCTGTTTTGCTTGTCTCCAAAAGTTTTGTCTGCATAAAACTGCCAAAATGTGTCACAGTTCTTTATAATAATGTGAAATCTGAGACAGCAGATGTTTGGGACGTTGAATAGTGGTAAGAAAAACATTAAGGCCTACATTTTGACTAGCTTTAACACAGTTGCATGGGGGAATAAGAGCTCACCCACTTCCTCCATGTGATCTTGTCATGGTTACCTGGATGATGGTTGCAGGGGAGGGGGGAGCAGGGGCTATATATCCAATATTCTCCTGCTTGCACAAGGAGAAGAAAGGGCGTGACAAGTGCAGGCAGTGAGCAGAATGATGGAGCCTCTGCTGTCCCCCACTCAGCCACTAATTACCACCTGGTCTGGCACAACGTGGGGATCAAGATGCCCCCCACAAGGGGATGAAGAAATGTATATCCCCCTCCAAAACAAAAGTGAATCAGAAAAGGTGCTGTGACTGTGATTCACAATTCCTACTTAGCATTCCTCCTAGACTGGCACAGCCACGGAACACCTATTACTCGGGGCCAGGAGCAAAGCTTCAGTCTAGTCTTAAACTCCTGTCACCTGTTTTGTGGTAACAAAGGTGTTTTTTTTTCCCCTTATGGATTGCATGCTGGTATCTAAAGAAAATATTTTAGCCATTTTAGGCCACTTTACCAATGTACCAGTCTATTTTCTGGGCTATACCAACCTCTCATTTTACTGTATGGAAGTTCAAGCTGTATTGGACAACTGTGTTGTCACAAAGAAAATGAGATGGGCAACAGTCTCACACAAGATCCAAGCTTAGAGCCCTGGAATTAAGGGTGCAATCCTACTTCTACTGAAGCCAATAGAAAAAAAAAACTGACTTCAGTGGGAATGAGATTGGGTGCTGTAAGGTGGGAACTGGTATCAGTCCAAAAAAATAGAACAATGTGATTTTTTTATTATGAATACTATTAATTTATTTTTGTTTAGCAAATCATTTAAACTGATTCTGATTTTCATCACATGTACTGATCGTTCAGTAAGCATTTTCCAGATAAGGTGAGAATAATTCATCCAAACTGTTGATCATCTGAAAATTCTTCAGTTTGAAAGTTCACTATCCAGTATTTGTTTGGTTGGTCACATGAGGTGAACCACACACCGATGACATGAATTTTAAGATGGAAAAACATTTGTGCTAATGTTTATGAAAACATTGCTGATTCATGTGTATTTTCACAAATACCTTTGCAGGTGTCTGAATATTGGTCAGTAACAGAATGTGACCAAGCAAATCACAAACCAAAGCAAACTTAGCATTTATAAATCCTTTTTGTTACTATTAAAGCAGCTCTGCCCAGAAGTCTGACAGTCCAGTTCTCATATATGTACCAGAGGTTTGAAATGACTGCTATTGAAAACCAAATGAACTTTCTCTCCCCAATCTATATAATCTGGTGAAAGGTCTAAAGTTGTACACACTATCCCTTTCATTAATTAGTTGGACCTCTCAATTTCAGATGGAGTTTTGTTATTATGAATTTCAGGAAAAGGGGTAAGTCATAAGTTGATTAGCTCATGCTCCTGTGCAAAGCAAACTAAGCTAATTAAAACTCTAGAAGCTGTCTAAGTCACTATCAGAAAAACAATTATAATGAAATGCTATCCTTACTTTTAAATGATCTTTGTATTTGTGCATTTAATATAAAGCCTGTAATGTAATACCACATGGCATAAGCTATCTTTTGAAAAGCAGTTTCTGCCATTTCAGGAAGAATGTGGGTATAGAGTCCTTCCGATTTAAAATCCATATATCATTTATAAGATAAGGCTGTTTTTTATTAGTAACTAAAATGCTAAACATTAGCTTTATTAGAAACACCGCAAGAAATGGCTTATAATTTATTACTTTGAACATTTAATACCTGACTTTCAAACCCCATCAGTTTATGAGCTGATTGGGTGCCTTAGGGACAGTCTTCATTTGCATAACTCCTTTTGTTTAGAAACATACTCATCTGTATACAGCTGTGTCAGTATCAGTCTAAACAACAGCATCTAATAGGGTTTTGTTAACTACCTGTTTTCTTGAAATAAAATTAAGCAGAATATTTATTCTAGTGGCACATGAGCCTTTTTAAAATGAATTAACATGATAAATTAAAACTAAGGGTCACCGACAAAGTTTAGCTAATTTCAGACATGCTAATTCAGTGGGATGTAAGGCTCCAGGCCCAATTTTCCTCTTGAGCTAGATAAAGGGCCAAATTCTGTTACCCTTGCATTTAATAACACCTTACTCCAAATATCCCACTAATGTGTATGGGTCTACTCTTGAAGTAAAGTGCTGTTCACCATAAGTCTGAAATCTGACTCAGGCCTTGAGTCAGGAGTTTCTTAATTGGAGTCATGCTGACATAAGTCACAGGAGAATCATTCTCTAGATCTTGTGTGTGTCAGTAACTACCTTGAAAAGAAAGAAGTATATAAATATTGTCATGGTCTTTTCTCCCAGATGCCTTGATACCATATCCATTCAGTGTTCTTTCAGAGAATGCAGCCGGAATATTTAAGGACTCCCAGAATAACATAACAGTAGTACTATCTCTTTGGCTTGGTTTGGAATGAGACAATGTTTTCCTGGGGGTCTGGACACTTGTGTCTGCCCTGCAAATAAATTCAGAACACTTATGCATCTGACTGATAATCATAGGTAATCTGCCTCCAAGAAATGCCCTGAGAGAAGTGTCTTCAAAAAAAGGCATTCAAAGGGAATTTTATTATGCCACTTATACACTTTCTCAACAAATAAAAAATACATAAGAAACACGAGTGAACAATCGAATAACCCTTCTCATCAGAATGATTTAAATTAACTTGACTTTAACAGAGCTGCTCATGACCAGCACTCCTCAGGTTCTAGTCCTGATTTGACAGTTCCAAGGTACTCTACTCTAGGCTGTTTGTTTTAGGAGAGAGCTTTTTATTTCAAGTGAGGTGTCCCCTAATCTCATCCAATTAATTTTATATATATATATACATACACACACACACACACACACACACAGAGTGTGTGTTTGTGTGTCTGTCAGTCATTGGAGCATGGATTTGGGTCTCCCACATTGCAGGTGAGTGCCCTAAGCAATAGGCTATCGTCAGAGTCACTCATTTTCACTCTCTCTTTATTAAATACTTAATAGTCATTAGGCCAAAGTGGAACAGTTTTTACAGGAAAGTACAGAATACTTCATAAGTCAGTTGTTAGGGCACTCACCTGAGAGGCAGGAGAGCTGGGTTCAAATCCATGTTCTACATTTGGCAGAGGGGGCATTTTAGTCTGGGTCTCCCACATTCTAGGGGAGCATGTTAACCAATGGGCTAGAGGTTATAAGCATGGGGTGGTGGCCACTACCACTCTTCTTTTGTGAGAAAAGGCTTAGGCACCTAACTCCAGGAGAAGAATCATGGCTGTGAACCCCAAGCAGAGGACGACACCTCCTCTCCAGCCCAGACTTTGCTGCTTAACTCCCTTTTGATGGGTGGAACCTAAGCCTCTCCTCAGCATTTCCTATTGGTTCTCTTAGGTGGTTCACCATTTAACATGGTGACTTTTCTGAATCCCATTCTTAGAAACCTAATGTTCCTCATGCATGGAATAGGCAGTTGGGGTGCCTACGCAGGGGCTGTGGATTGCTTTAGGTAGCAGAACACGTAATGGTAGGTGCTGTGATGGTAAGCGTAAATCACCTTTGTGGAGCTAGCCCTATGTGGGGATCTGCAGAGTTCCATCTTGTTCTTCCTGTCCAATGTGTATAAGAATTTGGGAAGATTATTGAGCAAACGTCTGCTCTAGTGCTCACCACAATCATGCCGATGACACCCAATTCTATTCCCCTCTGTGACAGGGTGCAGCTCACCACTCTGGTGCCTCCTATCGGCTGTCATGGGAATTAGCTCTGCTCGCCAGGGTGCCCTCCTCTAGTGGTGCCTCACCACCGCCACTTTTGTTCCAGGACCCATGTCACTCCCAGGATCGAGGCATCCTCTTCAGTGACACTGCCCTCTGGCTGTGCCACATTGTGTTCCTCCCTTCCGAGGGACCTGCAATCCCTGTCCAGCCACTTCTCTCAGTGGCAACTGTGGTCCATTTTCCCTGGGCTGCTTCCCATGATCTCCAGCACCCTTTTCTGCCCTTGCCTCAGCCTGAAGGCCCTACCCGCCAGCCAGGAGCTCTCTCTAGCTCCCGCAGTCCCTGCTTGCAGCACTGCTCTGTCCCAGGTGTTGGCACACCTGCCTCCTGTTAGGAGCCTAGTCTTCTTCCCTGGAGCTCCAGTGAGCTACTCAACTCTGCTCTACCCTGCAATCCTTCTTATATGAGCCGGCCAAGCCATGACTAGCTGCTCCTCTCAGTCCCTTTCTAATTGGCTGCCTCCAGCACAGCATCTCAAGGGCTGCTTTTAACACCCTTTTCTGACAGTAAGGGGCAGCTGGCCCATCAGTGCCTGTCTCATCCAATGCAGCTGGTTGTGCTAAATGCTTTATCCAGTGTTTGGGGTACAGCTGAGAATTAGATGGCTGAAGCTTACTCCGAATCAGACAAACAATGTTAGTAGGTTGGGGTGAGCAACCAACAGGTGTGGAGAGGATTATATCTGCCTCCTTGATAGAGGCTGTATACACCTGCCAATTTTTTACTGGAGTTCACAACATCGGGGCTTTGTTACCCCCTAATCCGCTGTTGGACAATCTTATAGCAAAAGCAGCAGCAAGGAATGGTTTCCCTCTTTAGATTTTTGAGCAGGGAGGGATACAATGAATTTATGGGATGTCTGATTGGTTATTTTCTAATGTTGATATTGGAGACTTGAGTCCAGGACAGGATCTTGTTTTTATATTGGACAGTAAATATTATTAAATACTGTATATAAAGCTAGTCAAAACTTTTTATAAACTGTGCTTTATTTACAAAATCTGTAGCTACAAGTTCTCATCCCTCTTTTGGCTGATAGACTGAAAACTGAAGAGGGGCCTGATTGCATTAAAATATCTTCATTATACATGCTTTGAAAAAGTGAATAGATATAATAGAATCATAGGACTGTAAGGGACATCGAGAGGTCATCTAGTCCAGTCCCATTCATAGAAGAAGCCAGGGGGAAAATAGTGAGGGGAACTGGGCAACATCTGAGATTCCCCTCCTGCTTGCATTGTGCATGGGTAATAAACAGGGGAAAAATGGAAGTATTAGTCCAGAAGCTAACTTAGCATCAGAGAGTTGGTGTGATAAGTCTCATGACTGCAATATTGGTATAGAGGGGTAAAGCTTGTTCAGGAGAGGCAGGCAGGGGAAAGGAGAGGAGGTGCTGTATATGTTCTTGATGTATTAATGCATTTGTTATATATGCACCTGTTCTGAGGTCCAGAAGGAGGCGGGGGGCAGAACAATTAAAAGTCTGAATGGAGTTTAAAAGTAAAAAAAAAAAAAAATATGGGTGATGTCATGGTAGGGGTTTACTGTAGACTACCTAATCAGAAGGAGAAGAAAGCAGAACAAATAAAAGTAATAACCAAAACAAAAGACATGTTAGTAATGGGGGACTTTAAGTTCCCAGACATCTGTTGGGAAAGTAATTCAGCAAAACACAAAATTTCCAATAAGTTCTTGGAATGTATCAAGGACAACTTTTTGTTTCAAAGGTGGAGGAAGTAGCCAGGGGCACAGCCATTTTAGACTTGATTTTGATTAACAAGGAGGACTTGATTGCAACTCCTGAAAGCAATGTGGATGCAAATGATCATGAAATGATGATTTCATTATTCTAAGTAGAGGCAGGAGTAAAAGCAGCAGAATAAGGACACTGAACTTCAAGAAAAGCAGACTTTAACAAATTCAGAAACTGATAGGAAGAACATCTAAGGGAAAACGGAGTTCAGAAGAACTGGCAGTTTCCTCAAAGAAACACTATTAAAGGTGTAACAGCAAACTATACTAATGAAAAGGAAAGATAGGAAGAACACTAAAAGGTCAATATGGCTCCATCAGGAGCTCTTTAATGACCTGAAAAATCAAGTGAAAATCCTACAAAAAGTGGAAACATGAACCAATTCCTAAGTACAAAAGAATAGCACAAGGCATGTAGGGACCAAGTCAGAAAGGCTAAGGCAAAAAAAAAAAAAAAAAAAGAGTTACACTTAGCAAGGGACATAAAAGTCAATAAGAAAGGCGTTTTCAAATACATTAGGAACAAGAGAAAGATAAAAAAATATAAGTTCCTCTACTTAGCAGGGAAGGAGAGCTAATAACAGATGACATCAAGAAAGCTGATTTCACTTTAGTCTTCACTAAAGAGGTTGTTTGTAACCAGATAGTAAACTTTATTTCCTTATTTGAAAAGATTGCTGACTTAGTGTATAGAAGGGAAGATATAGACATGATATATCCTGATTTTAGTAAGGCTTTTGACACAATCCCACATGATATTCTCATAAGTAAACTCGGGAAATATGGTCTTGAATAAATTACTATAAGGTAGGTGAAAAACTGGTTAGAGACTGTACTCAAAAAGTAGCTATCAGTGGTTCACTGTCAAACTCTGGGGACATACCTAATGGGGTTTCTGTTCTGAGTCTGGTACTATTCAATATTTTCTTTACCAACATGGATACTGGAGTGGAAAGTATGCTTATAAAATTTGCAGATAACAGCATGTTGGGTGGGGTTGCTAGCATTTTGGAGGACAAGATTAGAATTCAAAAAGACCTTGATAAATTGGAGAATTGGTTTGAAATAAAGATGAAATTCAATAAATACAAGTACTACATTTAGGAAGGGGGGGGGAGAAATCACATGTAAAACTATATAAGAGGAATAACTGTCTACACAGTTGTACTTCTGAAAGGAGGCTGAGGGGGAAAGTGGATCACAAATTGAATAAGTCAATGATGTGATGCAGTTATGACAACGGCTAATATTCTGTGGTGTATTAACAGAAGGGTTGTATGTAGGACACGTGATAGTTATCAAGCTCTACTCATCAATGGTGAGGCCTCAGCTAGAGAATGGTGTCCAGTTCTGGGTGCCATACTTTAACAAAGATGTGAACAAATTGAAGAGAGTCCAGAGGACAGCGACAAAAATGGTACAAGTTTTAGAAAACTTAATCTATGAGGAAAAAGTTTTAAAAAATGGGTGTGATTAGTTTTGAGAAAATAAGACTAAGCAGGGGGATCTGATAAAGTCTTCAGATATCTTTTAATAATGGCAGTTAACATGACTAATCAACTGCCCTCCATGTCCACTGAACGTAGGACAAGAATTAATGTGCTTAGTATGCAGCAAGGGAGATTTAGGTTAGATATTAGGAAAAAATCTAACTATAAGTGTACTTAAGCACTCAAATAGGCTTCCAAGGCAACTGATTGCAGAAACCCTGCCAATGGAGGCTTAAGAAGAGGTCAGATAAACACCTGTGAGGTATGGTCTAGGTATACTCGGTCCTGCCTCAGGATGGGGCTGGACTAGATGGCCTCTCAAGGTCCCATTTAGTCCCACATTTCTCTGATTCTGTGTAACCACATGATCTAATAACTGAGTTTTGTTTTTCCTATCCCCTTGTTTGTCACAAACATGACAAAAAATTACATTATAGTTTTGTAAAGAAACAAACTGGACAGGGTTCAATAGAAATGGAGTCCAGGTTTGATACAAAAGTTCATGAGTCTTAATGAAGCTTTCAGTTAAAAACTGTTCTGCATTTCAAATTTGTAACAAAACAAAAAAAGACAAGTTTTGCATGATTTCGGGTTGAAAACAACTTAGGAGCTATACTAGAAGAAACTGTTTTATACCATTTCAAAAAATCTGATTAAGCCTCAGTTCCATCAAGTCTTTCTAAATCGTTCTGAATTTATACTGAAAATTGCTTTGTCCCTTCTCCACTAGCAATGTAGCCATTTTCAAATAACAGTTCAGAGGGAACCAATGATACAATTCATTTTCAACAACAGTGCACATTCACAGGGTAAATAGATAGGGCTTTACAAAGTCCCAGCATGATTTCCCAACCTAATCTGGACAAGGATTTTATTCTGAGGATTATGTTGGCACGTCTTGTGCCATAGACTGTGGTACTCCCATTGACTACAAGGAGCTAAGATTTCACCCTCTTGCTCTCTAGATGGCCCTACAGTATCATTTCTAACATATTTCTAACAGGTTTCAGACAAAAACATTCCTGCCCGAACTGGTTTAGTAAACTGCTAGAAACATAATACAACCACTTCCTTGCTAACACATTTCAGTCACACTTATATCTACGCTAGCCTTTTCCCCCTAAAATATATCCTCCTGTTTCTTCCCTATGTTAGCAACAATGGGAGCATTAGAGTAGGCCCACAGCACTGAACCAGTATTTTGTCTTGCCATCACCAAAGCAAATCTAGACAGCACCGGTAAAACAAATCCATCATATAATATAGTTGGGGGGAATGTTGTGTTCTTATACCACCTTCCAGCATGGTAGGTTTAATAGTGTAAATGGGTCTTTGGGTGACTAATCTCTTCTCTTGTATGTTCCAAAATGAGCTGCTCTGAACAACAGTCATGTATAGCAAAACGTGCTTCTCCAAACCATGTCTCCACAACCCATTCAGCCAGTCAATAAACACAGCTGGTTTAAGTAACCAGTCGTGTTGTTATCACTCTGGCACATTTTACAACTTCTTTAGGGTCTGAGTATGTAATCCTTACAAACATTATAGAACACCTCCTCAAATGGGTAACCCCATTGAGGAAAGTGGGCCTTACCACAGGAGTAATTGTTATTCAGTGTAATTAAGAGGTACAAAATAAAGGCTTTTATTTTCTTATTTCTTTATTAGATTCCTTATTATTCTGATCTAGAAGCCTGTAGTTTTTAGATCAATAATTCTGTTTATTTTCATTACATGGGTTTGTACACATATTCCTCTATCCTGAGAAGATCATGGAAGAACATTATTCTCCTAAAAACATTGAAAATGATACATTTCTAAAGTATTTAAGTAGTTTCCATTTGAGATGAAAGAAATACTATGAACCAAGTTGTAAATACATTAGATGTGTACTGTTCAGTAATTGCTTTACATGTTTTATGATAACCTTCTCTATGCTTAGATTACAGTTTATTTTAATTCCCATTTTTCAAACAAATGTATATAGCTACAAAACCTATTTGTATCACAAATGTTTAAAATACAATAAGATAGTGGGAGATTTACAAGAGTAGCTTACATTCTAATTAAGTGTCTTATGTACTTGTAGACATTATATTTACTTTGTTTATTTAATATGAGATGAGGAAAAGCTAATATTAAGCCATTATTCTTTCGATGTTATGAACCTGCAAGGCAAAGTGGCATGCTGTACACAACAGATTTATATGCACTAATTGTTAAGTACACTCTGCAGGATACAAGGTAAATGCAAAAGGATTTACAATTTACCTTACAATTTAAGATTTCACTATGTTTCTATAATGGTAGGGCTGGGCGCCAAGTTACAAACTTTCTCTTTTTGCTCCTCCCTGCTGATCCCAAAGCCTTTACTTTCACAGGAACAATGGAGTTGAGCTTTTGATTGTTATTTGTGGCTCACATTAAAGTACAAAAATAATCTTAGTCTTACACCCTTTATTCAGGCAAAAATACTATCAGGTGTATCTATACTACTCTTTTCATATTAATGTCCCACTATTACTATTGCTGATACAGCTCCACTAGTGGTAAGAGATCTAGGACATGTCTACACTACAGACTAGAGTACATTGAGAGGGAGGAAAATCAAATAAGAAAGGATAGAGGAATGGAGAAAAGAACAGTAATAGGTAGGAAAATTGACATTAAGAGGAAGAACAGTGCTGATACCAGTCAGATAGGTGATGCTGGTTGTAAAATGACTGTACCCAATCAGGCGAGGAATGTGGGCAAAGTCAAACAGCAACAGTTAAGATGATTATACACCAGTTCAAGGGGCCTGGGTAACAAAATGGAGGAACTAGAACTACTGGTGCAAGAATTGAAACTATATATTATAGAGACAACAAACATGGTGGAATAGTAGTCATGACTGGAGCACAGGTATTAAAGGCTATGTGCTGTTCAGCAAAGACAGAAATAAAGGTAAAGGTGGTGGAGTAGCAGTGTATATTAATGATGAAATAGAATGTAAAGAAATTAGAACTGATGGAATGGATAAGAGTCTGTTTGGGCCAAAATCACTTTGGGGAAGAAAGCTATTAGAGGTTCCCTTTATATAGTGCTGGAGTGTGCTATAGAGCACCAGGATCAGAGCTGAATATGGATAGAGACCTATTTATAGGATGAAATTTAATAGTGAAAAGTGCAAGGTCATGCATTTAGGGATTAATAACAAGAATTTTTGCTATAAACTGGGGACTCATCAGTTAGAAGTAACAGAGGAGAAGGACCTCGGAGTATTGGTTGATCACAGGATGACTATGAGCTGCCAATGTGATATGGCCGTGAAAAAAGTGAATGCAGTCTTGGGATGCATTAGGCGAGGTATTTCCAGTAGAGATAAGGAGGTGTTAGTACCGTTAAACAAGGCATTGGTGAGACCTCATCTGGAATACTGTATGCAGTTCTGGTCTCCCATGTTTAAGAAGGATGAATTCAAACTGGAACAGAGAAGGGCTACTAGGATGATCTGAGGAATTGAAAACCTGTCTTATGAAAGGAGACTCAAGGAGCTTGGCTTGTTTAGCCTAACCAAAAGAAGGCTGAGGGGAGATAGGATTGCTCTCTACAAATATATCAGAGGGATAAATACCAGGGAGGGACAGGAATTATTTAAGCTCAGTACCAATGTGGACACAAGAACAAATGGATATAAACTGGCCAACTTTAGACTTGAAATTAGATGAAGGTTTCTAACCATCAGAGGAGTGAAGTTCTAGAACAGCCTTCCAAAGGGAGTAGTATGGGCAAAAGACATATCTGGCTTCAAGACTAATCTTGATAAGTTTATGGAGGGGAGGTATGATGGGATAGCCTAATTTTGGCAATTAATTGATCTTTGACTATTAGCGGTAAATATGCCCAATGGTCTGTAATGGGGTGTTAGATGGGGTAGGATCTGAGTTACTACAGAGAATTCTTTCCTGGTGTCTGGCTGTGAGTCTTGCCCACATACTCAGGGTTTAGCTGATCGCCATATTTGGGGGTCAGGAAGGAATTTTCCTCCAGGGCAGATTGGCAGAGGCCCTGGGGGTTTTTCGCCTTCCTCTGCAGCGTGAGGCACGGATCACTTGCTGGATTCTGTGCACCTTGAATTCTTTAAATCATGATTTGAGGACTTCAATGGCTCAGACCTAGGTTAGGGGTTTGTTGCGGGAGTGGGTTGGTGAGATTCTGCGGCCTGCATTGTGCAGGAGGTCAGAATAGACTATCATAATGGTCCCTTCTGATCTTAAAGTCTATGACTCTATTTCATATTTTTAATTAAATAAATACTACTGGGAATTGTGTGATTATGGGAAACTTTAACTTCCCAGATTTAGATTGGATGACAAGTGTTACTAATAATAGTAGGGCCCAGATTTTCCTGGATGTGATAGCTGACAGATTTCTTCACCAAATAGTTGCTGAAACAACAAGAGGTGATGCAATCCTAGATTTGGTATTGGTGAGTATTGAGGACCTCATAGAAGAGCTGGTTGTAGAGGACAACTTTATTTCGACTGATCATGAACTAATTCAGTTCAAACTAAATGGAAGGATAAACAAAAATAGATCTGCAACAAGGGTCCTTGATTTCAAAAGGGCTAACTTAAAAAAAAACATTAAGGGAATTAGGGAAGTGAACTGGACTGAATAACTCAAGGATCTGAATGCGGAGGAGGCTTGGAATTACTTTAAGTCAAAGTTGCAGATGCTATCTGAAGCCTGTATCCCACACAAGGGGGAACAAAAAGTCATAAAAGAAGGGTTGCAGACCAAGCAGAATAAGTAAACATTTCAAACAGGTGCATACGTGAAAGCAGAAAGCGTACAGGGAATGGAAGGTGGGATGGATCAACAAGGATCATTACCTCTTGGAGATCAGAAAGTGTAGGCATAAAGTGAGAATTGTCAACAGCTAAGCAGAGTTGGACCTTGCAAAGGGAATTAAAATGAAGAGTAAAAGGTTCTACAGCCATATAAAAAGTGGAATGTCTAAGCACTGCGGAGATTAAAGATTATCCAGGGATGGCCCAACAGATAGATAAAAAAAAAAAAAAAAAACTTCCTCAGTTTTTAATGAGGCTAATGAAGAGCTTAGGGGTAGTGGCAGGCTGGCTAATTGCCACGGGGATATGAAGGTAGAAATTACCACACCCAAGGTGGAAGTCAAACTCAAACAGCTTAATGGGACCAAATCAGGAGGCCCAGAGAGCCCTTAGCCAAGAATATTAAAAGGAATTGGCACAGGAAATTGCAAGTCCAAAAGTAAGAATTTTTAATGAATCTGTAAACTCAGGGATCATACCCTATGTCTGAAGAATTGCTTATCTACTTCCTATTTTTAAGAAAGGGGGGAAAATGTGATCCAGGAAACTACAGGTCTGTTAGTTTGACCTCAACTGTATGCAAGGTCTTTGAACAAATTTTGAAAGAGAAAGTAGTTAAGGGCATAGAGGTGATCGGTAATTGGGATAAAATACATGGTTTTACAAAAGGTAATTTGTGCCAGGCCAACCTGATTCTCCTTCTTTGAGAAGAGAATTGACTTTTTGACAAAGGAAATGCAATAGATCTAATCCACTTGGATTTCAGTAACGCATTTGATGCAGTTCCACATGGCAAATTAATAGTTAAATTGTAGAAGATGGGGATTAATATGGGAATTGAAAGGTGGATAAGGAACTGGTTAAAGGGGACACTACAATGGGTCACACTGAAAGGTGAACTGTCAGGCTGGAGGGAGGTTACTAGTAGAGTTCCTTGGGGATCAGTCTTGGGACCAATCTTATTTAACATTTTTATCACTGATCTTGGCACAAAAAGTGAATGTGCGCTAATAAAATTTGCGGAGGACACAAAAAGTTGTGAGGTATAGCCAATATAGAGGAGGACCATAATATCATATAAGAAGATCTGGATGACCATGTAAACTGGAATAATAGAAATGGGATGAAATTTAATAGTGCAAAGTCATGTATTTAGGGACTAACAACAAGAATTTTTGCTATAAGCTAGGGATTTATCAGTTGGAAGCGACAGAGGAGGAGAAAGACCTGTGGGTGTTGGTTGATCACAGGATGACTAGGAGCAGTGTGATGTGGCTGAAAAAAAGAATGCATTCCTAGGATTTCTCAGGTGAGGTATTTCCAGTAGAGATTGGGAAGTGTTTGTACTATTATACAAGGCACTGGTGAGACCTTATCTGGAAATCTCTGTTCAATTATGGTGTCCAGTATTTAAGAAAAACGAATTCAAACTGGAACAGGTGCAGAGAAGGGCTACTGTATGATCTGAGGAATGGAAAACCTACCTTATAAGGAGACTCAAAGAGCTTGGCTTGCTTAGCCTAACGTAAAGAAAGCTGAGGGTAGGTATGATTACTCTTATAAATGCATCAGAGGGATAAATACCAGGGAAGGAGAGGAGTTGAGTTAAGCGCCAGTTTGGACACAAGAACAAATGGATATAAACTGGCCATCAAGGAGTTTAGACTTGAAATTAGGTGAATGTTTCTAACCATCAGAGGAATGAAATTCTGGAAAAACCTTCCAATGGATGCAATGGTGGGAAAAAACCTAACTGGGTTCAAGCCTGAGATTGATACGTTTATGGAGGGGATAGTATGATGGGACTGCCTATGATGGCATGTTGCCATGGGCGACTGCCAGTAGCAAAAATTCTCAACAACTGAAGACTAGACACTAGATGGGGAGGGCTCTGAGTTACTACAGAGAATTCTTTCCCAGGTATCTGCCTGGTGGGTCTTGCTCACATACTTTGGGGCTCACTGACTGCCATGTTTGAGGATGAGAAGTAATTTTCCCCCGGGTCGCCTTACTCTGCTGCATGTAGCATGGGTCACTTGCAGGTTTAAACTAGTGTAAAAGGTGAATTTTCTTTAAGAATGGTGAAGCCTTTAAACCATGATTTGAGGACTTCAGTAACTCAGCCAGAGCCTAGAGGTCTATTACAGGAGTGGGCTGGTTTGGTTCTCTGGGCTGGGATGTGCAGGAGGTCAGATTAGATTATCACAATGGTCCCTTCTGACCTTAAACTCTAGGAGTCTATGAGAATTATGTCGACCTAAATTATGTCGGCATACAGTCACTTCAGTTATTTAATTGCTTGTGTATGCCCACATGGCTCCTTGTGCCAGCGGTGCACATCCTCACCACAAGTGCTTGTACTAATTGTAATGTCAGTGTGGGGCATTGAGGGACAGTTTCTGTAGACCAATAACAGTCTACGTAAGCAATGCAGTGTCTATACTGACTCTGCGTGAACCTAATTACATCCACCATGAATCTACGCTGCTTGAGGAGCTGGTGCTACTAAATTGACATACAGAGACACTTACATTGGTGGGAGCCAAATTTAAGTGAAGACACTTCCACAACTAAGTCGATGCGAGGCAGCTTACAGCAACCTAACCATGTGGTATAGACCAGGCCTTAGTACAGACAAGGCTGCTGCAGATTCCAGAGATTTTAGCACCTGGTTGATTACTCTTGCTTGGAGAAAGACTAGATGACACAGAGATAGATATGCCTGTGGCTACCAATCTTGCAGCTGTATCAGTGTTCGCAACAATTAGAACTTTCAGGAGAAAGAGGCTTGTAGTGTAGACAAGACCACTATAAGTAGTGGGATTTCAACCTTAAGAGAATACCCCTTCATCATGGATTCAGTAAGAAAGCTAAAAGATTTTTTTTATGTCTATTGAACTTTATAAAGTAGATGGCAACCCTAAATAGACTTGTATATAATGGCACATATGCTAAAGGAATATATTACATAAAGGCAAAATTGCTTTTACCCTTTTTTTTCCCTCTCTCACTATTTCTTTCATCAGGAAGTAAAGCTTTCACTAGGTGATTTTAAAAGCAAACACCTCTTTTTTAGCCACCAGAGAAATCAGACCCTCCATTTGCTCTTAACTACCATTCTCCTACTATACTATCACAAACCCTTTACACTAGCCTTTACATTAAATGCATGTGTACAGTGCCTAGGACTGGAACCTTTAGGCACTGGTGCAATACAAATAATTGTTTCCGGTGGCAGCCAGGTTGCGATGTGTGTTACACAAAAACAAAAGAAGGCATCATCCCCACTCCAAGGGGCTTACCTTCAGAGGAGACAAATACAGGGAGGATGAAGTCCTTGCTCTACTGAGGTTATTGACTTCAATAATATCAGGATTTCACCCAGAGGGAGAAGGTAGGAGAAAAGGTTAAATCTATTGTGATGTTTTAGCAGGTGGTAATCAGCCAGGTCTTGATCATTTTCTTCATTATATTAAGATATATAGACCATCCCCAGGTACCCCCACAACCTCACCATAATCGTTACCATCTTATTTACATTAGGAAATTGTGCTCTGACCGATTTTCCACAAGTTTAAATAGTTTAGAGTTACAAGACTGCACATTATAAGGAATATGTATTCAGATCATGAAAGCAAAGTCTAGAAAGACTATGATTTCATTCATTCACAATTTTATCTACCAGATAAATTATTTTAAATTCAAAGAACTTTAAGACTCCTTTAATTATTTGGAAACAGTCAGTGTGCTTTAGCAGAGCTCTAGGAAATAAAAAGAAGCAGATTTGGTTGCCAAAAATATCCTAAGGATCAGACACTATTAAAGTGGGAGGTACAAAATCTCCAATTAGCCCTATATATCCAAAGCAGGGATTCTCCTTCTCTGTGCTCAGTTTTTCTCCTCCTCTGATCCAGTCTCACTTTCATTTCATTGATTTTAGAACATGTTCTTTGTCTTTGCTGATATTCCTATCATTAGTTCTTTGCAAGTATGGTGGTCTCTGCTGAATTTAGGATGGCTGGTTTGTTCTCTTCAGAGCATTTGCTCCATCGGGCTCCCCCAGGTCAGTATTATCCACATGTATGTGGTCTCTGCTCCTCCAGGAATTCCAAGTAATTCTGGGCCAATTCTTTGACTCACATTAAGTAGTACTTCACTGCACAATGAAATGAAAGATACTACTTGAAGCAAGAGGTGGCAGAATCTGTCTTTATGAGATTAGAAATCAGAAGCGGCTACCAAATTTACTGTAATCCCACCATGGATTTCCTGAGATATCAGCAAAGATGTTGGAGGTACTGTGATGTGGCTGGAGAAGGAAACAGAACACACCTTGAAATGAGCTAAGGGGTTTTTTTTTTCCCCCCTGCCCCTGACTCTTAAATACTAAATCAAATGTGAAAAGTTTGTTAGGATTTATGGCCAGTTCTTTATTCCCTGAACTGGTTTGACCATCCCTACTTTTGATTTATTTATGTAAGCCTCATGAGTCTATCAGCATTCAACTGAATAACCTTCATGAGACACACGGGTAAATTTACTCTAATTCCTTTGTAACTCTATTGAAATGTTAATAGAGATAAGTAATTACAGTATATAGATGTTGCACAAGAGGAAAAGTATCTTCAATTCATTCAGTGTAATAAACAATTTCACTTAATGAATCTTGTGTTCTTTTGTATGCATAAATAATTTTGATATATTTTGAGGCACAAAATTCTCATGTGTAACTCAGGCCTGGTCTACACTTACCCCCCAAGTCGAAGTAAGGTACGCAAATTCAGCTACGTGAATAACGTAGCTGAATTCGACATACCTTACTTCGAATTTACCGCGGTCCACACGCGGCAGGCAGGCTCCCCCGTCGACTTCGCGGTACTCCTCTCGCCGAGCTGGAGTACCGCAGTCGACGGGGATCACTTCCTGGTTCGATTTATCGCGTCCACACCAGACGCGATAAATCGAACTCGGAACTTCGATCCGCAGCCGTCGAACTATCGGGTAAGTGTAGACTAGCCCTCAGTTATTTACAGTCAGTAGATGTTAGTAACTCTTTTTTAGTGAATTAACCAAAATCCATAGAACTAGTGTATACTATGCACAATCCCACAAATGAAGTATTGTAGTTGGAGCTTCTAACCTTTTGCTATGTTCTATCCCATTCCTCCTTTGGAGACATTTAAGTCAAGTACTAATTCTGTCAGACTTTACATAACCTGGTTCCCAATCAAAATACCTATTATCTTTATAATAGGGTCCATTCTATTCCCCAAAATCCTGGCACACGGCCTATTGAAGTTATCAAAACACACCCTCAGTGACTTCAGTGAATTTTGCAACAGGCCCCAAGTTAATAGAAAAAAAAAACAAAGGTTTTTGAAGTACGTGGTCCAATTTTTAGAGAAATATCAAAATTTGCTTTTAAATACTAGCTTAGTGAAAAGTTACAGACTTCCCCAAAGGATCCAATGGGTTTGAAATAATGGCATAAGTGAATAGAAACATAGGAATTAGATAAAAGATGTTATTTAGCTTATCCCCTACCAGTTCAGATAGGAATTTTTCCTACAGCCATTTGAAATCTCATGAAATTTATCACAATTATACCGCTACTGAAATTGATTCTTCAAGTTTATTTTTCCTCTCTCTAGAGGGGATACAAAATCCTGGTCCTCAGTCACTTTATTAAGGAATACCATAAAGCCTGCAGAGAAATAAAAGCGAAGCAGATTCTCTTTCTTGCAACAGGGTTTATAATGCCCTCTTCTTGGTTTCTTAATTGCTTCAGTGTGAAACTTGAGATGGGTTGCGCAATTTTACCTTGAAGTGTTGTTGCCACACAGGAGTTCGGATTGGATTTTGTCTCCTCCTAGCACTTTTATGTGCTATTATTCCTACCTTAACTGGCTTGGTTGTTTCCACTATGTGTCGTATGAGGCATGGGAATTTGATTGCATACACAATGATATCAAAATTACAGGTTATTTTATCTTTTATATCCAGTTTTCTGACTGAGTGCAGAATGTGAAACTGCTTCCCGAAATATGTGTTATTAGATTGCATACAACGCCACCATGGGTAGTTGCAAATTGTATGGAGAGCTAGAACAAGCAGGGCAAACTCCATTGTTTCTGTACCTCTCTAACATCAGTCCTTTTCTGCATGCCAATACCCAGTCTGAGTGTTTCCAATTTGGCATTCCATTATGGTAGACTCAATGTGGTTGGAATGATCAGTGACTTTACAATTTAAACAATTTAGAAACAAGCTACATTATTGTAAGAGTATAACTCATTATTAGCAAGCAAATGTAGAGATAGAAGCACATTGCATATTTAAAATGGATCCATTTCAAATATACAGGGCCAGACCCTGAGCCAGTGTAAATTGTCACAGCACCACTGAAGTCAGAGCTATGCCAGCTTATATCAATTGAGGAACTAGCCCCTAATTTTATTATCTTTACCATGCTAAAAGAAGGGTGCCATTATGATTAGGGGACTAACAGGGCAAACTCACCCTTGGAGCACTGTCTTGCATTTGTGCCCAATGTCACCAGCATCCATGGCTCCTGCACTTCCTGCTGGCTGACCCCAGCTCTTACTAGATATTACCAGGCCCTCTGTGGCTCAGCCTTCCTGCAAAGTCACAAAGTTCAATTCTATTCCAGGGTAACTGGAAGGTCCAAATGAAAATCCAAAAAAGACTTCTGTCCCTTGGGATATTGAAGTCTTCTGGTTCAGCTTAAAACCCTCATCTCAGCGGGCTCCCTCCCACAGCATCCTATGCTCCCTATGGGTTTCTCTCTGTAGGTAACTCCTATCCCCTCTGCAGTATCTCCCTGGATCTTGCTCCCTTTCCAGTTCCTGTCACAGGGATCAATTCTGTTACTAATTAGGGTTCTCTCCTTTGCATTCCAGGTGATGGGTGTGAGGCCCATCACCAATCCAATCCTGTGCAGCAGAAAGTGCTTGCTGCCAAGTAACGATGAGTGAACTTCAGCTCCCATTGGACAAAGGGTACTTTCTTCAGAATTCTACCATGTTGACATTAGATTCAGCATCTCACCGCAGGAGCTCAGCACTCTCAGGATTGGGTCCTGTCACTGAGGTCCACTGCTTCTTCCCAGCTCCAAAGCATGCACTGCTACACCCAGTTGCAGACAAGGAGGTTTATTTTCATAACAAAATGAAAACAAAACACAGTCTTAACCCAACTCTTGGCCCTCCATCTTCAGGACCACTGTTACAAGCGGGGTCTGGCACTCCAGCTCCTGGCAGCTTCCTAGCCTCAACCAGCTCTGCTCCCCCCTTGGAGCAGCAGCTGCAGGTTTTCTTCCCTGAGCTCTTAGCCCCCTTGCTTCAGGGATCCACCACAGGAGTTAGCTCCACTCCAGTGTGGCCTTTGCTGCTCAAGGCTCAGCCTTCTGAATCCTTTCTGCCCAGCTGCCAACTAGCAGCCCTTTATAGTCCTAGGTGTAGCCCAGCCCTCTTTAATTAGTTGTATTAATCTCACTTGTTCCAGTGAAGGGGAGCTGGGTGCAGTCTATTCCCAGAGACCAGCTACATACCCTGTGACAGGCCCTAATCCTCTATGACATCAAAACTAAACTATTTTTGAGAACTGGTCATGTGGTTCTTGCACACCCTGAGACAAGTGTAGGTTGGAATGGAAATGTCCTGTCGTGTTCCAGCTTTTGTTTATTCAGTAACTGTCTCGGGTGTCCCACGCCTTTCTGTTTTTCTATCTCTGCTTTTCAATCTATGATAGTTATCATTAGACAATGTGATCTACCAACATGCACTTACTTTGCAATTGTCTACCTTTCCACTCTCAGCTTGTCTAATCATTATTCCGACTTGGCACTTCTGAACATTCTCACAAATGAATACTATTTCTAGTGGGATACAGATACGAGCTTCTATCACCCATCTATTATACACTGACTCTTAATGGCTGTTTTATTGTTAGAACCTCAAAAACCCTGCTGAGTTAAAAGTTTGCATCACATGTTTCTACTCTGGTTAATCAGCCTTTGGGCAGTTTAGAAATACTGGCATTCTTTCTTTCTTTCTTTCTTTCTTTCTTTCTTTCTAATGTGGTCTTTTTTATGCCTTTGTTTCATGCTATTTAGACTACTGTAATGTCCTGTATACTTATGTCGCTGCATGTAGCAAAAAAATCGACCATCTGTCACAAAATGCTCTAGCTAGGAATTTGTCTGGATGCATGCAGAGAGAATACATACTGTAATCCAATTCCATTTAAATTATGCATTAACATTAAAAGAAACTTCTCTTAATCTCGAAGACCTTTGGAACCTTGGTCTTAGCTATCTCCTGGATTTTATCACCTGTCCATCCTCAAGAACCCACACAGGTTGTCTGATGCTAGCATCCCAGTCTTTCCAGGACCTAAATGTGCCACACCAATGTAGCTCCACTGATTTCAATGTAATTCAACTGACGTGAAACCAAAATTATGTGAAACTGAAGTGATGCAGTAATTTGTTAATTAACTGACTGACTCATATGGTATCCTCTCTGTGGAATCCCCTGATGAGAGACATCTCAAGTACACTACCACTAATTCAGAACCTGAAACTCAATTCTCACTTTATTTCTCCTTGCTTTCAGTTGTTATCTGGGTATTGCATGTTGCTGTTGCTTGGCCTGATAGGTTGAAAAAGTCAACTTGGTCAACAGAGAGACCCACTTATTTCTCCACATTTGTAAATGCTGTAAGATCAGTACTTAAGTACTCCATGTTGCAGGTAGTCTCTATGCAAAATGCCCCATGAATTTAAAGGAGATTCTGATCACTGAGCCATTGACACATCAGTACTTAAGTCATCCACATGTGGAGATGAGTCGACCCAGAATTTGCCAGACCTAATTATATCAATATAAGAATATTAGTTATGTGTTTGTTCTCTAACATATAGTTTAAAAAACTAAGAGGGAAAATATAATATTTAATTAGGGGACAGAGAGAAAACAGCATAAAATCTTTACAGGAAACACAACTAATCCTACTATGAAAAAAGTTTAGAAAGGTATTTAATTAAAACCAACTTGGGCTCAGCAGGACAGATGCTTCCACCGGTTAGGCTATAGGAAATGAACTGGCATTCATTGTTATATGGACAGGGATTTGTCCAATCAACACCTGCAGTAGTTTTTGCCAGTTGTAGCAGTAAAACAGTAATAGATAAGAATCAGTCACACTATCTCTCTGTGATTAATGAGACAACAGCCAGATAAACATGGTCATAGGTAAACACAGGATAGTTTAGTCTGTATGCTGTATACTAGCTATTTTTAATCAACTGCTAAAAGAGATTATCTTCTGGTTGGACATTCTTCAAATTGAGCTGCAGATTTCTGGAAGTAATGGTAAGTGTACAAAAACTTTTCTAGTACATCAAGAATTCCAACCCTTTCATCAATCACAACAGTAAATTTGACCTCTGAATGTTTCATATAGCAACATTTTCCAAGAACATCTGTGTCTTAAAATGAAGTTTGAAGACATTAATAATATCATATTAGTACCTCTAATTCATTTGCTATTTAAGAACTGAATTGGTGTTTAACAGCCTAGAGCAAAGTCAAGGACCATTAAAATGTTCTCAGATCCGATTAATTATTCATCATTCATTAACTCACACCAATTGTTCTATCAAAACATTGAGTTTTTCCACATAAAATGCTAACATTTCTGCTCCTTTCATTATTTTAACCATTGTTTAGAAATATAAGTAGGTCTGAATATTTACATCTGAAGAGGTTCCCAGTTTTGTTACATATGAGTGAAAGTTGTGCTGAATGGCATGTCTACGTCTAGGATATCTTCAGAAGATGAGGATGTCTTTTTAAATGCATCCAGCACCCTAGTGAACTAATACATGAATAACTCAAGGTTTATTATAGATCATCATTTAAGCCTCTCTACATGGGCTCCATGTTATTGATAAGATATTTAATTATCTGGTAATCAGGTAAACTGAGTGCTATCTTTCTGCCTTTTGGCATTGCTTCAGAGGATTTATCTGGCTGGTCTCTGTACTTGTGCAAATGAAGGGCATGATGAGTCTTAATTTATTTTATGTGTGACAGTGAGGTCTACTCTGCTGTCAACTTGCTTATAGGATTGTGACAAAGGTCTAAAATGATAGAAAATCATGAGAGTTGGTGGCAGTAAGCCATCTTCCTTTAGCTTTTGCTGATTCCCAAACATATTTTGAAGGGAACGGGATTACTTTGTCCAACAGACCAAGAAAGGCAACAGGGAAGCTCTTTGGCTGGTGTAAATTCTCATAGCTCCCTTGAAGTCAGTAGAGCTGTGTCACTTTACACTGGCTGAAGATCTGGTCCAATATCTCTGTAAAGAGGAGTAATCAAAATAGTGTTTTATGTTTTTTCCTCCAGCCCTTTATTCCTCTCTTCTGTTTTTACTAAGGGCGGGCAAATCATTTTGGACAAAATAAGCTCCTTAACCAAACAATGGCCCCACTGCCAAATACCAAATAAAGCTTTTTAATGTTCAAACAAGCTTTGTTAATTCCCCTACCACTCCCTCTCTCTTACACACACCCTCCTTTTTCATACATTTCTCTACATTTGCAGGATACTGGAGTCTCAGAATTCAGTAATTACTGAAAACTATACAAAGAAGTCTATTAATCTGAGACTTCCAGTGCCAAGATATTTCAATACTTCATCCATTCTTAAGATAAGCATATAAAGATTTAGATAATTTATCCAACCACACTCTAAATTCTGAATCTTCAGAGATTTGTCCAAACCTAATTATTCCCCCTTCATTATTTAAACACAGATTTAAACAATGACCTATATAATAGTCAAATAACTTAATAGTAATAAAATACTGCAGGGAACAATTTTTCATTGGCAGTGGGAAGGATTAAGTGACTTAACTGATCTTCTCTATCTAGAATTCTATGATCCAAGTTCCTCCTTTCAAAACAGTCATTGTGGTCACCAGTGGCAACCCTTTACACTTAAACTAACAGGGTTGGAAAGGACAGTATAAAATATGGCACTTTTTTTAAACAGAAAGAAAAGGCAAAGGAAAAGAGCAGTGTGAGCCTCATGGGCAGGGGCATGAGCAGCGGAAGCATGTTCATAGGAAGATAAGGGGGTGAAGGGAGGTTTCTTCAATCCCTACCTTTTTAACTATTGCAATTCCTTTAAACATTTACAGAAGACCACCACTGAAGTCTTGTACACTGTACACTTCCCCTCATTTGAGGAAGTAGCCAGACGATTTTAATACTTGTGCAATACAACTTATTAGGTTGGCCAGCATATACAGTTCAGGAAGGTGGGAAAAGTCAGAGTGAAATGATGGTCAAGAGAGCAAGTCCTCGGTTGTATTATATTATCTCATTGACCAAGAAATCTGAGATTTGCAGTCCATCATGCTGCAGCTCTTTAATGGATAGGCCATAGGCTGGGGAAATGTTTTCAGACAGAGCCCTAGTGGACTAAATCAGGTTGCCAATGGTCCCTCAAAGATGAAGTAGTCCAAGGAGGATAGACTCAGTACTCTGGAGGTTAAAGCCCACTTCATAAAGAACTGAAAAGTATTTCTATGTCTGTGCAAGGATGTCTGCGAAGACCTCAGTGTTTTCTTCTCATGCAGGGGGAAAAGTCCTAAACATTTTGCTTTTTAGCTATGGCCTAATTTTGCCTGGTGGAATCCAGTTTGGGTGCTCAATGACACTGGTAGTGCTATATTTTTCCCCCAGTGGCTGCACTCAGGAACTGCAAGAACTGAGATGCTGGTGGTTTATATAACTAGGTGCTGATAGGTACCCCAGTTTGTGTTTGTAAGTTTGTTCCTAGCTCATTCCTGTAGCTTTGAGTCCAGGAACTACAATTCGCAGGATGCACCAGAGAGGGGTAGGGGAGAGAGAGGGGGGAGAAGGAAAGAAGGTGAGCTCTGTGAAAGAGTGAGGGCATAAACCTTAACTTTGCTATTATCAAGCTTCCTGAGTCTTCCTCAAAGGGGTTCAAGTACAAAGCAAGCTGGTGACTAATGTAAAAGAACCACAGGAAACAGAAATCTTACTTATCTAAGTGCCTGTACAAAATGGGAGAGATTTTCGGTTTACTTTCCTCTCTTGTACATATGCACAGGGGAGCCAAAATTTTACCCATTATCCATCTTAGATTTCTCAGTAATTCTTTATATGCATCAGAGCCAAACCTGATTATGGCCTTTAGGTGTTATTGCAATCTATATGTTAAATCAAATATGTTAAAACAGTAAAAAAAAAAAAAAAAAAAGTTTAGGTTATTTTCCTCTCTTCCTCCAGAGCAAGATTACATTAGGGGAGTGGATAGAGGAACTGAAGTGGGATCACAAGACCTGGGTTTTGGTCCCAGCTTGGTCATTGACCTGCTGTGTGACCTTGACAAATGGCACTTTGTTTCTCTGTGTCCACTCACACCCCTTGTCTATTTAGACAATAAGCTCTTCAGGGGAGGGGCAGTCTGTGGTGGTGGTATTTATACAGAGTCCAGCACAATGGGTAGGGGGTCTCTATATAATACAAATTAATAGGTTAACATTTTTCCTATTACTCTTCATGAAAGGCATTCAGACTAACAGGTTATATTTATTGTCTCTTCTAGTTCAGTTCTATTGTTGAGAATCTTAGATATTTGCATATTCACTTGGCTAACATCTAATACTACTACAATGTACAGGGTCAGTACTTTGGTATGCTATGTAGATTCAGACTGAAGTGAGAAATGATTGTTGAATTTGTGTAGAATTAAAATGATCTCAGTAAAACCAATGTTCTGAATATTGGTATCCCTGCTATATCTATAAACATTTTAGATAATTGTCTTTATGTTCTTACTATACACTTGGGTCCAGAGTTGTCTCAGTACAGAGAGAAAGGTCTCTATCTTTGACATAAATGTTTATTCTGTTTGCTTAGATCTATCATGGACCTTATGCTCTTTTTTAGGATTTGACCTGTATAAATACGGTTTTATTCATATCTCAGTCATCTTCAAACTGATCTTTCCATCTTTTGGTAGCTGTGTGTATGTATTGGGGGGCTGGGGCATGTTTGATTTTTGCTCCCTACAGAGGTTCATTGATCTTGTTGACATTTTTCTATTTTGTCTCCTACAGTTCAATGATTCAGTCAGTTCTCTCATGTTCTCCTTTTCTTGTATTCAGATTTTTTTTTAAGTGTGTACTTTAGCTTAGTTTTTATGACATGTCCTTCAGAGTGATACTAGGTTCTATTCTGGTTTCACTTAGTTTTTCCTCTTTTTGTTCAGCTGGTTTTACCCTGTTCCTTAGTTTCTGGACTTTTATTATTCCTATGGGCGCACAGCCTTCATGGTTATCAAATATACACTTTGCTATTACAGTTCAAGATGAGAACTATGTAGGAGACAGATTATTCCACATCTGCCCACTGCAGGGTTCTTACACTTCCTCTGAAGCATCTGATACTGGCCACTGTCAGGGATAGGACACTGGACTAGACAACATGGTCTCTAGTACAGGGGTGGCTCCAGGCACCAGCGCAGCAAGCGCGTGCCTGGGGTGGCAAGCTGCAGGGGGGCAGCCTGCCGGTCGCTGTGAGGGCGGCAGGCAGGTGGGTTTCAGCAGCATGCATGCGGGAGGTCCGCTGGTCCCGCGGCTTCGGCGGCAATTCGGCAGCGGGGATGCCTGCCGTGCTTGGGGTGGCAAAAAACATAGAGCCGCCCCTGCTCTAGTAGGGAGATAGATCAGCACCCAAGGCGACTTGGTACTAGAGAGTTCCCCTTCCAGCCATGTACTAGGATTACTGCATGGAGAATCCAACCCTATGCTGTTCTGGGTTCCCAGGTATTTTAACCCCCTGAAGCCTGAACAGAGTACAGCCACTGCCCCAGTGCTGGGGTCCTTAGGCATATTCTCAGAGCACAGACCTATCCTGACACCCCCTTTGAAAGCTGGAGCCAGTTGCTCACCTGCCTACCTTCAGACTCCCTATTACTTGAACTTACCTTTGGGCTGGAGTTCTGGGAGAGGGTGTGAAGCTCTGGGAGAGAGTAAACTCTCTCAGGGGCATGCAGCAATTGTAATGTAGTTAATACAGAGACACACTTTTCTCAGCTTCTAACACCTTCATGCTCCTTTACTTAATCATATAAAGGACAAGAGAATACAGATCATATAAAATACACATTACACCACATTCCCTGCCTCAGTTTCCTCAGCTCTTCAGGACACTCTTTTGGGTGGGGGTCAGAATCCCTAAGGTTGTCTAGAGTTCTTCTGCTTCAGGGTATGGCTTTTGGACGGCAACATGCTGGGTTGTTTCTCCCTTGTGGACTGGAGGAAAATAGCCCCTGAGCAAAACAGCTTCTAGCTCCCTCTGTCAGGTGACTCCCTTGTCAGCTTATCTACATGAGCACAAACTCTGCCAGGTGACTTCATTGCCAGGCGACCTCCCCCCCCCCCACACACTAGACCAGTTGTTCTGGGTCGGAGCTAGGCTTTTGTCTAGAGTGACTAGAGCTCCAGTGACTGGGTACTTAAAATCATTTACCCTCGGACATCAGCCCATTATCTCTACATGTTGGGACTTTATTGCCTGTTTTCTTCCATGTTGGCCTAGAGAAGGCTAAAAAACCCTGCACATTCAAAAAGGAGTTTGCAGCCTGACACAGATACATAGAATTTGTCATTTCACACAGACTTCTTAAATTGTACAGACAGGTTTCTAAGTCATCACAGACCCTTGTTTAGCAAGATACTAAAGAGACCACCCACATGCTTAAAGTTAAGAACATGTTTAAGTACCTTGCTGAATCCAGACCTAGCTGCTCCTAGAACGTGGGTCTCTACCACTTGAACTAAAGCAGAACCACTATTAGCTGTCAGTAGTATTAGGGCCTTTGTATTCTATTTGTAAACCATCTGCTAGAAGATGATATAATCACAAACACTTGAGAGGAAACAGAACAGGGAGATGGTACACCTAAATGCATAAGCTAGTGCATTACAAATTCTTCCTAAATTGCACATTGGAAACCCATGTCTTCAGTATTCCCCTCTTCACTGTAGGCCATATCTAAGCCCAGTGCTTCACAGGAGTAGCTGGATTTGGTGTTGAACACATGCACAGACGGCTGGGGAGGCTGGAGAAGAGAAACCTGTTTTCATATACTATGGGGTGGTTGCAAAGCTGCTCCATTAAAGCCACCTTACTCCAGTAGCTGACATAACCTCCTCAAGTCTTTACTCAGATCCCTGTGGTAGGGAGTAGGAAAGACGATGGGTTGATCTGTGCAGGAACAGATCCTCCAACAATGCCAGCTCATGCCTCACTACCAGCTCCTTGTATACTGCCACTTAAGACACCTTGCAGAGCTTACCAACGTGTGAGGGTTAAGTACTCCCTGTATTGTTCCCCCATACCTAGCATTCCCATACACTGTAGAATCCATACCTCCTGCACCTCCTTCCCTGTGTGGCCATGGAGGAGAATGAGGCTGGATTTATCAGATATATTTTTGCTCTATCACATTATCTACTTTCTCTATTTCTGGAAGTTGAGCCTAATCTCTACTTAGATTTCTACGTTTGATTCCTCAGTTATTTGACATATTTTGCCTCTGTCCTTTTTTATGCACTTTTACATTAAAATCTGCCATAGCAATAACAAATTCATATTTTATCTTGTATGGACACTGATTTTTCCAAATAGTTTTTGAACTTTAATTTTAAACAGTATCTATTTGTATCTCACTGTGAATGACACCATTCCTATTATTTTTCTGCTCTGGATTTTTTTTATACTCTTGTCGATGCAAATTTAACTCCTTTTTCATTGCATGGATCATTGGACAATATTAGCTTTTGTACTTCATACTTTTACCAGACTATCATAATTCATGACTAGCAGATTTTAGGAGTCCTTCCCACCCTCAGTACTGATCGTTTACTTTGATTAGCCTTCACTATATAGCACAGAAATACAGCCAAAGGACCCACAGTAGTGTAAATCAAGAGATAATTGGGAGGTGGTATGCAGACCTCTAAGAAGCAAATATGAACCCCTCAACTTAAGATGTAGATATATGCTCACCTTAGGGTCACAAGAAATCTTAATTCCTTCTCCTTTTATAAATGTTAGTTTTTTGTTTGTTTGTTTTTTGTATCTCTCTGTGACTATGAATCCCTGGCAGTACATATTACTGGTTTTACAGTAAATATCTGCATTTGGTTACAGGTGGTATCCCTGAACCACTGGGCATATTGTGGAGTTCTTTGCACCATGTAGATGCTGTTAGTGTAACCCACACACCTCCTGGGTGTGGTGTTCTGTCCCATCTAGTGGCACCGAGACCACTTAGAGAGAGTTAATGAGTCTTCTCTACAGCCTTAGCTAAGGGCCATATGGCTTTTAGCTCATGCAGTAGAGGCTCATGCACTAAGCTCCAGAGGCCCCAAGTTTGATTCCACCCACCAACAACCATTACACTAGGATACCTACTAAGCATGTAAGCACGTGTACACAGCTCATTGGGTGCACTTCATGCCATTTCTGTGCAACGTAAGGGCTTGAGTATTGCCCCCTTAGGTTTTTACTCTTCGTACAGTCAATGCCTCTGACAAAATCAGTAGACTTCTTTACTGACAGGATCCTTTCCAACTTTAAAAAAACCCACTCTGTAAGACATTATCTCAAAGACTCACCTATTGGGCCATGCCATTAGACCCCTCTTTATCATAGCATCCATTTTCTGAGATACCAGCAGATTAGACATGATGTAGAACTTTCTCTGGCTCCACTGGTCTCAGATAGTAAGGAACATTCTGTAACTCTTCAGGTAGCTGGTTATAGTTCCAAGACCAAAAGTATAATTCTCGTTAATGAGAATCCCACATCAGAACAATTTTCTAGTCCTATTACATATAGACACCTCTGAAAACCTGAAAAGTTTGCAACCCACTGGAAGTCCACCACCGGCATTTTAAAAGCAGAAATTGCTGAAAACTTAATTAAAATTATTGAAGTCCATCACATGTGAAATCCACAGACCACCACTAGAGACTGAGCTTCTGGCTAGACATGGGAAGAAACCTAGTGATTTATGTACCATTAGGAAAGCACATCAAATTCTGGAATTAACCTGTGGTGTGGATTTTTCCTTGAATTTAAGCCTCATTCCACTCCAGATTCTATGATAATTTTACAGAAATCTCTTTCGTAAAAGAAAGGAACATAATTTTACCATGATTTTCTCAGCAAAACATACCGAGCTGAGCCATAGGCTGTCACAATTCCTTGGTAAGCTGCCCTTCTAAGACCCTTTTCCAGCCCACTCCTTCCTCCCGTGAGTGCCACCCCTTCCAGTGACAACCCATGCCTCCACTTTTTTGTGGGGTGGGACTCATCTTTCAACCGCACTCCAGCTGGGACTACAGGTTATATCACCTTGTTGCCAACCATGATACCTAGTAGGCCCAAATGGGTTTAGCACCGGCAAGAGTCTCCCTTTGGGAGCCCTTGGACAGTAACAGTTTGCAGTAACACAAACAGCTTCTTCAAAACCAGCTATAATCTATTTGCCAAAAAGGTCCACAGTACTCAGAGAAATTGATTTAAAACAGAGACCTACATGCATACTGTCTAATCTATGCATAGGTGTGCGCAGCCCATTTCATTAGGGTGTGCACCCAGGGAACCCCGCCCTAGCCCCGCCCCCATCCACTCCATCCTACTTCCCCCCTCAGAACCTCCAGCCCCCCTGCTCCTTGTCCCCTGACTACCCCCTCCTGGGACCCCTGCCCCTAACTTCCCCCCCAGGACTCCACTCCCTATCTAAGCCTCCCTGCTCCTTGTCTCGACTGCCCCCCTAGGATCCTACCTGTCCCCGACTGCCCTGACCCTTATCCACACCCCCGCCCCCAGACAGACTCCTGGGACTCCCACGCTCCATCCAACCGCTCCCCACCCCCTGACAGGACCCCCAGAACTCCCGATCCATACAACCCCCCTGCTCCCTGCCTCCCCCAACCCCTCCCCACACCCCTGCCTCCTGACAGCCTCCTCAGAACACCTGACTCATCCAACCCCCCCCCCCCCAACTGCCCTCCCAGGACCCTCCTTGCTCCCTGTCCCCTGACTGCCCTGACCTCTATCCATCCCCCCCCCCCTGCTCCCTGACTTCCCCCTCCAGAGACCCCCGGCCCCTAACCACCCCCCCGGGATCCCACCCCCTATCCAACCCACCCTGTCCCCTGACTGCCCCCACCCCTTATCCAACCCCCCTGGACCCAGACCCCTTACCATGAAATGAGGCTCTTAGCCTCCCCACGGAGCGATACAGCGGTGCACAGACAATCCAGGAAGTTTTTGGAAAGTGTAGGGGACAATTTCCTGGTGCAAGTGCTGGAGGAACAAACTAGGGGCAGAGCTTTTCTTGACCTGCTGCTCACAAACAGGGAAGAATTAGTAGGGGAAGCAAAAGCGGATGGGAACCTGGGAGGCAGTGACCATGAGATGGTCGAGTTCAGGATCCTGACACAAGGAAGAAAGGAGAGCAGCAGAATACGGACCCTGGACTTCAGAAAAGCAGACTTTGACTCCCTCAGGGAACAGATGGGCAGGATCCCCTGGGAGAATAACATGAAGGGCAAAGGGGTCCAGGAGAGCTGGCTGTATTTTAAAGAATCCTTATTGCGGTTGCAGGAACAAACCATCCCGATGTGTAGAAAGAATAGTAAATATGGCAGGCGACCAGCTTGGCTAAACAGTGAAATCCTTGCTGATCTTAAACGCAAAAAAGAAGCTTACAAGAAGTGGAAGATTGGACAAATGACCAGGGAGGAGTATAAAAATATTGCTAAGGCATGCAGGAGTGAAATCAGGAAGGCCAAATCACACTTGGAGTTGCAGCTAGCAAGAGATGTTAAGAGTAACAAGAAGGGTTTCTTCAGGTATGTTAGCAACAAGAAGAAAGTCAAGGAAAGTGTGGGCCCCTTACTCAATGAGGGAGGCAACCTAGTGACCGAGGATGTGGAAAAAGCTAATGTACTCAATGATTTTTTTGCCTCTGTCTTCACAAACAAGGTCAGCTCCCAGACTGCTGCACTGGGCAGCACAATATGGGGAGAAGGTGACCAGCCCTCTGTGGAGAAAGAAGTGGTTCGGGACTATTTAGAAAAACTGGACGTGCACAAGTCCATGGGGCCGGATGCGCTGCATCCGAAGGTGCTAAAGGAGTTGGCGGATGAGATTGCAGAGCCATTAGCCATTATTTTTGAAAACTCATGGTGATCGGGGGAGGTCCCGGATGACTGGCAAAAGGCTAATGTAGTGCCCATCTTTAAAAAAGGGAAGGAGGAGGATCCAGGGAACTATAGGCCAGTCAGCCTCACCTCAGTCCCTGGAAAAATCATGGAGCAGGTCCTCAAGGAATCAATTATGAAACACTTAGAGGAGAGGAAAGTGATCAGGAACAGACAGCATGGATTCACCAAGGGGAAGTCGTGCCTGACTAACCTAATTGCCTTCTATGATGAGATAACTGGCTCTGTGGATGAGGGGAAAGCAGTGGATGTGTTATTCCTTGACTTTAGCAAAGCTTTTGATACGGTCTCCCACAGTATTCTTGCTGCCAAGTTAAAGAAGTATGGGCTGGATGAATGGACTGTAAGGTGGATAGAAAGCTGGCTAGATCGTCGGGCTCAACGGGTAGTGATCAATGGCTCCATGTCTAGTTGGCAGCCAGTTTCAAGCGGAGTGCCCCAAGGGTCGGTCCTGGGGCCGGTTTTGTTTAATCTTTATTAATCCAGATCTTTATTAATGATCTGGAGGATGGTGTGGACTGCACTCTCAGCACGTTTGCCGATGACACTAAACTAGGAGGCGTGGTAGATACACTAGATGGTAGGGATCGGATACAGAGGGACCTAGACAAATTAGAGGATTGGGCCAAAATAAACCTGATGAGGTTCAACAAGGACAAGTGCAGAGTCCTGCACTTAGGACGGAAGAATCCCATGCACAGCTACAGACTAGGGACTGAATGGCTAGGTAGCAGTTCTGCAGAAAAGGACCTAGGGGTCACAGTGGACGAGAAGCTGGATATGAGTCAACAGTGTGCTCTTGTTGCCAAGAAGGCTAACGGCATTTTGGGCTGTATAAGTAGGGGCATTGCCAGCAGATCGAGGGACATGATCGTTCCCCTTAATTCAACATTGGTGAGGCCTCATCTGGAGTACTATGTCCAGTTTTGGGCCCCACACTACAAGAAGGATGTGGAAAAATTGGAAAGAGTCCAGCGGACGGCAACAAAAATGATTAGGGGTCTGGAGTGCATGACTTATGAGGAGAGGCTGAGGAAACTGGGATTGTTTAGTCTCCAGAAGAGAAGAATGAGGGGGGATTTGATAGTAGCCTTCAACTACCTGAAGGGGGGTTCCAAAGAGGATGGAACTCGGCTGTTCTCAATGGTGGCAGATGACAGAACAAGGAGCAATGGTCTCAAGTTGCAGTGGGGGAGGTCTAGGTTGGATATTAGGAAACACTATTTCACTAGGAGGGTGGTGAATCACTGGAATGCGTTACCTAGGGAGGTGGTGGAGTCTCCTTCCTTGGAGGTTTTTAAGGCCCGGCTTGACAAAGCCCTGGCTGGGATGATTTAGTTGGGAATTGGTCCTGCTTTGAGCAGGGGGTTGGACTAGATGACCTCCTGATGTCCCTTCCAACCCTGATATTCTATGATTCTATGAGCCAAACACTTCCCCGCGGGAGTGCGCAGCCCTGGCCTCCAGAGTGCTGCGCACGGCGGCATGGCTCCAGGGGAGTGGGGAGCATGTCTGCCTCACTGCGGAGCCAAACGCTGCCCCGCGGGAGTGCGCAGCCCCAGCCCCCAGAGCGCTGCGCGTGCGGCGGCATGGCTCCAGGGGAGGGGGGAATGTGGGGGACGGGACGGCGGCTTGCTTTTAGCCAGGCGCTCCGGCCCGGGAGCGCGGATCCCGCAGCGTGCTGCGCCAGGGAATGGAGCCATTTGCCCACCACTGCATTAGGGTGTGCCTGGGCACACCCGGCACACCCTTTGTGCACGCCTATGAATCTATGCCTGGCATTCCCCTTAAGCCCTTAGGTAGACAAGTCTTAGCCTTGGTGCCCCTCCCCCCCATTCTCTTGGAGACCAACATACAGCCTGCTCGCTGCAGACCCAGATTGACAGTCAGTCAGTCTCAGCCTGCTGCAGCTGACAGCTTTTCCCTTCCTTCCCTGCAGGGCAGATCTTTTAACAGATCAGTGTCTTTTGACCTCCATGTTCACAGCCATGGCAAAACAGCTATAGAATTGGGGATGGGGCAGACAAGTCTCCTCTTTGCAGCTATTAACTTGTGCACACAATAGCCAAGTGTTTGTTGAGATGCTCTTTATCTAGATCATTGTGTTACCTTTCCTTCTTGGTGCCTGTGACACTAATGCCATAGCAAGGAGCTCATACACAGGAGCATGTATAATGTTATTAAAAAAACACCAAACAGATATTTTCCATTTCTTTACAGGCAGCTTCTGGTGAAATACAGGGTCAAAGTGAGGCGAGCTGTTATTTTCACCAGGCTTGAAAAACCACAGAATTTGTGGCAATAGGAATTATTAATACTTGGCCATCCCTAACCTTTTTGGAAACATTCTCTGGATCAGTGATGGGGAGGAGAAAAGACAAATAGTTCTCTAATAGTCACTCTAGGGAATAATCATGGGCAGGCATTCACCAGGCAGCAATTCTTGGCAACTTTTTCATCCTAAGGCATTGATTATGCCAAGGCCAGAATAATTTAGGGTGGAACAGCTCAATTGCTATGCAGTTTCAATTACAGAGTCATGCAGCACACCTGTACCCTCCATAAACACATACTGCCTTTTCGTCTGGTCATAGCAGGCACCGTTGTGCAAGTTTGACCAATAACAACTCTTTTTGCCATGCCATCTATTTTAGGGCTATTCAAAAAAGAAAATAAACATGAACTGTTCAGTTCTCCATTTTGTTGGCATTGTTCTCCTCATGGACAATTATCACAGGATAATATTTCCAAGTCCTCTGAAAACAAACAAGCTTGATAGCTTGTGCATTCAAAAAAGATTGATAGCATGTTGTAGATATTCATTAGTTTGGCTCATGTTGGATCACATCTGACAGCATAGCATTAGAGAACTAAAATCCCCAACTAAAGTGGCAGTTCAGAAAATAAATGTTAAGCAAACAGTTACAATAAAATATGGAATCGCAATTCAGTATTTTTTGAAACAATAAAACCCAGCTTTTCAATTGCCTTTTTGTCCCAAAGAAAAAAAAATCTCACAATAGAAACTTTGGGGTTACATGTTTCACATGGTTTAAGAGGCCAGATGAGTACAAGCAGCAGTTATTTTGAAGTAGCCATGGGTTTTTCTGTCTATCAGATCATATTTTTTATAATAAAAGTGAACATGAATTAAAATATATTTGTCCCATTGATCTTCAAAACCCAGATTAATGCAACTAGAGCCGCCTGGTAAATGGATATTGCTGCCGTGTACCGTCTGAGGCAATGTTAAAAGCTTCTGGAGAAGATCAAGCAATATGTTATAAGTTCATTAACAGAGTTTTACTTTTCTAAATCACTGTGTTACAGATGTTATTTGAGCTTTTTCCCCTTGCTGCTGTTACCTATCTTACCCAGTCTTGAACATTTCTTTCAGAAGACTATGTAATTATTTCCCTTTTATAATTCATTAGAGTGTCCCAGAGGCTGGAAGTTTTCCAGGTCTCTGTTTTGCTTACACATTATTGGCAACAGAAATAAAGAGAAAGGGGGAATATACTGGAACAATGCCAGTTGTAACCCATTTAATCAAAAGCATTTCTTGGTGCAGAGCCTATTACTCAATCATGTCCTCATACTACCTAAATAATTAACTTTTAATTTAAAAAAAAAAAATCTACATTATTAGAATGCCCTTGAATTGTTTAGAGTTTGATGTTCCTGTTCACTCTTGTTTTTACCAGCTTAGGCTGCTTGGAGAAATTCAAATATTATTAAAAATTACATGAATCCAGAATACTCTAATCTACCCAGTGCATTTTCTGTAGGTGAACCTAAAATATTTCAGTTCCATTACTTTTGCTTCTCAACATTAACCTAAAGGGTTTTGAACTTGAAGCAGTAAAGAAGGAAAAGGTAAACTTATATTTTTCCATGAATGAAGAGTGCAGAACACAGATTCTAGTAAATACCCACCAATGATCATACTAAAATAAAATTCCTTCCACAGCAGACTGCTAAATGGACACCCTCTGAGAATGACTTTGTAATGTGTCTGGAAATTTATCAGACTGCTGGCTGACCAAACTCCAGCTCAAACGCCTCTGCTGATCACAACTGCACGTTTAGGGCACAAGTAGTCAATCAGTGCCAGATAGCCTGATCCCAAACCATTTACTGTTTTAAAGGTAACAATATCATCTTACATTTAAACTGCTTTTCAGACTTAAGTATTTTTCAAATTGTATATGACTGAGGTCACTTCCCTGAAATCAGCCAAACTGGTAAGTGTCAGGTATTTTTTCCAATCACACTGCAGCATGAGGGGCCTCTAGAGGCATAATTCAAATCTTCAGTTGAGAAATTCCTGTCGCTTTTAAAAGGCAGATGTCATAAATTGAAATTCATACATCTTCTACAGCAGCATTACACTGGAGAGGAGAGGGATAATTAGCACAGGATCACAGTGAATATTCTATTTGACCACATTCACAACTGTTTCGACGTTTTCTTTCTGTGAACCTTCACAATAAGCAAACTTTAAAATTAAAATGCTTCAATAATCAGTGTAAGTAAGTTTACAATTATATAAACCCAGTTTGGACTGGGTTTGTTAGCTACATAAATTGCTCTGTAGGAACAGCTGAAGGAGTTGGCTCCGCTAGTAGTAATTATATTTGTTGAGTCTTTTAACAGTAGTACATACATAAGAGATATACATGCTATTAATCATACTTCAATGTGACGAACAAGGCCCCTGCCTCTGCCTCCCAATATTTTCTATTTGTCATGGTTTACATGAATTAGAAAAGTAACAACAATATTAACTTCTGAAAATACATTCTCATGGGAACACTATATTTGAAGTCTAAGAATAAAAGAAAGTTCCCTAATATTATCTTCCTAACATTAGCCTTTCAAACACCAAGCAATCTTTATGAATATAGTCTAATAGCTTATAAAGCTTCTGCAGCAAAACGGTCTAACAACATTAATTCTGGCGTACATGTTTAAAGAATCTCTTCAGCATTATCTTTGTTTTGGTGGTGGGATGGAGGGTTCTTTGTTTTAAAAAGAAGAGGTGAAAAGACAGAGAGGTAAAGATTTGAATACCCAAAGGAAAAAAAAAATAGCCACTGTTACTAAGATACAAGGTTAGAAAACAGTAAAGGCCCCATTGTTTTCCCACTGAAGCTAATGGATTTGATACCTTTGACTTGAAATGGAGCAGGATCAAGTTTTGCATCTTGACAAAAATAATAATCTTAAATATTAATAAAGTTAAATATGCTAGCTAATTGTGGGCCTGATCCTGCTCCCATTGTAGAATTATGTAAACTGCATCTCATTTCCTAGCGGCGCGGGCGAGGGATATGCTGGCCGCGGCTTCCCGCCGCCCCCATTGGCCTGGGACGGCGAACCACGGCCAGTGGGGGCCGCGATCGGCTGAACCTGCCACGTCAGCAGGTAAATAAACTGGCCCGGCACGCCAGGGTGCTTACCCTGGCGAGTCGTGTGCCAAACGTTGCCGACCCCTGCTCTACAATAACTACATGGTTCTGGTTGCAGGCGAGTGTCTGAATGTCTTTCCTACCACCACAAGGCAAACCATAAAAGAATTTTTACAGTCATGCACACAGGATTTTTGTCTTTAAACATGCATACTCATGGGATAGCAGATTGCAAGTTGCCAAGTATTGTGATGAAGGCCTGAAGAGTTCTGTAAAAGCTTCTCTCTAACCAAGAGACGTTGATCCAGTATTACCTCACCCACCTTGTGTCTCTCTGATTAAGACTACTAAAATTTTCACACATATTCATGGATACTTTATAAGTTTCACACATGATTTATGTCACACACACACACACACACACACCCCTCTATTTCTGGATAGTCCTAACTCCTCTAGGAAGTAGCCTCCTACATTCTGGAAGAGTTTTTCCTTAATTCTTTTTCAGTTTACCACTATGACCTTTAGGGATGTCGGACCACACATAATTCCTCTATTTTACTACTCTCTTCTTTTATAGTGTGCACTTTTTTCCAGGTGCAAGGAACATACTTAGCTTGTTGTGAGCCTCATTCTGCAACCTTTACTCTTACTGAGCAGCACTTCTTCACGAGTAGACCCAGAGACCTCAAAGAATGCACTTACATAAACAAGTACTACTCAATGCAATTAAGAGTCGCAAAATTAGGAGATTGGTAATTTTGATATTGTCTTCTCACTAGTAGTAGACAATACTGTGTGGAATGTAGTGCCACCTCCAGATGACAGAAAGCATTGTGATGGAAGTTTAAAGCATAAGGACACTCTCCTTCCCACACCTCTTTTATTGAAATGATCAAATAAAATGAGAAAGTGAAAAGCATTAAAAATGAGAGGTTTTTTTAAATATAATGGTATTATAAAATTATTTGACACCTTGGATTTTTAACGTTTTGTAATGATTGGCTAGAAAAGGAAACTTACAAACCTATGGTAGTGCCAGAATACTTGATACTAGTTTCCCTACAGATGGCCAGTAATTTACTTTTTTCTTATCAGCTGATTTCTATTAGTCACTCCTTACATCCATGTACTAAATAGGGCCTAATTCTGCATTCCTGAATCACAGTGAGTACAATTTACAAGAGTAGTTCCACCAAAGGCAATGAGATTATGTGCATCCATAAGTGCTAACCATAAAAGTTGCAGAATCCACCTCATAATTTTCTAATATTTGCTAGCTCAGCAAGTATCTAAATCTGTCATAGTTTGTCATTAATCAAAGGTTGAACTCCATTCTGACTTGCCAAGTATTACAAGCAGAACAATTAAGAGCTGAAATGTGTTTCACCATATGCTGTGAGCTAGAATATCGTAAATAACTAATACAAATAGTCTAATAATGCCAGATAAAAGATTCCTTTGTAATTGTTAAACAACAATTACAAATGATCTGTTTACTTATAACAATTTCTCATTTGTTTTGGAGAGCAAACTCCAGTTGAATATGATTAACCATTTGTTAATATTCCAGAATAATCTCAGGCAAAGTGAAAACAAAGCCAGATATCTTTATAAATTAGGAAGGAACTCATTGGTTTCCTGTTATGGAAAAAAAGTTGGATTGGTTTTGCTTTTAGAAATGTGTAATTGTGAAATAGTTACCTGGGGCTGAATTTTTAAAAGTATTTATATGCCTGAAGAGGTAGATAGGTGCTTAGTGGGAGTTGACAGGTGACTTGATCACTGTGTATAGGCGCTTACACAAGGAAAAGATATCTGATAGAGGAGGGACTTTTCAATCTTGCTGACAGGGACATAATATTAAGTGGCTGGAAGCTGAACTTAAGCATGTTCAACCTTGAAATAAGATGCAATTTCCTATCAGGGAGGGTAATTAAGGATTGGAACAGCTTACCAGGGGAGGTGGTGGACTTACCATCATGTGGAGTCTGTTTGCCATAGGCTGGGAATGAGTGACAGGGGATGGATCACTTGATGATTACCTGTTCTGTTCATTCCTTCTGGGGCACCCGGCACTGGCCACTGTCGGAAGACAGGATACTGGGCTAGATGGACCTTTGGTCTGACCAAGTAGGGCCATTCTTATAAGAAGAGATTAGATATCCTCTAAGAGATATGGTTTCCAAGCGTTTGGGGGGAAAAAAATCTATGGCCCATGTGTGCAGGGAGTCCCCTAGATGCATAGATTCCAAGGCCAGAAGGGATCATTGTGATCATCAGACCTCCTGTACAACACAGACCACAGAACTTCCCCAACGTAATTCCTAGAGCATAGCTTTTAGAAAAAAACATCCAATCTTGATTTAAAAATTGTCTGTGATGGAGAATCCATCACAACCCTTGTTAAACTGTTCCAGTGGTTAATTATCCTTGCTGACAAAACTTGACACCTTATTTCCAGTCTGAATTTGGATAGCTTCAACTTTCCATCATTGAACTGTGTTACACTTTTCTCTGCAAGACTGAAGAAGCTATTATTGAATATTTGTTCCCCATGTAGATATTTATAGACCAGGGGTCGGCAACGTTTGGCATGCGGCTCGCCAGGGTAAGCACCCTGGCGGACCGGACCAGTTTATTTACCTGCTGAGGCGGCAGGTTCGGCCGATCACAGCCCCCACTCACTGCGGTTCGCCGTCCCGGGCCAATGGGGGCGGCGAGAAGTGGCGCGGGCGAGGGATGTGCTGGCAGCGGCTTCCCGCCGCCCCCATTGGCCCGGGACGGCAAACCGCGGCCAGTGGGGGCCGTGATTGGCCGAACCTGCCGCCTCAGCAGGTAAATAAACTGGCCCGGCCCGCCAGAGTGCTTACCCTGGTGAGCCGCATGCCAAACGTTGCCGACCCCTGTTATAGACTGTAATCAAGTCTATAAGTCCTCCTTAACTTTCTCTTTGTTAAGCTAAATAGATAGACTCAAAGAACGCAATCACTATAAGGCATATTTAATCATATTAGACATAATCCTTTAATCATTCTCATGGCTCTTCTCTGAACACTCTCCAATTTATCAATATTCTTTTTGAATTGTGGGCACCAGAACTGGACACAGTATTCCAGCAGCAGTCACACCAGTGCCAAATACACAGGTAAAATAATCTCTCTAGTCCTACTTGAGAGAACCCTGTATATGCATCCCAGAATCACATTAGCTCTTTTGGCTACAGAACCACACTGGAAGCTTCTATTCTAGAGATTATCCACCAAGACCCCCAAATCTTTTTTTCCAGAATCATTGCTTCCCAGGATACATCCTGTAAGTATAGCCTATATTATTTGTTCCTAAATGTATATAATTATATTTAGACATATTAAAATGCCTATTGTTTGTTTGCACCCAGTTTACCAAGTGATCCAGATCAATCTGAATCAATGACCTGTATTTTTTCCTATTATTTACCACTCCCCCAATTTGTGTGTCATCTGTAAACTATCAGTGATGACTTTGTTTTCTTCAAGGTCATTTATAAAAATGGCATAGGGCAGTGCTTTTCAACCTTTGGTTCACAGATCCTGGGGGTCCGCAGACTACGTCTAAGATTTTCAAAGGGGTCCACACCTCCATTTGAAATTTTTTTTAGCGGTCTGCAAATGGGGGAGAAAAAAAAATTGAAAACCATTGGCACAGGACCAATCCCTGCAGGACCCCACTGGAAACACAGCCTTTCTATAACGAGCCCCAATTTATAATTACAATTTGAAACCCATCACTTAGCCAGTTTTTAATCCATTTAATTTGTGTCATGTTAACTTTAAGTTGTTCTAGTTTTTTTTAAATCAAAATATCGTGTAGTATCAAGTCAAATGACTTACAGAAATTTATCATGTCAACACTTCTACCTTCATCAACCAAACATGTAATCTTATCAAGAAAAGATGTTAGTTTGACAGGAGCTATTTTCCATAAAAACATGTTGATTTGCACTGATTTTATTATCTTCCTTCAATTCTTTATTAATCAAGCCCTATATCAGCCATGCCACTATCTTGCCTGGGAGTGATATCAGGCTAACAGGCCTGTAATTTGTTGAGTCATCCCATTATAAAAATTTGCAGAACATTAGTTCTCTTCCAGCCTTCTGGAGCACTGGAGAAGTTCTAAGACTTATTGAAAATCAATATTAACAATCCAGCAAGTTCCTCGGCCAGCTTTTTTAAAACTCTTGGATACAAGTTTTCTAGAACTGCTTATTTTAAAATGTCTATCTTCAGTAGCTTCTGTTAAACACCCTCCAGAGAAACTAGTGGAATGGAAAGAGTGCTATCATCACCATATGATGAAACTCTCTCTTCTGTTTTTTCCCCAAAAAACAATAGAAATATTTATTGAACATTTCTGCCTTTTCTGCATTATTACTGATAATAGCGGTCCCTTCTGGCCTTGCAGTGTATAAAACTCTATAACTTTCTGTTCAGACCCGCTCTTCATGGGCCATGGAGAGAACGGGAAGCTTTCCATTGCTCTCAACATGCTCACAGCTTGAAACTCTGCATTAAGATAATGACTATAATCAAATCTCATGTGTCAGGGCTTCAGCTAATCACCTGCAGTGGTCAATAAGGATTTCTCGCTCCCACTCCCCCCACTCCATGGCAAAATTAACCAACATTATGTTGCAGGAGGGGGTGCCTTCCTCTGATTCATCAAGGATTAGCCACATCTGGAGATGGAACACAGAATAGTTTGGACAGTGCTCTGAGGTGATGCAAATAAATCCTTTTTCCTTAGATGCTTGGCTCGTACATCTTTCTCACATGCTCAGGGTCCTAATGATTACCGGATTCATGGTCAGGAAGCACTTTCCCCCCAGGTCAGATTAGCAAGGACCTTGAGGGGTGTCAAGGTTCCTTCCCCACTCTGAACTTTAGAGTACAGATATGGGGACCTGCATGTGAACCCCTAAACTGAATTACCAGCTTAGATCTGGTTTTGCTGCCACCACTCCCAAGTACTAACTCCCTTCCCTGGGTAGCCTTGAGAGACTTCTTCACCAATTTCCTGGTGAATACCGATCCAAACCCTTGGATCTTAAAACAAGGAAAAATCAATCAGTTTCTTAAAAAGAAGGCTTTTAATTAAAGAAAGAAAGGTAAAAATCATCTCTGTAAAATCAGGATGGAAAATAGCTTTACAGGGTAATCAGATTCAAAGAGCCCAGAGGAACTCCCTCTAGCCTTAAGTTCAAAGTTACAGCAAACAGAGGTAAACCCTCTAGCAAAAGGAACATTTACAAGTTGAGAAAACAAAGATAAACCTAACACGCCTTGCCTGGCTGTTACTTACAAGTTTGAAATATGAAAGACTTGTTCAGAAGATTTGGAGAGCATGGATTGATGTCTGTTCCCTCTTAGTCCCAAGAGCGAACAACCCCCAAAACAAAGAGCACAAACAAAAGCCTTCCCCCCACCAAGATTTGAAAGTATCTTGTCCCCTTATTGGTCCTTTGGGTCAGGTGTCAGCCAGGTGACCTGATCTTCTTAACCCTTTACAGGTAAAAGGATTTTGGTGTCTCTGGCCAGGAGGGATTTTATAGTATTGTACACAGGAGGGCTGTTACCCTTCCCTTTATAGTTTGCCTTCCTCTGCAGCATGGTATAACTCACATAATCAATTCCCTGCCATTTAAAGGGCCTAAAGCATTGATGGCACCTTGTTCTGTCCTGCTCCCTGCCCAGGGCACACAACAGTTACTCTTCTGAGGACTGAAATGCTTTAGTCTAACTGAAGTTACTGGGCTCAACACAGGGTAACTAGGTGAAAGACAATGGCCTCTGACTAGATTATCCAATGATCCCTTCTGACCTTAAACTCTATGAATAAGGGTCAGATTATGCCTGTCTGGTTAATGGAGGTGAAACTCCCCCACTGTATAGGGGGCCAGCACAAGGCCCGTGCACCACTACACCCACACTCAAGTTAAGGGCTGGTCTACACTGGGGGGTGGGTCGATGTAAGATACGCAACTTCAGCTATGGAATAGCGTAGCTGAAGTCGACGTATCTTATTTCGACTTCCCTCCCATCCTCACAGTGGGAATCGACGCCCGTGGCTCCCCCGTCGACTCCGCTACCGCCGCTCGCCCTGGTGGAGTTCCGGAGTCAACGGGAGCACATTCGGGGATCAATCGCTACCCGCCGATCTGGCGGGTAGTCTGGACGTACCGTAAGGGACCAGATCCTCAGGTGATGTAAATCATTGTAGAGGTGTTGATGTCACTGGAGCTATGCAGATATGCCCCACAAGTTTTTCAGAGGAACTAGAACCTAGACAACTGACTCCCTGCACTGGGGTGAATTTCTCTTTGGCCGTTGCATAATTATAATTCCTATGCTCCCTGGAATGCCATCACTGCTTCCATTGTATGCTCCCTGGAATGCCATCACTGCTTCCATTGTATGCTCCCTACAGCACAAGACACCTCAAATGGGGCAGAGACAAGAAAGGCCCACAACCTGCTCCTTCTACACAAAGGCAAGCAGAGCTGGCTGATTGCACAGTGGGATGTATGCTGCACACACTGAGTGGGATATAGACCTTTGGGGCAAAAATTCTTCCCAGAGCTCCCCCAGGCGAAGTGTAGCTCTGTCCTGACTCGGGCCTGCATCTAAATAGCATCCATGAGCTACAGATAAGTTTGTTGAATATCTGTTGGTCTATTAAAAAGTCTAAATTATGGGATCTTTACAGAATTGTAAACTGCAAGTATTCAAAAGTCAAGAGTTGGACTCCCCAAAATCATGAGATTATTTTTAAACCAATAAACTTTGGATTCTTTGTTTGGCATCTAGTTTCTGACCCTTTAGATTATACCCATTTCACAATTCCAGGCTTTTGTCTCCATCCATGGGAAAGGCAGGGAAGGAAAGAAGAAGTAAGAAAGAAGATGATCTCAGCCATCACAAACTCAGACTTTAATAAAAACACCAGATATTATGAGACTTAATAAAATTGCACAAGTTGCAAAACTGCCTTTATTGATGTTATAAACTGCTTTATTCTTAAGGAATCATAAAATCATAGGACTTGAAGGCACTTCGAGATGTTATCTAGATCAGTCCCCTGCACTCATGGCAGGACTAAGTATTATCTAGATAATCCCTGACAGGTGTTTGTCTAACCTGCTTTTAAAAATCTCCAATGATGGAGATTTCACAACCTCCCTGGGCAATTTATTCCAGTACTTAACCACCCTGACAGTTAGGAAGATTTTCTTAATGTCCAACCTAAACCTCCCTTGCTGCAGTGAAAGCCCATTGCTTCTTGTCCTATCCTCGGATGTTAAGAAGAACAATTTTTCTCCCTCATCCTTGTAACAACCTTTTATGTACTTGAAACTGGTTTGTCCCCTTAAATTAGCTGTGCTTAAATTAGCTATGTACAGGGCATTCTACTCACTCCACGTAGATACTTATACACATTTCCTAATATCTGAAGACTGTGCCTTTGCTCAGAAGCAAGTGCGGGGAATCCTCAAGGGAAAAGTGTTACATGCACATGACTTTTTTGTATGCATCTTTATGCCTCCCGAGATCATGGTGCTAGCTTGGCACCTTTGGGCATCTATGAAATTCACACAGTGTGAGTGAATCACAACAAAAAAGTTTTCCTATACTGGATCAGACTCATGGACGGTCAAGTCCAGTGTCTTGTCATTGACAGTGGCCAATACCAAGTGACCCGATCTTCAGAGGATGGTGAAAGAAACCCCATAGTGGGCAGAAGGAATTGTTTTTCTCCCCTGATTTATATAACTAAAACACCAAATTTGAATTTCAAGTATTATCACTGAGTATACAATTTGAAATCTGCTTTTGGCAAATATTGAAGCATTGAAGCTTAAAGTTTGACCTTCCAAAGTATTCATGCTAATAAAGCATAAATGTTCTGATATATGTGGAAAGCCAATGCACAAGGGTTGCAAACACTGTTGAATCAAATTTTGAGTTTGATTTTTAAGGCATATTCACAGAAAAAAAAATCCACCATTCACTTACAATAAGTATAAAACTGGAACTAATATTCTGTAAAGTTTTCAGTTCTGAATGAGACTTCCTTGATCAATCTTTCAATGTATAGATCACTAAATTTGGTTTGAAAATGCTTGAAAGAGTTTAAATTGTCGTTTAGCAGCTTTTTCTGGTTATGAAAGTCACACTGAGTTTTCAGTAATAAAAGAAGTCAATAGCTACTCAACATCTTCTGCCATATGCATAAATCACCAACCTGCCCATGGTCATACCAATAATAAATACTTCAAACAATCTAAAATTTTAGAACATTTCCATTCTAGAAATGCCAAGTAAATGACAATAAATTTTTAGTTATTACAAGGTTTAAAATGGTCCTTGTACTAAAATCTGAAGTGAAGTAAGTGACAACATTTCAAAACACTGAGTAGAAGATGCAACAGAGGGTCCTGTGGCACCTTTAAGACTAACAGAAGTATTGGGAGCATAAGCTTTCATGGGTAAGAACCTCACTTCTTCAGATGCAAGTAATGGAAATCTCCAGAGGCAGGTATAAATCAGTATGGAGATAACGAGGTTAGTTCAATCAGGGAGGGTGAGGTGCTCTGAGGTGCATCTAGTCTTAAAGGTGCCACAGGACCCTCTGTTGCTTTTTACAGGATTCAGACTAACACGGCTACCCCTCCGATACTGAGTAGAAGATATTTTCTAGGAAACACAAAATGTAACATTAGAAATGCATTAGAAGGCTGAAAACCCTTGTCTGCTCATGAGAAAAGAAGAATTATGCCAAAAGCCTGTATTAGTGAAAAGTGTCAGATGATCTGATTTAAGTAAAACTTTTATTATTTTGACCTTACCACTTTCCTTGCATAGTTTTTTTCCCTTAATGACAAATGAAATGTGATTTAATAGATTAATTCACTAACAGTTTTAAAATATTGTATATTTTATTTGCTTAAAATATTGAAATATCCAATACCTATGTTATAAATAATACAATACCTCAAAAATTAAACCTATATTTTCTGAAAGGAAACAATGTTAAAATTTCTTATTTTATACTTGAGAGTAAAAATTAACTGAAGTTGTTGTCTTCCATTTCATTTGGTCCGCATACTTGCCATTTGTGTCAACAACCTGGTCCTACAGCACTTACTTGCATGAACAGTCCCATTGTCCCCCATGGAACAACTCAAGACCAGGCTGTTTGCACGAGAAAGATATTGCAGTATCTATCTGACTTAGGCTTGATCTTGACACACATACTGATGCTGACCAATACCTTATACCACAGGCAGTCTCACCAATATCAGTGGTACTACTTGTGGGGTATAAAGACAACACAAACTGGTCTTTGTTTGGGTCTTTGTGAGTAATCTGCCCTGTATTGGAATGAACTAGGGATGACTGGATCCCAGCATGATATCTTTATTTGTCTAGCTATGACAAATGAAAATCTTCATTAGTATTCCCTTTCAAGCTTCCCCACTAGAAGAGCTGGAATGTTCCACTGTCCCTCTAGCACAAGCAGATCCCCGCTATTGCAGTTTACTGACACAATAAAATGTCACTGCTTAAGAGATGTGAATCTGCTATTTACTTATTTGGATGTGGTGTTTCTACTGCAAGTTTTATTGTCTATAAATAGGTGAGCAGGTAAAAAATTAAACATCAAACTCAGAATTGTTTATTTCTCACAGATGTTTTATAACTCACCTGCACTGTGTCTGCCTTTCCTTCTTTTTCCTGCTCTATTCCCCCGCCCCCCATGCCCAGACAGAGAATTGTAGAGGACATATCTGGAGGAGAGAAAGCAAGCCATGCATTTCTAACTCGTTAAAGCTCCAGCACTTGCAGACACTCTGAGCAGAACCTATAACCATGACTATTAATTTCTCTTTTGTGATTTCTCGCTTTTCAGTACAATACCTTAGTGCCTGAAGTGATATTTGATCAAGACTAGTAGCCTGTTCAAGACTAGTAGACTTCACTGTAACACAAAGCATCAAATAAGAGAAACTGTTTAGTATTTTGCAAAAGAGAGTTTCCTGTTTTTTATTATTTCACAAAAATGTAAAAAAGTCTGACTTCCCACTTGAAAAGTTCTATCTTCCCCCATATGAAAGATATCCCTGAGTGCCATAGTGCTCCTCTTAGTCCCACAACAGGAAAAACCAACAACTTTCCAAACATACCGTAAGTATCATGTTTGAAATGTGCTCCAGTGCTAATACATAGTAATGATACCTTGCACTTCTATAGGTCTGAAAGCCGAGTAGAGCCCTGCTCATGGGAGGGCTATCTTCATCCAACCCTGCTAAGACACCATGGGATTCATGGTTAGGGTGGGGAGTCAGAGTTTAGGTGTCCCTCCTCTGCCACACCTCCCACCAACAACCTTGGGACTTTAGTGAGTAACTCAGCACTAATTTCAGTCAGGCTACTCACGTGAAAAGGAATCAGATACTGTAGTGATGGGGCCAGATAGATAGGCAGACCCCAAACAAGAACTGGTCTTTAGTAATCCACACCTCAACGTTATGTAATAGTAATTATAATTTGTATATTTGCTAAATGTATCATTATATATAATGCCCTATTCTTCTGGTAAATTATCATCACTGTGCAGTCATGCATGCCTGAGTATTTTACAGACATAAAACATTTCCCTTTAACATACTCAAAAATATTGTTGAGAGACTTCTTGGCCAAAACTAACTTTTAGAAGATTTTTTGGCAGTAGCTATTTTTTTAAAAAGTGAAATAGGGGACTTTATTCTTTAGTTTCAAAACAGTTTGGCTGAAGGCACAGTGTTCTTGTTATTAATGATTTATTTCCCACCAAGTATCAAGTACATGATGCTGCTCATTCCACAGCCAGAGACAAGTACAAGTACAATGAATGTGTGGGCGTTTCAGAAAGAAACTAAGGAAAAAAGTGTCTTTCACCATGAGAGTCACCATTTTTATACACAAGGTGGCTTCCAATGAGATATGTGAAGTGTTTCTACTTCACTGTCCAGTGTTAGAAATAATACAGCACAACAACTTGAAATGATTCTGAAACCTAGTAATATGTATATGTAATAGCCTTTGGGGAATAAGAAATCTGGAACTACACCTCCTCTGTGATGTATGCAAATTCAGGCTGACTTTCAACCAGGTGGAGGAGGGAGGGTGGGGGGGGGAGGGAAAGGGAGCATGCCTGCCATGATTATGCTAGGCTTGTGGGAACGTAAAGATATAATATGATAGGAAACAATGAGAAGCCAGAATCAAATTTAACCAAGTTCTGTGCTGAATAATGAGAAAGAAATGCTATTAAATCTATGTCCATGAGGTATTATCCCCAACTAGCCTACTCTATTCAGCAAGGTGATTTTTGAGGAGCCCTTTTCTAGTTGTAACAATCCCCTCTTGTTCCTCTCTAGGTTCTAGTTGGAGAAGACAAGATTGAATGACGAATACATTGCACAGAAGAAATGTGACATGCACTGAAATGTGAACTTTTCAGGCCTGGTATTTGAGGCCCAATCTCTAATTTCACCCCTTCAATTTTACCCAGATACATAATTGTGGAGGTAATTTCCCCATTATCCTCAGTTATTTTAGGCATATCTAATAATCCCTAGATACCTAACTACTGAACTATACGCATGTAAGTTAGATGTCTATGTGTCAGTTGTACCTACAAATAACAGGTGTGAAACTGTGCTCTCTGTTCTTTACAGCCACAATCTTTTCTCCTCATCTATTCAAAGATATAAAAGCAATACATGAAATCCTATAGAATTACTAATTAGAGATCAGAGAGTACTGCCCAGTTATTCATTTGCCCCAAGAACTCATGTGAAATTCCACTGGGTGCCATTTTGTTGTCCCTGTTGAGTCTTGTTCAACATGATTTGGCCTGATCCAACTTTCATTGAAGCCATTGGAAAGACCCCTCCATTGATTTCAGTGGGCATTGGACTGGGGTGTTAGTGAAAAGGGACTAGCAGCTGTATCTACAATGTGCATATAGCCCTCAGCAATTGAGTGGGTTACACAGTTCCTACCAGACCTGGCATTTGGATGAGCACTATCTTGCAGAGGCTCAGGCCCGGAGCCTCTTGGCAGATCTGGCTAGTGAAGGAACCTGCTCCGGTAAAGGAATCTTTTAGAGGCACAGAGCAGTTGTTTCAGCTTCTATGGCACCTACCCTTCTGGACAACAGCTGCAATGGCCATAGGCAGCCAGTGGGATTTGAACATTGCTCCAATTGATATTAGGGATGCAGCCCAGCCACTGCATGGTTTCAGGATTCAGAGAGCAAAAGTGGCTAGACTAATAGATAGGTACATCTTTAAAATATCAAGGTAAATAAGACACACATAATACCATCGATGGGCATGGTACTTTAGAAGCCAATGAAAAGACATGGCCAGGTTTAAAAGGGTATTTAGGTACCTAACTATCATTGATGTCAATGGGAGTTAGACACCTAAATATATTTAATATCTGGCCCAAAGCCCCTTCTCTTTAGAGTTTGCAATATAAATGCTATGATGAACATACACACAAAATATTCAAACATAGCCTAAGATGAGTTATATTGGCAAGAGTTGGGGAAAAGACATCAGTAAACACAAGAGGCAGAAAAGTTCTGTTAGAGGAGAGTAAAATTTGTATTTTTCATTTAGAATTCTGCCTTTGGCAGATTAAGGATCAGACTCTCAACTGAATGTGTGTATTTTACAAAATGATTTGAAAGGGGGAAAAAAGGGTAGTTGATGGGCAGAAAAAAGATGAGACGGGAAATTGTTCCATGTCCAACGGACTCAGTGGAAGAAGACACAAAGGTGAGAAATAAAGAAGGATTCAGAAAGAGTGGAACAGAGGAAGTGCAGGGATTATGGGTGAAGGAAAACATAGGGGAAGAGATATAAAACAGGAGTGGAACTATGCAGAGCCTTAAAAAGGTGAAGACAAAAAAAAAAAAAAAAAAGAGTATATTAGATGTAAAAGGCAAGCTGAATTCTGGCAGTAAACTAATTCAAGTAGGCATATGAGTGGTGGAAAAGGAAAAGCTGTGGACCAGAGTCAGAGCTGATGTGGAAAGTGGTGTAAATCAGACTCCCTTTCACACTGATAAAACTCTTAGATCTACTTAGGACTTGTTCCATAAATAAATAAATAAATTCTACAGTTGTAGCTTTCTTGAAATGGATAACAGAAGAGTCCAATATAAAATGGTTAAGCTAAACTGAATACATGTTCAGTCATAGGGTCAATTTCTGCCCTCAACTGTACATAAACATTTGACTTACATTCACCTCCTTTGACCCTCAATAAACAACTATCAAAGTGTATAAAGAAATTGAAGTCTCATCCCATGCTTTTTCATTTTGCATAGATCAAATGGAATTCTTAGTAAAGTAAGCCAACATGTTTGTGGCAAGGGTGCTGATAAAGAGGCATAACTTTCTTCTTTTCTCACTGTCTTAGCATCACCAGTGGTTGAAATGTATCCAGCCATTTCAGAAGGGAGCTCAGGTTTAAGACGTCAGCTTCAAAAAGGGCAATTTTGGACAGTGCTGCACTTATCTCTCGAGCCTTGCATAGCGGCAGTGTAAGTTTTATTTGTGTAATAACATGTCTACAGTGTGAGAGGCTGCATGTGCAAGTTTGGACTTTAGCACTATTTATGTAACAATAAAGTTTGGCTTTAATGTTCTATAGCAGGGGTCGGCAACGTTCGGCACGCGGCTCGCCAGGGTAAGCACCCTAGCGGGCCAAGCCAGTTTATTTACCTGCTGACGCGGCAGGTTCGCCGTCCTGGGCCAATGGGGGTGGCGGGAAGCCGTGGCCAGCACATCCCTCGGCCCGCGCCGCTTCCCACCGCCCCCATTGGCCCGGGACGGCAAACCGCGGCAAGTGGGGGCCGCGATCGGCCGAACCTGCCGCGTCAGCAGGTAAATAAACTGGCCCGGCCCGCTAGGGTGCTTACCCTGGCGAGCCGCGTGCCGAACGTTGCCGACCCCTGTTCTATAGTGTATTGTGCTGAGCTGTCAATGTGTCTAAGAAAATACTAGGGTTTCCTGTTGGTGGGTGTGAAAAGGCAACACCTTCAAAAATATTCCCTCTCTTTTCAACTCTCTCTGCTCCATCTTCTGTCCTTTACATCTCTTGTATGCTGGCCACAGAAGGCAGAGCCATAAAAAAACCCTTCCCTCATCACATATCAAGATTCCCATTAGGAAGGTTCCTGGACTGGCCTTTTGGACCACTGCTGCTGCTGTTCAGTCAAGATTCTAGAAAACTGATTGGAATTTTAAAAACCCAACAATGTCAGTCTTTGGTGAGTAGCAAGAGTGAACAGCAGAAGCAGCCAGGGTCTTTTTATCAGAATAATGTGAGTATGCAAAAACTGGGGTTGACAGTCAGGAGGGTTAACCCATCATCCTGGAGCATCATGCTTCACTCAGAGTAACCATGAATAAGGACAAGGGTTAATGGAGAGGTTTGAAACATTTCAAAAAAGGTTTGTTCCTTAATGTTTTGTTTGTTTGTTTTGAAGTATAGAGCCAAAACCCGCATGTGAATGAATTTCACAAAGTGGTTTCTATTACCTGCATTGCATTGAATCAGTCACTGTTAGGGTAGAGCTGGGAATTTTCCAATTAAGTGGTTTCCACCTCCCCCCAACCCCCATCAGAAAGTGACAATTTGTTGAAACTGAAAGGAAAACATAGCAGTTTTGATTAAATTTTCATTGGGAAAGATTTCTCACATCCAGGATGGAATTTCAGATGTGGAAATACATACATGGGATAGCCAATAGACCCCTGGTTAGGAACCAGCTGGGGAAATGGGAAATGCAGATTCAAGTTCCTGGTATATATCAGGCAGAGTAGAGACTTGAACCTGGGTCTCCTACATTCCAGGTGACTTCCTGACCATGTGGCTATTCTGGAATTGGGGGGGGGGGTCCCATTTGTGTGTGTGTGGTGGGGGGAATCTTTGAAAGGTCTCCGTTTTGTCCAAATGAGGAATAGGGACTTTTGAAATCTCAAAAAGTTTCACAGGGTGGGAAAACCATTCCCCACCCACTTCCAACTTACTGCTACATTTTTGGCTTTCTTGGGGGGGGGGGGGGGGGAGGGGGGAAGCCACTAGTGAAAATATACTTTTCCAAAACCCACGGAGAATGTATGTGTTTATTTTCAGATCCTTAGGTGATGAAAAGGAATATTTTCATTAGTTTTTCAAACAGGCTAAAAATATACCCTTAAGAGAGAGGCGACTGAGTTATTATTAAATATTTGTACTGCAGTAACAGCTAGGATCCACAGTCATGGATTAGGATGCCACTCTGCTAGGTGCTGTACAAATAGTACAATACGACAGTCCCTACCCTGAAGAGTTTACAGTCCAAGGAAATTCATGTATGTTATATTTTTCTGTTCAGTCTTACCATTACCTTCAGGGAGGACGGTCATCTGAATTGAAGACTTAGTGACACACTTTAGGGTGTAAGCCCTTTGAGGAGTAATTGTATCTCTCTATAGCCTATACAGCACCAAGCTTATTTTGCTAATACGCACGAGTTCAAATCTGCTGTGCAGGAATTTTTCTCTGCACTGAATAGGCTTCCAGTCTTGTAACTATGCTGCTTGTCACTCACATGTTGGTATTTGCAAAGCTGATGCTACATCAATATTCCCAGTACATAGCTCCATATAATATGCGGTAACAAAAGGGTTATCTGCCAGTCAGCAGTATCTACAAGTTACCTTTTTGGAAGAGTCCTAGGCCTGGTCTACACTAGGAATTTATATCGAATTTAGCGCCGTTACATCGAATTAACCCTGCACCCGTCCACACCACGAAGCTATTTAGTTCGACATAGAGCTCTTTTAAATTCGACTTCTGTAATCCTCGAAAACGAGAGGAGTAGCGCTAAATTCGAAATGGCAATATCGAATTAGGCTAGGTGTGGATGGAAATCGACGGTAATAGCTCCGGGAGCTATCCCACAGTGCACCACTCTGTTGACGCTCTGGACAGCACTTCGAGCTCGGATGCTCTGACCAGCCACACAGGAAAAGCCCCGGGAAAATTTGAATTCCTTTTCCTGTCTGGCCAGTTTGAATCTCATTTTCTGTTTGGACAGCGTGGAGAGCTCAGCAGCACTGGCAACGATGCAGAGCTCTCCAGCAGAGTTGGCCGTGCAATCTAATAGAAAGAGGGCCCCAGCATGGACTGATCGGGAAGTCTTGGATCTCATCGCTGTGTGGGGCGATGAGTCCGTGCTTTCAGAGCTGCGCTCCAAAAGAAGGAATGCAAAGATCTACGAGAAGATCTCTAAAGCCATGGCAGAGAGAGGATACAGCCGGGATGCAACGCAGTGCCGCGTGAAAATCAAGGAGCTGAGACAAGGCTACCAAAAAACCAAAGAGGCAAACCGACGCTCCGGAGCCCAGCCCCACACATCACGTTTCTACGAGGCACTGCATTCCATCCTAGGTGCGGCCGCCACCACTACCCCACCAGTGACCGTGGACTCCGAGGATGGGATATTGTCCACGGCCGGTTCCTCCTCGGAAATGTTAGGTGACGGGGAAGATGAGGAAGGAGATGAGGAGGACGAGGCAGTCGACAGCGCTTGCACCGCTGATTTCCCCGACAGCCAGGAGCTCTTCATCACCCTTACCGAGATCCCCTACCAACCGTCCCCATCCGTTACTCCGGACACCGAATCAGGGGAAGGATCAAGCAGTGAGTGCTTTAAACATCTAAACATTTCATTTTAACATAACTGGAATATTTATATTGTTAAGAATGGGCTTTTCAGTCACTCATTTAAACATAGAAACTTTTATTTATAACAAAACAGGAATATTAACTATATTAGTAATTTGTTGTTCATGATTTAGTTGGCTTACTGAACTATTTACTCATAAATATGTATAGAAAATCAAGTAATGTCCGGATATTCATGATTAGGCCACCACAGGACGCTCCACTCTGTAGTCCCTTATGCTGAACTTAAATGAAAAGACGGTCAATGTGCCCGGGAATGGACAGAGAGTCCTCCTGGGATAGCTCGGCATAGCTCTCCTGGAGGTACCGCTCCAGCATGCGCATGAGGTTCCGCGGCAGGGCGATCTTGTTCGGTCCCCCGTGGTAACACACGTTCCCACGCCATGAGTCCATCAGGTAGGCCGGGATCAGTGCACGGCACAGCATGGCGGCATACGGCCCTGGCCTCTGCATGGTCTCACGCAGCATCCTTCCCCTCTCGGTCTCCGAGATCCTCATGAGTGTAATGTCACACATGACGGCCTGCTTTAAATTAGGGAGGGGAATGTTAGTATTGGGACTGCTTTACAGCCACGCGGTGGAGGCGGCAGAGGGGCAGCATACAGGGATCTTTCCCGGGGACAGCCGCGAGGTGGTGGGACAGGGGCAGAGCTCATGCTTCCCTGATTGCTGCCAGCAGAGAGTGGCCTTGCATTCAGTGCGAAAGGAGCCCAGTGCTACTATTACATTTTTAAGCTGCCACAAGTCTACGGCTTACCATGTTTTCCTGCAGCAGAAGTAGAGGTGTCCTGCAACGCGTCTCTGATCGCAACTGCAGGACCCCAGACACAGAAGGCGAGGGCCGAAAATTCGAACTTGTCCTGAGTGCGCATGTGAAAGGTCCAGTGCATGGTGTTGTTCAAAGAGAAAGACTATGTTCTTTGTTAGCAACTTCATTTATCTGTCTCAGGAATTTACTCCCTTTTTCCCATTCCCACAGACACATCTGCGACTGTCTCCCAACCCAGCCTGGCATCACACTCCCAGAGGCTAGCGCAGATTAGAAGAAGGAAGAGAAAGACGCGGGAAGACATGTTTTATGAACTTATGGACTGCTCACGAGAGCAGGCAGCCCAGACGACACAGTGGAGGGAGAACTTGTCACAAATGCACAGAGCAGTCATGGAACGGGAGGAGAGGTGGCGCCAGGAGGACCAGCAGGCTACTCAAACCCTGCTTGGACTAATGAGGGAGCAAACGGAGATGCTCCGGCGCCTAGTGGATGTTCTGCAAGACCGGAGGCAGGAGGACAGAGCCCTGCTGCTGTCTATCTCTAACCGCCCGCCCCCGCCACCAAGTCCCACACCCCCCTCACCAAAAGTACAAAGAAGGAGGGGCGGCAAGGGCCGTTAAAACTTTCAGTCAGCCCCTGCACACTGCTGCAGCAATGGAAGGCTCTCGTTCCAAAGTTTGAAAAGTCCTTTCCTACCCATCTCACACTAGCCCACGTCCAATTTTCCTCCCCCCCCTTTTCATGTGCGGTTCATAATAAAACATCTGTTTCTGTTAAGTACTGTTTCCGAGACTGTCTTTTGGAGGGGATTCTGTCTGAAGGGGGGGAAGGGGTTTGTTACTTGGACAGGACAGTCACCTGTAGCAGGCTACAGAGGCGGGGGCAGGTCCAGCATCAGGACACATACACAGTACAGTCACCAGTTACCCTGGTCAGTCTGGGAGGCGGTTTTCATGTTCTGGGGTGCGAGGGGGTTGATCTGTGACTTTGTGGCGGGGGAGGGCAGTTAGAGATCCTATGCCGCGGTCCTTATCCTGGATCACAGAGCCACGCAGCAGGGGATCTGTTACCCTCCGCCCCCTGCCAGAAAGTCACTTGGCCGACACATACATGCAGTCCCGCCCAGGACTGCTGGCAGGCTGCGTTGAAACAACCAATCCAGCACTGCGTAGCCTGTCATTCCTGGACTTTAGAAGCATCATTTGCATCAAAACACTAAGCCCGCCCCCCGCCACAGTCTGCGTCCCCGGTTTAAAACATTCCCGCGAAAACAGTAAAAAAGAGAACCTTGTTCATTAACAAAACGGAACAGATTTTATTTGTTGGGAAGGTGGGGAAGGGGGTATGTAACTTGGAAGGATAGTCAACAGTAACTGGGTAAAGAAACGGGGGCAGGTTCAGCATCTGTGTCCACAAAGTAAAAAGTCACTGGAGACCCTGCTCAGTCAGGAACCTGGCTTTCAAAGCCTCCCTGATGCACAGCGCGTCCCGCTGTGATCTTCTAATCGCCCTGCTGTCTGGCTGGACGTAATCAGAAGCCAGGCTATTTGCCTCAACCTCCCACCCCGACATATAGGTCTCCCCCTTGCTCTCACACAAATTGTGGAGCACACAGCAAGCAGCTATCACAATGGGGATATTGGTCTCGCTGAGATCACAGCGAGTGAGTAGGCTTCTCCATCTCCCCTTGAGACGGCCAAAAGCACACTCCACCACCATTCTGCACTTGCTGAGCCGGTAGTTGAATAGTTCTTTCCCTGAGTCCAGTGCGCCAGTGTAGGGCTTCATGAGCCAGGGCATTAGCGGGTATGCAGGGTCCCCGAGGATGACTGTAGGCATCTCCACATCCCCAACAGTTACTTTGTGGTCCGGGAAGTAAAGACCTTCCTGCAGCCGTCTACACAGACCAGAGCTCCTGAACACCCTAGCGTCATGAACCTTGCCAGGCCATCCAACGTAGATATTGGTAAAACGTCCCCGATGGTCCACCAGTGCTTGCAGCACCATGGAAAAGTAGCCCTTCCGATTGATGTACTGGCTGGCCTGGTGGTCCGGTCCCAGGATAGGGATGTGAGTCCCATCTATAGCCCCACCGCAGTTTGGGAATCCCATCTCGGCAAAGCCATCTCTGATGAGCTCCACGTTTCCAAGGGTCACTACCTTAGATAGCAGTAGCTTGACGATTGCCCTGGCTACTTGCATAACAGCAACCCCCACGGTAGACTTGCCCACGCCAAACTGGTTAGCGACGGACCGGTAGCTGTCTGGCGTTGCGAGCTTCCAGAGGGCTATGCCACTCGCTTCTGGACAGTCAGGGCTGCTCGCATCCGGGTGTCCTTTCGCTTCAGGGCAGGGGACAGCAACTCACACAGTTCGAGGAAAGTCCCCTTCTGCATGCGAAAGTTGTGCAGCCACTGGGATTCATCCCAGACCTGCAGCACTATGCGGTCCCACCATTCCGTGCTTGTTTCACGGGCCCAGAATCGCCGTTCAACAGTATCAACAAGACCCAGTGACAGCGAGATGTCCTGGGCGCTGGGTCTCATGTTTTCTGAGAGGTCGGAGCTAGTGTCCGACTTCATGCCGTCACGGTGGTGCCGTAGCCTCCTCTCATGATTGATCTGCAGCTGCCTCTGGTACAGGTAGAGGAGAAGCTGCGAGGCGTTGAGAACTGCCACAACTGCAGCGATGGTCGCAGCGGGATCCATGCTCGCACTGCTGTGGCGTCCGCGCTGTCAGTAATCAGAAAAGTGCGCGAACTGATTTCCCGCCGGCGCTTTCAGGCAGGGAGGGAGGGAGGTCGTGAGTGACGGACGGATGACGACAGGCGCCCAAAAGCACCCTCAACACATTTTTTTACCCAGAAGGCATTTGGGGCTCGACCCAGAATTCCAATGGGCAGGGGGGACTGCGGGAACTGTGGGATAGCTGCCCACAGTGCACCGCTTCCTATGTCGACGCTTGCCCCGTTAGTGTGGACTCACAAAGTCCCACAAAGTCGAATTACTGTCCTTAGTGTGGACACACACGTTCGACTTAGTAATATCGATTCCACATAGTCGAATTAACTAAAATCGAAGTACTCTCGTAGTGTAGACAAGGCCCTAGATAATTTAATGGGAATTAAGCCAACTGTGTTCTGTAGAAGTTAAATAGGATATATTGATATTATTCCACAAATCTAAGTAGTAACAGCCATTCTATAGTAGGTTTAAACCAGACTGTATCATTGAATATGGAATTATAGACCCATTGTTAAATTCTGTAGGATTCCTCCATGAGAGAGAAAGAAACCAGCCAGCCTAGCATGGTAAACAACCACTGACTGGGGAAAATTCACCCCTAGGACTACATCAGATAAATATGGGGTCCCTATTAAGTGGATTGGGCCCCTAGCTACAAGGTCCAATGTTCAGTGTTGGACTTCCCCCCCTTCACCTATCACCCTTTTCCAACAGCTGTCCCTCAATTAGATGCTGAGAGAAAGATAATGGGCTAGTCTCTTTTGGAGTAGGGGCAAAAAGGCACAACCTTCAGGAGCTGATTCTCTGCACAGGGACGGGGTTGGCCCAATTTAAATCTGCTGCCAGTGAGGATCCTACACCAATAGAGGAAAGCTTTAGCCGTGTGCCCCACCCCTACCCTACAGGCAGTGGGTGAGGCAGAGACATAAAGACCTTCTGCAGCAAAGATGCAATAGTAGGGAATTAGTCAACACCAAGGAAATTTCCTGCTGAGCATTTGCAGCCAAATTACAGCTCTTTTGTGGTACCTGAGTGAACTCAGTAATCTGCCAGAGAATCTGGCCCAGTATGTCTAGAACTACTATGCACGTTTGTGGAGAGAATATAATGAATGGAGGTTTCCAGGTAAGTAGGATGGGGAGACATCCTGATTCCACAGGGGATTAGAGTTATTACTGCTGAGCTCTCAGGCAGCATGAAGCAACTCTTACTCCTCTTCTCAAGATACTGGAGTGGAAGTGTGCATTACACTAGCATTTTCCCTTACCTGTGTGGAGAGACCCCCCTTGCAGCAGCATTTTCTCAACAGGTCCCATTTACCAGCCCCAGCTATAGTTCTACACAGGGTGAAGGAAGGCAATCTGAGAGTAGGGGAAGGGAGTAAGCAAAGAGAAGCAGGTCTGTGTCTCTTACATGAAAGGGTAAGTCACCCATTGTAATTGTGATGATGTTAATTTTGGCTACATTTGGGATTTTGAGTTCAACAAGGACTGTGCAGATGACCCATCCAATGAAAGCAGTGCAACTCTAGAAGACTAAAGCCCTGGTGTGGGAAAAGACCCATAAACAGACTATCAGGTGGGTCTGGGCAAGAAAGATTTGCTTGTTCAGAATCTTATTAATTTTCTGTAGAACCCTACTGGCTTTATCCCTATTATATTTCATAGAATTTTTTCTAAAGGAATAAAGTATTTGAGAATGATATGGGGATCAAATATTTCAATATTTTTACCTTAGGCAAAACAAACAGTTTATATTGGTCTATGAAAAAACTATTGATATAAGCACTCATTCACACCAATTCACAATATTAAACTACTTAATAGTCAAGTTGGATCCTATTGGAATGCTATGAAAAATCCAGATAATCAAAGATCCATCCACTGCTTTGAAGACAGTGGAAGCTTGGTCTATTAAACTTCCTTATGTATAAGTCATTTATTAAGAGTTTTGTAGTTGTATGAAGCCATTTTGTATATAAATAGCAGAAAGCACCAGACAAGATTAATACCCAAGTGCCTGCCAAATTTCTTGTTTCATTAAAAATGCCTTTTTCATACTAAATGAGAGGAAAAAAACCCAAAAGTACTGAAGAGCTAGTCTCATGACACTCAAAACAAACAAAAAATAAACCACAAAAAACAAGCCAACACACACTATCACCCGACTTGACTAATTTGAAATAATCATAGAATATTAGGGTTGGAAGGGACCTCAGGAGGTCATCTAGTCCAACCCCCTGCTCAAAGCAGGACCAATCCCCAGACAGATTTTTACCCCCACTTCCCTAAATGGCCCCTTCAAGGATTGAACTCACAACCCTGGGGAATAGAGCAGAAGAACTACTTCTCATGTCTTACTTACAACACTCCGGCTAAAATCTATCTCCCCTTGTAAGTATTCTCACACTTCTTATCAAACCGTCTGTACTGGGCTATCTTGATTATCACTTCAAAAGTTTTTTTTCTCTTACTTAATTGGCCTCTCAGAGTTAGTAAGACAACTCCCACCTGTTCATGCTCTCTGTATGTGTGTATATATATCTCCTCAATATATGTTCCATTCTATATGCATCCGAAGAAGTGGGCTGTAGCCCACGAAAGCTTATGCTCTAATAAATTTGTTAGTCTCTAAGGTGCCACAAGTACTCCTGTTCTTTTTGCGGATACAGACTAACACGGCTGCTACTCTGAAACATCCCAGAACGATGTTCACTTTTTTTGCAATGTGTTACACTCTTGACTTATATTTAGCTTATGGTCCACTATGATCGCCATATCTCTTTCCTCAGTACTCCTTCCTAGGCAGTCATTTTCCATTGTGTATGTTCAACTGATTGTTCCTTCCTAAATGGAGTACTTTGCATTTGTCCTTATTGAATTTCATCCTATTTACTTCAGACTATTTCTCCAGTTTGTCCAGATAATTTTGAATTTTAATCCTATCCTGCAAAGTACTTGCAAACCCTCCCAGCCTGGTATTATCTGCAAACTTCAAAAGTGTACTCTCTATGCCATTTTCTATATCATTGATGAAGATATTGAACAGACCCAGACCCAGAACTGATCCCTGCAGGACCCCACTCATTATGCCCTTCCAGCATGACTGTGAACCACTCTCTGGGAATGGTTTTCCAACCAGTTCTGCACCCACCTTATAGTAGCTCCATCTAGGTTGTATTTCCCTAGTTTGTTCATGAGATGGTCATGTGAGACAATATCAAAAGCTTTACTAAAGTCAAGATATACCACGTCTACCACTTCCCCCCATCCACAAGGTTTGTTACTCTGTCAAAGAAAGCTATCATGTTGGTTTGGCACTATTTGTTCTTGACAAATCCATGCTGACTGTTACCTATCACTATTGTCTTCTAGATGTTTGTAAACTGATTGCTTAGTTACACTGTCCAAACAATTAAAGTTTGACAAAGTTGTAAGCAGGATCTTACAATGGGAAGTGCTGGACAATATTAATAATAGGTGGTGAATCCAGCTCCTCCTATAATAATAAATAATTATTTGCTCCATTATCTTTCCGGGTACAGAAGTTAAGCTGCCTGGTCTGTAATTCCCCAGGTTGTCCTTATTTCTCTTTTTATAGATGGGCACTATATTTGCCCTTTTCCAGTCTTCTGGAATGTCTCCTGTGTTCCTTGACTTTTCAAAATAATTGCTAATGGCTCACATATCTCCTCAGTCAGCTCCTTGAGTATTGTAAGATGCATTTCATCAGGTCTGGTGACTTAAAGACATTTAACTTGTCTAAGTAATTTTTAACTTGTTCTTTTCCTATTTTTGCCTCTGATCCTATCTCATTATCACTGACATTCACTATGTTAGACGTCCAATCACCACCAAACTTCTTGGTGAAAACCGAAACAAAGAAGTCATTAAGCATAAATCCATTGTCTTTATTTTGCTGTTATCCCTCCTACCATTCCTTAGAATAATGAACTCTATCATTTCATGATCACTTTCATCCAAACTGCCTTGCACTTTTAAATTCTCAACCAATTCCTCCACCTTCTGAAATAAAAAATTGTCCTCAGGACATTCCAAGAACTTGTTGGATAATCTGTGTCTTGCTGTGTTATTTTCCCCAACATATGTCTGAGTAGTTGAAGTCCCCCATCACCACCAAGTCCTGTGCTTTGGATGATTTTGTTAGTTATTTAAAAAAAGCCTTATTCATCTCTTCTTCCTCCCTCCCTACCATGACATCATCCTTGATTTTTTACCCCTTTAATTCTTACCCAGAGACTTTCAACAAGTCTGTCTCCTATTTCCATCTCATATTCTAACTCAACCTCAGTCCAAGAGTATATATATTTAATATATAAGGCAACACCTCCTCTCTTTTTTCCCCTGTATGTCCTTCCTGAGTAAGGTACCCTCTATACCAATATTCCAGGCATGCGTATTATCCCACTAAGTCTCTGTGATGCCAACTATGTCATAGTTGTGTTTATTTACTAGCATTTCAAGTTCTTCCTGCTTATTCCCCATATTTCTTCCATTAGTATACAGACATCTAAGATACTGATTTGATTCCCCCCCCCCAGTTCTGCCTTTTCTCTTCTTTATTCCTGCTATAACAGCCCATGCTCCCCCAAAATCTGACCCTTCTCCCAAGTCTCCATGTTTTTGACTTACCAGTGGGCTTTGGTCACCTGCCCCCTTCGAACCTAGTTTAAAGCCCTCCTCACTAGATTAGCCAGTCTGTATCCAAATATGCTCTTCCCCTCCTAAACAGGTGGACCCTATCTGTGCTTAGCAGTCCTTCTTCCTGGAACAGCATCCCTAAAACCATTTTATTTTTCATTGACCTAAAACCTGAACACTGGTTTCACACATCTAAAAAAATTTTAAGTTGCATTATAACACCTGGAGGGTCTAGCCAAGATCAGGGTCTCAATTTACTTGAGGCTGTACCAACAAAGCAAGACACAGTCCCTGACCTAAGGGCTTTACAATCTAAATAGACAAGACAGTGTGGAAGTAGCATTATCCCCATTTTATTGACAAGGAACAGAGGCACAAACAGGTGGACTCTCAGTCAGATTTGAAGCCATAGATACTGAGTCCCAGTGCAGTATATTAGCCACATGACCATCCTTCCTCCCCAGAGGTTCTGAAATAACATTAATTATATCATAGCATCCCATCTCATGATGGAAAGTGATTCCAAATTTTGGACAAGAGAAGGAGTTTTCAGAAGGATTCTCCTCAACCTCAGGAAGAGACTGCCTCTCTTATTCCTTCCCACCTCCCATCTAACAAAGGGGCTAGAATGTTGGAGATAGAAAGGAGAGGGACTGTTTGACACTGTTTAAGATATGTAAGGTTCTGTTCATGAAACAGCCTCTCATTTCTTCCCTGCTCAACGCCAATGCAAGTCTCCAGGGGTTTGGAGGGCTTTGAGCCAGCCCTCAAGACCACAGCTCACTTTCACTCCCATAGTGGGAATCACTATTTTATATCAGAAGTTGTTTAAATTTCTTATTATTGAAAATGCCTATAAACATGCCAAAGGGGGAGAAAAAAAACATAAGAGGAGCATAAACAGCCCACAATGAGTAACAAACTGCCCCTTTTTAACTATGAAGCATATATTCTTGTCTGGAAATAGAAGGTTTTATACAACTATCATCCTGTGCACCAAAGTGAGAAGATACCCTTTTGTTGATAGGCTACTATATATTCCAGTACAGTGCTTAACACAATGGGACTGAGACCTATTGGCATGACTGAAATACAAATAAGAATGATCCTGGGTATTCTCCTGCCCTCCTGGTGCAGATAGATGTTGAGATGCCATTGCAGTAATCCAAGAGGATTGACCATGTAATACTGCAGAACTATACTCTTTCCCACCCTCCTTGTTCCCCCAAATATGCTTTCTAATTTGTATACAATTCCTCAGTCTTTGTTATATGTAAGTGAAACAGTAAACATAAATTTTACATCTGTTTATCTTTAGGAGAAATACTAATACTGAATGCCAGATTAGTAAATAAAATCCTGGAACCAGCAGTCAGTTGCTGTAAGCTACTGTTCACTTGGGCCACTTTGGGACATAAACAAAGTTCACCATGATGTTTTCTCCTGTTGGACTGGCACATATTAATTTGGGCAGCACAATTCTTTCTTGGCATCCTCTACTATCATGTCCCCATACTTATATTTGGTTTTAGTTAGCTGGCATTATTCAAAACCCCTAAAACAATATATTTCAAAATGATGTTCCTTCATTTAGAGTGGTGTCATGTCTCTACTGTTCCAGTGATTTTATTTATATACCAGAACACGCTCTCATCCATTATTGATTAAGAGCAACAGACTGTTCCTAGGGAAGACAATTCTAGCTGACTATTGCATAAACCAACCACTCTTATTTACCCTTTCCCATAGCAGAAGAAGAGTGGGAGATATTGAAATTAGAAGGTTGTGTCTATAGAGGGACCAGACAATTAATCTTGCATTGCACAGAAGAGTAATATAATTAGCAAGTGTCAATAAAGGATTGGTGTATTAATTTAGATAGATTATATGGACTTTTAACAATTTTGACTCTTTTTGTCAACTTTGTTACTGTCCCACATTAAACAGTTTTATAAAAGGTTTGGTATACAGACGCCTCAGCCAGCTTAGTATCATGACTAATATATCATAAAAAAATCTTTTTAAAGATACAGAAAAAGGGAAAAGACAGTTAAAACATTTGAAATGTAAATTATTAAATACAGCTTTAACATCCATTGTTCCCTTTGGCTGTAGAAAGTTTTTAGAAAGACTCCGCCCCTCCCCCCCGCCAGCTGACAACCTTAGATGTTATTAAAGATGGAACTGTTCTTTTTTGGAAAAAGGAGAGAAAGTTAGTTTAGATGGACCAGAACTGCTACTGTTAGAGTCCAACCCTGTTTTCTAGAAAATAAAAAACAAGATAAACACACATGTGGAGGTGGGGGAAGCCACAGGCATGGCAGACAGTCTTATCAGCCACACCAAGAACTGACAAACTTGTACCAATGTTGGGCTGTTAGGGCATTGCACTTATCTGCCTCTCTGGTCACAGACTGACAATAGAGTTGCAAAATATTCAATCTGGGGTGGCTAAGACAAATGTCAATTAAACAAAAGAAAAAAAGGAAAGGGATAGGAAAGAGATGAAATAACATGGGGAAGGAAGAGGACATGGTGGGAGGGAGGTGACAGACCAACATCACAGGTGATATTTGGGATTTAGCTGGAATCGGTGGAGGTGATGCTGCCATCTGGTTCCCTCTCTCTAGCCTGGTCTGGATATTTCCCAGGATTAGGATGAAGAAGATCTGGGGTCCCAGGAGGTGATAGGGATGGCAACCATGATGGTGAAGCTTGCTCTTTCCTTTATTCTCATCTTTCAGTCAGCCAGCATCAGAGTAGCCTCTGCCTCATTTTCCCCACAAAAAAGAAAAAAGTCTTTTCTTTTTGAGGACACCCCTCCCCCCCCCCCAAAAAAAAGAGTGATGGGCAAAATAGTCCATTCCCTCATTATTTTGTCCACCAGTTAGGCCTAACTTCCAACACATCCATTTTGATTAATTAGTTTCTGATTCTACTCTTATATTGTTTACCAAACCTTAACACAGCCCTATCAAAAGGATATTTTGTTCAGAGTAGTTCTCACTGGCTCCCTTTAGCACCTCAACATTTATCATTATAGGTAAATCTGAAGGTCCAAGTATCATAATCTGATAAAAACTTTTGTATTCCTAAAAAAGGACTTCTTGTCATTATACTAACTAGGATAAGAATTTTAAGGACTATCCAACCTCCCGTGTTAAGGAATAACATGATCACCTGGGCCAGATTGTGAATCTGTTACTTAGACTGATGGAATATTAGTTACTTACTTAAATTGTCCCATTGAATCAATGTAATCCTCCCCAGTGGGATTACATGGCTCACAATCTGGCTTCATGTGAATTCAGGGAGATATCTGCTTCCATATTCAATACTGCATAGTTAGGGACTTCATAAGGGCTTCATGTTTTCCCCTAAATCATTGATAGTGGTCACTGCAGGAGATAAAAATATTAGGCTATATGGAAAAAAAATTCTAATTGTGTGTTTAAAATTGTCCACCTACCTGCAGTTGTGTAGCATACTAATTATGCTATTCTAATTAGTAATACCTGACAATGAAAACTAGCAAGTGCAATCAGTCTATTAATTGCTGTAGTATAGATTGGATATAACTTGATCCAGTCAAGCAAAATATGGGATGTCAACTTTTCTATTCTTTGCTCATTCCAAATTCCTCTCATACATATCAGCTAGAAAATGTGGACTGTTAAGTGATTTCACTGAATCTGCAGTATTTATTTTGAAAAAAAAAAAAAAGATACACCATCTAGGCTCAGAAGGATAATGACACAGAAAATATCTGTGTTTACATCACTAAAAATCCTCTGGTTTGTATGCAGAAGAGATAAAGTAACAGTAAAATATGAGGTTATTAATCAAATCATCATGCAGCACGACTGGCTAATCCAGGAACAATTTCCTTTCTTCCTATTCTGAAAGACCATCTACAATGTTTAAGTTAGCATATCCATGTTCAAGCAATAAACTCATAAAATACTGGCCTAACTGCCTCCCCACCCTCAAGGAAAGCCACTTTATGGCATGGTGGGACAGAATCCTACAGCCTTTGCTCAATCCAATTCATATAGAGACTTCCGCTGAAGTAAAAATACATTGAAGTCAATAGGAGTTTTTTCTGAACAAGGATTGCTCCACAATCCTAACTTCTACAAAAGTTCCCATTGTAGGTCAGGGGGAAACAGTTAATGGCTCACACAGGGGGCAAGAAGATTTGGTAAATACAAGAAACCACTGGAAATCTAGATCTAGCCAAATGCAGGCCTGGAGTGTCAAAGGGCAGCTTCCAAGTACACGTTATCCTGACAAGTCTCTTTTAAGAAAGTTTATTGTCCAAACACAAGCAAGTAAAACAAATAGAAACAGTTTTTTAGCTCACCCTTTGTCTTTGGGTTTCATGGCCACCCCTGCCAGAAGTCTCTGGTGATCTTGCTTCTTACAGTTTCCCACTTCTAGCCAGCTTGGCTCCCTTTTTGGAGCACCTGGCTCCTTACTCCAGGGACCCACCACAGGCATTAAATCTACTACTCGGTGGCTTTTCTCCCCTAGGCAAAGGAATGCAAATTCATGCTGCTTCTGATATTCTGACAGGTCTTTATAGACCCAGGTATAGCTCGGCCCCCTTTAATTGGCTCAATTGAGCCCAGCTGCTCTGGCACAAGTGTGCTGGGCCAGGTCTACTCACAGGATCCAGTTTTCTGCTGACAGGTGTGGGCAGGTCAAAGGTACCTTTATGCTACCTTTGTAGAACAGCCAATTTGGAGAATCCTTAGCTGTGCTAATAGCCCCCAGGAATCCATTCTAGTGTCTAGGGATTGCTAGAACACCCTGATGCTCTGGATACAAAATCTTCCCTTTGGAATATAGGGCTGGCTGTGCACAACTGAATGATTCCTCCATCAGGGGACCCTCCAGTATTAAGCCTGATGTAAGACTGCTTTATGCCACTGCAACAGTGTAAAGCAGGCTTAGGATCTGGGATAACAGATACAAGTATTATGGAGCTAATACTAGAACCTTAATCTTTCCACTCCAAAAACAGAGGCCTCCAGCACTTGAGTAAAGTAGTAGTCCCTTAAAGCTGACAGTAGTCACTGAATCATTGCCATCTTGGTGGACTAGCCCCTATCATGTTCACAAAACTCAATATATTACCCCAGAGCATGGCTATGCAGCTGCAGTCTCTACATGAGCCCTCCCCTCCAAGCCGACGCTCCTCATAGTCTTCCTCCCTCACAACTGTACATTAGATACCTGAAGCGCTAGGAGGTTGCAACTCCTCTCACCATCTATCTAGGCAGTTATAACATTGTCATGGTCACAGATGAGCTACACTTTAGACACCTTTTTGTCCCTCAAGTGTACCCCTCAGGTGACAGGCCTGGATTTCTTCACCTCTCTCAAGGGTAAAACCACACAGATTAGATTAGATTAGATTAGATCTCAACATTGCAGCCTGAGGTGAACTTGAGAGGCCCAACTGGGTGTGGCACCTATAAGCCCTTTTTCTCCAGGAGCCTGAGTAACAAGCTGATTTGAAGTTGCATTTGCTCCATAGCAGAAATGGAGGGAAGGCAGGAAGAAAAAAGTCTCCCCGCCCCAACCCCTGCACACACAGATCCCAACCATATTACTGCCCAGCTAGATTTACACATGGCAATCTATTAGATGACTGCAAGTTATGACGCCACAGGGAAGATAGCCTCTCTGCAGCTTTCACCCCTTTCTGCTCCCTGAACTCCATAAAGCTCCACCAACATACATCTCCAGCAGAGGGGCCTCTGCGCAGGGCAATGAAAGATTGGGGACAGAGCAGTGGAGGTAGCCCTCCCTCTTTCTATATGGAAATAGGACAATTTGCAAGCACAGAGGGTCCTCCATATGTAAACCAACATGAGACAATCTGGCTTGATATATGACGGGGCTGGCATTTTTCCACATAATACATGCAAATAGAAAATTGTGGGTTGCTTATACCTCATCTTCTGCTGCTGGCATAAGCTCTAGGCATGCCTTCTCAGGAACCAAAACCAACTATTTTTGAGCCCACAAGCTAGTGATTTCCTCACATTTCCATGATTAATAAAATCTCTAATTCCTGTCTGCTGTCATCTTTTTTTGTCATTACTCATGTATGTGGTATATTTTAAGCATTTATATACATTATTAATGATAAGTGGATAAATGGTTTTTAATTACTGATAAAAGCTGAACAAGCTTCCAGTGCATGTTTGCTCATTCATACATCTAATAATGAATCAGCACCAATACTGGGCATGTTAATATGTGCAACAAGCAAGATGTAAGAAAATGCACAATGTATTAGATGAGATTTGAGAATAATGCAACCTACATGCATTTGTTAGTGATGACTTCAGTGAGGTTCTGCCAACTTTCAATTCAGAGGCTCGCCACTCTCCAACCCCCAGATCCTCCTGAGTCTGTGCTAAGTTCCATTTGGCAGGGCTATTTGTGTACCCAGGGATGAGATGGGGAAGAATAGGGAAATCTAACACTTTGAATTCCCATTTAAATAATAAAAAGAACAAAACCTCCCAAACACTCCCTTTCTATATAAATTGTTTTGTACTCTGCAGGAGTTACTATAACAGACTCTTACAATGCTAATACTGCAGATGCTATATTTTGGATAATTGCTGTAGGTTTGTTTGGTTTTTTAATAGAAGGTTATGATTAAGTAGGGAAGCACCATCACTTGCTAAGCAAATTTAATAAATAAGTGTATATATTAATACCTCTACATAATTTAGACTTTGCCTGAAAATTTTGGAAGTACAGCAGGGGTGGGAGGGAATGGGTAGGAGAACCTGGTAAACAGACCCAGAAGTATTTTCAGCTGGGCTTCTTCTTAAAAATAATATCTGACCCTTGGTGCAATCTGTTACATTCCAATGCAAACACTGTAGCCTTCAAAGATATTTTATGTGTCAGACCTAAACATCAACCGAGGCAGGAATGATTTAGCAGTATCAAGGGATGGGGTGAACTCCATCAGAAACATAGAGGTCACCTCAAGTCTCTCTCCAGTTTGATGTTGAGTTTTAAAAATGGGTTCCCATGAGCACATCACTGTATGATTTATTGTGAATAATATACAAGTAAGGGCTATGCTTTTCCCTAGGTTAAAATATACAAGAACTATATTAGTGCTATATGATTAATAGAGATGGGCTGGTTTTAGAACACTAGGTTATGTAGAAAAATAAGTGCTTGCTTTAAATTTCACATGAAATGTATATTTTCTTCTCTAATAAATATTCCTCCAAACCGTAAAAGTGTCAAAAAGTGCAAATGTGAACTTGAAGTATGGCTGGAGAATTATCTTGACTGCTCTGTTAAAGTTCTCAATAGCCATACTAAAGAAATCCAGAGTTCTGAAAAGCCCCTGATTAGAAGGACTGAAGACAATGTTTGACATGGAACATCACAGCTGATACCACTAGATATTGGTCCCGTGTAGAACAATTGCAAGCAGTTCATTCCCTCTACGCCCTCACCCCCTCCTGCATAGCAAAATTTCCTGTATCAGATAAAGCTATTTCTGGTTGCTACAAAAATTTGTTTGCAATCAGCTACAGATTCCCCTTCCTCACAGCCATCAAAGTGATGGACCTGTACTCATGGCCCATCCAACACTGTCCAGCTTCCCTTAGGCCCCAATTTAATAGTCAATCTTTACTCACCTCAGTACTTAATTATCATGTGCCTAAATTCCACTGAAGTTCATGGCATTAGGCACATGCTTAGATCATCTGCTGAACTGTGGCTTTGCTGCTGCAGTACCTCCCTTTCCCTTCCTCTGGTAGCTCACCCTTTGCCCTACTCCCTCCCACAGTCTTACCACCTTTTGATAATTATTGGCCCATTATGGCCACTGTCCCTCTTTCGGATTGGCTTATTTTATGCACTGGGGTCTAACAGGGTGAAATTAAACAATGGAAAATGTAGGATGAAACAATTAGGGAAGACTTCCTAAAAAGATCTTTAAACTGTAGAATAGTCTTCCAAGGGAAGTAATGCAAGTCTAGCATTGGTGTTATTTAAAACTAGATTTTGCAAATTCCTGGCACACACTTTAGAGATGAATCCTGTATTGACTCTCAGGGGAGCACTAGATGAACTAATAGGTCTCTTCAATCTAACTTCTGTATAGAGTATAGTTAGCCAATAGGTATCTAGAGCCCAACTCTCCTTTCACGCATTAACTCAGGTGAAGAAAATTGACTTATACCGGTGAAAAAAAATTGTAAATGAGTTCATAATCAGACCTATTAGCTTTTATTTCTGCTGAACGGGTTAACAATTATGGCATTTAAACTGTCATCCTTGGGCTTCAGAGTTAACATTCCACAAAGATGAATGGAAGTAGTTCACAGTTCTCTTTAGGCAATTGTTGAAGGCTGTCTCTCTACAAGATTAAACTGCATCTATTTGCAGATGAACATGTTTTGTTGTGTGTGTGCTATGATTCGAGAACAAGATTTGCCATCACCCCATATATCTTTGTGAAAGTAAATTCTACTGAAACTAACGGGGCCACTACCAAAACACTATAATGGAATTCCAGCATCTGGCCCATTCTGCTTGCTCTTGAGTCCCACTTGTTCAAAACAAGTGACTTGTAAGAGATTCCCCAAGCTTGCAGTTTCTAACTTTACCTTCTATAGTTTACGGTCACTTGACTGTGACTCTTATACTTTGAGTCAAATAAAGGGGACGGGGGGAAAGGAATGGGTATCTCCTTCCCTTAAAGAATTAATCTTAGTGAATGAGTCTTTGATGAAACAGTAGCATACACTTATAAATTCTAGTTTTATTTTTTTATTAAGATTGGAACAAAACTAATGTCATTCTATTTGGGGTTTTGCATTCCTAAGCACTTTATTCATAGATATTTCAGAGTTCTGTATTGGATATGATGCAGTATATTAATCTTTCAGAAATTTGAATTAACCTTTTAAACAAAAGTTTTCAGGACAGAAAAAGAAAGGGGACAGAGTCTATTTAATCCAAATGGCATCCTGGATGTAGTTATATTTTTCATAACTAAATAGCAGCTTCTATTGAAATAAAAGGAAAAGTGAGAGAGATATTTAATCCCAATGACACCTTGAGTATAGTAATGTTTTCAGGATTGTGCTACCTAACAGAGATAGATAATGTTATTTTCCTTTTAATGGAAAAGTGCAGAAAGAAAAGGGAACAAGCAAAAAAGCCCTTTCTTTGCAGGAGGTGATGAATTTAACTCTATTTAAAATATAGGTAATTCTCTTAGTAACTCCTTAAAAGGAATGGACGTATTTTCTGCTGTATTGACAGGGAAAGGTAATCCTAGGAGATTATATTTTAGCAAATCATTAATCACATAGAGCAATAGCTTAAACCATATGGTAAACACAGAAGATGAGCTAAATCTGTCATTGCTTCGCTGCCTTTGAAAGCCAAGGTGTTTTTTCCATGAGAGAGCAATGTTTTTCAGATGTTTATGGTGAAGGTGTGACTACTGAGATTCATAACAAATGTATAAATGTAGGGGTATCAATAGATTTTCCCCATGTGAATTTCCACCCTCTTCTCCCCCCCACCCCACCCCCAAGGCTGAATCTGCACCAGATACCCTTTTTACAAGAAGTGTGGTACATCAGACAGATAAAAAGGAGTGGGGACATATACACACATATATAGAGTCCATATACACAGTCTCACTATTGACAACCTCAAGCGTTTAGAGAGAGAGGGAGAGAAGACAGACAAGTCAGGCCCCAAAGTCATGAGAGCTTTTAAATCCTCTGTGTTTTAAGCCAAATAAGTTTGGGATTCACTTTTATTTTCTAGTGGTTGAGAGTTTTTAGAGGTGATGTTTTCAAGCTTCTCTATGAAACTGATGATGGCTAGAACTTACTTTAAAAAAAACCTGAATCGCTCACATAATCCCCTGACTCCCCGATTTGGGACTTTCAGGGAAAAAATAAAGACAAAAATAAAATAAAAAAACGTACACCCACACATATCATATATTGCAAGTCTGGCAACGGGCATTCCTTTCACAGGCAAAATAGACTCCGAATGAAATCATAGAATCATAGAATATCAGGGTTGGAAGGGACCTCAGGAGGTCATCTAGTCCAACCCCCTGCTCAAAGCAGGACCAATTCCCAACTAAATCATCCCAGCCAGGGCTTTGTCAAGCCGGGCCTTAAAAACCTCCAAGAAAGGAGACTCCACCACCTCCCTAGGTAACGCATTCCAGTGCTTCACAACCCTCCTAGTGAAATAGTGTTTCCTAATATCCAACCTAGACTTCCCCCACTGCAACTTGAGACCATTGCTCCTTGTTCTGTCATCTGCCACCATTGAGAACAGTCGAGTTCCATCCTCTTTGGAACCACCCTTCAGGTAGTTGAAGGCTGCTATCAAATCCCCCCTCATTCTTCTCTTCTGGAAACTAAACAATCCCAGTTCCCTCAGCCTCTCCTCATAAGTCATGCGCTCCAGACCCCTAATCATTTTTGTTGCCCTCCGCTGGACTCTTTCCAATTTTTCCACATCCTTCTTGTAGTGTGGGGCCCAAAACTGGACACAGTACTCCAGATGAGGCCTCACCAATGTCGAATAAAGGGGAACGATCACGTCCCTCGATCTGCTGGCAATGCCTCTACTTATACAGTCTTTCAGGAGTGTAGCAGCTATTTAGTTTATTAGCCAGTAGCTGGAGAAGAAGCTGGTTCCTGTGACAAATGGATTAACAAACAGGTTCCTCTCACCTAATGTGGAATAAGAGTGTGACACAGCAGGCCCGGGAGGAGCATGTTCTTTACTTCATCCTAGTCATGGGACATAAGTCAGGGTTACATAAAGTTACACTGCAGGGTTAGGATCAATTAACTCCAGTGGCTTCTAATACAGCTTGGTCTGTCATTTTTGTTTTAAGTGGTGACAGACAGTTGCCTTGAAGTTCACTAGGTCAGACATTTCTCAGCAAATTGGCCTTCGTCCTCCCTGCACATTGGGCAAATGCATACTGAGGCTTGGTGGGGGAGCAAGGGATCTTCTCTACAGGTTGCAGACCTACCCTGCAAAGGCAGTTTCAGCCAGTTGCCCCATATTTTTCCACCCTAAAGCTGGAAATCCCAAGGACCTCTGTAGAAATGAATCTTCAGACCCATAGTAACTTTCCCATGCCCACTCCCACCCATCCATTAAATGGTCTCCTAAATCCTACCTGCTCTTCTAGAGCAGAAACAATACTGCGGACAGGGAACCTCCCAGAACTTTTGCTGAAAGCAAAAATATTGTAGTCTTATACATTTGAAGAACAAAACAGTTTAAACATGCAAGTTCATCTACTGTTAAAGAGAACTTATACACAACATAGAATAGGCATATGAAGAGTCACTTAAAAAAAGCAGCCACAGAAATCTAACACATACTTTTAAAGATGAAATACAAACATACCAAAAGAACTTAGTCTTTTGGTATTACAGCTCCAGTGACAAACATCAGGCTTTTCAATGAGATAGGGTGGGCCAGATCCTTAGCTAGTGCAAATCAATTGGAGCTATGCTGATTTATGGAGGTTGAAAATCTGGCTCATAAGTACTTGGAAAACTTAAATAACTCAGCTATTTTGAAACTTCTCAAAGCACTGAAAGTCAGGAGTTTACACAGAATATGAACTGCCTAGAAAATTCAATGTTTAAAACTAAGCAATTAAATATGAAGAACTAAAAATAAATGATGTATAATTTATTGTAACAGCAGTGGAAAACAGCTGCAATGAAGTTATGCGATTAGGAAAACAGTAAGATATGGAGAGAACTGCACAGCTATTTATGGGTTTGCTAAAAAAAAGACATGGCATGTTTTTGGATGGTTCAGTCTAGGTACAATTTTTCAAGAGAAAAGAAAAAAAAAAACCCACACATTCCATGGGTAAAAGGAGATGGTAAAAACCTCAAAAGGGTGCTGAGTTTGCTTTATCTTTGCATTTTGGCACTTCTAAATTTTGTTTCCACTGAACCCCTGAAGTCCAGAGGCGTGTGTAAATGAAAAATCGGGAAATTATTACAGTTTTTTGGAACCTCAAATATAGGTTTGGTTCTGTTTCCTTGTATTGAATGAGAATTTAAGGTAAAGGGACTTAGGAGGGTAACTCCTCTTAAAAATCAATGAGAATTAGGCATCTAACTTGCTTAGGCACTTCTGGAAATCTTTAGGCACCTTTGAAAATCTGGCCCTATGGGTTAAAGGCAAAATAACTGGAGTCTGTTTTGATAAAATCCACTTCCCCTGCCAGAAATAATAAGGGACCAGATTTTTCAGAGAAAATGTTATACAAACTCTCTAGGGAAACTCATTCAAATATGCCTAACTCTAAAGATGACTGTGTGTGATGTGTGTAAAAGCAGTTGGACTATTTAGTCCAGTTCTTTGTAGTCAGGCACTCATTTCACAAGACTGCCACCACTTAGCACTCACTTCTATCCTGTGGAGCAGCTGCTACTTTTTGGAAGGGGTGAGGAGGGTGGTAGGGTGGGATTTAGGATTGCAGCATGCTGCAGTCAACACCAGGTTCTCTTTGACGTTGTGAAAGAATAATATTTAAATATAAACAACGCGGAGTCCGGTGGCACCTTAAAGACCAACAGATTTATTTGGGCATAAGCTTTCGTGGGTAAAAAAACTACTTCTTCAGATGCATGGAGTGAAAATTACAGATGCAGGCATAAATATACTGGCACATGAAGAGAAGGGAGTTACCTTACAAGTGGAGAACCAGTGTTGACAAGGCCAATTCAGTCAGGGTGGATGTGGTCCATTCCCAATAATTGATGAGGAGGTGTCATTACCAAGAGAGGAAAAATTGCTTTTGTAGTGAGCCAGCCACTCCCAGTCCCTATTCAAGCCCAAATTAATAGTTTACTTTTCTTTTTCCTCAGTAGAGAAGTAAAGTGTGCATTGTAAATGGCTTGTCTCATTTTTGTAAAGTCCAGCCACGTGGAAGTTTGTGTGGAAGGTTGGTTTTGTATGAGAGTCTCCAGTTTTGAGAGCTCATTCTTGAACTTCTCCTGTTTGCTGTACAGGATGCTGATCAGGTGGTTCCTCAGTTTCTTTGAGAGTGTGTGGCATAATCTCTCACCATAGTCAGTGTAGTACATAGATTGCAATGGATTTTTTACCTTCAGTCCATTTGGTATGATGTCCATCTGTTTGCACTTGGAGAGGAAGATGATATCTGTCTGTAACTGTGCAAGCTTTTTCATGAAGTTGATGGATTTCCACTTTATACAGCTAAATTCAGTGTCTTGCCTGGTGCCAAGTATCAGAGGGGTAGCCGTGTGTTTTTGTGGATACAAACTAAACAAGGAGTCCGGTGGCACCTTAAAGACTAACAGATTTATTTGGGCATAAGCTTTTGTGGGTAAAAAACCCACTTCTTCAGATGCATGGGGTGAAAATTACAGATACAGACATAAATATACTGGCACATGAAGACAAGAGAGTTACTTTACAAGTGGAGAACCTGTGTTGACACAGCCAATTCAGTCAGGGTGGATGTGGTCCACTCCCAATAATTGAGGAGGAGGTGACATTACCAAGAGAGGGAAATTGCTTTTGTAGTGAGCCAGCCACTTGAGGTGCAGTAATTATCAAGGAGTGGAGTGGTTGCCACTTGTCCCAGCTTCCGTTTGTCACCATTCCAAGTTTCTCTTACTTGCCGTTACATTTTGGCCTAGTTCCTTCACTTTTCTATTTCAGGATGAATTATGCTGGCAATATTATGTAAGTTAACAAAATAATGTATACGGGAATTAGAAGTAAACCATATGCCAAACTCTGGCTATAATTCTTCAGTACTGCATGTTAGCTTATATGCAGTACCTTTTCCAGCCATTTAATGCAGTACTTGATCTACCTTTGCTCAGTGGTTTTGGGATACAACAGAGGAAGCATCTAACTGAAAATAAAATTACTCCATGTGTTTTTTACAGATATGAAATATTATTTGATCTCTAACTCTTATGCCATGTGCAATAGAAACATGATGCATTTCAATTTTTGTTCAAACTATTTTTGGTGGATTTCCATGCATAACAACTTTTATTCAAGATGGAATTTGCTAAAGAAACGTAAGACAAAAGAGCTGGATGGGTTGCAAGATCACAACTTCCTAAGTCATAAAAAGACAGGTTATTTTAAAACCAGTTATTCTCTGTATAGAAACACTAGCTAAACTTCAGTGTTGACTCCGACTTCCATTCTCAACAAAACCAAAACATTGATGTTCACCTAGACCAGGGGTTCTCAAACTCGGGGTTGGGACCTCTCAGGGTGTTGTGAGGTTATTACATGGGGGGTCACGAGCTGTCAGCCTCCACCCCAAACCCCACTTTGCATTTATAATGGTGTTAAATATATAAAAAAGTGTTTTTAATGTACGGGGGGGGGGGGGGAAGGGTCGCACTCAGAGGCTTGCTATGTGAAGGGGGTCACCAGTACAAAAGTTTGAGAACCACTGACCTAAACCCTACTGCACTCAGTCAGATGAGTCTAACTTTTACCTTTTTAGACAGGTTTCCCATAATCAGTCTGACAGCTGATAAGCTCAACTCTTGGGAAGATGCAAGAACATAAGACTGAAAGGGACCTCTTGGGCAATAGAGTCCAGTCCCCTGCAACTACAGACAATCAAGTTGTAATGCCTTTAATCAATTTATCAAAAGGGAGCCCCTTTCCTGCCAGCATACACATTCCCTTACTTATCCCATCTTAGTATTTTTCTGCCTTAGGAAATTCTTAAGAATAAAGATGAAGGTTCAAGATTTTTCACAGTGTATTATTTATATTGTGCATAGCACCATGAAGCCAGTCCCTTTGTGATAGGCACTGAACAAACATTGAAAACAATATTCCTTGTGCTGAAGGGCTCACAGTCTAAACCACAAGACATAACAGATGGATGGGACAATGAATAAAGTGTTGTAATTCACAATTCCCAGCAGCTATCAGCAACCTGACCAAACAGTTTAATACTCAGACTTCTCACACAAACACTCATATATAAAGTTTAGATCATCCCCATTTGGAACACTATCCAATCCAGACCGTACTGAACTTCCGTAAAGTTCAGATTAAGATTTATGCCTATACTTCTCCTGAACTAGAATGAAATAATTATTCAGCCAGCTTTGGCCATAGTCCTGCAATGAGCTCTGCATAGATGAGCACATGCAACTGCGTGGAGCTGGATTGATTTACATGGGGTATCACCAAAGAGCAAGGATCCGTCTTTCTGGGTGAAATTTCCCAAAGTGCCTAAGTGACTTAAGAACAAAAGTCCCACTGAAAGTCTTTTCTAAAATGTTCAAAAGTACCCAAAGTCACTTAGGAGACTTAAAAAAATTCACCCAAGAAGCCTGTGGCAGGTGTGGAGCCCACATTAGGAATTAAGTAGCACAAGTTTTATGAAAGCTAATGAATCTAGTTTTCCCCTGCCTGTTTTACTTGCATTGTCTTCTGAGATATTCCGTGGGAGCAGTCTGAGCTCTTCTATCTTTAAAAAGACTTATTACTTGTCAATGTCCCTTTAAATGACTGATAATGGTCAGTCATTTATTTTGAAATTCTTTTCAACCTTTTTCCCCGTTTGCTTTGACGATCAAGGTATTCTCATGATCGAGGCTAAAGTAAAGCTATGTTCCAGCTCCTGCACAACAGTTAAAATAGACAATACTGAATGAGAATACCCCTATGCTGGTGGTATTTTTATTATCTCTAACTGCATTAAGAAAGGGATGTGAAATTGAAACAGCTTGATTTAATTCACTTACTGAAGCACACGCACACACAAAAAAGATGTCACAGTGTAGACTACAATCCTATAGCTCTGATAGTGCATTTCCCATATGTTAAATTGACAGATGCTGAAGGAGTATGGTGAAGAGACTTGTTATATCAGGCCAGTCAAGTTCCCTCTCAGTTAGCATAATGCAATTGCAGTTACCTTTTCTTATTCTTCTGGTATATGACTGACAAAAGACTTTGATAGCGTGGTGCTATCAAACAAACCTTCCTCGGTATATCACTTCTGACAAATCTGCAATCAATCTATACTTCAAGAATTAATGTTAGCTCTAACAAGAGAGAAAATGAAAATGTGGACAGCTTCCAGCGAAGCTATTTCCTGTTTCCATATATTGGAGGAGATTATTTACAGCTATGACACATTGTACATAGTTATGGTAGTAAATCTGGTTATTCAGAGAATAATGGGAGCTGTGTAAATAGAAATACTTAAGGGTAAGTATTATATGAATGTTGCTTTTGTTCAGGACACTAAGGTGAAATATTAACAAGCATTTATTTCTAATATGCTAGGTTGTTGAAAAATTCCAACATCATGAAATGCTAAATCTGGATAAAAAGTTGGCAGTACTTTGAATTCTCATGTGTCCATGTGAAGATAATAGTTGAAATATTCTATTTTTAAAATCAGCAATAGCAGCTGCTACTTAGTACTTATCATTCTAGAAAATAAGAGGGTGCATCTCTTGTTTGCTCTGTAAACAAAACAGACATTTGATCAAGAAAAGATGATAAACACTCAGTGCTCTAATTAACGGAGCACCTATTTTCAAAATCCTAGAAAGAGGATTCCAGGCTAACACAAGGATATTTTAAACAGGTGCTTCTCTAATAGATATGCTGAGTGAGTGCTTATCCTCTTTTCTTGGCCAAAACATCAGACTTTTCAGTTAACAGAAGCTGGTGCCCTAGAAACAAGTAGGACATCCCATAAGATTTCCCCAACCTTTCCAGGCAGATGGAACCTTGGCCCACAGTTTGCGGCACTATGCCCTGCACAGTCTGTCTAATATCTGTTGTAATCAGTGGGCAATCCTGTTTAGTGTTCAGACTTTCCACATTTCCAGCACACCAAATCCTCTGTGGCATTCACTAATTCACTCCAGACCCCCATGGGTCCCTAATCAGGGCATTGCCTTGACCAAAAACCTGCATGTCTCAATCTCAACACATAAGAACCACTTTTGTTGATGTGGAGTTGCCTGCTGTTTGTCCATCCTGAAGACCTGATTGTATAATTGACCCCTTCACCCTGATCTCTGTGGTCCTGGATCCTTGGTGCTGCTCCCCCATGCTTTCCTGGCTCATGGATATGCTCCAATTCACTTGCTAGCATGATGGCTTTAATTAAGAGTCTTCAGTTTTGCCTTTCAAAGTTGTATTCATACATTCCCTCAGCCTGCATTAGCAGTGAAGTGATCTTGCACTAGGCTATCCCGTACTGCTGTGTCCCATCCTGAGTAGATTGCTGTTGCTAGACAGAGTGTTTTCAGTCTGCAAACGATGTCCAATGCCAGTCTTTTCATGTGAGGGAAGCTCAGACTGATGCTCCAGTGCCTCTTTCAGGGGAAGCAAGAGCAGGCATGTCCAAACCTGCCAGGCCCAGCCTTTCAATAGCAACAGCAACACAAGCCTACCTTCTTTCCCTCAGACAACTGAGTCACCCCACAGCCTGTTTAAGGTGTCAGAGAAAAGGCATAATAGGTGGGATGAGACAATCAAGTGCCATGACAAAGGGAGGACAGGATAACAAAAAAAAAAGTGTATGCTTCAGTGCAGACTAGCAGTGTGCATAGGGCTTAAATAATCAGTGTCAGTAAGCCAAGTTCACCACCTACACGGCATGTCTTCCTTCATTTGCTATTGTTGCTTGTGATTTTAAAGAAAAAATACTGGTTTGGTGTCACGTTATTGACTTAAACTGGGACCGTATAAAACATGGTTGCAATCAAAGTCCTGTAGTGGCACCACATCTTGTATAAAGGGGGTCAAATGAGGTGTCTAAGACAAGGTTATGGTTGGCTGGTTATGATTATGCTGTCTATATGTATGTATCAATTTTGTAGTTGAAGTTATGAATATTGGCTCTATACGGTCTGTATTTCAAACTTATGCTATGCTTCTGGAAGACATCCCAGACAAGTTGGTGTTAGCTCTGCCTAGCCTGCTTGATGGCCCATTAAGGACTATCAGCTATACAACTGACCCACTGAGAGAAGGCAGATACACCTTGTGACTCAGCAAAGTATGCAGGGACTGGCCCATGTGACTCCAGACTCCATTTTGCTGTAATTTTCCACAGTAAGAACAAAGAGGTGTTCTTACACCTGGAAAAGACTATAAAAGGCTGATGCCTCATCTACATCTGGTCTTCAATCCTGCTTCTTACCTCTGGAGGGACTTTGCTACAAACTGAAGCTCTGAACAAAGGACTGAATGACCCATCCCAGCTGGGGATGTACTCCAGAGACTTAAGTTGAACCTGCAGTTTATTCTATCACTGCTGCAAGCCTGAACCAAGAACTGCGCCATTACTGTATGTAATTGATTCCATTTAACCAATTCTAACTCTCATCTCTATCTTTTTCCTTTTATGAATAAACCTTTAGATTTTAGATTCTAAAGGATTGGCAACAGCGTGATTTGTGGATAAGATCTGATTTGTATATTGACCTGTGTCTGGGGTTTGGTTCTTTGGGATCAAGAGAACCTTTTTTTTCTTTTACTGGGGTGTTGGTTTTCATAACCATTTATCCCCATAACGAGTGGCACTGGTGGTGATACTGGGAAACTGGAGTGTCTAAGGGAATTGCTTGTGTAACTTGTGGTTAGCCAGTGGGGTGAGACCATAGTCCTCTTTGTCTGTCTGGTTTGGTTTGCCTTAGAGGTGAAAAAAACCCAGCCTTGGGCTGTAACTGTCCTGTTTAAGCAATTAGTCCTGAATTGGCACTCTCAGTTGGGTCCTGACAGAACCAGCATTGTTACATATGGTTTTATTGCAGTTGTAGCTATAAGATATTTATCATCAGTCTAGCAAATTAGGCACTTTACAGTCTTAAACATGGGCTATTTTGTTGTAGTCCATTACAATTTCTATAGCACCAGTGGAATGCGTGGTGCCTTGCAGATGAGAAACAAGACAGCAGGCATATATTCTGATCTGTTACACTGGTATATATCCAGAGTTACTCCACTGACTTCAATGGAGTAACTTTGTCTCCAGTGTAATTCCAAATATTGATCTCTGTTATCCAAGACCACTAGCCTAACACTTCCAGGATCTCCCACTGAAGACAATCGGAATTGTGAACACTCTACCCCTCTCAGAATCAAGTCTTTAATTAAATAAATAAGATGAGTGATTATTCTAGCGATACCAGTGTTCCTAACTCGGGTCTAGACTTCTGAACCAACAAACCAACGGGATATTTAGTCTTGGACAGTGTTCTACTCCATATACTGTATAGGAAGAAAAATTACTCCTAGTCTATCCAGTTATTGTATTCTTTGAGCACATGAATTGCTATCCCATGTAATTTTGCTCTTTTAGCCAGTGTAACTGTGGATGGTATTCTTATTCATGTACATCAAGTTCTTTCTGAAGTCTTGCTAAGTTAAGTATCCTGTGGAAGAGAGTTCCACATGTCAGATATATATTGCATTAGTAGCATTTCCTTTTATGCTTTTTATATTAGTAGACTTTGAATTTCACTTAATGTCTTCTTTCTTGCATTATGAGACAGAGTAATTAAGACTAGCAAACTGCCTATTAACACACATTATTTTATATAATGGATCTCTGCCTATCACCAAGCTTTTCTTAAGAGAGAGGTACTTGAAATACAGGTAAAGATATGCCACAGAAGTGTTAGAAATTGCTTCAAGACTTGGGGAGAGGGGTGGAAATCAGTGATTTCACTGAAAACTTGAGAAAAAGAAAAAGCAAGTGCAGCAGATAATGTGTACCTGTCTTCTAGAGTATACTACATAGCAATTTGTCCAGTTACAGGAGAAAAACAGAACACACTAGATTTCTAAAGTTTCTAATCAGTTGGCAAACATTAAACTTTGTTTTCAATTCCATTAAATGAAGCAATAACAAACTATGCTTTATGTACTATAATGTCAATATCCTTGAACTTTCTCTCCATCCCAATGAAGGCAGCGAAGATTGCAAAAAGCTGTTTCTAAATGCATCTGTCCACAGCCAACGTCCTAGAATCTTCCCAATCAGGTTTCGGGCCAAGTCATGGAACACAAAAAGCTTGGGTGGTGCTGATGGATTATTATTTCTTGTCATCTGTGACTAAAGGACACATCATTTGTCAATCTTGGACATCTGTAGCATTCAGCACAATCGATCAGAACATACTACTGTATGCACCCCAGAGAGAGGACTCAGATCAAGGGAATGACTTTAAAATGGTTTGAATTCTTCCTCAGTGACCACACCCAGAGGGGAATGAGAGTCAACAGCACCTCTGCCACTCTGAATTTGTGTATGTGCACTAATGGCAAAGTCCAATTTTCTCCTCTTCGGTATTTACATGCAGCCACAGAGAGAAACAGGACTTGATGGGCTCATATGCCAACAATATACAGATAACACACACCTCTGTCATTCACTGTCTGTGCTCCCACCACTCATAGCCAGTTACCACAGTGGTTGGTAGAGGCCAGCATGTGGACAGAGAGGAGCTGGCTAAAATTAAATCCTTTTAATACTTTAAAAAGCTTGCTATCTTAGGTGATATCTGTAATAATCAGATGTATATGCACAAGTTGTCAAGAGAGTCTCCAGTCTGGCGCCCCTTCTAGAGCAGTGGTTTTCAAACTGCGGGTTGCGACCCAGTACTGGGTTGCGGAATGTAAGGAACTGGGTCGCGGCAGCTCTGGTCAGCACCGCCGACTGGGCCATTTGGTCAGCACCGCCGACTGGGCAGCACTCGGCGGTGCTGCCCGGCTAAGGCAGGCTTGTCCCTACCTGTTCTGACACCGCGCTGTGCCCCGGAAGCGGCCAGCAGCAGCTCTGGCTCCTACGGGGCAGGTGCACAGGGCTCCGTGTGCTGCCCTCACCCCGAGCACTGGCTCCGCACTCCCATTGGCCGGAAACCAGCCAATAGCAGCTGGGGGAGGCGATGCCTGCAGGTGAGAGCTGCGCAGAGCCACTTGCGCACCTTCGCCTAGGAGCCGGACCTGCTGTTGGCCGCTTCTGGGGCACAGCACGATCTGCGGTGCCAGGACAGGCAGGAAGCCTGCATTAGCACCCCTGCTGTGCCGCTGACCAGGAGCCGCCACAGGTAAGCCCGCACCCCACCCCTGTGCCCCAATACCCTACCCCAGCTCTGAGCTCTCCCCAAATCTGGAGCCCCCTCCTGGACCCCAAACTCCTCATCCCTGGCCCCACTCCAGATCCTGCATCCCCTCCCACATCCCAACCCCCTGCCCCAGCCCAAAGCCCCCTCCCACACTCTGAACCCCTCATTCCTGGCCCTACCCCTCAGCCCTCACCCCCACACCCCAACCCTCTGCCCCAGCCCTGAGCCCCTCCCACACCCCAAACCCCTCCTCCCCAGCTCCATTGGGTAGTGGGCATCAACAATTTTCTTCAACTGGGTCACCAGAAAAAAAGTTTGAAAACCAATTTTCTAGACTACTTGCTGACACTAGGTTCTCACATTAATAGTGTCAGCAAGAAAGTTATTCTACAGCTCCAACCAAGTAGGAAACATCCTGTCTATGTCAAGGATGACTTGGCCTTAGTCATAGCCCCCTGCACTACCTGTGAGTGGATTAAGGGAAATGTCGTCTAGGTGAAATTATTATAAGGTGGGTTGCAAGACCGTATTCAACGAGTAGCTAGCAATGGTTTGCTGTCAAACTGGGAAGACCTATCTAGTGGGATCCTGTAGGAATCTGTCCTGGGTCTGATACTATTCAACCTTTTCATTATATTATATAACATAAAACTTGCTATTGTAGCCCTGTGTACAAATTCAACACAATTTTACACATATATTTACGTATCAAATGTAAGAACCAGATAGGCAGACTAGTTGCCACAAAAACCTACAATAAAAACAACCCAATTTAGAGCCCAAATAGTAAAAGGTGCTTGTATACCTGGGTGTCTCCTATCCCTCTGTTCTTTGGACTTTCTGGAGAGTTTTCCCCATGTGGGCCACAGCTGGTCTGGCTGAATGCACAGAGTACATTTGTCTGTTCCACATGCTCCTATTGATTTGAATGCTCCATAGACTCCAGGACATGATAGCATCGAAAGAGCTGAAGGTGTCAGCAGAGCCTTCAGTCTTGTAGCCACGAGCATAAGTTATTGATCAAATAGCTCCTTCTGTACTCTCTTCCTCCGTCAACTCCTGGTTACGCTCCATGAATCTGTCCACAAATCTCTCCTTGTGCTGTGCAGCCTCTCTTTCCCTCTTTCCACTCCTCTTGCATCCTTATCCTTCTGGTACTCAGTCTGGTGTTTCTGGAACTGTATCTGCTGATTCGTTTGATCTAGAATCTCTCTCAACTCATTACTGACACTTTCTCCTTGCCTGCTCCCCCGGACTCCTAGTGCCACCTATTTGTCCTGCAGATGTGGAAGGGCCTTGGACAGATAATGAAAGAGCACATTGTCTGGCCATGAAGGAAAAAAATATATTTTTTTCACTTTATGAAAGGGGCTGTTCTAATTCAAGGTCAAAACACGATATTGTATTATCAATGTTTTTTTTTTTAATGTATTTATTCTCTCTCACACTCACACAAACACATCAACCACTCAAACATCCTTTGGAGCAGCCTTGAAAGCCATCAAACATTGTGGTAACAAGCATATAAAAAACTGATTGAAATGATTTCTACATCCCCCACGATACAATCCTGGGTAAGAGAAAGGGAGAGGTTTGCTGTACTAGAAGGGAATGAGAAGTGAGATTGTAATTTGTGGAACCTCAACATATACTTATAACAATCATCAATTAACTAGTAAAAGTTTCATAACTACTTGTTTAGCTTTCTTCCTTATTTCATGGTGTCCATTTTGAATTCCAAGTAGTGTCAGGGTGTGTGTGTGTGTGTGGGGGGGGGGGTTGGGGGGTACACTAGAGGAATGGCATGGGTTCTGCCCTGAATGGAAGCACACCAAAAACACAACTTGTATTAAATCACTTAATAGATTCATAAGCCAGAAATTCCTCTCATCCATACAACTAACTAGACAGCAGAAACTTACCAAGCATCAGGACTTGCTCTGATGTTGATTCTGCAGCAGGCTGCTCCCCAGAGCCATCCCCAAACAGCTTCTCTGACTACAAGTTTAGGGTGTGCTGTAGCTTCTCTGGTGGGATAGCTTCTTCCATTAGCAACCTCAGCACCAGGGTCGCTTCTTGCCCTCCATTTGGTGGTTGGCTCTGCTCTGGTGGTGCTTGTGGCTGGGAGATATAAGGGTGCTATCCCTGCTCAGCAGATTGTCATGAATTACTGAGGGTGCAGTGCTCACTACAGTTCCCAACACCCAATCGAATTCCTTGTAAGGGGTAAGAAGATAGTATGTTCCTAGAAGTACCATTAGAATCTTTGACTTTGAGATACTCAGTCTTTAGCGGCTTGATTTGCTTTCTGCATTGTTTTGCTGTCAGTTGATCCCCAACACTGCAAGACATGGCTTTGTAGATCTGCTCATTTCTTGTGCTTTTATGAAATCAGAGATCTTGCTCACCTCACACCAGAGGTTAACCAGAATCTGGCTGTGTTCCTCTGGTAAGCTAGCAGAGGTCTTGATGCAGGGACTTCTTCTTAGTACTCACTATGAACATTACAGCCATACTGGGTCAGACCAGTGGTCCATGTAGCCCAGTATTCTGTCTTCTGATAGCAACCAGTGCCAGCTGCTTCAGAGCAAATGAAAAGAACAATTTCCAGTGGTCCAGACCCTGTTGTCCAGTCTTAGCTTCTGGCATTTGGAGGTTTAGTGACACCTGGAGCATGGGTTGTGTCCCTGATCATCTTTGCTAATAGTCATTGAACTATCCTCCATGAATGTATCTTAAAAAAAAAAAAAAAAAAACCAAGGTATATTTTTGGCCTTCACAATTTCTCAGGACAACAAGTTCCACAGGTTGACCATTGCTGTCTCGGTGCTGGACCATACCCCTTCCCCCATAGCAGAAGAATTTCACCAACACCTGCTCTCTCCCTACTCTGTATATTCTTTGAAAACTAAATATTTTCACAGCACACCTATCTGTCTTTTTATAAATTTCTGGATTGCTATATTAGATCCTTTGAAGAGTGAGAGTGTGATTGCAGATGGTCATTTCCACCACCAGCCCACAACCAGTAAGGACTCAGCAACATTTGCATGAATCTGCAAGTTGTTGACCCAATTTTTCATTTTCAAAGTGATTGACTGCTGATGGCCCACAATAGTTTCCTATGACATTATACAAAGCATTATATTCAGTCAACTGCAGGCCCAAAGATGTCCAAGTGTGTGTCATTCCTTGGACGTATTTCGGCCAAATTAAGTTGTGACATAAATGTTGGCCCAAGTTACATGTTAGGTCTAAATGAGTCACAGAATTGGTGTAATTATATTTAAGTGGCATAAAGCAGGTAACTTGTAGCAATTTGACAGTCCCTTTGGATGTAAAATTGGTACAACTTACATGCTAAGGAGTTAGGAATAAGTAAGAGCATTTAAAGGTTTCCTATTCCATCCTCCAAGCCAAATTGTATTCTGGTATAAAACTTGCATTGACTTCATTGTGGGTTGGGTCTGCTTTTACTGGGACTGAATTTAGTACCCAGAGAATAAGTCAGGATAAATCTGGGCCAATTTGTTGAATGACTGTAGCTTTTCCATTTATCAACCCCCCTCCCCCAACACACACACTCCCCTGAGAACAACTCCCATGCTTTGCTACAAGTCTCTCCCCTCATCCTCAGAAGGGTAACGGCTTCTGTGTTTTTGTGGAGAATGTCCACAAGTCTAAGGATTTTACATAGAACTGTTTGCAAGTAACAGATCCTCCTCAGTTTCAGTAAGGGAACTGCCATGGACATAAATGCATTGGATGCCAGTTATTAGCCAACAACTTGAAGCATAAAAATGATTTATGTCCCCCCACCTCCCCAAGTTTAAACTTTTGAAGAACAAGGAAAACAGTTGTGGAATAAACAACAGCTGTTCAGGGCTCAAGCTATTTATTTCCACAATTATCCACTATTCAACAGAGCGATTCTTAAAGAACTGTGGCAATCATGCAATTTTCCAATAGCGTCATAAAATAACCTCCAAGGTGATTTCAGCAACAGCACCTTGTCACTAAAAATGTTTTCTAGGTAATTGATGTTGCAGTTGCTGATGTAAGCCTTTTAGAATGGGAGGCATACTGTTATCCCATGCATAGTGGTACACTATAACCCCTGCAGCTCAGTAGAAGTGCACAACCTCCCCCATTATTATTAACCTAATTTTGTACTGTTTCCCCCAAAAAAAGTAATTATATGTTAGTGTAGCTAAAGCTGAAAAAAGATCCCCTACAAAAAAAAGGAGCTTATCAATAAGGGTGTCAGTTTGTTACACAATGTAGTTTTCAGGTGTTTAATTATTCAGTGGCGTAACATCTCAAAAACCAATACAGAAAATAAATTGATAGACAGTTATAAGAATAATGGATAAAACACACTAAAACATAAATTCCTAGGAGCTATTTTCTAGCATGAACACTTTCTGTATCAAAGAGTAAATAGCAAGACCCTACTAAACGTCAAGAAACAAAATCTGGCAGACTTATTTGCATAATTTTCTTAACTGCTTAAAGGTGTTGATTTCATTGTATTGCTCCAAGCCCATGAGGCTTTCCCAAATTTTAATAAAACTTTGACTTGTGATATATATGAATTAGGCTGCAATGTTCAAGATTGGAACATTTTGCAAACACTAGCAAGTGTTTTCATTATAAATCTACATCCTTCTGCTCCCTTCTAAATTGTACCGTTTCCAAACTGACATTTAAATGACTGCAGAGATGTCATATCATTAATTTTATTCACATCCTAACAAGACTGTCAATGTGGATTAAAAGTGGTTGCTTTACAGGTCTGAAATGGACAGAAAAAACAAAACAAAACACAATACAGGATGTTTAATCTTTTCTATCATTAGTTCCCTACCAGAGCATCAGATTGACTCCTGTAACCTGATCTCATGATATTGATTTGGATCACAGTTAGAGAAGGTGAATCTGTTTCTTATAATTTTGGCTGTCAGTTTGGTCCTTCCTGGAATCAACTTTAAATACAAGCACTGACCTGCACTTTCACATACAATCAGGTGTTTTCATGACTGGAAATATTTAATTATAGGTAGTTGCCAGCCTGCAAACTGCCTTTTTTATTTAATTAAAAAATAGAACATGATTCTTGCCACTAAGCATTGTATTTTACTAAAAAATAAAATAAATAAATAAATAAAAATTAAAAAAAAAACAATTGGGAATGTTTTGCAACATCAGCAAACTGCATCTCCTGTAAGGAATCTAATTAAAGAGCACATATAAGTAACTAGCTTCTGAGGGGAAAAAAGGCTGTCTGTAAAGCAAGATCACACATGTGATATTATTATTCTCCTTTGCCACCTAATCATACAGACAGCAGAAAAATAAAGGGTTATACTGTAGTAAGTTGCCTTTCAATTCATGCTAATGAAGTGAAGCTTAGATTTATCTGCAGTATGCAAAGCCATTGCTTAGATCCTGAACAGAAAAGTAGAAAACTTTTTTTAACCTAGTACATCATCCATCAGCCATTCTATAGATCGAGACTGTATTTAGAACTCTGCTCTTTAACCATTTTATTTATCACAGGTAACATAACTTGGTACATATTTCAGGGAATGTTACCCAGCTCTGTTTCAGTGAAAAATACAAGGAAGTCAAAATGTCCCAAGGGGGCTGATTGTAATAGATCTACCTGCTCTCAGACAACATAGTTATACCCTGCGCTAATACTAAGACCTTTACACCATCGAGATGAGGAAGAAGTGTAACTCACCAGCTGGGTCACCCCCTTGGGTTGGGTGCAGCACTACAGGACCTCAGATGCTGCCTTCTGAGGACTGTTCAGACTCAGTAGTGGTCTGGTTCTTCTAGTGACTCAACTCCCCTGCCAGGTCAGAAAGAGTCCTACCTCTTTCAACGTATGAATGTCCCAGATAAACAGCATCCACCACATCCATACATTATTTTCCTCCCCTCCTGGATGTCCCTTCAAACCCACTCTTCTTTCAGAATGGCAAGTTCCTCCCAGCATTCCTCAGCAGAAACCAAATAAAAGACTTAAGCCACTTCTGCCTGCCCCAAGCTTCAGTTTTTAGCCCACCTAGTTTCTCCTCAGCTCCCTGTTCCTCTTCCAGAACACTGACCCCACATAGCTACCTCTCTAGAGCCTTACCCCTGTTTCAAGGCCCATCCCAAAACTAGATCTACTCCTGTGTAGTTCCCTTCCCAGAGAGAAGGCATTCCAAATCCCTTCTTTCCAGGTCTTTTTCCTCCCAGCGCCTTCCTTTGTAAAGTAATGAAGCTCCTCCCCCCAGCTGGGTCTCATAAACTGAGGCCTGGTCTACACTACCCGCCTGAATCGGCGGGTAGAAATCGATCTCTTGGGGATCGACTTATCGCGTCTCGTCAGGACGCGACAATCGATCCCCGAATCGACGCGCTTACTCCACCAGCGGAGGTGGGAGTAAGCGCCGTCGACTGGGAGCCGCGGCAGTCGATTTTGCCGCCGTCCTCACAACAGGGTAAGTCGGATCTGATACGCTATTCGCGTAGCTGAATTTGCGTATCTTAAATCGACCCCCCCCTGTAGTGTAGATGTAGCCTGAGTTTAACATACCCTCCTCCAGGTATAAGCAACTGAGCCCTCAGGCTCCCGTTACCCTTCAGCTACTGGTGTGGGGTTTCTATACCATTTTCCAATGGCAAATATTGGAATAGAATACTGAACCTTTTCATACTTAGACCCATGTATTACACTGAATGAGAGATTTGCTGTGAAAGTAGAACCATGATACAATTGGGCCCCAGTTCTGCATTTCTCCTTCCCCTAAAATTCCCAGTGAGATCAATGTGAATTTTTGGTAGAGGAATAATGCAGGTACAAGTCCTTGGTTAGTTTTACTGTAGCACATGATTTCAATAAATGCCCTGTGAAGCATGCATCTATATTTATTCAAATAATGACAGCCTCTGCTCTATTTCCATTAATTTTCCAAAAGGTATACCATTAACTGGATATTAAAGATGTTAAAATCTATAGTATTTTATAATATAGTATAGTAATTACTACAGTATTCAGAGTACATGTAGAAATCAATTATTGTTTCCTATTAAAGTAGGAGTTATGGACTATGAAGCAATGTCTCAAATGGATTGAGGTTATTAGTGAAAAAAATTGAAAACATTCTAATTCAATGTGCTCATGAACTCTTATTGCAAAAGCCTTAATAGTCAGTATTTCAAAATGATATAGCATTACTAATCAATACAGAGGTAGGAATGACCACCAGATTTTATCAGGCCACTGTGTAATGAAAACTAATGAAGTTTATGGGGAAGTGACACATGTTCACATGCTTGCAGATAGGATAAAATACATTAATTTGAGTCACAATATGTAATTAGCTAGTAAATCCCAGACTACATCAGATCTTGACTGCACTGCTCAGCTGCTACTGTAGAATGTTTCGTGTAGGTCTATAGTGTTTTTTAACATTGGACAGGGCTTCCAGAAAAATCATAGAAGTTAGAGATAGAGATGGTCAATTAGCCAATTTTCAATCTACATGACAGTTCCTATGCCATCTAATTTGAAATAATTTTTCAGTTAAGATTTTGAGAGACATAGTATTAAATGTATTACTGAAAAACAAATGTACTACACATACAGCATTCCCCTCCTTCCATTATTATTTTTTTAAAATAAGGTTTCTCTGTATAAACTTATGACACTTATTGCTCAGGGTTTTGTTAACACTGATGCTATAGTTATTAATTTAGGGTCCTATCCAAATCCTATTGTCTTCAATGGAGCCGGCTCAGACCCTTAATTCTTGTTTAAATTTCAGTGTTGCCTAAAGAATAATATTAGTCAGATCTCAAGAGGTGTCAAAAAAAAAAAAAAGTGGTGCCCACTTGTATTACTACAATCCCCTGTCTATATTATATAATGTATAATGCAGCTCAGTACACAGAATATTTTTAAAAGCAAAATATGCCAGTATAACAAAACAAAGTTAGCACACTACATTCAGACTTTTAGATGGTAAAAACCTAGTATACTATTCAAATGATTTACCAGGTCTCTGGGAAAAAGGTTGGCTAGCTACACAAGCCACTGACATCTCTTTCCCATTGATGCATGGAGTGGTGTCCAAACTAGTGTTGTGAGAAGCACCTCATCCTCTATCCCAACAGGTGCTATAAAGCTAATGTGGTTTTAGTGTGTGAATGAGAGAAAGGAATATATGGTCAGTAGAAGGAGGAAGCGACCCTTTTGAACATGTAAACTGCAATAATTTTAGTAAAAGATTAAGTAAGAGGTAGCTTTGGAGATCCCTACATGAAGATGTTTTTGAGAGATTTGGCATAGCATATTTAAATTCTACAGTCCAAATTCTCAGTTCAGAGGAGTTTTGTTGTAGCTTGCAGTAGCCACAGCCCTATCCTCTACTCCTGTATAGGGTGCATGTGGGGGAGTATTCAGTGATTATACGTCATCATGGATCAACCAGTGCCTATCATCTCTCAGACCTTTTCCACTCTCTTCCCCCTAAAGTTTTTCCATGCTAGGACACTGTAAAGCACCCCCTGCAGCACAGCTATGCAGTGTCCAAAAGTTGCACACAGGCACCCTGAATCTTGTCAATCCTGAATAAGGGGATCATACCAATTCCACTATATTCAGCGTACTCTACACCCATGGCTAAGGGAGAAGGGTGGACATTGTTGGCATTTGCAAAAGGATGAAGTTAGGTGCCCCACTCATTGAAATTCAATGAGAGGTGGTACCTTTGAAAATTCCATCCTCTCTCAACTGTCTACCCCAGGGGTTCTGAAACTGGGGGTCAGGATCCCTCAGGGGGTCGTGAAGTTATTACATGGGGGGTCACGAGCTGTCAGCCTCCACCCCTGCTTCGCCTCCAGCATTTATAATGGTGTTAAATATATAAAAAAGTGTTTTTCATTTATAAAGGGGGTCATACTCCGAGGCTTGCTATGTGAAAGGGGTCACCAGTACAAAAGTTTGAGAACCACTGGTCTACCCCAAGTGATAGTTCTAAGATTCTTTATATAGAATCAGCCAAGCTTTTAGTAGATTCCTCCCCCCTTGCTGCAAATCCTACACACTCTCTCTCTCTGTTACTTTTACTATCAGTCACTTTATGACTTCATCTTTGTCCCCTTCCTTTGAAGATTGTACCAGAACTTTTGTAAAGCAGCAGGCCCTTGGTTTTTGATTTATTTCATTATGAACATCAGATAATATCACAATAGCCTTGGGACCCTATTAATAAATAAGAGGTAGCTACTGTGAAAAAGCAATTTCATGTGTTAATAAGGGAAATGTTTTTAGAATTTGCTTCACAAGAGAAGAAATGGCAGCATGTCAGTTATGTGAACAGTATGGGGTGGAATATAGTAGAAAAAAAAGAGTTGCTTAGATCATTTTTTAAAAGGATGGGAAACTAGTGCATGAATTAAACACAAGGAAAACTATGTTTTATCCTTTATTTTTATAGGCATGGCTAATTTTCATTTGCCTTTCATTTCATTGTAATAATTGAATATTCAGTATATTTCACTTTGGCATACAGTGGAAAATGTGCTTTCCATTAGTTAAATTATGGTACAGCCAACACTAAGAAGCTTGCAATTACATTGTGGTTCTCATGCCAAAGGATACCAAAGGGCTTTAGACATGTTAAGGAAATTATATACAGACTTTATAGATGAACAATATTCCCCCTTTGCTGAAATACCAGTTATGGTGCATAGCAACACTTCATGGCAGTTAAAGAGCCAGATTCTGCTTTTGGTTTCACCAGTGTAAATCTGAAGTATTTCCACTGACTTGTTACACTGGTGTCAGTGAGAGTAGATTTTGGCCCAAAGAATTAAGTTTCCTATTATGTTTCAGTTGGACATAACATAAGCCAGATATTTCCCAAATGGAATTTTAGCCAGGATATGAGTATTAGCATCTCTGCCCTTGTTTAAACAAAATATATTACATGAATCGCGATTATGGGTGAGCTCTTCAGCTAGTGTAAATCAGTATAATAGTGACAATACATAGTTCTTATATAACACTTTTTATCCATAGATTTCCTAGGGGCAGCTGAGTCCCTGTCTAGCAACCTATCCATTTGGCCACACTGCATAACTCCATTGAAGTCTATCTCTGTTTTAAGTCTCATCCAAAATAAAATGGCACATCTAGCAGTACAGTGTCCTTCCTGCTGGGGTCAGTTTTCCTTCCTTCTGGCTATATCTGCTGTTAACTGCTACAAGTTCCCAAGAATGATGTTAGTTCAAGAGCTTTGAATTCAAAGTCAATGGCCAGGACACATTGTAATATTTCTAATGAGATTCAATTATTTTCTCGAAGAGAGTTTGGCAGGATAGGAACCTTAGTGGCTTGGAGAAAGTCTTATGTTCCATCCTGGCCTGCCTATACACAGGTAGGGATATTTAAGTGTCCTTTTACCACCAAATCAACTTTCCAGTTGAGAAGTCAAATTCAGACAGCATTGGCCTTCCAAGATGATGCAAAACAAACCTTTGCATATCTAGGTGTCCAGAACCTGCTTCAGCCAACTCTGTGTTTAGGACTTGCCATAATGGGTCAGCTCAATGGTCCATCTAGTTGTGTAGCTGATCTCCGAGGGTGACTGCTACCACCTTCTTCAGAGGAAGAAACCCTGCAGCAGGCAGTTAGGAGATAACGGTCTCTGGGAAGCAGGTTACACCTCTACCTCGATATAACTCTGTCCTTGGGAGCCAAAAAATCTTACTGTGTTATAGGTGAAACCGCGTTATATCGAACTTGCTTTGATCCGCCAGAGTGCGCAGCCCCGCCCGCCCAGAGCACTGCTTTACCACGTTATATCAGAATTCGTGTTATATCGGGTCACGTTATATCGGGGTAGAGATGTATCTCCTAACCTCCACTACTTAGAGGGTAGTTTATTCCTGGAAGTATGAGAGTTTGTAACACTTGTTATAAAAGGTTATATTCTTAAATCCCTCTTGGTATGTTAGTCATATACATCTATATTACTTAAAGCTACTACTGATGCTAGAGGACAGCTCTTTGCCCCTGCTACTGCTCCCCTTCCTGTGACACAAAACTGGCTTAACTGACATTCTGTTTGGCTTCTATATGGCTGCCAGCCCAGCTGTACAAACTCTGCTCCTAATCTTCCCTCCTAAGTCAGACCTCCCAACCCTCTAATGATTTTGTTGCTCTTCTCTTAACTTCCTTCAGTTTCTCAATACATTCCTGGGGATGAGGTGTCCTGTGCAATGTTTTGTCCCTGCACAATGTTTTGCTACTTGTATGGGTTCAACCTATAAACAAGACCCCTTGCACTGCACATCAAACTTGAAATACATTCTGTACCAAGAGCACTGTGTACTGTAGCACTCCAGTGCAACAGACAACATATTGTGGCAGCTTCTGATCACCTGAAAACATGCAGTTTTGATTGGATTACATTTGAAAATGGATGATGCAGATCACTACTAAGGCCTTTCAATTCTATTTTACCTTGCCCTAATTTTTTTAATCATTATGCTGCAGACTTTTTCTTTGAAAATGCACTGCTATTAAGGGTATCATGGTAAAGCATAAGGTTTGACGATTGACTAGAAAGGGAGTTCTTGTTTTTGGCAGGAGTGAGAGGCAGTTTGAGGGATAAGTGCATTGGCTAGAAGTTAAAATAAACCACTGTGAAATAACTAGTGATGTTAAAATTGCATGGTTAGGTTTCACAATTAACACAGCTCATTGAGGTAAAAAGGACAGTTCATACCTCCGAGTTGTTTCAGGCTATCTGCCAATTCAGGAAAACACCACTGCATCAGTCTATGCTTCTTCAGCTAGAAGTGTTATTTAAATAGTCTTGGGTTCTGGAGCATCTGCCTTTAGCTAGAAGTGGGTTCTACGGTGAGTTCTGTATCCAGGGCTCTGCCTGCAGGCAAAAACTCCACACTACGGTAAGTCGGGGTGGAGAGAGAGTGCCACATTGAGATACTGCAAACTTGACTAGCAATTTGCTTCGTTAAGAGAACAGCATCACAGTTGTCAAGCATTTCTTCCACATTAACTACTTATAGATTCAAATGAGTAGAATTTAAACAACCAGATCATCAGCAGGTGTTTACTGGTGTAATTCTATTGACTTTAGTTTATATTAGCTAAGGATCTCTTTTACAAATGCCATTTGGTTATTTCTAATAATTATTACATGCTGAAGAGAATGTAACATCCCAGGTGTGGTTGCATCAGTGCTGAACTGACATTACCATTACTGCCCCAGGACAGGATTTTTACATATACAATTCAAAATTCTATTGGCTTTTTTCCCCTGTCATACTGCATTACCAACTCAGAGGCAATAAATTACATATCAGTTCTAGGTCTCTCTCAGCATTAATACTTTTCACATCTCTACCTACCCTCTCTAGCACTGAAGATTTGGGTTTCAAATTATTTTCCCTCAGGTCTATTAGCTTGACATTGTGAAAGTTCATTCTCAATGCGTAACTCTTCTCTGGTTTCTAATCTCTTTCTCTAGGTTCCTCCACATTAATTGCTCTGCCCCATCATTTGTGATTTGTACCTATATCTAGGTAGTGGTATAAGGACTCAAATTTTCAATAATTTGATGTTGAAGGTGCAATTTTTACAGGCACATGTTTTTCCTCCATAGAGGAGGACTGGGCCTCAGTTGTGTTGAAAATGTATCTCCTGGAATTAATTGTGAATTTACTGATGCTAATGATATTAAGTACTGTTGCCTTTTAAAACCAGGTTACTCTGATTACTGAGTGAAAATTTCTATATGATACCTAATGGTCTTCCTCTACAATTCACATGATATACTGTTCACCCTCATGAGTGTTCAGCACATTCCACAACAGTCCATTTTCTCATTGCAAAATAAGTTCTTGTGCTTATAGGCACTGATCGTACAAGCTGTTCCAGGCAGAGGAACTCCTCCCTCCAGTCTGACAGAACCCCTAGTCAGATTGAAACTAAAGAGAATGGCTTTACATTTCACCATCCCATAGCTACTGGAAATAGATGCAGAGGAAAAGTGAATTAAAATAAGATATAGTTGTTTAAGTTCTGCCAAGCCAGCTGTGTTCTGAAGCCTGTGACAACAGTGAGAAAAATACTAAAAGAAAAAAACAGCTTGGGTGAGTGACTGCCTATTATTGCAGAGTATGTAGGTGAATTTAACCTGCCAATGAAAAATGAAGCATTTGGTAGTTGCATTTTTAGCAGTGACTCCAGAGAGGTCAGGGATGAAATAGCAGCAGGTGGAGGAATGGACATAAATAAAACAGACCCAGTAGCAAAAGAGAGGTTCAGCAGCTGTAGTTGCATACTTGACACTGTCTTCTATGAGATTGCCACTTGCCTGCGGCAAGATTCATTCCACAAGCATCTTATTAAAGTCAGTGTAGCTGGTTGGGTTTTCCTATAGATTTGTCTAGCAATTTGTTTTCAGTAATAGAAACATATATGTTGTTTAGCATAATGGTATACAGAATTCACTGAAGAGTTTATTATAGGTCTTACAAAACTACCATCAGGTGCTCAAGAAGAGCAACATCTTTAAGATAAACTGGATGGGTTGTAGAAAAGTAGCCATCTGAGCTTATTTTGTCTTCATCTTCTTCCTGTGTTTTCCCTTCTCTCTCATTCCTAGTTTCCTCATGGAAGACTGAAAAACTCTTGCAGATTAGAATCAAAGTATATTGAGAAATAGGAATAAATATTCTATGTGACAGCTCAAAAGCTACACGCTTTTGGAGGGCATGTGATGTGATAGACAAAGCTGATCATATTATAAGAGACAGCCTTTCAGTGATATCAGAGTGTAGTAGGGTTGCGCCGGGGCTCTACCACACCGGCTCACTATAGGACAGACAGTCAAAGCTCAGGCCCCTTTACGCAGGGGCTGAGCGGCCCACAGTTCAGGGAGCTCAGGCTCTCAGGCAGGGGCTGAGCACTAATCAACAGTTTAAGCAGGCCCAGGCCCTGGATCAGGGCGGGGCACAAACAGTCACAGCTCAGGCCCTTTGGGGCAGGGGTTGAGCAATGATCCACAGTTTAAGCAGGCCCAGGCCCTGGCTCAGGGCGGGGCACAAACAGTTACAGCTCAGGCCCTTTGGGGCAGGGTTTGAGCAATGATCCACTTGGGGGAGGTCCAGGTTCCTACCTGAGCGTTGGGTGAGGGGGAAGCCTGCCACCCGTGTGTAGGGGTGGCAGGGGGGACGCAGGCCCACCCACTCCACTGCGTCCCAGCCCGGGGCCCTAGCAGCGGTTACTGCCGCTGCTGGTCAGTGGGGTGTCCTGACCGAAACACACTGACATTGGCTCACAGGTCTCTGCAGCCTGACCGGGGTCGGCTACCCCCGGGCTACTTCCGTGTTCCCCCTCAGGGCCTACCTCGTTGGCGACGCCGGGTTCGGGCCAGTCCAGCAACATCGGTTCCTCTGGTGCGGGGCTTGGGGGCCGGTCCGGCAGCTCTCCACCAGGGTAGCTGGCATGGGGCAGGCTTGGCTCCTCCTCGGGGTAGTGGGCCTGGGGCAGGCTTGCCCAGTCCTCCTCGGGGTATCGGGCCCGGGGCAGGCTTGGCCAGTCCTCCTCGGGGTAGCTGGTCCGGGGCAGGCTTGGCCAGTCCTCCTCGGGGTAGCTGGCGAGAGGTAGGCTCAACCCGCGCGGTGGGGTAGCAGGCGGCCTGCGGCTGTCTCCCAAGCGGGAGCTCGGCCCGGGACGTCTGCTCTCTCTGCCGGCCTAGGCTCCACTGAGCTCTGCCGGCGGGCTTTTATACTTCCGGGTCGGGGCCGTGACCTCGGAGGGGCGGGGCCCGGACCCGGTGGCTCCGCCCACGTTGGGGTTAGGGGAAGTTCGGCCCTATGCGGGACGGAGGGGGGCCACACCGGCTCACTACACAGAGCAATATCTCTTATGTGATGTTTCTGGGCATTAATGTTCTTTAAAGAAATCACTGTGGTTGTTGGTATATTAATAGCAAAGACCATTCTTCTAAGAAAGTGTAAAGCAAACATGAGCCTCTAAGTACAGGAATAGCTCACAACATTAGCAGAAATTGCCTTATATGTCAAAATACAGTAATTCACAGTATGCAGTGTAGTTGTAGCAGTGTCCATCCCAGAATATTAGAGGTTACCTCACGCACCTTGTCTCTCAAAGTAATTCACAGACTGCTGGATGATGGCTACAAGTTTCAAAGCATCTGGGATGGAGAGGCAGATTGTCACAATTTGGCTGTATGTATCCATTTAACCAGTGGCCAAGTGAAGGCAAGATCTTTGCCCCCTCAGGGGGAACTCAGAAGGATTGTGCTTCAGTGAGCTCCTTTAAGAGATAATATTCAAGCCTGTACTTTGATATAAAGTCCAGGTCCTTCCTGTGATAGTTTGGGTCTAAGGGTACGTCTATACTTACCCGCTGGTTTGGCGGCAAGCAATCGAACTTCTGGGTTCGATTTATCGTGTCTTGTCTGGACGCGATAAATCGAACCCAGAAGTGCTCGCCGTCGACTCCGGTACTCCTGCTCGGCGAGAGGAGTACGCGGAGTCGACGGGGGAGCCTGCCTGCCGCGTCTGGACCGCGGTAAGTTCGAACTAAGGTACGTTGACTTCAGCTACGTTATTCATGTAGCTGAAGTTGCGTATCTTAGTTCGAATTGGGGGGTTAGTGTAGACCAGAGAGGTGTTTCATATTACTGGAAAGTGACTTTCCAAGTTTCCATTCAGGACACCCAGCACATGCTTCTAGTGGTGGGAGGCCCCACCTAGAATTAGTCAAAACTCAGCATTTCCATTTAATGGGAACTTGACATTTAGAATTTTTCGTTCCACTAAGAATGAAAAAAAAAATCAAAATTTCCTGTGTGTGATAGAGTGCCCCACCCACCACTAGGATGGTGCCTTCTCTTGGTGGTTCTGGGGAATAGCATATGAAGTCAACACCCCTTCCCGCAGTTTCACACCATCTCTCCAGGTCTGCAGCCCCTCTCTTGCTCCACGAACCACTGCTGCCTCTTTGTGACTTGCCCCTCTGCCCAGGTCACCAAATGGTTTCCTTTCTAGTGTTGGAAAGTCTTTCCTCACCAGCCATCTAGGCAGTCTTCCCATTCACTGCCCCATGGGTGACACTTCCCCAATAGCTGGCTAGGGAATCCAGGCCAGCCCTCTACTCCAGGTTCCAGCTCAGGGCCCCTCTAGTCAGCAGTCAAGGTTTGTTCTACCCTGGACCTTGCTACATTTCCCCAAGCCCTTTCCTAACCTTTGGGTTCTCCCATCCTTCTCTGAGTCTGCCAGCTTCACCACTCCATCCTCCTAGGGAGCAACTGCAGGCTACCTGTCCTTATAGCCTCCAAACATTCCTCCCTTCTCTCAGGGAGTGATTGCAGTTTTTCACAGTTACCCCCTTCTGCTATCCATTTCCTGCCTCTATAAATCCAGCCCAACTCATTCCTCCTCAGCTGGGCTCCTCACTCAGCCAGGGGATTAGTTGGCCACCTAATTCACTTCAGATTATTTTATCTCTTTAAATGAAAGAACACACAGGGTTTAGCAAATATAGACAAGGTAATGATTAATGAAGTTAAATGACAACTAATTATTTAATGCCTCTTTTTAAAAAGTGTTCCTTTTGTAGGAGTTCACTTGGAAAATTGCTATAGATCTGCTTGGGCTCCCCTAGATTTGTTCCAGTTGTTTCCTAAAGTCAGTGCATGCCTACACAGATGTTTGCACATGCACACAAAATCCAAGCAAATTTTTATTTGATATGACTTTCCAATGTATAACTTAAATACTAGATTCTTGCACCTGACACATTGATTACGGAAAAATAGCAAAGTAATGCTTTACTCACAATAGGTAACATCTGTCAGAATCTAGTCTGAAAGCAGACGGCCATTTCCAGTTTTCAATACATAAGAAGTTGCATATGACTTGATGCTTCTGCATTTTTAAATACAGTTTCAGATTTAATAAGTTACTGGTATTACTTACAAGCTTTATTACTCCCATTTGACATTCTTATATTGGGTGCTCATCATCAACTCTACAAGTGCTCCATCAAAAACAAACAAACAAAAATCCACAAAACACCACACACTCACACTACACTAGGGTGAAATTTACAACATAACTTTAAAATTGAAAGGCCTTCTGAAGGTTTGTGCAAAATCTGTGCAAATGTAAGAAGTGTACAGAAAGATAAGATCTACTGCTTTGTTAGAGGATGCTGTTGTTAGATATACTGCCATATATTCTCTGTGCATACACAAAAATATTGGTTCATAAATACATGCCACTTAAAGTCTCAGTTAAAAAGCCAACACCATTTCCACTCACATTAGTGGTTGTTGTAGAATGTTAATGCACACAGAAGTACATGAGGGGATTGTAATAGATAATATTTTCAATGTCCTAGTCTGCCTTCATTTACTTCAGTGCTTTGTCATACTTGTTATACTACAAAGATCTTGCAGAGATATTTCTGAAAGCTATTCATGGAGAAAGCAATAAGCACATAGATAGATGGCCTTGCCACTACCTATGCTTTGCCTCTGAAATATTGGAAGTTATTGAAAGTTTTAATATTCATGTATTAAACTATCAATTTCAATAGGGGCACAAACCTTCCACTAAAATTCTACGTCAGGTAAAGTTGCTTATTATATAATAATGCATAACCTTTATTTAGTTCATAATATCAGCCTACAGAGATAGCTCCTGCTATATTGAAATTATTTTACAGAACAGTTTTGCTTGGCAAGAGAAGTGTAAGGTAACTCAGATCCATTGAGAATCATCTTTTCTTCTCCCCCTCCCATTGTGTTAATTTAAAACACAACAGTAAAATTTCCTTGCTTCTTTTCACAATTTCTAGAGATTTATTCTTAAGAATCAATGCAGTCTGCATAAACTGATCTCAACCCCTTATGTAAGAAAACCTCAGCTTTATTTGCAACATTCAGCTACATACAGTGTACCAAGATAATTTCCCTCCATGGAGAAACCCGCAGGAGGAGGGAGAGAAGAAACAAATTTCACAAGGGTAAAACCTGGACTACCTGTGGATGTAAGTGGGGTGGGGAGAGGCAGGAGGAGCTCCTTCCACCACAAACTATTCTGCTGGAGCCATGCTGTCAAGGGTAGGGCAGTCAGCAGGAGCCACAGTTTCACTACTGGCTAAGTCCCACTAGGCTGCGATAGCAGCTGTGGAGGTGTCCCCAAGCATTAGTGTTCTTTTTCCCATGGGGTTGGCAGAAGAGAATGCAGCAGAAAACACCTGGTTCCCAACTTCAGATCCACCCATCCCGACTCCATGCCCAAGGCCTGGTCCCCACTAAGCCCCCACTTCGGACTAAGGTACGCAAATTCAGCTACGTTAATAACGTAGCTGAATTCGAAGTACCTTAGTCCGAACTTACCGCGGGTCCAGACGCGGCAGGCAGGCTCCCCCGTCGATGCTGCGTACTCCTCTCGCTGAGCTGGAGTACCGGCGTCGACGGCGAGCACTTCCGGGATCGATCCGGGATCGATCCGGGATCGATTTATCGCGTCTAAACCAGACGCGATAAATCGATCCCAGAACATCGATTGCCTGCCGCCGGACCCTCCGGTAAGTGTAGACGTACCCCAAGACTGTACACACCCTGCTCCCCAGCAGCCTCCAATTTAGGTTGGAAGAGGAGGCAAATATGCCACAGTGCGGGACCCCTCATTACTTCCTCACCAAGTAATCCACTGGCTCTCAAACCTTTCTGCTCACAGAAAGGGAAAGAAGACTCGGTCATCATTAATTGTGTGACCTGCACAAGAGCCTGACCTAACCCCCACTGAATTTAATGGGTGGGGGGGGGGAGTCTCCTGTAGACTTCAATGGGGGTATGTCTATTCTATCAATTGTAGAAGTGTCCATGCACAGGCTTGCACTATAACCCTCCTATGGCCCATGTGTAAACCCCCCTGAAGCATGTCTCAAGGCAAGTGGAAGGAGAGCAAGTTAGCATGCCTGAGGAGTGTGGGTAAGTACACACATAATCAGGAGCATGGCCCTGTACCTTTGCCAATTTATAGGGTGCATCGGGTCTCGAGTTTCCACCCTCATTCCCATAATGCACAGAACTTTTTCCTTCCTGACCTTTACACAATATATAAAGGTCCTCATGCACCTGTTTTCACCGGTAGTAGCGCGTTGCCCTGACAATATCAAAACAGCCTTCCACTGCACTCTTCTCAGATCATTACAGGTGTGAATAATAGACACAGCTCTGAAAGCAGGACTTGGCCCATGGACCATAGCTGGGTGCTGATCAGTGTGTGGGTGGAGTACACCATTCTCCATGATTTCGGTTGGAGCAGCAGGAACATTTACTTGTAGTGGGACATTTCACAGAGGCTGCAGCGAGCAGACATCAACAGACTCCATCCCAGTACCAGGAATGGATTAAACACTTGAGGCAGTTCTCTCTCAGTACAAGGCTGGGACTAAGAATTTGCAGGTGTCAGCATATATATAGTTCCTAAAGTGGCTGGGAGAGCATTCGTGTAACCTTGCTGGCAGAGACTCTACATACTAATGTCTGTGTGTGAGCAGAGCCTGCTTTTCATAACTAGCAAAGCAGTGAAAGAGGCACCCTGGGTGGAAGTGTTCAGCAGTTCAGTGGTTCAGGTTGTACCCTGGGGAATGTCACAGTCTCTTTCTTCCTGAGTATGATGAACTGAACCCCAAAAAACACCTTCAGAAATGGGCCCCAACCTTCCTACCTCATGTAATAGAATGGTATGTAAAATTTTTGTGCCACGACAGTGGAAATGTTTGAGGCTTGCCCCAGTTACAAATATATGAAGTCCTAGGAGAAGTTTTCTGTGCTGTAAACCACCGATCCTCCCCCTGACTAATTTTCAACTAAACAGATGTCTTACACTTAGGCAGTAAAGGGAGAATCAATTTGTTTCTTAATGACATTAGTGAATGTGCTGAAATTTGAAAACCTAAATAAATTTAAAAAAAAAAACAAAAAACCCAGCAGTAAACACCCAGCATCTGCTGGTACCCTATACAAAGAACTTTGAAGCAAACCAGGGATTAGTGATGTCCACTAGCTGTGAATTGCACTTGGCACTGTTGACAATTCTAAATCACTACATTAGCAAAATGGTTTACCTTCTTCCCTGCCCCTCCCCCCCACAGTAATCCCTCAAACATGTTAAAATATTTAAATACTCAATAACGGGTATTTCAAAAGAGGTGTGAATTGTATCACATAGTTAAGGCATCGAAAAGTTATGGAGGCACGCTAATGATAGCATTTGTTTCCATAATGGAGAAAACCCATACCTTAAATAAATCTCTGAAGGCTAAAATTAGGAGTTTAATGCAATTCATTGCTGAATGTTTCAGTTAAGTCAGTGGTGTGCAAATTTTTAAATAATTCCCCCCTTCCCATTAATGGAAACTGACCACACCCTCTTCCATTACTGCACAGCCAAGGCTCCTCAGCAGCAGGGCTTGGGCTGAAGGCAGAGCTGGTCTGGAAGCATAGTGCTCCCTCCCTGCCCCCCATGAAGGTTGGCTCAGGCCCCATTGTGTGCCGCCCCAGTTTGGGGCTACTAAGTTAAATACTTTGCATACCAGTGTAGACATAGCCTTAGTTTTGAATTGAATGCAAGGTTTTCCTCATCCATCTAGCCAGGGCCGCCCAGAGGATTCAGGGGGCCTGGGGCAAAGCAATTTCGGGGGCCCCTTCCATAAAAAAAAGTTGCAATTCTATAGTAACATGTATTTGGAAATGTAAAAAATAACCAGTGAAATATATTCAAAAATTAATTTTTAATAATTTGAAAATACACGAAATATATTATTTAAAAACATTAAATGCTTTAATGGTGTGTGTACATTTGCAATTAAATAATGGGCTGTCGCTGGGTGATGGTGATGGTTGGTGCCAATGGGCTGTCGCTGCCTGGGGGTGGCGCTGCTGTTGCCCAGGGCTCGGTGGGGAGCTGGGCTCTGGGTTGGGGGGTGCCCGGCTCGGAGCTAGGGGTCAGTGCTGTGGGGGGGATGGGGTTGGGGGGTGCCCGGCTCAGAGGGGCTGGGCTCGGAGCTAGGGGTCAGGGCTGTGGGGGGGATGGGGTCGGGGGGGTGCCCGGCTCAGAGGGGCTGGGCTCCGAGCTGAGGGTCAGGGCTGTGGGGGGAATGGGGTCGGGGGTGTGCCCAGCTCAGAGGGGCTGGGCTCGGAGCTAGGGGTCAGGGCTGTGGGGGGGGATGGGGTCGGGGGGGTGCCCGGCTCAGAGGGGCTGGGCTCCGAGCTGAGGGTCAGGGCTGTGGGGGGAATGGGGTCGGGGGGGTGCCCGGCTCAGAGGGGCTGGGCTTGGAGCTAGGGGTCAGGGCTGTGGGGGGGGATGGGGTCGGGGGGTGCCCGGCTCAGAGGGGCTGGGCTCTGAGCTGAGGGTCAGGGCTGTGGGGGGAATGGGGTCGGGGGGGTGCCCGGCTCAGAGGGGCTGGGCTCCTAGCTGAGGGTCAGGGCTGTGGGGGGAATGGGGTTGGGGGGGTGCCCGGCTCAGAGGGGCTGGGCTCCGAGCTGAGGGTCAGGGCTGTGGGGGGGGGGATGGGGTCGGGGCGGTGCCCGGCTCAGAGGGGCTGGGCTTGGGGTCAGGGCTGTGGAGGGATGGGGTCAGGGGGGTGCCCGGCTCAGAGGGGCTGGGCTCGGAGCTGAGGGTCTGGGCTGTGGGGGGGGGGGGGCTGGGGTCAGGGGGTTGCCCGGTTCACAGGGTCTGGGCTGTGGGGGGGCTGGGGTCAGAGGGTTGCCCAGATCAGAGGGGCTGGGCTCGGAGCTGGGGGTCAGGGCTGTGGGGGGGATGGGGTGTCTGGCTCAGAGGGGCTTACCATGCTGCTTACCCCCGCCTCCCCACTCCTGGAGCCTCAGTGCGCCGCATCCAGGAGTGGCCCTGGACAGCGCCGCAGTAGCATGGTGGCTCCCTTGCTTCCTAGGTCACTCTCAGCAGCGAGATATTTTCCAGGACGAACTCATCCTGTGGAAAATGTGGGCCAGTGTTCAATATAGGGGCCCCCTGCAGCTGTTGGCACAGAACCCCAGAGGACAGTACGGCTCTGAAACAATCAGTCCCTCTTGCCCCTGTCCTTACTCACCATTTTGGGGCTCTTGTGGGTTGTGCACACTCGCTTTGGGACAGGCACTTTCTGCTATTGTGTGCACTGTGCTTGTCTTTAAGTATGGCCGAATCATTGCTCTGTCTAGTGTGAACAATGCTGACTCTGTTAAATGTTGCATTTTGGCTTTACAGATGCAACCTTGAGATCCCAGCCGTCCTTGTTATCAATGGCCAAATGGCTGCAAAGGATCAGGAAGCGGCCGTGAAGAAGCAAGGAGGACCTTCTGCATGAAGTCATACAGCAATCCCTTACTGAAAATCAAAAAGTACAGGAGTGGCGGGAGACCAAAAGGAGGCTCCGCCTAGAGAATGTGGATCGCCGACAAGAAACCATGGAGCGGCTCCTAAGCATTATGAGCGCCAAGCAGACACGATGCAGGCACTCATAGCACTGCAGACAGAGCAGATCTGCGCCCGCCCCCGCCCCCCTCCCCCTGCAGCTCATGTCCCAAAACTCTTTCCCTTGTGCCCCCATGTGACCGCCAACCCACTTTCCCCACATCCGGTTTCTTATCACCACCAGCTGCCTCCAACACCTGTAGCTTCACCACCCAGCCCTGCAAACTACGACCCTTACCCACTGCACTCAACCCCCATCACCATGAATTTTAGGCAGCCTGAAGTGCAGCACTCATTGCACAGCACTCCAGACAGGAGGTGCTGAATATGATAACAGGACATACGCAAATCTGTGATTGTCCCATTCCCCACCCCACCCGCTTCCCTCCTTCCACACAGCACAGATGTGTTACACCATGTGTGTTTCCCCAGCAGTTCTGTTTCTTTTCAATAAATGAATTTTTTGGCTTTGCAAACATTCTTTATTGCATTAAGTAAAAAATAGCATAGCCCAGGAAAGCAACAGGCACTGCAAGTCAACGCATCATATGTAACAAACACAGATGCCTACTAGCATTGGAACCACTGCACTTCCCCCGTGCAGGGCACCAAACATTACTGGTGGCTTTCAGCATCGAATTGCTCCCTCAAGGTGTCCCTAATCCTTAAAGCCCTGTGCTGGGCCCCTCTAATAGCCCTGGTCTCTGGCTGTTCAAATTCGGCCTCCAGGTGTTGAACCTCCATAGTCCATGCCTGAGTAAAGCTTTCACCCATCCCTTCGCAAATGTTATGGAGGGTACAGCACACAGCTATAACCGTGGGGATGCTGTCATCAGCCAGGTCCAGCTTCCCATACAGACAGCGCCAGCAGCCCTTTAAATGGCCAAAAGCACACTCCACAGTCATTCTGCATCTAACTCAGTCTGTTGTTGAACGGCTCCTTGCTGCTGTCAAGGTTCCCTGTATATGGTTTCATGAGCCATGGCATTAAAGGGTAGGCGGGGTCACCAAGGATCACAATGGGCATTTTGACTTCCCCTACGGTGATCTTCTGGTCTGGGAGGAAAGTCCCAAATTGCAGCTTCCTGAACTGGCCTGTGTTCCGAAAGATGCGTGTCACATGCACCTTTCCGGACCAGCCTGCATTAATGTCCATGAAACACCCATGGTGATCCACAAGCGCCTGGAGAGCCATTGAGAAATACCCCTTCTGATTTATGTAGTTGGTGGCTAGGTGGTCTGGTGCTATAATTGGAATGTGCGTGCCATCTATCGCCTCTCCGCAGTTAGGGAAACCCATTTGTGCAAAGCCATCCGCAATGTCACGCACGTTGCCCAGCGTCACGGTTCTTCTGAGCAGGATGCGATTAATGGCCCTGCATACTTGCATAAACACAATTCCAACGGTTGACTTTCCCACTCCGAACTGGTTAGTGACCGATCGGTAGCTGTCTGGAGTTGCCAGCTTCCAGATTGCAATAGCCACATGCTTTTTCACTGGCAGGGCAGCGCTCAATCTCATGTCCTTGTGCCGCAGGGTCGGGGAGAGCTCAGCACACAGTCCCATGAAAGTGGCTTTCCTCATCTAAAAGTTCTGCAGCCGCTGCTTGTCATCCCAGACTTGCATGATGATGTGATCCCACCACTGAGTGCTTGTTTCCCGAGCCCAAAAGCGGCGTTCCACTGTGGTGAGCATGTCCGTGAATGCCACAAGCAATCTCGTGTCGTGTGCGTTATGCATGTCGACATCATCATCGGACTCCCCACTGTCACTTTGTAGCTTAAGGAGTAACTCGACTGCAATTTGTGATGTGCTGGCGAGACCCATCAGCATATTCCTCACAAGTTCAGGATCCATTCCCACAGGCCGAAAGGGAAGACAGAGCGCGCAGTACAAAAACCATTGAAAGATGGCGCCAAATGTGGATGGAAGCACTGGGATGCGAAGCTATGCATCACGGGGCATTGGGACAGGACCCAGGATGCCCCACGCCCCCCCCTCCCTTCCCACAAGCCATAGCACCAGAATGGGAAGAGGTGTCTTGTGGGATAGCTGTCCATAATGCACCGCTCCTAATGCCACTGCAAGTGCCGCAAATGTGGTCGTGCCACTGCGCTTGCAGCTGACATTATGAACACACGGCAGCACTTTCCCTGCTGCGGTCACCGAGGGCTGGTTTAACTCCCTGTGCTCTACATCTGCAAACATAGCCATGCCCTATATTGCAAAAATCCCCATGGCAGCAAGTCTCGGAGCCCAGGTCTACATGCTTGAGCTCATGCTATGTCACTAAAAATAGCAGTGTAGACGTTCCTGCTTGGGCTCTGAAATGTTACGAGAGGGTTGAGTCTCAGATCCTAAGCAGCAATGTAGATGTTCCTATTTCTAGCACTGTGTGTGAGCCCAAAGTCTTTATTCCTAGGCTCTGAGACTTGCTGCTGCCTGTGTGATTTTGCAGTGTAGACATATCCTAAGAGACCCAAACCTGCAATTCCTTTCTTGAATAAATAAGACCAAGCCTCATACTTACAACTGCTCAATTTAACAAAACAAGTGTTCAAACATCTTTTGCCAGTTTGAAATAAGTAAGTGGGGTAGCAGATTCCCCCACCCCCACCCTCCTACACTTTGGAAAAAGGTTTTCCCTATGGACAGGTTTATGTCCCAACTTTCTGGCCAGCTCTACTTGCAGTATAGTCTGAAGAATAGAGTCAGGGGACTGTTGTGGAAGCCAATTTTATGGACATCCTCTATAGAGATCCCCCTGACTTCCATTTCTGTTAGAGTCAACTTCCAGCCTGCTGAGTAGGAAATATGGAGCATACGGGGGGAGGGTGCGGGACACTGCACAATGACATTTGAATATTGAGAAGTGGCCTCTACCACTTAGATAGGTCAGGGTTATTTAAGGCTTCTCTCTTTGCGACTTGGAGTTCAGATGTCAGACTCCTACAGATGTTAGGGAGGGATAGCTCAGTGGTGTGAACATTGGCTTACTAAACCCAGCATTGTGAGTTCAATCCTTGAGGGGGCCATTTAGGGACCTGGGGTAAAAAATCTGTCTGGGGATTGGTCCTGCTTTAAGCAGGGGGTTGGATTAAATGACCTCCTGAGGTCCCCTCCAACCCTGATATTCTATGTTGAAAAAAAATGTACAGGAAAGCAGTGTTCTTTTCCCAGCATCTTCATCCATAATGATATTTTTATTTCTTTGCAGCATCCTGACTCCATTATGACTTGATCCTGTACCATAGGATTCAGTGGGAGCTTTGCCATTAAGGGGGAATATCACTGCGCCCTGAGAAGAAAATGAAAGACTCCTGTAGGAATAGCCCTTTAACAACAGAAGGTATTACCTTTCTTTTGACCAATTAGAAAGGACACCTATGGAAGTATGACCCATTTTAAAGTGGGAAAGATTATGATCCTTCTAGGGCAAATTTGCTACATTGGTTCTTGTAACTAGTACCTAGGCCAGTACCAGTACCTGGTGATTAGCATACTTGCAATATGCCTATTGATAGCTAAATAAGATCTTATTTAAACTATTTTAAGTTTCCTTTATGACTTTGGGGCTGTGCATTCCAATTGTTACAGATGGTATTTTTTTCTAATTATTAAGGTTGATCAGTCATTTTCTATTAGAAAATGTAACAATCCATATTCATATAACTAACAACACATGAAAGCAGCATGAATTCCTACATCCTGCTTATACGTGTATAGTCCCTGGAGTCTCAGATTCCACTAAGACACTGCAGTTAGATACCTGGTTTTACATTTATATTTCTCTGGAGGTGTAATCATAGGGTATCATTTAAACACCTCAGCTTCTTCTTCTGACTCCCCCACAGATATTAATAGCAAATGTGTAAGCAACATGCATTTGCTATGCTAGGATAATGACGTTCACCCGGAGTTCTGTTTCTTCTGTGGCTATATTTGCAAAACATAAAATGTGCATCACATAGTTCCAATATAGGGCCCACTGCTTACCTTTTTAAGTTCAGATGGGAGCAGGAATAAACTCTAAGCATGACTTCATATGAATTTCTGTGTTCCCAATGCCTTATCCACAATGCCTTATCTTCCTTTGTAGAGTACCTTGCAGTTATATGCATGCAAGTAATGAGGATTTTATGCAAGGCAGAGTGTCAATCTGATGAACAATATGGTTACGCAGTCACAATACACCACTTTTCATAAAGAGATACATAGATATAAGTCTCTTTCACTGACCTGAAGGAAGTTTGCCTGACCATTTTCAAGAGTCAACCTTCACTATAACTTGTATTTGCAAACTGGTCCTGTCACAAGAGATGGGGAGCTACAACCTCACAAAAGCTATGCCACAGAGCTTACTTCTCCATCTTTGGTTGCACAACCATGTCTGTTTCCCTGTTGAACACAGGTCTCTCTCCAACAGGTTGGCAGTTCAGCCCTCCAGCTTTTCCAGCATATTAAATGAAAATATTAGGGCTGTCAAGTGATTAAAAAATTAATTGTGATTAATCACACTGTTAAACAATAAGAGAATACTATTTCTTTAAATATTTTGGATGTTTTCTACATTTTCAAATATATTGATTTCAATTACAACACAGAATACAAAGTGTACAATGCTCACTTTATATTTATTTTTGATTACAAGTATCTGCACTGTAAAAAACAAAAGAATGTTATTTTTCAATTCACCTAATACAAGTACTGTAGTGCAATCTCTTTATCATGAAAGTTGAACTTACAAATGTAGAATTATGTTCAAAAATAGCTGCATTCAAAAATAAAACAATGCAAAATTTTAGAGCCTGAAAGTCCACTCAGTCCTACTTCTTGTTCAGCCAATCGCCGAGACAAACAAGTTTGTTTACATATACAGGAGATAATGTTGCCCGCTTCTTGTTCACAATGTAACCTGCAAGTGAGAAAAGGTGTTCTCATGGCACTGTTGTAGCTGTGCTCGCAAGATATTTACATGCGCTAAAGACTCATGTCATGCTTGTGTCCCCTGGAATGGTGGTTCATCTTCATGTGTAAATAAGAAGAGGGCAGCATTATCTCCTGAAAATATAAAGAAACATCTTTGACTTAGCAACTGACTGAACAAGTAGTAGGACTTGTAGGCACTGAAGTTTTACATTGTTTTGTTTTTGAGTGCAGCTATGTAAACAAAAAAAAATCTACATTTGTAAGTTGCACTTTCACAACAAAGATTGCACTACAGTACTTGTATGAGGTGAATTGAAAAATACTATTTCTTTTATCATTTTTACAGTGCAAGTAGTAGTAGACTTGTAGGCACTGAAGTTTTACATTGTTTTGTTTTTGAGTGCAGCTATGTAAACAAAAAAAAATCTACATTTGTAAGTTGCACTTTCACAACAAAGATTGCACTACAGTACTTGTATGAGGTGAATTGAAAAATACTATTTCTTTTATCATTTTTACAGTGCAAATATTTGTAATCAAGAATAATATACACTTTGATTTCAATTACAACACAGAATACAATATATATGAAAATGTAGCAAAAATCCAAAATATTTAATAAATTTCAATTGGTACTCTATTGTTTAACAATGAGATTAAAATTGTGATTAATCACAATTTTTTTGAGTTAATCACGAGATAACTGCGATTAATCAACAACCCTAGAAAATATTGATTTAATAGGCATCACACAAACTTGGGGGAATAATGCTAATAAATGGGACACAGTAATACTAGAGTACACAACATATAGAAATGACAGTGGGTTGTACTGGTAGGGGAGTAGCACTGTGTGAGAAAGAAAGCATAGGGTCAAATAAAGAGAGATAAATACAGAGATATAAAGAAGCAGTGAGAGATAAAAAGGCATCTTTTAAAAAGTGGAAGTCAAATCCTAGTGAGGTAAATAGAAAGGAACATAAACACTGCCTAATTAAGTGTAAAAATGTAATAAGAAAAGCCAAAGAGGAGTTTGAAGAACAGCTAGCCAAAAACTCAAAAGGTAATAAAATGTTTAAGTATATCAGAAGCAGGAAGCCTGCTAAACATCCAGTGGGGCCCCTGGACGATCGAGATACAGAAGGAGCGCTTAAAGACGATAAAGTCATTGCGGAGAAACCAAATGGATTATTTGCTTCAGTCTTCACGGCTGAGGATGTTAGGGAGATTCCCAAACCTGAGCCAGCTTTTATAGGTGACAAATCGGAGGAATTGTCACAGATTGAGGTGTCACTAGAGGAGATTTTGGAATTAATTGATAAACTTAACAATAACAAGTCACAGGGACCAGATGGCATTCACCCAAGAGTTCTGAAAGAACTCAAATGTGAAGTTGTGGAACTATTAACTATGGTTTGTGACCTGTCCTTTAAATCGGCTTCTGTACCCAATGACTGGAAGATAGCTAATGTAACGCCAATATTTAAAAAGGGCTCTAGAGGTGATCCCAGCAATTACAGACCGGTAAGTCTAACGTCAGTATTATTGAAACAATAGTAAAGAATAAAATTGTCAGGCACATAGAAGAACATAAATTGTTGGGCAAAAGTCAACATGGTTTCTGTAAAGGGAAATCGTGTCTTACTAATCTATTAGAGTTTTTTGAAGGGGTCAATAAACATGTGGACAAGGGGGATCCAATGGACATAGTGTACTTAGATTTCCAGAAAGCCTTTGACAAGGACCCTTACTAAAGGCTCTTACATAAATTAAGTTGTCATGGGATAAGAGGGAAGCTCCTTTTATGGATTGAGAACTGGTTAAAAGACAGGGAACAAAGGGTAGGAATAAATGGTAAATTCTCAGAATGGAGAGGAGTAACAAGTGGTGTCCCCCAAGGGTCAGTCCTAGGACCAATCCTATTCAACTTATTCATAAATGATCTGGAGAAAGGGGTAAAAAGTGAGGTGGCAAAGTTTGCAGATGATACTAAATTGCTCAAGATAGTTAAGACCAAAGCAGACTGTGAAGAACTTCAAAAAGATCTCACAAAACTAAGTGATTGGGCAACAAAATGGCAAATGAAATTTAATGTGGATAAATGTAAAGTAATGCACATTGGAAGAAATAACCCCAACTATACATACAATATGATGGGGGCTAATTTAGCTACAACGAATTAGGAAAAAGATCTTGGAGTCATCGAGGATAATTCTCTGAAGACATCCACGCAGTGTGCAGTGGCGGTCAAAAAAGCAAACAGGATGTTAGGAATAATTAAAAAGGGGATAGAAAATAGACAGAGAGTATCTTATTGCCTTTATATAAATCCATGGTACACCCACATCTTGAATACTGCATACAGATGTGGTCTCCTCATCTCAAAAAAGATATAATGGCATTAGAAAAGGTTCAGAGAAGGGCAACTAAAATGATTAGGGGTTTGGAACGGGTCCCATATGAGGAGAGATTTAAGAGGCTAGGACTTTTCAGCTTGGAAAAGAGGAGACTAAGGGGGGATATGATAGAGGTATATAAAATCATGAGTGATGTAGAGAAAGTAAATAAGGAAAAGTTATTTACTTGTTCCCATAATACAAGAACTAGGGGCCACCAAATGAAATTAATGGGCAGCAGGTTTAAAACAAATAAAAGTTCTTCTTCACAAAGCGCACAGTCAACTTGTGGAACGCCTTGCCTGAGGAGGTTGTGAAGGCTAGGACTATAACAGCGTTTAAAAGAGAACTGGATAAATTCATGGAGGTTAAGTCCGTTAATGGATATTAGCCAGGATCGGGAAGGAAGGGTGTCCCTAGCCTCTGTCAGAGGGTGGAGATGGATGGCAGGAGAGAGATCACTTGATCATTGTCTGTTGGGTTCACTCCCTCTGGGGCACCTAGCATTGGCCACTGTTGGTAGACAGGATACTGGGCTAGATGGACCTTTGGTCTGACCCAGTACAGCCATTCTTATGTTCTAAATAGAGTAAAAGTCTTAAATAAATCAAACTGTACAATAGAATCTCTATGGACATAAATTCCATGCTTGAATAAGAAGAATACAGCAATAGCAATATACTACTGACCGTGATGGTAATTGTGAAATGCTCAGGGAGATTAGAGAAGCTATGAGAATAGAAAAATCAATAGGGGATTTCAACTAACCCCCTATTGGCTGGGTACATGTCAACTCAAGATGGAATGCAGAGATACAATTTCTAGACACCATTAATGACTGCTTCTTGGATCAGCTAGTCCTGGAACCCACAAGGGAGAGGCAATTCTTGATTTAATCCTAAACTGAGCACAGGATCTAGTCCAAGAGGTGAATATAGCTGCACTACTCAGTAATAGTGGCCATAATGTAATTAAATTTAACATCCTAGTGGGGGGAAAGAAAATACCATAGAAGCCCACCACAGTAACATTTAACTTCAGAAAGGGGAATGACACTGAAAGTGAGGAAGCAAGTTAGACAAATTAAAAGGAACAGTCACAAGAGTGAAATGCCTGCAAGCTGCATGGAAACTTCAAAAAAACCCCACCATAACAGATGCTCAAATTACATGTATAAGAGGACCAGAAAAAGTGTCATCATGGCTAAACAGAGTAAAAGAATTGGTTAGAGAAAAAAATACATCCTTTAAAAACTGGAAGGCAAATCCTACTGAGGAAAATAGAAAGGAGCATAACCTCTGGCAAGTCCAGTGTAAATTTACAATCAGGCAGGCCAAAAAAGAATTTGAAGAGCAACTAGAAAAAGACAAAAACTAATAAGAAAAAAAGGTAAGTGTATCAGGAGCTTAAGGAACACTCAAGACAGACAAGGCCGCTGCAAAGAAGCTAAATGAAGTCTTTGCTTTAGTCTTCACTGAAGAGGATGTGAAAGAGATTCTCACACCTGAGCCATTCTTTTTAAGTGACATATCTGAGGAACTGTCCCAGATTGATGTGTCAATAGGGGAGATTTTGGAACAAATTGAATAATTTAACAGTAATAAGTCACCAGGACCAGATGGTATTCACCCAAGAGTTCTGAAAGAACTCAGATATGAAATTGCAGAACTATCATCTGTGGTATGTGATCTATCGTATGAATCAGCTTCTGTACCAGATGAATGGAGGTTAGCTAAAGTGATGCAATTTTTTTATAAAAAGGAGGGGGGGGGGTCAAGAGGTGATCCTGGCAATTACAAGCCAGTAAGCTTAATTTCAGTACCAGGCAAATTGGTTGAAACTATAGTAAAGAACAGAATTATCAGACACATAAATAAACACTATTTGTTGGAAGAATCAGCATGGCTTTTGTAAAGGGAAACCATGCCTCACCAATCTATCAGAATTCTTTGAGAGAGTCAACCAACATGTGAACAAGGGCGATCCAGTGGATATAGTGTACTTGACTTCCAGAAAGTCTTTACTTAAGAGCCTTTGATGAGGGATCTTGTCAAACTAAGGAGTCATGGGATAAGATGGAAGGTCCTCTCATGGGTCATTACCTGGTTAAAAACCAGGAAACAAAAAAGCTAACAATGTTAGGAACCATAGTAAAAGGATAGATAAGAAGACAAAATATCTCAGTGCCACTCTAAATCCATTGTACACCTACAACTTGGATACCATGTGCTGTTCTGATTACCCCATCTCAACAAGATTTAGAATTGGAAAAGGTACAGAGAAAGGCAACAAAAAGGATTAGGGGTATCGAACAGCTTCCATCTGAGGATAGATTACAAAGACTGGGACTCTCCAGCTTTGGAAAGAGGTGACAGGGGAGAGGAGGGATATATGACAGAGGTCTATAAAATCATGAATGGTGTGGAGAAAGTGAATAAAGTGTTCTTTACCCCTTCAGATAACACAAGAACTATGGATCACCCAACAAAATAATAGGCAGCAGGTTTAAAACAAACAAACAAACAAAAGGAAGTACTACTTCACACAAGTCTACCTGTGGAACTCATTGCCAAGGGACGTTGAAAACCAGAAGTATAATGGGTTCAGAAAAAGAATTAGATAAGTTCATGGAGGATAGGTCCATAATGGCTATTAGCCAAGATTAGAGATGAAACCCCCATGTTCCAGGTGTCTCTAAACCTCCAACTTCCAGAAGCTGGGAGTGGACGACAGGGGATGGATCACTCAAAAATTGCCCTGTTCGGTTCATTCCTTCTAAAGCATCTGGAACTGGCCACTCTCGGAAGACTGGATACTGGACTAGATGGACCATTGGTCTGATCCAGTATGGCTGTTCTTTTGTTCTTTTGATGCCCATCTTTTCCTAGTCTGGAGCAAGTTCTCTTTAGCCAAGCCCTTCATAGGTGTCCCCCCTCCATAGGGATCTGTCCCAGACCCTGGAAAGCACTCCCAAACTCCATGTCCTTTCGAGACACTAGCCATTATAGACAACAGGAAGCTCTTATATCCCAGTTCCCCTTTTCACAAAATGACTTATTTACGCAGTCCCCTGATTCCTAGATTACAAGTCCAATGACCTGAAGGACAGGCATCAGTCTTTCCTTTTAGTATATTTCAGATCCTACATCTCCCTCAAAGTTTCAATTTGCCTTTGCTATATTGGCAAAGTCTGGTTAATCTTCCATCATGGTACATTTCCCCTGAAACCTAAACTGTTTTTGTTGCACTTTGCTATGGACTTTGATCTTTCATTCTTCATATAATACACTGACCAGAATTGCACACAACATTCCAAATGAGGCTTCACTATTGTGCCATATGGCAGACTAACTTCTGCCAATTTATACACCTCACTCCTACAGATACAGTGTGTGCCAAGACCTTGTTTACCTTTCTGATGCTATCTGATATTGCTCAAATGGCTAATATATGATCCTGAATCACCCTCAGGTGTCTCTGCTGTTCTGTTTTGTAAGGTATGTTCTTATTCATGCTGCAATCACTATGTTACTGTGGTCTCCACTTTCATGTCACTCTCTCTCTCACACTCATGGAAAATCTTGTCTCCTAAGACAAGTTGGAGTGCAGGAACTTTGAGGGATAACAACCTCCCTGAGGCTGCAGAGATAGTTGTAGCGGTTTCTTCTCTGGTTGTACTTTTTCTTCACGTGAGGAAACTATAGTGGATCCCTATCATTGTAGATCTCCCAGCACCTCTGTATGAGCTCAGTAAATGGCCAAATAACATACATGGTGCACATTTCCATCCTAGGATCCCAGCCTCCTGGCTCAGTAGAGCCATTTCAATTTCTCTGTGGGCAATGCTGTAGTCACCATAAGACAAGTTTTGCCTTATAGAATTTAAGAACCATTTATCTCTGAATCAAAATTATTCATGTTATTTCAAGTTTGTTTGCTGGTCTGTATCACTGGAGCCTCCCTATTTTTGAGGCCAAACATAGCTCAGCTGCCTCCAGGCACAGCGGAAAAGGAGAGTGAGCCCTGAAGCTTATATTATACAGCTTATTTATTTACACCTCCTTTTCATAAGCACCAGCATCACCAGATGAAAGCAGAGATGAGACTTGCTTTTCCAGTTTTGTTCAGAAGGAAAAAACCAAGCCATTTAGGAACAACATGAGAGCTGGCTTAGCTTTTAGGTCACAAAAAGTGGTGTTTACACTAAACATCTATTCAGAACCTCATTACTTCAAATGAGCTCCACCTGCATGCTATTATTGGAACTATTACTTTAATAAGTTTTAGGAGTAGTTTTTTTTCCTTGAGTGTAGCCTGTGAAATTGTGGGCAAGAGCATCTGACATGCACATTTAAATGAAATTTTAGCTTTGTGGATTAGACTAGTGCAATTACAAGTAAAAACCTACACACTAAAATATAATATCAAATAATGGCTTCACAGGGATGGTTGCTATCTAAACTCCAGCTTCAGCCCTTGCTTAGCTCTCAGGACAAGACAAAAGAGGTTTAAATCATGTATTTTTCCAGAGAGCTTGTACCAGGATGCAGAGGTACTATCTGGGCTCCTGTGCATCAGACAAGAACTCCGCCTTCCCTTTCCCCTCCCCAGTGTGAAGGAAACAGGTATAAGAAGGGTTGCTGGAAAGACTGGAAGAGGAGAATGCCTAGGGGAAGAAAAGACTCCCTGTGAGAGTCAGTGAACCTTTTCATAGGAATTTTAAAAAACTCATGTGTTGAAATTTTGTATTGGAATAAAAATGGTTGTATACAGTGTAGTTGTAGCCATGCCAGTCCCAGGATTCTAGAGACAAGGTGGGTGAGGTAACATCTTTTATTGGATAAACTTCTGGTGGTCCAAGACAAAGATGTTACCTCACCCACCTTGTCTCTCTAATCAAAATGGTTGGCAATTTGTGACGTTCATGTCAACCTTCCCCCTCCCGCAGCACACTCCGTTTTTCCAAGCAATGTGTACAGCTAGTCAAAATGTGTGGACTTTTGAGATGCTGAAATTATATTGAGAGCATTTTCATTTCTTCTCCACCCCCCAATGCCCAAGCCCCCTTTTTCAGCAGCTCTATTCCCTACCTGAGTCCCAAGGCCTGTTGATATCCTGCTGGGGAATGCTCTTGTTTGTAACTCTTTGGTTTGTTGCTAGAGGGTCGTTCCTGCTGAACACACCTTACTGCCTCTTGCTGTGTTCTGATGCTGCTCACTCATCCCAGTAGTTTACAAATAAATTATTCATAGCAGCTCCTATGAGCTGAGCAATAGCTCACACACTCCTGCTGAGAGAAAAAATGTTCAAAGTCCATCAGTGTTTAAAACAGGACATCGAGATTCTCAGTATTTTCAGAAGGTGCAATGGGAGCTTTTACCTTCCTCTTTGAATCACCAGAAGGGACCTTCGTTCACTATCACACATTAAGGTCAACACACCCTTAGGACTGCACTGCATTGCGTGTGATCATCATGTCTCAAGTGATGTGTGACTTGGATCCATGTCAATCTGGAAAAAGGAGAGCGACAAATGGAACCATTTTAATACTGGCTACTTATTAGCACTGTGGCTATCAGCAAAGATATGGGGATTGGGCTCCTTATCCCTTAATCTTGAGGCACACACTTTAAACTTACAGTGCCTTTTAGTACTGGTTAAGTGACTTAAGTTCATCCAAATGTTATTTCCCCTGCACTTCCTAACAAGTTTTTCTATCTTAGTCTGTCCAAGCAATTTATATTACAAGTGCAGAAATTCATTAAAACAGTTTAGCTCCAAATCTACCAATCAATCCAAATTACATCAGATGCTATATGGTGGTTTATATATTTGGATTACTGCCCATTACTGAATGGAAAAAAAAATCTACTCAGAAGCAAAGGTGAGCTGCAGCATAAAACAATAGAGCCAAAAGTTTTATTTAATTTAACGCCCACATTTCCCATCAGCTTTATAAAAATAAGAGACTATACTACTGTAGCAGTCCTGGGTACTACATAGTGTTAACACAAGATAGCATTCTCAGCCATTATTTTAAAGCACTGGCTGTGATGAGCAATGAGACGTCAGTTCTTATTTATTCTGCTATATGGCCAAATACCTTTCAGATGTCCCAAGCTGAAAAATGCAGGTATGTGAGAATATGAAGTATCACCACAAGTTTGGAAATCTGACTGAAAGATTGCTTTACAGATTCATTAAAGACAAACTGGTGCTCACCAACAGTACTGCTGTTGTGGACCTCCGGTATTTAGTATCCAAGATCTTAAACTCAGTTGTTCTGGAGAACAACAAAAAGTCAGACTTTAGGATTATTTGAAATCTTCAGAAGTATTGAACTCACCACTAATATACCATGGCTATATAAAATGAGGTACTTTACACAAGTTCTTTGCATGGGTACACCAGCTGAAGTAAAGTTCACGTGGTCTGGTGCTAAGGGGTGTCTCTCTCTCACACACACGTGTGCAGAGAATCACTTAGACTCATAGACTCATAGACTTTAAGGTCAGAAGGGACCATTATGATCATCTAGTCTGACCTCCCGCATGATGCAGGCCACAAAAGCTGAAGCAGCTTCAAGCTCCAAAACAGCCCTCCTTGACAGTTTCCAGAGTCACTTTCTACTTCTGCTTTCTCTTGTTAGGCCTTCACCCCTTCGTCTTGCAGAAATTCTCGGCCACACCCTTCCCATGTTCCACTCCCAGCTCCCTTTTCTCAGAGGACCATCACTGAGGTCACACTAATACCTTGACTGCTGCTCTTACCAGGTCGCCTCCAAGGTCTTCTCAGGCAGCTTCTGTTACAGAGCTGTTCAGCATCATTCTCCTCTGCATGGAACCATATCAGCCCTAACCCAGCTGATGGAGCTTTCCCAGACAGCTGCTACTCTCCTTACACCATCATCTGCTCTTTCTGCAAGCAGAAAGCTCTTTATATCCCGTTTCATAATTTGCTTGCAGTCACCTGATCAAGTAGAAATAACAGGAGTACTTGTGGCACCTTAGAGACTAACAAATTTATTAGAGCATACAAGTAGGAAAACCAGACAGGTAGTAGGTGGGGCCTCAACTTCTCTTACAGGTCTACCTCTCCTGTGACATCATCCCACTGGTAGTCCTGGGAAGGTACTGTGCTTCAGAGATGCTCCTGAATGGTGGATTGGTTGAAAGTGACAGAGCTCCAATCATTCCCACCTGTTCCCCACTCACCTTCTCCAAAGCAGAGGTGTATGTTCACTTACTTTGGCATGCCTGGACTGAAGGTGCAACTTAGGTCACAGCAAAGGTCTATGGGGGGAGGGAAGGATGGTTTCTAAATCCCTGGTGTGGTGATCCTGGAAGTTCACAACCCATTCATGGTTTCATTCTTTATAAACCTTCACTTTTAGCCCCCTCCCCTCCACACTAATGATGGTGAAAAAAGTCCATCAAAATAGAAACGGAGTAAAAACAAAACAACTCCGCCCCCGCATCATTTCCCACTCTATTCTGAGACTTATTCCCCTACTTATAAATACTTGTGAAAAATAGTTCAATCCTGAAATTTCAACAGGTATTTTTTTCCCTTAGAAAGAGAATCTTAATGCTCTTTTGACCTCCTGTGTATTAAATTGGGATTCTGAATATTTTCATGTATTCAATTCCATGCTTTTTCCCCCAAAAAAACCTCTTACTTTTAATCGTAGAAACAATGGGCCAGATGTTTATCTGCTGTGAATTTATATAGTGACACACAATCAGTGAATATGCCTTTACATGGTTGAGGATCTGGCCCAAAATCCTCACTGGGAATAAGCTAAGTATGACAATATCTGCTGAGAGTGACAAAGAAAGAGTCATTGCAGTGTCTATATATTTTTGACTGTGGCCCTCTTATTTTCATTCCTCCTTATGGCTAAAACTAATGAGCCACTGGATCTGTCAGCCAAAGTGACAAATTCCTAAGACAGCCGCTGTTAATTTCTTGAGAGAGCTGAATGTATAAAATAAATGCATTTAAGTACCCAAATTACAGATTTAGGGAGTTGATTGCTATGCACTTTCAATTCTAATTTCATTTTATACCATTCCTGTAGCACATATACCATATAGAAACATTTTTGTATCCTTTAATAATTAGTTGCATGACATTAGTTTTGACATCTTAGAAAGACTTCTATTACCTTAGCTCATTCAGAAACTCTTGTTTTTAAACAATTTGCATTCTTCATCAGGTTACAAATAAATTGCATTTTAAGCTAAAAATACAAGCTGTTTAAAGTAGAGAAGGATAAAACCTCTGAAGTGATTTTGTCCATCCCACTATCAATGAAGAATTCTTCCTAATAGTACAACTTGAATCTTTTATTCCTTCTGCAAGCACTTAAGCATGTGCTTAACTTTGTTACCATGAGTAGTCCTGCGGGTTTCAACTTGACTACCCCTGGAAGTAAAGTTAAGCACACACACATTTGTTTACAGGATTGGTGCCTACATGACTCAAAAAAAAGCTTCTATCCAGATAGAGCTCCTATTGCTTCCCTTGGAAAACTATTACATAGATGAAAAGACCACACTTATTATGAAGCAACACTGGTGTCTCCATAGTTAAGCATGAAGCTGGTTTCTCATTACTAGCCTCATTTTTATTCCCGTCTTACATTTCCCAAAGAAACTAATTCCAATGAAACAGTACATTCTAACCAGAATGGTTAGTAGTGATTGGACGTCTAACATAGTGAAGGCCAGTGAAAATGAGGTAGAATCAAAGGCTAAAATAGGGAAAGAACAAGTTAAAATTTATTTAGACAAGTTAGATGTCTTCAAGTCACCAGGACCTGATAAAATACATCCTAGAATACTCAAGGAGTTTACTGAGGTATCTGAGCCATTAACAATTATCTTCAAGTAGTCATGGAAGACGAGAGAGATTCCAGAGGACAGGAAAAGGACAAATATAGTGCCAATATATAAAAAGGGAAATAAGGACAACCTGGGGTATTACAGAGCAGTCAGCTTAACTTCAGTACCCGTAAGATAATGGAGCAAATATTCAAGCAATTTGCAAACACCTAGAAGATAATAAGGTGATAAGTAACAGTCATCAGGGATTACTCAAGAACAAATCATGTCAAACCACCCTAATAGCTTTCTTTGACAGAGTAACAACACTGTGGATGGGGGAAAGCGGTAAGTGTAGTAAACTAGGGAAATACAACCTAGATGGAGCTACTATATGGTGGGTGCATAACTGGTTGGAAAACCATTCCCAGAGAGTAATCATCAGTGGTTCACAGTTAAGCTGGAAGGGAATATCTAGTGGGGTCCCACAGGGATCAGTTCTGGGTCCAGTTCTGTTCAATATCTTCATCAATGACTTAGATAATGGCATAGAGAGTACACTTATAAAGTTTGTGGATGATACCAAGCTGGGAGGGGTTGCAAGTGCGTTGGAGGGTAGGACTAAAATTTGAAATGATCTGAAGTAAACAGGATGAAATTCAATAAGGACAAATGCAAAGTACTCCACTTAGGAAGAAACAATCAGTTGTACACATACACAATGGGAAATAACTGCATAGTAAGAAGCATTGCAGAAAGGGATTGGGGTCATAGTGGATCACAAGCTAAATATGGGTGAACAGTATAACACTATTGCAAAAAAAAGCAAACATTCTTAGATGTATTAGCAGGAGTGATGTAAGCAAGACACGAGAAGTAATTATTCTGCTCTACTCAGCGCTGATTAGGCCTCAACTGGAGTACTGTGTCCAGTTCTGGACACCACATTGCAGGAAAGATGTGGACAAATTGGAGAAAGTCCAGAGGAGAGAAACAAAAATGATTAAGTGTCTAGAAAACTTGACCTATGAGGGAAGATTTAAAAAATTGGATTTGTTTAGATTGCAGAAGAGAAGACTGAGAGGGGAAATGATAACAGTTTTCAAGTATGTAAAAGGTTGTTACAAGGAGGAGGGAGAAAATTGTTCTTGTTAACCTCTGAGGATAAGAGAAGAAGCAATGGGCTAAAATTGCAGCAAGGGAGGTTTAGGTTGGATATGAGGAAAAACTTCCTAACTGTCACTGTAGTTAAGCACTGGAATACATTTCCTAGCAAGGTTGTAGAATCTCCATCCTTGGAGATTTTAAGAGCAAGTTAGACAGACACCTGTCAGGGAGGGTCTAGTCCTGCCATGAGTGCAGGGGACTGGACTATATGACCTCTCGAGGTCCCTTCCAGTCCTAGGATTCTGTGTCATGGCATATGCTTAGCTTGCAATTTTGAAAAGTCACAGTAAGTCTTGGGAGCAGTTGTTGGATTCCTGCACAGCCACTAATGGCCTATAAGTGTCACAATCATCATTTAACGGGACAATAGGGTTAAGCTTCTGTGCAGAAATCAAGGCAAGGTGCATTTGAACTGGGAGGTTCCCCAGTGAGCCTGCACACCTCATTATTAAGGCTACATGTCTGTCACAGAGGTCACGGACACTTACTTCGGTGGTGGTGGGGGGCTCTCCAGAAGTGGCTGGCATGTCTCTGCAGTTCCTAGGCGGAGGGCCCAGGAGGCTCTGCACGCTGCCCCTGTTTGTGGGAACCACTCCCACAGCTCCCATTGACTGCGGTTCCCAGACAATGGGAGCTGTGGAGCAGGAGCTCATGATGGGGGCAGCACATGGAGCCCCCCTTGCCTTCCCTCCCCTCTCCCTAGGAGCTGCAGGAACACACGGAGCCAATAGGGAGCCTGCCAGCCCTGCCAACCCTCCCCCCGTGCCCACACACCGCCTCCCCAGCCCACCCCTCCACAGCACCCATGGGGGTCCCAGACCAAGTTTTAGTTGGAAGCATATAGTACAAGTCATGGACAGGGCACAGGCCATGAATTTCTGTTTAATGCCCATGACCTATCCATGACTTTTATTAAAAATATCCTTGACTAAAATGTAGCCTTACTCATCACATGCAGTATATCAAATAGGGTTAGTCCCAGAAAACCTATTCCTCATGCAACCCGAAGTGAGAGATTAGAAAGAGAGGATGCAAGCTGCTATACAATACAGCCAACTGATAAGGACACGATGATCTCTTGTGAAAAACCCACAGCTAAATCAAGCACAATCAAGAGGGATAGAAAACTCTGGGTTGTTGGCATTTATTATATTGTTAGATATAAAATAGATCCTAGATACAGTATGAGATAGAAAATTATATATAAATTCTGATGAACATACATTACTGCTCTAGGGTGAGGGAATAAAGACACAAAAGAGTAGAGAAATTATTGTAAAAATGTGAACTGCAAACCAAGTCAAGGAAAATAATGAAAAGATGTTTATGGCTAGTTGGGACATTTTTTATGAATTTGTCCAAGTTCTAAAGATTACATTTCTGATAATTTTATGCTCACTGTACATAACTGGAAAAGAATTTCTGAATGCAGGGCTTGAGCAAGGTGCCTGAAGTTTGTCTCTCAAAGAATTTCTGCTGGGATCTAGGTACACTGAATAGATGACACTGCTTGCTTTTAATGGAATAATGTACTTACTCTCCCATTACCAAATTTCAGCAATACTAGTTTGTGGAAAAGTAAACTAGGGACATCCCCAAAGCCTATGTCATGCAGCTACACCTACTCAATGGGACACTGGGAAAGTTTAAAATCCCTTTGCTTCCTAGATGCTCCTGCTGCTGACTAGGGCTTGACAGACCCACTTGGATGGCTGTTTAACTGACAGGGAGATGCTATTTTTTTAATATGCACTTTACCCTTAAATGGCGAGTCTCCCTTCCTCCTGCAAGGGGAGCTGTGGGGCTGCTACCATTTTGAATTGCAGGATGAGTTGTCCAGTAACATCCTCTAATGCAGCCAAGAAACATACTGTTGTTGGGGGCTGGAGGGGTGCAAAGGTGGCCTTTGTGCTCCTGTGATTCTGGATTAATTGTGTGCCAGGTCAGCCTCCCAGCAGTCAGGGATCAGCAGTATATAAGGAAGTCCTTCCTGTGCCACCCTGGACATCCCCTCACAATGACCTCAGTAAAGAGGGTGGAGGGGCATAGGAGCTGCTATGTTGGTTCTGTAGCACTTGAGTTCTCAGACACAGGGGTGATCCTCCTGCTGCCAATGCACCAATCATTGTGTGACTTTGTACTAACAGAGCAAAACAAAGCAGCCACACAGGATCCAATCTATGGGTTTTTTGTCTCTTTCTTAGACTTCATGGTGGTTCTTCGTTGCCTTTCTTAATCTGAAGATAAAATCTATACTGAAAAATAACCTGTTCTGCTATTTATGTGTGGGGAAAAATAATTGCTCATGCCAGGGCATGCTGGGAGAGAAGGTTTAAGACTGCTCTGCATCCTTTGCTGCTGCAGCACACCCCATCCCTTTGTACAGTACTGACATCACCAATTTAGCCATCCTTTAAGTATTTTCCCCTTTTCTTGTAATAATTGGTTTTTTATTATCATTTAACTTCATATTTCTGAGTGACAAGAACTACACTGTCCTCTCATACTGATCTCTTTGTCTGGTCTTTGAGGACATGATAAATGAACAAAAAGGGTAAAGGGCAGGAGAAATTTTGTTCAGAGGCCATTATAGTGACAGCTGAAGAGGATGGCATGAAAAGGACCACTGCTCTCTCGAGCTTGTACTTATTTTATTGTATTTTGTTTCCTTGACAATTTACGGAATATGCTTGCCATTTTTCAATAATTGTTTATTGATCAAAATTTTATATAACTAAACTAGAACAGACTCTATAGTTTAGCTTCCATACAGATTTTGGCCTGGATTCCCGAAAGCACTTAAGCACATGCACAAGTCCATTCTTGTTCAGAACAGCACATAACTATGTGCTTAAAGATAAACGCATGCTTAGTGTTGCAAAAAGGGAAGCTTTCCTGAACTGGCATATCTATTTGTAGATCTAGGATATTTTAGGATTACAGGATTAACATTTGCTACAATACTTAGTTTGTAAGAAGGTAAATTTCACCGAGCTAAAATAATCTCTAAGAATATATAGAAAGCAATGTTTGTTATCCCCTTGTATTCTTGATAGCCACAGATTGCATTTTATAGTGATGGAAAAGTTACTAAACAGATAAAACCATGAACTTCAGTACAGACAGAGCCACGAGATGTACAAACATACCATGCCTGAACCTGTCTTTTGAAACAGTATAGCTTAGCCATAAGCATTGAACTCGAATCTCACCATTGTGCAGAATGCTGAAGTAGTTTTCTGGTAGAAATCTCTTTTCACCCAGAAGGAAGGTTAAGAGTTGCATGTACGTGAGTCCGTGCTTCTAGCTCAGGCACTCAAGCCTCACTAGTAATGGTATTGCTATCTCGCCCAACTCCAAGACCCTGTAGTGATATCTCAGAACTGCCCAGCAAATCAAAATTGACATTCTCTACACAGGTGGTGGGTGTCAGAGCCGATAGCTAAACCCTCATCTGAGAGATTTTCAGGGACGATGCCTCATCTTTAACAGCTGAACATTCCATTTGAACCCCCATTTGAATTTATATAGAAATAAATACTTTAATAGTCATGCTATCAGTTAATGCTGAAGGTATAGAAAGAAAAATACTTATGTAATGAACCCATCTGGTTCTCTCATCCTGTTTGTTTTGTCTCTCATTTCTCTTTACTACAATGAACAGATATATTCATTTAGTTCTAAACACTATTAAAGACAGAAGAGACTAGCAGGTTGTTTAAATTCACAAAGTGTCTTAAAATGAGATTTTTACTTTTCTGTACTTCAGAGTGCTAGGATTGTGTCTATACTTGGGAGTATATACACATTTGTAGGCATAAATGATAGATATGACTATAATTATTAATTTGTGCTGTGATACAATCCCTGGAGATGCCTACCAAGACTAAATTCCCAGTGTGCTATGCTCTAACCAATACATAGTAAGAGACAGAGAGCTTGCAATCTAAATAGATAGCAGGTGAGAGAAAGAAAGGATTATTTAATTGAATAGAAGGGGAACTGCAGCGCTTTAAAGTTAATTTGTTTTCCAAGGTCACATGAAGTGTTTGTGGTAGAGGCAGGAAGTAAACCCAGAGTCTCTAAATCCCAGTCCATTTTGTGTGTGTGTGTGGATATATTATATAACCCTAAACTTTTCCCACCTGACCCCTTGTACTGCATGAAGGTTCCTAATTAAAGAGTCCCTGGAAACCAGGACCTGCAGAAGTTTAATGCTGATAGTAAGAAAACACTTCAAAGTCAGTTACTGGAACATGAGAACCACGTTTATTTCAAACATCTTGCAGACCATCAGGGAGATGGGACAATTATGGACTTGCATTAGGGACAGAAGACGGATAGGTGTGGATAAGAAATTTATTCATGTCAGAGTGACAATATACACTAAGGCCTGGTCTACACTAGGAGGTTATGTCGAATTTAGCAGCATTAAATCGAATTAACCCTGCACCCGTCCACACAACAAAGCTATTTAGTTCGACATAGTGATCTCTTTAAATCGATTTCTGTACTCCTCCCTGACGAGGGGAGTAGCACTAAATTCGACATGGCCATGTCGAATTAGGGTAGGTGTGGATGGAATTCGACGCTAATAGCTCCGGGAGCTATCCCACAGTGCACCACTCTGACGCTCTGGACAGCAGTCCGAGCTCGGATGTTCTGACCAGCCACACAGGAAATGCCCCGGGAAAATTTGAATTCCTTTTCCTGTCTGGCCAGTTTGAATCTCATTTCCTGTTTGGACATCGTGGCGAGCTCAGCAGCACTTGCAACGATGCAGAGCTCTCCAGCAGAGGTGACCATGCAATCGCAGAATAGAAAGAGGGCCCCAGCATGGACTGATCGGGAAGTCTTGGATCTGATCGCTGTGTGGGGCGATGAGTCCGTGCTTTCGGAGCTGCGATCGAAAAAATGGAATGCGAAGATCTACAAGAAGATCTCAAAAGCCATGACGGAGAGAGGATACAGCCGGGATGCAACGCAGTGCCACGTGAAAATCAAGGACCTGAGACAAGGCTACCAGAAGACCAAAGCGGCAAACGGACGCTCCGGATCCCAGCCCCAGACATGCCGTTTCTACGAGGCACTGCATTCCATTCCAGGTGCGGCCGCCACCACTACCCCACCACTGACCGTGGACTCTGACGATGGGGTATTGTTGACGGCCGCTTCCTCGGAGATGTTCGCGGACGGGGAAGATGAAGAAGGAGATGAGGAGGACGAGGCAGTTGACAGCGCTTACAACGCTGATTTCCCCGACAGCCAGGATCTCTTCATCACCCTCACGGAGATCCCCTACCAACCCTCCCAAGGCGTTAACCGTGACCCTGAATCAGGGGAAGGATCAGTCGGTAAGTGTTTTAAACATTTATTTTGAACAGAACAGGAATGGAATATTAACAATGGGTTTTTCATGATTACTTTGCCCTAGGCGCTCTACTTTTTAGTCCTTGCCATTGCAGCTACGGGGAAATTATGTCAATATGTCCGGGGATAGAGCAGAAATCCTCCTGGGACATCTCCACGATGCTCTCCTGGAGGTAATTTGAAAGCCTTTGCATCAGGTTCCTGGGGAGAGCGGCCTTATTGCGTCCTCCATGGTAGGAAACTTTTCCGCGCCAGGCTAGCAGCAAGTACTCCGGGATCAGTGCCTCGCACAGTATGGCGGCATACAGCCCTGGTTTTTGCTGGCATTCACGCAGCATGTGGTCTTTCTCTGTGTCCGAAATCCTCATCAGAGTGATGACCTGCTCATGGTGACCTGCTTTAAATTAGGGGAATGTTAGTATTGGGACTGATTGCCTGTTCCTTTACATAACTGTAACCGGCGGTTTACAGCCACGCGGTGGAGGCAGGACAGGGGCAGCATACAGGGATCTTTCCCGGGGACAGCCGCGAGGGGGGTGGGACAGGGGCAGAGTTCATGCTGGCCGGATTGCCGGCAGCAGGAACTGGCTAACGCTAGGGGCATAGCTTTGAACATGAAAGGAGGGCACTGCTATAAATTAAGCTTTCAGCAGCCAAAAGTCCGCCTGCTACCCGAATTCCGCTGTCCTGCCCCGCTTGTGTGATCTGTACTCCAAGACCCCAGGCACTGAATGGGAAGGCTGAAAATTCGACCTTGTCCTGAGTGCGCATGTGATAGGTGCTGTGCATGGTCTTGTTCACAGAGAAAGACTATGTTCATTTTTCACAAAAATGTATCTTTGTGAGGAATTCACTCCCTTTTTCCCATCCCACAGCTGCGAGTGTCTCCCGACATACCCCGGCATCCCCCTCCCAGAGGCTGGCGCAGATTAGGCGGCAAAAGAGAAGGACACGGGAGGAGATGTTCTCAGAACTTATGGGCTGCTCCCGAGCCAAGGCGGCACAGCAGACCCAGTGGAGGGAGAACATGTCACAATACCAGCGATCACACAGCGAACGGGAGGACAGGTGGCGGCAGGAAGACCAGCAGGCGACTCAAACGCTGCTTGGACTAATGAGGGAGCAAACGGACACGCTCCGGCGCCTTGTAGATGTTCTGCAGGACCGGAGGCAGGAGGACAGAGCCCCGCTGCAGTCTATCTCTAACCGCCCTCCCCCGCCACAAATTCCCATCCCCTCCTCACCCAAAGTCCCAAGAAGGAGGGGTGGCAGGGGCCGTGAAAACAGTCACTCCACCCCTGCAGACTGCTCAAGTACCAGAAGGCTCTCATTCCCAAAGATTTGATAAGTCCTTTCCTTCACTCCAAAAGCACCTCACCCAAGCCCCCGTCCCAGTGTCATCCCCTAACTGTGTAGTTGTTAATAAAAAATACGTTTCTGTTAATTACTGTTTCTGTCATGTTCTTTTAGAGGACAGTGTGTTTGAAGGGGGGAAAGGGGGTTGGTAATTGGAGAGGACAGTCACCTTTACCAGGGTACAGACATGGGGGCAGGTTCAGCAGCAGGTCACACACACATTGCAGTCACTAGGCACCCTGGTCAGTCTGGGAGATGGTTTTCATGTTCTGTGTGGGGGGGGCTATGTGAGTTTGTGGCGGGGGAGGGCGGTTACAGATCTTATGCAGCGGTCCTTAGTCTGGATGACAGAGCCACGCAGCAGGAGATCTGTAACCGTCCTCCACCACCAAAAAGTCACATAGCCCCCACACAAAGAGTCCCGAAAAGGAGGGGTGGCAGGCTCCGTTGAAACAACCAGTCCACCACTGCGGACCGCTCTAGGAGCAGGAGCCTGTCATTCCTCGAGTTTAGAAGCATCCTTTCCATCACTACACCCGCTCCCCACCACAGTCTGCGTCCCAGTTTCAGCACTTTACCACGAAATCCTTAATAAAGAAAACGGTGTTAATGAACAAAGTTTCATTTATTTTATTTTTAAAGGTGTGTTGGAAGGGGGGGGAAGAGGGTTGGTAACTGGAGAGGATAGTCAACATTAACTGGGTAAAGAAATGGGGGCAGGTTCAGCTTCTGTTTAAACAAACTTAATAGTCACAGGTTACCCTGCTCACTCTGGAACCTAGCTTTCAAAGCTTCCCAGATGCACAGCGCGTCCCGCTGGGCTCTTCTAATCGCCCGGCTGTCTGGCTGGGTGTAATCAGCAGCCAGACGATTTGCCTCAACCTCCCACCCTGCCATAAACGTCTCCCCCTTGCTCTCACAGAGATTGTGAAGCACACAGCAAGCTGCAATAACAATGGGGATATTGGTTTCGCTGAGATCAGAGCGAGTCAGTAAGGTTCTCCATCTCCCCTTGAGACGTCCAAAAGCACACTCCACCACCATTCTGCACTTGCTCAGCCGGTAGTTGAAGAGTTCTTTTTCCATGTCCAGGGCGCCTGTATAGGGCTTCATGAGCCAGGGCATTAGCGGGTAGGCTGGGTCCCCGAGGATCACTATAGGCATCTCCACATCCCCAACAGTTATTTTGTGGTCCGGGAAGTAAATACCTTCCTGCAGCCATCTAAACAGACCAGAGTTCCTGAAAACACGAGCGTCATGAACCTTGCCCGGCCATCCGACGTTGATGTTGGTAAAACGTCCCCTATGGCACCATTGAAAAGTAGCCCTTTCTGTTAATGTACTGGCTGGCCTGGTGGTCCGGTCCCAGGATAGGGATGTGAGTTCCATCTATAGCCCCACCGCAGTTTGGGAATCCCATCGCGGCGAAGCCATCTATGATGACCTGCACATTTCCCAGGGTCACTACCTTTGAGAGCAGTAGCTCAACGATTGCGTTGGCTACTTGCATCACAGCAACCCCCACGGTAGATTTGCCCATGCCAAAGTGGTTCGCAACTGACCGGTAGCTGTCTGGCGTTGCAAGCTTCCAGAGGGCTATGGCCACTCGCTTCTGGACAGTCAGGGCTGCTCGCATCCGGGTGTCCTTGCGCTTCAGGGCAGGGGACAGCAACTCACAAAGTTCCAGGAAAGTTCCCTTATGCATGCGAAAGTTTCGCAGCCACTGTGATTCATCCCAGACCTGCAGCACTATGCGGTCCCACCAGTCCGTGCTTGTTTCCCGGGCCCAGAATCACTGTTCCACAGCATCAACATGACCCATTGCCACCATGATGTCCACGGCGCGGAGTCCCGTGCTTTGCGAGAGATCTGTGCCACTCTCAGACTTAATGTCCTCACCGCGCTGCCGTGGCCTCCTCGCCCGATTTCTCAGCATCTGCCTCTGAAAAAGGTGGATGATAAGGTGCGAGGTGTTGACAACGGCCATAACTGCAACGATGATCGCAGCGGGGGGCTCCATGCTCGCAGTGCTGTGGCGTCCGCGCTGTCACTCACCAGAAAAGTGCGCGAACTGATTGCCCGCCGGCGCTTTCAGGGAGGGAGGGCGGGAGTGACGGTTGAATGACGACAGTTACCCAAAACCACCCTCAACACATTTTTTTCCCCAGCAGGCATTGGGGGCTCGGCCCAGAATTCCAATGGGCAGCGGGGACTGCGGGAACTGTGGGATAGCTGCCCACAGTGCACCGCTTCCAATGTCGACGCTTGCCCCGTTAGTGTGGACTCACAAAGTCGAATTACTGTTCGTAGTGTGGATACACACGTTCGACTTTGTAATATCGGTTCCACTAATTCGATTTAAGTAAAATCGAACTACTCTCGTAGTGTAGACATACCCTCAGAGTAGCACTCATGACAGATTCTTTCAGGAAAAAAATATCACTTACCAATCAACACATCAGATATGCCAGATTCCCAACATGTCAAACATACAGTGCTATGCTTCAACAGAGAAACATAGTAACAAGTTCAGAGGCAATTCTAGAATACCAAAACATGTAGAAATGTAGGGCTGGAAGGGACCTCAAGGGGTCATCTAGTCCAGCACCCCTTGTTGAGGCAGGACCAAGTATACCTAGACTATCCCTGACAGGTGTTTGCCTAGCCTGTTCTCAAACCTCCCCAATGATGGGGATTCCACAACCTCTCTTGGAAGATAATGCCAGAGCTTTAACTACCCTAAAATTGTGTCATAATATCTAAGCTAACATCTCCCAGACTGTCGATTAAGCCCATTACTACTTGTCCTACCTTCAGTGGCCACGGAGAACTGATCACTATGCTTTTTGTAACATTCCTAAACATATATTTGTAAACTTGTCAGGCCCCTCCTGCCCTCAGTCTTCTTTTCTCACAACAAAATGACTTTTTTTAAAAAGCCTTTCCTCATAGGTCAGGTAAACCTTTTATCATTTTTCAGAGGCATAGCCATGTTAGTCTGTATCCACAGAAACAACGAGGAGTCTGGGGGTACCTTAAAGACTAACAGCTTTATTTGGGCATAAGCTTTCGTGGGTTAAAAACCCATTTCTTCAGCTGGATGGTAGGTTTTTTACCAATGAAAGCTTATGCCCAAATAAATCTTAGTCTTTAAGGTACCACCGGACTCCTCATTGTTTTTATTATTTTTGTTGCTCTCCTCTTGACACTTTCCAATGTAGTCACAGCTCTTAAAATGTGGTGCCCAGAATTGGACAATACTCCAGCTGAAACCTCACTAGTGCTGAGTAGCGTGGGACAATTACCTCCTGAGACTTAAATACAATATTCCTGTAAATATACACCAAGGTTGATCTTAGCCTTTTTTGCAACTGCATCACATTGACTCATTCAATTTGTGATTCATTATATCCTCATTTTGTAGTTGTGCATTTTATTTTTTCCTTTCTAAGTGAACTACTTTGTTCTTGTTTTATTGAATTTTATCTTGTTGATTCCAGATGAATTCTCCAATTTGTCAAGGTTGTTTTGAATTCTAATCCTGTCCTCCAACCTTCTTCCAGCTTGGTTTCATCTGCAAATTTTATAAGCAGGCTCTCCACTCCATTATCTGAGTTATTCATGAAAGTATTGATAGTACCAGACCCACAACCAACTCATGTTGGGCCCCAGTAGATAAACCCTACCAGTTGAACAGCAAGCTATTAATAGCTACTCTGAGTATGGTTTGTCAATTTTTCCACTCATCTTATAGAAATTTCATCAGACCACATTTCCCTAGTTTACTTATGAGATTTCCATTGGGATTGTGTCAAAAGCCTTACTAGAAATCAAAATATACCATGTCTACAGGTTCCCACCCCCCGCCGGGTCCATTAGGACAGTAACTCTTTCAACTAAGAAAATTAGTTTGGTTTGGCATGATTTCTTCTTGACAAGTCCATGTTGACTATTACTTATAAGCCTATTGTCTTCTAGGTGCTTACTAATTGATTGTTTAATAATTTGTTCCAGTATTTTTCCAGGTATTGAAGATATGTTGACTGGTCTATAAGTCCCCAGGTCTTCTTTGTTCTCCCATTAAAAATATATGTACTATGTTTGCCCTTCACCCATCTTCTGAGACTTCGCCCATCCTCCATGATTTCTCAAAGAAAATTGCTAACAGTTCAGAGATTGCCTCAGGTAGTTCCCCAAGAACCCTATTTCATAAGGCCCTGCCAACTTAAATAAATCTAATGTACCTAAATATTATTTAACCCATTTTTTTCCTATTTTGGCTTCTGTCCCTTCCTCCTTGTTGTTAATATTAATTGTATAGAGTATTTTGGTCACCACTAATCCTTTTAGTGAAAGCCGAAGCAAAGTAGGCACTAGACATCTCAGCCTTCTTGATATGGGCTGTTATTAGCTCTTCTTCCCTGTTAAGAAGAGGAGCTACACTTTGCTTCATCTTTCTCTTGCTCCTAATGTATTTAAAGAACCTCTTCCTACTGCCTTCTATATCCCTTGCTAGGTATAACTTGTTTTGTGCCTTAGCCTTTCCAATTTTGTCCCTACATACTTGTGCTATCTGTTGTATTCTACCAAAGCATTTCGTACATGTTTCCACATTTTGTAAGATTCCTTTTAGATTTTTGGGTCATTAGAGAGCTCCCAATGGAGCCATATTAGCTTTTTAATATTCTTCTGATCTTCCCTTCACATTGGAATAGTTTGCAATTGTGTCTTCAATATTTTTGCTTTGAGAAGCTGCCAGTTCTCCTGAACTCCTCTTTCCCTTAGATTTTCTTCCTTTGGGACCTTACCTATCATTTCCCTGAGTTTATAAACTCTGCTTTTTTTAACTCCGTTGTCCTTAGTCTGCTCCTCATTCCTTCCTTTCCTTATAATTATTAACTTAATTCATGAGCACTTCCCCCAAAATTGCCTTCCACCTTCAGATTTGCTACCAATTCCTCCGATGGCCAGAATAGACACTAAAATGCCTGTATCCCTGGTTATTTCTTCTATCCTTGGAAATAAATGTCTGTCTTCAATATATTCTAAGAACTTATTGGAAATTGTGTTTTTTCTATATTACTTTTCCAACACAGCTAGATAGTTAAAGTGTACTATTTCTACCAGAACTTGTGTTCCACATATTTCTGATATTTGTTCAGGAAATCCCTCATCCACCTCTTCCTGATTTGGTGGTCTATAGTAGACTCCTCCCAGGAGATCACCTGGTTTTTATTTTGCCTTGTATCTTCACCCAGAGACTTCCAACTGATCTGCCTCTCACCTTCTTCTGAGCCTCACACATGTGTATATATTCTTGATGTACAATGCAATACCTCCTTCCTTAAGCATCTTGTGTGTCCTTCCTGAACAAGCTATACCCTTCTATACCAGTATTCCAGTTATGACATTTATACCACCAAGTCTTTGTGTCACCAATTAAGTCAACATGATTTACTCCTTTTGGTGAGCAGTTTTAACTCTAGAGAAGGTTGTGATTACCAAGGAATGGCATGGAAATGGAAAAACTGGAAAGAATGGAAATAGAAAGAGGAGTGTGGGAGCATGGTTGGGAATCATTAACTTAAAAAGCTAGAGACTCATTGAATTGAGCTTGGTGACTAATCTTGCAAGTACCCTGTTCCCTCAAAGACATATATAAAACAGGGAATTCACCAGATGGCCAAAAAACAAAAAAACAAAAAACCCTCTCAAGATTAATTACAACTGCACTAGCTCAAGACTGTGTTTCTATCCAAAACTAAAGGCCATATCAAGCAGCAGATTTCAGAAGTGACCAGTCTTTGCATTGCCAAGCTGAAGTTAAAACTGAGAAAGATCAACTTTAAAACAGAAAGTGGCAAAGAAAAATCAATAAAACAGAACTGAAAAAAAAAAAAGTAACGTAAGAAATTGCAACTTGAACTAAGGAACAGATATGAGGCACTGCCAGAGGCAGAGAAAGGGGAAGGGGAGACTATGCAGAGACTAATGTGATTCAAACTGCAGCAGTCCCAGTTGGATCTCAGCATAGACAGATCAAGAGTTGGATAAGCCAAGAGATGGGGTGTCTTATTGAGGAAAGAAAAATCATGTAAAAGGAAAAACTTCTGAATGAAAGACCAATGAAATATTGCAAAAACCAGAGGAGTACAAGTACAAGAAAGCAGTGAAAAGCAAAGTAAGGAAAGGTAAATGGAGATGTGTTGAAAACCAAGCAGCTGAAGCTTGTGCTATAGTAGGAAGCCACAGAGTTATTTACCAAGTGACTCAAATCCTGGAAGTGGGCCAATAAAAAGTAAAGATAGAAAAATGCTTACAACTGAGGTAAAAAAAAGTACAGGTGGACAGGGCTTTTCAACAGAGTCCTGAACAGACCCACCCACATGTACCTCAGCCCAGAGTTCAATGAAACATGTGAACTTGATCAACATCAGCCCAACAGGGATTTCAGAAGCATAGGCTACAATCAAGAAGTGGCAGACGATCAAATCAAAGCAGAAATGCTAAAAGCATTTCACACTCCCTCCCTAACTAGCAAAGCTGTTCAATGAAATCTGGGAAAGAGACCCTTCCTGACCTGTGAAAACATGGAATCATTGTCAGAATGGCCAAAAAGGGTGTTCTTACTGACTGCAACAACTGGAGAATTACATTGCTCTGTTGTAGGGAATGTCTTCTGTGATGTGATACAGAAAGAAAGAGGCAGTGGATGCAAAGTGTAAGGAAAAACAGCTGAATTCAGACCCAAATGATCCTGTGTAGAGCAAAAATAACAGGAGTACTTGTGGCACCTTAGAGACTAACAAAGACATTCACACTAAGGATGATCACAGAAGAATGGATGGAACGGCAGGCTCTCCTTATCAATGCCATTGGTTTTCAAAAGGCCTTTGACAGCCTGCATAGACATCTTTTTTCTCTCTTTCTCCCCCTGCACCCTAAAGCACGAAGGGCATCCACCAGTTATTTTGGACTTGGGCTGGTCTGTTCAGGCTCTTTCATGTCACACTGATGGATTTGGCTTCTTTCTCTATTGTTCTGTGTAACATTTCTCTAGGTTTCCCTCTTTTTCCTCTTTCCAATCAGTGTCCCTACATTATGGCATTTATTGTCGTATGGTGACAATTTGGGGGTTCATCCAGAGCAGGAAGGGGTTCTGCCACCACCTGCAACCCTGGATGCTTCAGCGCTGTTCAGCTTTCGCTCAGCACCCTGAAACTAGCAGCCTGCTTTACAGCACAAAGTACTCATTCTGGCTTCCACAAGCCTGGTTACTTCTTGCAGGGTGACACCAACAGCCCTTCCAGTCCTGAGTCTCTCCCAAACCATCTGCCCCAGAGTGTCCAGTCCCTCTCACTGGGCCGTCACAGAAAGGTTCACTGCCTTCAAAGAGAAAGAAGGCACACCAGCCTGTTAGTTTGGCTGACGATTTTACCCTTCAGTTTGAAGCTCAGCACTGAGATGGTTTTGTAATAAAACAAGATTAAATTTATACTAGAAGAGAAAGGAGTGGTTACAAGTAAAACAAAACACACCTCCTAGCGACTAAAACTTAATTTCACCTACAGTCTGTTTTCAAATATCAGGGGGTAGTCGTGTTAGTCTGTATCCACAAAAACAATAAGGAGTCCGGTGGCTCCTTAAAGACTAATAGATTTATTTGAGCATAAGCTTTCGTGGGTAAAAAAACCTCACTTCTTCAGATGCATTTTTTTACCCATGAAAGCTTATGCCCAAATAAATCTGTTAGTCTTTAAGTAGCCTGTTTTCAGCTACTCGTAACTCCCAGAAAAATAGATCCTCTTGTCCCATGAGCTCAGAACATAAGAACAGCCATACTGGCTCAGACAAAAGGTCCATCTAGCTCAGCATCCTGTCTTCCAACAGTCGCCAATGCCAGGTGCCCCAGAGGGAATGAACAGAACAGGTAATCATCAAGTGATCCATCCCCTGTGGCTCATTCCCAGCTTCTGGCAAACAGAGGTTGGGGACACCATCCCTGCCCATCCTGGCTAATAGCCATTGATAGACCTATCCTCCAGGAATTTATAGAGTTCTTTTTTGAACCCTGTTATAGTCTTGGCCTTCACAGCATCCTCTGGCAAAGAGTTCCAAAGGTTGACTGTGCGTTGTGTGAAGAAATACTTCCTTTTGTTTGTTTTAAACCTGATGCCTATTAATTTCATTTAGTGACCCCTAGTTCTTGTGTTATGAGAAGGAGTAAACACTTCCTTATTTACTTTCTCCACACCAGTCATGATTTTATAGACTTCAATCATATTCCCCCCCCCCCAGCTGAAAAGTCCCAGTCTTATTAGTCTCACCTCATATGGCAGCTGTTCCATACCCCTACTCATTTTTGTTGCCCTTTTCTGAACCTTTTCCAATTCCAATAGATCTTTTCTGAGATGTGGCGACCACATCTGCAGGCACATCACTGTTTACCCCTTTTTCCAGATAATTTATGAATATGTTGAATAGGACAGGTCCAAGTACAGACCCCCTGGGAGACACCACTATTTACTTCTCTCCATTCTGAAAATGGACCATTTATTCCTACCCTTTATTTCCTAGCTTTTAACCAGTTACCAGTCCATGAGAGGACCTTCCCTCTTATCCCATGACAGCTTACTTTGCTTAAGAGCCTTTGGTGAGGGACCTTGTCAAAAGCTTTCTAAAAATCTAAGTACACTATATCCACTGGATCCCCCTTGTCCACATGCTTGTTGTTCCCCTCAAAGAATTCTAGTAGTTTGGTGAAGCATGATTTCCCTTTACAAAAACCATGTTGACTCTTCCCCAACAAATTATGTTCATCTACGTGTTTGACAATTTTGTTCTTTACTATAGTTTCAACCAGTTTTCCCAGTACTGAAGTCAGGCTTACCAGCCTGTAATTGCTGGGATCATCTCTGGAGCCCTTTTTACAAATTGGCATCACATTAGCTATCCTCCAGTCATTTGGTACAGAAGCAGATTTAAATGATAGCACTACTACCTGTGGTTTGTAACCTACAATTTCACATTTGAGTTCTGGTGACTTATTACTATTTAGCTTAATCAATTTGTTCCAAAACCTCCTCTAATGACGCCTCAATCTGGGCCAGTTCCTCAGATTTGTCACCTAAAAAGAATGGCTCAGGTTTGGGAATCTCCCTCACATTCTTAGCCGTGAAGACCAATGCAAAGAATTAATTTAGTTTCTCTGCAATTGCCTTATCATCCTTGAGTGCTCCTTCAGCATTTCAATCATCCAGTGGCTCCACTGGTTGTTGAGCAAGCTTCCTGCTTCTGATGTACTTTAAAAAAATGTTGCTATTACTTTGAGTCTTTGGCTAGCTTTTCTTCAAATTCTTGGTTATTCAGAGCTTACTACTTCCTCTTTGTCCCCTACATGTTGGATAACAAGTTTTTTTTTTGTTTTTGTTTTTTGCTTCAGCTTATATCTTACCACAGTACAACTATTTCACGAGGCAGGATGGTTTTCTGAGGGTGAAGTCTCCATCTCCTGTTGAGACTAAGTAGTCAGTCTCCACTGGCTTTGTTTACCATGCATGTGAGTGTGCTTTTCCTGGTCTTTGGCCACACCTTGCTTAATTTGCACTGGAGACACAGTCAAGCCTGTGAAACAACATTCCTTCATCTAGGACACGGTGGGCTTAGGCACTGACTGCCAAACATGTTGTAGGAATACATGTCAAGCACACATCTAAAATTCTTTAGACACCACACATACATACATCACACAATATTAACCAGTGTTAATTTGCATGTGACACATTTTAGATACAGATTATGACAACTGAGTTGGGTCAATGAGTGTGTCAGCCTGAGGAGTTATGATATGGTGTGCCCTTTGCCAGTTGGCATTCAAGGGCTCTCTGGGTCACAGGAATATTCTTCAGGCTAAGTCACCATCATCAAGGTGATGTACAGCCATTCAAAATGTGCTGCAAGGATGAACAACCAGACTAGAGTGGTTCAGTGTGTACACTACTGTGAAAACAGGGCTGCATTCTGTCTTCACTGTTTGACATTGCCATAGACTGGATAATGAAGTGCAGCAAACATACACTACGATAGCACAGTTAGATGGCAAATGCCTAGAAGACCCAGGTTTTGCTGATATATTGCCTTATTGAGCAACACCCCTGAAATGCTACCAATATGAATATTGTGGCAAAAACAGCAGGCCAGGCAGGACTCAATCAGTTAAGCTAAAACAAACATCCTTGAAACCTAGATATCAAGCAGTATCATCATATTAGAAGGCAAAAACATCAAGAAAGTAGAACATTCCATTTAGCTGGGCAGCACCATACTAGCCAATGGAGACCTCAGTAAAGCAGTGACAAGGATAAAAAGCCATCCACAGCATTCACTAAACTCAACAACATATGGAAATCAAAGCAGCAAACCAGTACCAACACAGAACTGAAAATTTTCAGCTCACCTAATCTCAGTGCTAACATATGGCTGTGAGACCTGAAGACTTATTAAAATATCCAATAGGTACTTATTTTCAAATGCATGTAGTTTTCTATGAAAGTGTCTCCATCCAATGCCCAGAATCTATCAAAGAGATCTGAGAAGTTACCAGCCAGAAGCTTGTCTCCACTAGAATTAGAAGGAAGTGTTGTACATTTATGGGACATCTACTCCAGACGCCAAAACCCACCCATGAAGCTGTTAAGTAGAAACCAACTGGTGTGAGGAAATGACAGCAATGAAGAGAAATCTTAAAAAGGAACCCTTTTCAGGGAAAGCAGAACAGACAAACTTAACAGCATAGAGCAGATGGAGGCCCGAGCTAATGACATAAAGCAATGGAAGAGACTAGTTTCTGCCTTGGGCACCAACACTGACATGAGAAGGATGTAATAAAATAATATACTGTAGCATTTCCATACAGTTGCAGAATGCACTCATCTCTAAAAGGCAGAAAGTTACTTAAAAAAAAAGTAATTAGAATTGATCATGGAAACTATTTCTCATGAAAAGAAATGTGTGTCCTTTTAAAGACAAAAGGCTTAGATTGATTGGGATGATCAAGTTGTGTTCATGCAGCTCTGGAGGGTGGGAGTTGGTGGCAAAAAGGTAGCGGGGGCTCCTCTATGTTATGCCATCTGCCTGTGTGACTAAGTGATACAGCAGTCTGAGATAAAGTAGGTGTTTTCTTAAAAAAAAAAAAAAAAAAAAACACCAACCACACACACACCCCCAACATTTTTAACAGGGCAAAAATGCATCTTTTAGCTCAGAAATGCAAGTTATTTCATAAAGACTAACATTTATAATTTTACAAATTAATACCCCATTTTTGAAAAGTCAGATGATCTCATCTTTTTTCTAATAGAATATCCCAGTTTATAGAAAAGCTCACACTTAAATACAACAAAAGAGACAGATTTTTCTAAAATCACTACTTTCATAAAGGCAAAGCTTTTCTTCTAAAAAACAGAAACATTAAAAACATAAATAAAAAGGATTTAATGTCCTCATAAAAACTGACTTTCACTAAAGGAAAAATATTTTTTCACAGCAATACTCTTTTCAAATAAAAATGTTTATAAACTCAAAACATTATAGAAACCAATAAGTTCTTCACAATACTATTTTTACATCTTAAAAAATGCCATTTCTCTCTTCATAGGCCAGCTAAAAATTCATCTTTTTACAGAAGACACATCACACTTGGCAAAGGGGGGGCGGGGGAAAGCAGCAAAAGAAACATAGCATTGAGTGAGAACTCATTGTTCAAACAAAAAAAATAGCATGTGCTTCTTTATAAAGGCAGAGGAGTTCTAGGGATGGAAAACAAAGGTAGCGGGGTCTCTATTTGTGCCAGCTGCTTGAAGTTCTAGGGGCCTTTATGGCAAATGGGGATCAGCTGGATTGCAATAAAGCAACTGTATTTCAAAATGGCATTGTTTCGAAATATACAGCAACTGCCAGTTTTCCCCTTTTTCGGTCACATAATTTGTTATTTTAGGGTAATAGGAAATAAGCCCTTCACCTTCCTGTAAGTGCTCTTCAGGGTGTGGTGGAAATATAGAGGAGATTTTTTTCCAGCAGAACAGATGAAGTGTGTGTTTGGGAAAAGATCTCTGTGCCCATCTTCTCAGTCCCCCATCCTGATTTAGATGCAGGAAAAGTGCATCTAGGAGAAAATGTTTCCTCACATTCTATCTTCCTCCAAACAAATCTCCATAATGCTTTACAGCTCTACCCCCATCCCTGCTTCAGTGACTCTGTCATTGTTCCAGCCCCACCCTACTCCTCATGCATTTTCACTACCTGCTCTTATGGTCTGTTGCGGGAAAGGAGTTTTTTCCTTTAGACTCCTCTCATCCTATACTTAAGGGAGTGGAGAGAACATTGGCCCCAATATCTCATTTTGGCTGCCGAAATCCCCCTTCAGATGATGCACACATTACTGTCTCTCCATACATTGAGTCCCAGTCTCCTTTCTAGTCCCTTCCTAGCAAAAGAAGGGACAGGGGTGCGGTCATCTTGTGGTAAAGGAAGGAGAGAAGAGAACAGAGAGGGGCTGTAACGATGCTGGTTCTGGCAGGACCCAACTGAGAGTGCCAATTCAGGACAAATTGTTTAAACAGGGCAGTTACAGCCCAAGGCTGGGGTTTTTCCACATCTAACGCAAACCAAACCAGCCAGACTAAGAGGACTTTGGTCTCACCCCACTGGCTAACCACAAGTCACACAAGCAATTCCCTAAGACACTCCAGTTTCCCAGTATCACCACCAGTGCCACTCGTTATGGGGACAAATGGTTATGAAAACCAACACCCCAGTAAAAGAAAAAAGGTTCTCTCGATCCCAAAAGGACCAGGCCCCAGACCCAGGTCAATATACAAATCAGATCTTATCCACAGATCACGCTGTTGCCAATCCTTTAGAATCTAAAATCTAAAGGTTTATTCATAAAAGGAAAAAGAGAGAGATGAGAGTTAGAATTGGTTAAATGGAATCAATTACATACAGTAATGGCAAAGTTCTTCGTTCAGGCTTGTAGCAGTGATAGAATAAACTGCAGGTTCAACTTAAGTCTCTGGAGTACATCCCCATCTGGGACGGATCATTCAGTCCTTTGTTCAGAGTTTCAGTTTGTAGCAAAGTTCCTCCAGAGGTATGAAGCAGGATTGAAGACCAGATGTAGATGAGGCACCAACCTTTTATAGTCTTTTTCAGGTGTAAGAACACCTCTTTGTCCTTACTGTGGAAAATTACAGCAAAATGGAGTCTAGAGTCACATAGGCCAGTCCCTGCATACTTTGCTGAGTCACAAGGCATATCTGCCTTCTCTCAATGGGTCAGTTGTATAGCTGATGGTTCTTAATGGGCCATCAAGCAGGCTAGGCAGAACTAACACCAACTTGTCTGGGATGTCTCCCAGAAACATAGCATAAGTTTGAAATACAGACAGCATAGAGCCAATATTCATAACTTCAACTACAAAATTGATACATACATATAGACAGCATAATCACAACCAGCCAACCATAACCTTGTCTTAGACACCTCATTTGACCCCCTTTATACAAGATTTAGTGTCACTACAGGACTTTGGTTGCAACCATGTTCTATATGGTCCCAGATTATGTCAATAACGTCACAGGGGCATAGCCAGGGGAAGCATGGCATATCATAGCACCTGGGCTGAGGCCAAACAGGCAGCATTGTAGTGTAGCATCTTCCCAAATGCCCTCTCGTGGCCTGGGAGAGTCTGTACAACCCTTCCCTGTCAGACTCCCCCCTCCTTAGGGCTCCAAAACTACACTCACAGATCAGTCTCAGAGGTTCTTCTGGCAGGGCTCTGTTTGTTTACCAAGAAACAACCAATCAAAATGAGATCATGATAAGGTAACTGCCCTTCATCTCTTCCCCCAGTCTTTTCTCCAAGGCTACTGCCAGGCCTTCTGTCTCTGGCAGCCCCTTTCTTTTTCTACAGTTCCAGCAACTCATCCCAATCCCCTGCCTTCAGCTTCATGCTGCTCTTTCTAAGGGAGTCAGCTGAGCCCTGCTCAGGTGTGCCTCCTTAGTAACTAGGGTTGACTGAGCCCCAGGCTGTTAAAGGGACAAGCCACCCTTTACAGGCAGACAGACAACATTAACTGGATGATGTTGGATACAGCAGCCAGGTCAAGGACTACAAAGTGACTGTCACAGAGTTCACTCGCCACTAGGGATGCCTCTTTCTAGCTACTCTGGGGATTAGCTCCTTCCAGGACAGATACCTCCTTCTTCCTCACATTCACACATCCTGCTGCCTCTCTCTGTGACTCCCTTCACAGCTTGGTCCTCCAGCCAGATCACTGTAGTCGTCTCCTTCCAGTGTAGCAAAGTCTTATCAGACAACTGTCCCAGACAGTCTTCTGCTCTATTGCCCAATCTGTACCACCTGCCAGCGGCTGGTAGGGGAATCCAGGCCCACCCTCTACACAGGATTCCAGTCCAGGGAGCCTATGTCAAGCAACTGGGGATGTGCTTTCTCCCAGATCCTATTGCTCTTTCCCTAGCTTCTTTTTTACGTGTTCTAGCTCTCTAGGTTTACCAGTCCAAACTCCATCCTCCCAGAGAGTAACTGCAGACTGCTTCCCCTATAACCATTTTTTGCTGCCAACTTCCTGTTCCTTCTCAGCCAGGTTGCATCTTCAATCAGCCTTTCAATTCCTGGCTTTTCCTGAGGTGCAGCCTATCAGGTTAATTCACCTCACATACCATGTTCTGGCTCATGTGGGGTGAACATCCGATCACAGTGTCCTGAGGCTTTCCTATGACTCCATGCTCCCCACCTCTCTACTATAGCAGGTGCTGGAAACAGGGTCCCATGGCAAGCTGTACCCCTGCAGATCTGTACCCCGCCCTCAGTGTCATGGATTCGTAGAATCTGGTCTATGACTCAGTCTGTAATCAGTCCCTTAGGAGTGACCCCTTTGGTGTGCCAGACCCAAAGACCAACACAGTTCTACAGGGGCATGCCCGTGGCCTCCAAAACTTAAAACTGGGTCTTTGGGCACCAGCGATCCCTGTATCACTCTGTGGCTCCCCTCTCAATGAGCATTTGCAGTGATAGCAGGCAGCCTTTTCAGAACAAGGTAACATTATTGATTGGTCATCTGGCACACAGAATCTGAAAGTCGTTAGGTTAACACAGAGAGGGAAAGGTTAAGCCATAGTCCATCCTGGCCAAGCCAGTACAATCTGCCAGACAAACCGTTGTGGTCTCCCTTTGTGGCTCTGTTTCACTCCCTTTGTCTCAAGTCCTACTTGAGAGCAACCGAGTCCCTCCAAAAGCCAAATTTTATTCCTGTATCTGACACTTTTTGATCCATTGTTCTCAATATGAGCCCTCTGATCTTACTTAGGGAGGTGGTGGAATCTCCATCCTTAGAGGTTTTTAAGGCCTGGCTTGACAAAGCCCTGGCTGGGATGATCTAGTTGGTGTTGGTCCTACTTTGAGCAGAGGATTGGACTAGATGACCTCCTGAGGTCTCTACCAAACCTGATATTCTATGATCTGCTTCCCTACGTGTGTGTGTGTGTGTGTGTGTGTGTGTGTGTGTGTGTGTGTGTGTGTGTGTGTGTGTGTGTGTGTGAGAGAGAGAGAGAGAGAGAGAGAGAGAGAGAGAGAGAGAGAGAGAGGAATCTCCTTCCTCTTGGCTGCTGATTGCTAGGTGTAAGGGTCCTGGCCATTGGATTTCCATTGTCGTTTTGAGATTCTCCATTGATATAGGTCAGTTTCAGCAAGTTCCAGCCAGTTGCTTAATGACCCATTCATTCCACCCCAGACCAAACAGTTACATGTCACAAACATTTCTTCATGTCTCTTGCTCTGCTCCAACAGCAGCTTTAATCCTTTTGCACCCTCTGAATAGCAATGCAAAGTACAGAGGTAAACTGAGGCATGCATAGGAGGCATAAAAATATTGCAGAAAATTCCCACTTCATCATACTCAGCCAATACCTAATACATGTGAAATATATAGAAAAAAGGTAACTATTCCCTTATACTTAAAGGTAGGGTTTTTCACAGCACTCAGCATTGGCCTAACTCTGCTCCCATTGAAGTCAGTAGTAAAATTCCCATTAATTCAATGGGAGCAGAGTTAGGCCAATGATAAATGCTTTGGAAAACCTTACCCTAAAGATCTTGTAATATCAAAAGTAGTATTATAGAACTCTCTGCAGCTATTTCAACATACTGTCTTTGACTTTAATAATGATTGTATATGATTTGCTGCGTGGGGAGGGGTTGTGCATTTACATGCAGGATAGAGGCCTAAATGAATAATTATCAGAGAGGGACATAGCTTAGTGAGATGATTATGCTTTTGCACAGAGGGACCTTTAATTAATGGGGGGGGGGAGGCTGGTGAGGAGGATTTCTGGCTGGAATTAAATTTGCATAGAGAAGGTGATTGAATCCCTGTAAATGTGCTTTAGTTAACTGAAAGAAAAATCCCACAGAAAACTTGTTAGTATAATTGTTTTACTTTTACAGTGCTGCAAGATGTTGCAGGTGATGATACAGTAATTACTGTGCAAAGAGCACATTAAGAAACAGCATAATTCAAAATGACTTCATTGTTCCAATTGCTGATTTGAGAATGGAAAATACTCCCAGTACTATTATAAATAGCAGAAACATTGGCAAACTTTACAGAAAAAAATTCTTCTGTAATGTTTGCCAATTTCACCGCTCTACAGGTAGTTACATTGTTTAAATAAACTTTTGAAATATGCATCACAATTACACACTACAAACATAATTATTGTATTTATTAGCCACCTCACCATTGTCTAATGCTTTAGGTACCTCACCCAATAAAAATATTGAGTGTATAAATGTATCAAACCAAACTAACATGCCATGTTAAAGGAATGACGGATTTAAAACTCTTTGACATGCTTTAAACTTAGTGGTCTCAATGATGGCACTCACTTATCTCAGGTGCCACCCCTTGGTCAGGCAGGGCATGGTAGGTTCTTTTCTTTCCTGGCTCCCTATGTTGACAGCCACTCTGGTCCTGTGGTGGTCTGCTGCTTCCATTACTCAGTCCTCTGGCCAGGTCACACATTGATGTCAACCCCTTCCAAGGTATATAACGAGTTCAGCAATGGGGTTCTGCTCTAGGTAAAACAAGGAACTCCAAGGTCTGCCACCCCAGAGTCAGGATCTCACAATCTTGACCCTTCTGTCTCCTCAGGACCTTCTCTCATCTATATTATTCATTGTGATCCAGGAACAACTTGATGCCAACTGGTAGAGGGTACAGGGGATGCACCAAGTTTTACAGGGATCTCTTCAGGCAGATATATGCATAATAATTCACTAGCAGGTGACGTGAGGTCTCTACTAAGAGCCAATAGCCCACTAGTTATCTTAATCATTGCAAAATGTGTATATGGATAGTATTTGAATTATACACATCTACTGGAAACTATGTTTTTAAGTGATGTGAGTCAAGACAGATCACCGGAAGGTGATAAACATGTTCACCAGACAAAAGGTAGTAGACGCTTATCTCCCTGGCTGGTCATTGTGTGTCTTGCAGTGTAAGTCTGTTTGCATTACTAAGCCTGATGCTAATGAAGAGATTGTGAATGCACATGAGAGAAGATCAGTAGGAAAAACAAAAAACAGCAGGAGAGTGTTCTGTTTATGACTAAGATCAAAGGATTAGTCTGGTGTATCCGGAGAATGCAAGGAGACAACAGTATCCTTCACCAAGGAGACAAATGGCCAGTGTGTTCCATCTTATGAAAGGAAGGTCACAACCAACCTGGATGGAAAACACTGCAAAGACTTTGGGTAAGCTAAACTTCATCAGGCGGGAAAGTATCTTGTTAGTTAAGTCTAGGCTCTAGAGTGCAAGTTAGGATTTTGTTTTACATAGAACCATTTTTCCAATACTTTTCTTGCTGCTTCTTGAATCTCCACTCTTTTTAAACTTGTACTCATTTTCACTATAAACATATTTATGTGTTGTATGTTAAGCGAAGCTGTGATCTAAGGTGCAACTAGTAAGCTGGGGTGTCCTGCTTCTTTGGGAGCAGCAGATCTATGAATTCTGCAAGTGTCCAATGGAACAGGGGCGGGACACTCAGAGAGCTTGGGGGTTGCAGTATGCCTATCATTAACCTGTAGAGAAAGAACAGGGCCTGTGCAGGCCTTGAGGGAAGTGCTTGTGTTACCCATGGCTGGGAGGATTGGGGAGCTGACCCCTTGCCGGCACAGACAAGGCTTCCTCACACTAAGGGCAGGTGCCTCACAACCCTGGGTATCCCCAGGAAGCAACACACCCATATCATGGTACAATTTCTGCCTTCAGTGCTCCCAGGAGTTTGTAGGGGAACCCAGGCCCATTCTCCTCATCCAGTTCCAATACAGGGCCTGGTGTTAAGCAGCTCAGCATTACACCTGGAGCATTATACTGCTGCCTCCCTGGATCACTTCTTACCAGTCCCCTCTTTTTCCAACAGATAAAACCAAAACCTTAAATAATTGGAATCAAGGATAAAGTCTCATACCTTCTGAAAATCACAAGTCTCTTCCCTTTAGGTTTGGCATAGGGTTGTCAACCCTCCTGGTTTTGCCGGGAGTCTCTCTGAATCAGGCTCTATCTCCCAGAGGCTACTGAAGCCAAACCAGAAGATTTTAGGCTGCTAAAAGTCTGGTGGTGCAGCAGGGCAAAGGCAGGCTCCCTGCCTCCCCAGGCCCCGCACCACTCCTGGAAGTGGCCAGCACGTCCCTGCGGCCCCTGGGAGGAGGTCAGGGGGTCTCTGTGCACTGCCCCTGCCCCAAGTGCTGACTCCGCAGCTCCCATTGGACAGGAACTGTGGCCAAGGGGAGCTGCGGGGACAGTGCCTGCAGGCAGAGGCAGCACACATAGCCCCCACTGCTCCCCCCCCCCCCGGGACTGCAGAGATGTGCCAGCTGCTTCCGGGAGCGGTGCGGGGCCAGGGAACCTGCCTTAGCCCCACTGTGCCACCGACCAGGAGCCACCTGAGGTAAGCATGGCCAGAGCCTGCACCCCAAACCCCTTCCCTACCCCTAAGCCCCCTCCCAGAGCCAGCACCTCAAACACCCTCTTGCACCACAACCCCGTGCCCCAGCACTGAGCCCCTGCCTGCACCCATCCTCCCTCCCAGAGCCCCCACCCCCTCCTGCAACCCAACCCCCTGCCCCAACCGAGAGCTTCCTCCCAGAGACTGCACCCCCTACACCCTCCCGTACCCCAACCTCCTGCCCCATCAAGCACCCAAACTACCTCCCAGAGCTTGCATCCTGCACCTTCTCCTGCACCTCAACACTCTGTCTCAGGCTCAGCCCAGAGCCTCCTTGCACACGCTGAACCCCTCGGCCCCAGCCCAGAGCACATGCCCCCTCCCATACCCCAACCCTCTGCCCCAGCCCAGTGAAAGTAAGTGAGGGAAGAGAAAGCAAAGGGGGTGGGGGGTGGAGTGAGAAGGACAAGGCCTTAGAAAAAGGGGGGGCAGGGCCTTGGGGAGGGGATGTGGGAGGGAGCAGTTCAAGGGTATTTGGATTTCTGTGATTAGACAGTTGGCAACCCTAGTTTGGCAACATCACTATAACCAGCTGTCAGACAGCAGGAGCACAGAACATAGGTCAGTTCATCTCCACTATTTGCTGCCTTAGTTAGCTGGCCGGTTCCTTTTTTAAGCTCCTCCTCCAAGCCATGCATGCTTTGCAGGTGGGGTGAGGCTGCCTGGGCCAGGAATGGCTGCTTAACTCTTTCCTTACTGGTGCAGGGTTTGTATGCCCTGTCACAGGGCCCCAAAGCTTTGGCATTTGTTCCCTATTCTAGTCTGAAATAGGGAACATGTGATGACCATCAGGGTATGGTGCTAAACTCATCTTGTTCCCTAGGTATTTGAAAATGAGATGGGAATGGGATTGTAAGTATGGGGAATTGTTGGAGGTGAAGGAAGATTAGAGTTTTTAAATGTTACCTGGCTCATTGGTGGTGGGTTATATTAAGTTATATTGCTGCATTTATGGATTTATTTGTGATGCATTTTAGAATTTCTGTAAATACAAATAAAAAATAATAATCCTGATTTAGAAGGGGTTAGCACTAAGCGTCTTATTCAGATTGTTAGGGAAAGCATTCCAAAGAGATGAATATATCAACAGTACCCAATCTGCTTCTGCGTTGCTATTGTGATAGTACTAAAGGCCCCAGCCAGAATCAGGGCCCCATTGTGCTAGACTATATGAAAACACATAGGAAGGCACAGTTCTTACCCCAAAGCTTGCAACCTCACTTGGATCAAAGCGCAGCTAATAAGTGTAACAGATTGTATGAGGGAAGTAGAAATGAAGGATTAGAATAGGATAAGGAGGTCTTGTAGTTACATAAATCAGCTGTGTGCATAAATTGATGGTTTGATTTCATTTAAGATTTAAAAAATAAATAAATATTATCAGCCATCCCTGGTTGTGGCTCATACTAATCATTACTGGGTTGGCTGATTCCTTGTACACCTCACAGCACAACCAAATATCAAGATGAGTGTTTTTAGGACACAATGTGAGAACCATGTTATTGTTGTTTGTTTGTTTGTAGGGATGGCATTTTATCCCACAAACAGAATAGAAGCAAAAGAAAGAACCAGCTTTATATCTGATGGAAACAAACAAAAAGTAAGACTCTCATTAAGTGGCACAACATAACTAAATAACTTATTTAGAACATGATTTATTGCACCAAATACAAGCTTGACTTACTACTGTTAGTGTGACAATGGACTCTTACCATATCTAGTAATAGACCCCTGGACTACATAATTATTATTCTTACAGTACTATAAAGTGAGACAAGGTAAGTGAGGTAATATATTTTATTGGACCAACTTCTGTTGGTGGAAGGGACAAACTTTCTGCACTACAACTGGTTCTGGTTGTCTAATTTGCAATATCACTCCACGTTATTTCTTAATACCTGTAGAATAGGCAAATCCCCTCTATTCTGAGGGCTTGTCTACATGGTGCATTAGTCCACACCAGAAGGGTGTAATTCTAGTGGACACTGTCGAGAACACTAACTGGCCACATGGATCCTGCTGGCATGCAGTAAAAGCTCCTTAATGTATGGTAATGTTGTCCTGTTTCGAACAGTACTATATTAGTGCCAAGCTCTGATTGGCTGACACCTTCACACAAGAGCGATTTGTATAATTACTTTACGGTTATTTCTCAATAATTGTACAATGAATATGCAAATATCTTTATTCTAATTAGCTAATTGTGTATTGACCATATTCTGGGTTAATAAACTCGCATTGGCCTCAGAATTTACTTTCAGCATTAAAGTGTATTCAGATATATGATTTTTGCATCATAAACAAGAAGCAACCGTAAGTTATAATAATATCACTGAATTAGCAGACAAAATCCAATAATTGGCTGAGATGGCCTCAAAAAGTTTCCTACTATTGCCTTCCAAACATTCCAGTAGGTTTTTGTGACCAAGCATTGTTGAGTGAGAGGTTCATGTCATTTCGTCCTTTTATCTATTCATGTAACTGGCTAGGTTCATTAAAGTTGTCCCATGTGTGTGTATTTCTACATAGTGTCACTGTTTGTGCCTTCCTGTAAAGTATCAGGGGAAATATATTTTTCACTCTCCTTATACTCAAAAATAGCTTAATGTTTTGGCTCAATCTTTACAAAAATATTCATTTCTGGGAAGATCCCTGATCCAGCAAAGTACTGATTCTGTGTCTAATTCAAATTTAGACACATATGTAAGAATTTAGGTGAATCAGGGCCTAAGTCTAGAAAATTGCAGTGTGAAAGGAGAAAGTTTCAAAAAGCAACTGAAAACAGGGGTTTAGAATGGAAACACATATACAACCTTAAATGGGAGTTTTCTGCTGCTGGGTCATCATTAAACAAAAAACTTAAGTACATGCTTAAATTTGATCATATGCTTAAAACCATCCCTGTTCAGCAAAGCACTTAAGTATGTTGGTGTGCTTTGATAAATGAAGGTCATCATCAGATAGTCCTACTAAGGCCCTTCTAATTGTTGTGTCTAAATACCTACAGTTTGTGGTGAAAGATAAATGAGGTAGGATTCACCTTTTTTTCTTCCTCCTTCTCTCTGAAACTGAAGAGGATTCCTGGATCTTCAAAACCTCACTATCCCCAAGTTTGGGAGGCTTGGGAATGGTCAGCCTCTAGGGCTGCTGCTGGCGGAAGCACATATGGTGTAATCAGTATCAATAACACAAACTGTTGCAAGACAAGAACTCTAAAAAACATATATTCACTGCCTAATTTTTGATCCATTATGTTCAAGTGGGTTCAAAATTAAGCAAACTTAGTTCACTCATCCAAACTCTTAACAGTCTTTCTAGCTCATTAGCTCCGTGGCCCTGACAAATGATAAATGCTTGCAATATTGCTTATTTTAAGTGTGAACTAGAGAATGGAATATATTGAACAGATTGCTCAAAGAATGGTATTATATTAATGGTGTAACATTAGTGGCCCATGTATTTTGATTCTTATGGAGTAATGACAAATAACACTAAAGATTGTTTTAAATTCTGCCACAGATTTTTTGTAATATGACTGTTAGGCTCATTTTTATGGGGGTAACCACATCTATTGAGATAATGCACCAGATGTTAGGAAATAATTATCCGTTTGAACTACTGTCAGTAAAATATTGTGTTTTTCCAACTGCAAATTGCTTTCCCCACACACCCGCTTCTCTCTGGGGCCTGAAACACAAAACCACCTTCCTAAGTCCAATGTTGTCTTTATGCAGTTTCTTGACACTACAGCAGGTGAATGGAGAGTTTCACGGAAGCCTTCCAGCCCTTGGTCCCTCTTTGGGCCTCAATAAACTTCATTTAAACGCACTGGCAAAATATATTTTATTGTTGCAAATACCCATGAATTGAAAGGACACAGCTGTGCCAGTTTCTTATCAGTACTACTTCCACCTTCAGTTGTACAGAATGACGTTTGCTATAACTTATTATATGTGTGTCTAAAGCTGACTCTTGTGCCAAGCACCAGGCACAATAAAGCTTCAGTTGACTGAATCAGTCAATCTGAAATTGTGTCTTGTTTTTTGACATGACTCACTGATATGCGTTGAAAAGTCCCCCATTTATGTCAACCTCCATTTATCCAAATACATTCCAGATTGTAAGCTCTTCAGGACAGGGACTGCTGCTTTCTTTGTGTTTGTACAGCACCTAGCACAACAAGGCCTTAGTTCTGACTAGATCGTCTGGGAATTACTGTAACCCAATAATAATGGACTAGATTTTACCCAGCCCTGAGAGAGATCACCAGTGAGGCAGTGGAGGTAGGGGGGGATGGAAGGTGCAGGGAGTCTCCCACAACCATAGGCGCCAACTTCCCCTCTACCTGGGGGGTGCTCAACCCTGCCCCTCTGCCCAGGGCATGCCCCCACTCCACCCCTTCCCCCAAACCCCCACCCTGCCTCTTCCCCACCTCTTTCTGCTCCCTCCCCTGAGTGTGCCCCGTCCCCGCTCCTTCCCCTTCCTCCCAGAGCCGACCTGCATGGCATGAAACAGCTGTTTGTAGCGGGCGGGAGGCGCTGGGAGGGAGGTGGAGGAGTTGGTCAGCAGGGCCGCTGGTGGGGAAGAGGTGCTGGGAGGCGGAGGGGGAGGGGAGATGGGGGATCTTGTCTGCCTGTGGGTGCGAAACACTCGCTAATTTTTCTCCTTGGGTGCTCCCACAGAGTCGGCCTATGCCCACAACCCCAAACACATTCACAAACAATCCTGTGCAGGAATAATGTGCAATCCTATTAGGAAGTGGAGGCACTTCAGGCTAGTCACACTGCCCAGGCTAGCTCCCTGAAAGGGAGGGATGGGAAGAGGGCAGGACCAATAACTCTGACTACACCACACCAATCAGTGGAAGCACATGTTGCACTAAATCAGTGGATAGCTACGCTGCTGCTGATGTGTGCACTGTTCTAGAGTCCCAGGAGAAATTCTGTCTGAGTCAGTCAGAAGTGTAACCCATAGAATCCCACCCCAAGATGGTGCAAGTGGCCTAAAAGCCAGAATCTCCTCTTCCACACCTATTCTCTTCAGATAAACACAGTTTTGGCCATCGCTAGGGATTTTATTGAAAACCTCACAATATTCGATGTTGTTCTTAAAGGGTCAGCTGCTGGAGATAAGTAAATGCCAGGGAATCTCAGTTTTTATTTTTAAAAAGTCTCTAGCCTTCCTGGTTGCAGAAAAAAAAACTTGGAAATGTGATCAAGTCACAAACTAGCAGACAAAGAAGCCACAAGATATTTATATTTGGTTTTTTAAATCTCCTGCTTTTTAAGTCAATCTCATTATTTGGATACCTTACCCGTAATTTTTTAACATATGGGGTTAGCAATTCATTGCCATTTTACTTTACGTAACCTTAGCCCTCTATCCTGGCTTAACCATCTGACTGTAAAATTATAGTAGTTGCTCTACAATTACATCAGCCATACGAAGAAGAAGATCCATCTATCCCATACCAGTCACCACTGTACATAGATGGAAAGGAGAAATTAATAGTTGATAAACAGTATTTCTGATGGTGCAACCGCATCTAACCCCTCTGCTGATGAACATGCACACAGTTTCTGGCCCAGTTGTGTTACTAGATTAATTTTCTCTTTGTGGAGGGCAGCCAATCTCAGAAGAGTAGGGCAATATACAGCATCCTATGGTGTGAGTTTGATAACTCATGCAGGTTTCAGGTATGTGTGTGAGTGTATGACTTTGTATTAAACATAGATAAATAATTCTTTTTTTAATTGGGGGAGAGAGGAAGAAAATATACAGAAGCAGCTCGTTCCCCATGAATGAAATGTTGAAAAATACTAAAATAGAGCTCTCCAGAAAAGGCAGGGCAGAAAGTCACTTCAGTGTAATAGAGTGAACCATGTCTCTATTAAAACCAAGATATCAAGGTCAAAAGATTTTGATAAAATACAATTCTATCTTATATTCTGTTTGTTTTGTATTGTGCAAACACTCTATTCATCTACTGATTTAGTTTAATAACTGTGGGTGTTAAAAGAACTAGAGACTGAACACGAAAGATTCAAAATCTGAGAAATGTGACAAGCTATTTAAAAAGAAAAATATACACAGTATAAATAGATGGCAATTAAATATTCACTGGTGGGTTTTCTTGCTCAATATGCAATCTTTCTGACATTTAAATCACAGCTTTTTTTAAAAAAATCTCACTAATGCAAAAACACTGACAACATAAGGAGTCAAGAGATTAAACCTTTTTGCTTTAACTTTAATTACTTTGTCATAATTTCCGTTAAGGGCAAGGCACTTTAGTAGGTTATCACATTTCTCCTCCCAAGTGTTTCAAAAGTCAAGTACAGTTTCCTCGGACTAAATATGTAGTGTATGAAATATTTAGATGAAAAGTTATAGCAGAATAGGATGCAGAGAATTTATTATAGCTGGTATATAGGCACTTTAAGAAGGTGGCAGTATTGCTCACATAAAATGTTGTCAATACAAGGTTTTTTTGCAAGAAACCAATTGCAATATAAGTGTCAGTGCTGTATTTGCCTGATAAATTACATGCAGCCTCAAAAAGCTCAAAATAAACTTGTATGGGGTTTTGGAAGAAAGATGAGTGCAAAAAAGACATTGATAATGAAGAAAAACAAAAAACAAAAAAAAATTGCTGTGTGATATGCTGTTGATGTGTGTATATGCAACTTTCACCCACATGATTAATGTTAATAACACTTTTATTGCATCAGTTTTTTTCAGTATTTAAGTAAAATTCAACTGCTTCAAATTTCAGTATTCTGGCCCATACTGGATAATATCTGGTGACTTTACATTAGGGCCATTGTAAACATTAATGGTAAATGCACCTCTGACCAAAATGCCTACGCAAGTCCTATGCACCACGGAAGTGCTATTTTGTGGGTTTAAGTGGAACTGAAGCAGCCACTAGGTCTTGAGCTGATCCTCTGCACGGGGGTGAATTTCACCCCAAGATTGTTTTGCATTTATTTTCCTGAAGCTGTAGAACACATACATGAAGTATAATAATAACAGAGTAAACATATTAATTTAAGAAAGATTAGGTGAGGTGTCACTTGCTCAGCAATTAGAGTTGGACTGCTATGAATATTAAAAACATGTATGTGTGTGCTGTGAATACTAGAAATCAAATGTAAATCAAATCACACGGTGTCCATTGCATCTTGAGATGCCTTGCTATGAAATTAAAATTACTATAATTATGAAAAAAGATTAAAGGGCCTGATCTGAAGCCCTGTGAAGTCAGTGGAAGTCTTTCCATTAATTATAATGGGTTTTGGATCAGGCCCTAAACAAAACCATCTTGAACAGTCATCTTCAATCGTAATCTTCTGCAAAACCAGTCCCCCCACCTGCAAGTTTCCTTTATCAACAAGTTGACTTCAGAACAGTTCTGGCTAGGACATCATTAGGACTGGCACAAAACCTAAAGAGAAAAACAGAAAGGCATTAGCATATCAACATGTCTTTAAAAAGTATCCCTCAGAGCTTGCCAATGTTCTTAATAATAAACACACAAAAAAAGATATTGCTGCACGTGCACAATCTGGCACTGTTGATTTTTCCCATCCATACAACTTTATCTCACTGACTTTCTCTTGTGTTTTCCTGGGGATTTTATCCTTTTCAGAAAATGGACAATGTCCTTACTGAATATCTTGAATCCACAAGTCTATTTGATAGTCACTGCAGGTTTGATGCACAACAATCTTTGTTAAGGAGAACACTGATCTTTACATAAACAAAGTGACCTTTCCTCTGACTAGCATTTGTGGGGAGGGAAGCAAGGGGAGAAGGAAAGGGGAAAGGAAGGAGGAACGAATCCTGTACTACTTGTTGCCAGCTTTGACACTCGGGAATCATTGATGCTCTTATAAAAAGAATAATGGAAATGAAATGTAAAACAAAGGTGATGACCAGTTTACACACACACACACATCACGGTCGAGTACACGTAAATGACTGTAAGAAAGCCAAATTGAGTGGTCACTGAAATCATCAGAAAAACATATATTCTTACTGAAAAGCCGACATCGCCTAATTAATCCATAAAATACAGCATAATGACTTGTATTCAGAGTGTAATTCCTACAATACAACAAAGTGCAATCTGTATGCGGGTTAACATATACAGTCATGTCGCGTATTGATGGGGCTCTCTGATCACTGGAAGCATGGTAGAACATGGCCAAGCTATGTTACGCTTGTAAAAATTCAGGGATTCCACAGCTTCCTGCTGGGTCTGCAGGCTATTCATATCGACATATTAAGGCAGGCAATCAGGAATTAGCTTTCATTTCATTGATGTCAAATTGTCAACTCGACTATGGCTATATACTGAGAGCGACAGTGAGGATATGGAGAAAGCGGGAGCCCTGTGGTTACTCCTATCCCACCCGCCCCACCCCCGCACCTTGAAATTCACTACACACTCAAGAGCCACTGTTATGGAAAAGAGAAAAGGAAATTTTCCACTAACCCAGCTCGTGATTTACATGCAGAGAGCAAGCGAATGAATAGCAGAGAGAAGTGGTGCGCGTCTTTGGCCACAGCAGAAAATAAGATTACTTACTTACTTACTTACCAGGGACGCCTTGCACCAGGGCAAATGTTTATTTCCTCGACCACCCACCTCCTCAAGTCCCTCCAAGAAATCAATCTCCGGCATTGCCCCCTCCTTCCCTCCCTCTCCGCCCAAGGAGAGGGAACAAGATTGAGAGCGAGGGAGGAAAGATAGGAGAGAGGGCAAAAGGCTACCTGGGAGCTCAATGTCTAACGTTCCTTTGGGGGGGGGGGGGAGAGGGAGGAGATAAACCTCGAAACACAAAATCAGGCCCCTAGGATCAGCAGACAGTCCGCTGGGAAGAGAGGCAGCTCCTTGAGGAGGAGGAGGAGGATCCTTAGAGAGGGAAGGAGCTGACTTAGAACAATAGGGTCTCAGATAAAAGGCTTGGTTAAAAAGTAGCCTTAGGGAATGGAGGGGGGGGGGGTGTAATCTTACCCGATTCATACGGTAGCTATCGCTTGTTCAACTGCAGCCTGCGCGATACGAGGATAAGCGAATGGCACAGTCACGCCGTAGACAGCAGCAGAGCCATTTCTCACGGCCTTTGCCGAACGCGAAAACCAAACACAGAACATAGCCCCCGCCCACTCCCAGTCCCCCAAAGTGTCATCGCAGTCCCACAGCCATCCCCGGCACGGGGACCCGGCGGAATCAAGCCCATCGCCTTGCGAAGGGGATTTATACGATCACTGGAGGAGCTGGAGCTGCTGCTGCGGCGGCTAGTCACTCTCTCTTTCTCCAAAAGCGCCGTGCTCCCAGCACAGCTGCTTTCTGCTCCTTCTTCCCTGTAGCATCTTCTACGCTACACTTGTTCCTCGCGCAAATCACGGTAGATTTAGTCCATGGTTTGGTGTGGTTAGTTCCCCCAGTCCTTCGTTATCCCCTGTCACCCCCCACCCCATGTTTTTGACTCGCGGGGGTTCAGAGGAAAGCCACTGTAAAGGCACTGACTTCATATTAAAGTCCTAGTAAGCATGAACCACAGCCCAGGGTATCTCTGGAGAAGTACAGACCAGTGCAGTATCTCTGAGGTTGCCCCCTCTTGAATTCTCATTGGATCCTCCCCAGCTCCCTAAATCATTCCCGCTGCTATATCTATCAGCATGACTACAGCTTCGTTCACTAGTTCTCTCTGTATCTCATTGTCTCCACCACATCCTTGTAGTTCTCTGTGCAGATTTCTCTGTGCTCCTTCCTCTCGAGCTGGGTTGGCAGAGCCTCTCGCCTTTTTTAACCTTTAGGAAGTCTCACGGTTTGTTATTATTTATCTCTTTTGCCTGAGGATCATCACAGACCCCACTGCCCACACACACACACTCGCACACTTTTCTTGACATATTTGATTCTTTTATCTTTCTCTCTCTCACACACACACACAAACTGGTTTCTTTTACTTGGTAGTGTGCCACCAGGAACTGCTGATTATTTCTAAAGGGCCACCACCATGCAGATCACTTTTTTAGCTTGAAGCTGAAGATCATGGAATGTCTGCTTGGATTCTGGCTTCGTTTCGCTCACAATCATCTCGCTTCCTGAAATTTCACCTGGTGAGTAAGTTTATTTCCCGCGCATGCCGTTTTTAACAAATTTGACACTAATCTAGAGTAATGTTTAGGTCTCGCCATTTTAATGCTTTATCCCTTTACTTTCCGAACTCGAAGAATTACCAAGCATCAGCCCTACTTGACCACATCCATTAATGTTACTCACAGCCAGAGGCAGTAAGTTATAACCTGCACCACGATTACACTACATTCCGCTGCTTATTCATCACATTTTATTAATGTTTGCATCAGACAATGTACCTGCTACATCCCTTGCTTCATTAACCCGTTCCTCAACCCCACACATATACACTGGCACTTGTAAGTATTTTGAAAGGACGCATTATTTCTATTCAATATACTGTAGGAGAATTGGTCATAGAATCGGTGTGTGTGTGTGTGTGTGTGTGTGTGTGTGTGAGAGAGAGAGAGAGAGAGAGAGAGAGAGAGAGAGAGTTCATTACTCTTGCTGATCCCCACAGAAGAAGGCTGTTCAGGTTGGTTAGGATTTTGCTTTATTTTCAATCAGTTCAATGAAAGAGAAAGAGAAGGGAGAGATTTTCAGACCTGATCAAATATACTCGATGGAGCTGCACGGCAGGTCTTGAAGTTGAAGGTGATGTCTGGAATTTGGGTTTATGGAAAGGAGGCGTAGTTTGAGCATCCTGTGGACACCTCTTTTTCCCTTCATGACAGAGGAAGGGAATCCTGGGGAATTATAATAATTCTGGCATAATTCTAATGAGCAAACTTGCTCTCACCTCCTTCCTGCACGTCCATTTCTGATCGCACCTTCGATTACACCCCTCCGCCCCCATACCTGTATTCTACTACAGTGCAGACAGCAGCTCAGGAGCCAGCTGTGTTTTTAATAAAACGCACGCACATTTACATGGAGCCCATCTTTTGACCAACTGAGGACTTTTTCTTTAGCTAAAAAAAACCCAGTTAGTATAGAAATAAAAAATGTCAGGTGCCTTCATGGAACCATTTGTAGCAGCGTCTTTTAACATTCATATTTCTTTAATTAGAGATTATCCACGTTCAATAGTAGAAGATGGGGAGGGAAATACCTTTGACAGCGAGGTATTAGTTTAGTTCCATTTCACTGTCGACGTGATTTGGCTTGAGCGGGGTATGGTACGTGATATGATCATGTCTATCACATTGCATACATGGATCACGGAAGCAACTCAGTTTGTGATCCTAACAGGTAGATGGGCCAGTGAGAGAGAATGAGGATCTGATTGAATGTATTGGCTGGTGGATGGGAGAGGAGCGAAAAGATCGGTGTTCTCTCAGTACCTGCTCCTATTCCTGAGAGTCCTCCTTCCTTCTCCTCCAAGTGTTGGATTTTCTGGGGAGGGAGGAGTTAAAAAGCCACTCAGCCCTCGGATCCAGTTGAGAAAGTCCATTTCCCTTTCGGCTCCTTTCCTCTGGGCTGAGTATGGAACCCCTACGCCTCGTCACCTTGCTATAGCTGTGTGTGACTTTCCGCTTCAGTCTTCCCTCCAAGGGAACCTATCGGGAGCATCATTATTGACCGTTCTCCCTCACCCATTCAGCCAGGGTTTGTGTAATTAATCAAATCCCAATAGGGAGTAGTGAATTGCGCTTCCTCTGCTGCTGCTGGGATCCTCCACTACCAAACGGGTCAGAGGAAAGAAACTTTCAGTGCAGTCAGATCCTTTTCCCCACCCCAGATGTAGCCGAATGTCTAGGTAAGTGCATTTCAGAGGCTCTGCCTAATTGCTGTTATTAATTGTATTATTAATTATTATTATTATTATTATTAATTAACCCCCCCGAACGGTAAGGTGCAAAATGAGGAGAGGGGATTTAATTTGTGCATCACCTACAAGCTGTTAAATGTTTGCACGCTGGAAAGGCGGTTTATACGCAATTTCCCAGGGTGAATGACACCCTCTATGCCCTCGGAGGGGGGTGGGGACTGGTTAAGGTATAGCATTAGGGAAGCTGACTTGGTTAGAGCACGTTCAGTTGATGGATGGTGGGAATGCATCGGAAATAAGAACTGACATAGGTTGGCCCGTGTGGCTTTTTCATACTTTACTGGAGGAATAAAAAAAAAACCCTTTGCATACAAACACCAAATAAATCAATGCAATTAATGTAGTCTAAATGGGCATTTGCAGCCAGCAAGCATGAGACATGCTTAATAGAGAAGATTCCCATTAGCCTTAATGCTTCATTTCCAGCGTTCAACAGTTCTAACCAGAGGAAACCCGCTGCTCACCACACCATCAGGATAGATGACTCAGAAAATCTGTAGCCTCATTCAACAGCCTGACACTTCCCCCCCCCCCCCCCCCCGCGTCTTGTTTTGTTTTAAAGGCGTGATAGTGCGTAAATAAAATTAACTCCCTTAGGGGGAAAGACCTGCAATAGCCAGCTTGGTTTCCTTTAGGTTTGTATAATAGCCTTCCTAAATTGTCTTCACTGCCAAAGATCACCAGAGCTATCATCAATCATCATCATCTCCCCTCAGTAGCTTCATGGATCCTGGGCTCAGATCCTGTTCCAGATCTTAAAATGATTTTGAATCTTTCCATTGTGAGTGATAGACACTAAGGTAGAGGTGTCTTTAGGGGGAGTTAGTTTCCTGTCTCCTTCATAAACACACTTCACAAGCAAGTAGGGCTGACCATTAGTCTGTATTTGAATTCTACTCAACTCTTGAAAGTTTTGCTTTTCTTTTGGGCGGTGGAAGAGGGGGGAGGAGGGAAGTACAGAGCCCTGGTAGGGTCTGGCCTTCACCGGCAGAGGGCGGGGTTCCCAGAGTGGAGTGAGTGAGTTACTTTTGCAGCCAGGCGGCGGCAGACTCTTGTAGTCTCTGACGGCTGGAGTCCTCTTTCTCGGAGTCTCTCACCTTAGAGGTCACTTTGCTTTGTATCAGTTTGAGGAGCACAAAGTGACCTGCCCCTACACCATCTTGCATTTCCCCCTCCCCAAGAAAAAGCCTGCTTGAGAATTATCCAGGGGATTTGTTGCCTGCTATCTCCCCCCAGAAGATGAGGATGTATCAATTTGTGTAAGCTTGCCAAATCTACGTGCACCCGGGGTTGAACAGAAAGAGTTAATAAAGATTGCAGGCTGCTCCCAGCATGAATCCTATGTGTACCTCATAGCTATAGTAGCCAATCATAGGCAACAGAGGTATGAACTATAGGATGGTGTAAAAAGCAAGGTGAAGAAATTTGGGTGTAAATTGTCACAGCATATTGGACTACAGGAGTCTGGGCTGTCTTGGCTACTGATCTCTGTGCACTTACAGACCATCATGCATTTTAGCAGGTAAGGGTTTTGTTACCAGCAATCTATACTGTGTCTTATTTCTGCATTCATGTGCATTTTCCATGTACATTTCATTAAGTGTTTAATTGCATCCTGCCCTGAATTACTCCTTCACAAACTATTCCATATCTTTTCATTTTGGTTGATTGCACCATAAAATGGTTACTCTTCTAAAAGGGGGACTGGGGAAAACTGTAACATGATATAATTTAATGTGGGTGAGGCATTTCTTAAGGCTGTATTAGTTTAAAATGTTAATTATTTCAGTTAGAGAAGAAGTAAGCATATGGAAAGTGTATTTGTGCAGTACAGTAATTCATGACTGGCATAAAATATAATGCATGTGCTGAGTGAAAAATGTTCTCTGTATAGTATTGATATCTGCCACAGATCCCCACCAAATAAAGGCCAATTTGAGGCAGACTTATAATAAATGAAATCTTTTGTGCACCCTCAGTTAATTAGGGACACAGCTGTTTAGCTGGCTCACAAGTCTGAGAGAAGAAACCATAATATATTATTTGCTAGAAACTCTCATGTCTAACTCTTCTTTTAAATGTCACACAAGAGAACGGTTTTTTTAAACAAACAAAATATCTATTTTTTTAAAAACAGTGTAACTGGCACACTAAGCATATGTGGATAAATGTACATTAACAGTATAAAGAGTAACTTCAACATCACAGGCTGTATAGATATTGGAGTTTAGGTAGTGCTGTCAATGCTCAAACTTCGAAGTGTAGTACACTCCTATTATTAAAAAAAATAGATCTGGTAGCATAGGTGTATGGTATGATATGAAGAGGCTTTGCTTTGAAAATACTGTAGAAATGTTTAAATTGTAGTGGAGGAAGCAGTAGTCAGACTCTGTTGCATTGCTGTTTCAGAGATATCACAGTTTCATATACAGACGAGGTGAAAACAAATCTTGCCCTGAATTATTTTCTCTTTAAATCTTGTATATAAGTTTAGGGGGAAAATATTTGGTGTTATTTCCTGTAGCCTTATAACCACCTGCATTGAGAAGAGATAAACCCTACAACATACATTTATCAATACAGTTTCTGCATTTGGAGTGTTCACTCATGAAATGGTGAAGCATTGAGAATGAAAATGTTAACTAGCAAACAAACAGCTGAACATTTTACAGATCTCACTGCAAAAGGCAGCATTTGTACAACTAACAATCGCAACAACTTGAGAATCTTCGAGCAATATAATCACTGTCTATTCCTCCCTTATTCTTTCAATTACTAAGTGTTTGAGTTCTATTGTGAAGAATTAATTACACTAGCCCGCTAGTTGTTCATGCCAACCTGTGTTTGAGAAGGTTTTTTTTTTTTTTTTTTTAATTTATATAAATCGTAGTGACTTTCCACTGCTCTCAAAATACAGGAGATACATGTTGACTTATAGGACTAAAATAGTTGATTTCATTTGGATTAGTTTGAAATCAGGTTTTCTTATTTGACTTTGATCAGTCTAGAAAACATCTACTTTTTTTAAATTAAATGGAAAGAAGTAATGTCCATCTAAAACTAATACAAGCTTGTTTTCCTTCACCAGTAGTTTTCGCAAATCTAAATGGAAAATTGGGAGAAGATCAAGAATACTATCAATTTATCACAAATATCTTAGTTTTCATTTAGGAAACAAAGGGGTGGGACTTTCTAAATAGTAGTTTCTGGAAATATTCAATATTTATCAACTGTCATATGTAACCCGTGCACCCCTCTTTCTATTCCCCCAAAAGACTAATCTCTCTAAAAATCAGAGATAGACATTGATTTTTCAAAACATTGTTAACTTTTTGGGGAGTGAAATCACCAGAAGTACAATTTGACAGATGTTTCTGAAATATGCTTTCAGGAAGATTGTGTTCAGAAAGGCTAGCCCATGTGATTCTCAACATGGGTAACTTCATTTTATGAGACTGAAGTTTCATACCTTCCTTATCCCAAACTTTACTATTGACATGGAATTGTGTGTGTTTGAAATTTTCAACAACAATCCTCCTTTAGAACTTATTGTCTTATTTAGTATGTCTGCTCCTCATGAAAGGCCTGGTGTTGCACCATTAAAAATGATGGGAGTTTTGTTATTGACTTCACTGAGGGCAGGATCAATCACCAAGAGTATAATTTGGAATAAGAAGTGGATTTTAATATTTAAAAAAAAAAAACCCTCTGGGGACACTATTACATTACATGTTGCCTACACACTAGTACCAGAGGACTTCATGGAATGAATACTATTAAAAGAGACTAGAAGTGAAGTGTTATGGAACTGGTCTTATTGTTTTATGTCACACTGTTCAAATGATGTGTGATACATTAGCATACCTCCACATATAGCAAAAATGTATCAAGAACCTTGTTTTCAAAAGGGCATACCTCCCACTGAGCTCCAGGTGCCCTCATCAGGGCATTACATTGTAAGGGACATTGAAAATAGTGTAAGTAATAAAGTTTTCTAACCCTGAAATTAATTTAAAGAGCCAGGTAGATATTGTTCTCCATGCACTGGGCTATATCATGGCATCAATTTTAAGCGGAACCCCCACTGAAATGATTGGGGAGTTGTACTTAAACCCAGTGGCATCATATAGTCTATTATCAGAAAGAACCAAGGACATTCACTGGAAGGCTTTGTGAGTTTAACCAATGCACTTTTCACAAAGACCATAGATTTTTTTCCCATCTTCCAAGGAAAATTGACCAGGTGATATATACTGTTAGCTCAATTAAGATTATTAAAACCATAGTGGTTTCTCTTATAATGAGGTGATATCCCATGGCTCTTCAGTCAGGTACCTTTGCTGAAGCAGTCACATTAATGGTGATTAGAAAATGCTGCACATTTGCAGTAACACCTTCATTGCCAGACTTACCACCCACTTGGTTAATGAGAGAAGCAATTTTGTGACATCATTCATATTTTTACAGTATTTATTGTTTGTAGTGAACAAAGGTCTTAAATCCAGCACTATTTAGATTATTATTTAATCATTTTAAGTTCATATTATTCATAATTAAAAAGAACTATTGTAAGTCATATTAATTGAGGCTAATTTATATCCCTTTCTTTAAAACCAGCACTTACAAAGCTATGTTTACTAATTACACCCACTACACTGAGCTTGACTGACCGCAAGTAAAGATCATCTCTAAATTCAAACAAGGGAATATTAAAGTGATTCCATTTTTAACATTAGCCAAGTTTTCCATTGCAAATCTCTGTTTTTAAGGAGCTTTAAACTCAGATATAAAATATATACAATCGGTGCTGAATCCTGGTATTACCTTTTGAGGTGTCAAGCTGGGAGTGAATATTTTTTTTTTCTTCAAATAAATTATGATCAGTAGTCACTAGATCTTTTGAGTATATATAAGAAAGAAGTTATAATTCTTTTCATTTTGTATTTTCAAATTAAAGTTTTCAAGTACTTTAGTAAAAAAAAGCTAGAGAGATTATTATATATTGGGAAAAAAACCATTATATATGCATTTTATGGTCATGAAAGGGGATGGACAGGCAACCTGCACATCTGTTTATCTGCAAAATAGATACAACAGCAGTGCAAGATTCTGCTCACCCTTCCACCAGTGTGCTTCAACCCTGAACTGCAGGGCTCACTTAAAGCTCAATACTGAGAGTGCATCCTTTTTTCAGTTGGGAGACGTAGATGCTCAGCACTTCCTAGGATCAGATCTTACTCCTTAACTCTATGCTGAGACTTCTAACAAGGGTGCCAGTTAGTGTCAATTGCATCATTGTTAATATGATGAGAGGAAGACCTGTCTATTAGGGAATGTACTAAGACCATCAACTTTTTCACATACAGTCATTAGATGGTAATTACTTTTATCACTATTGACCTGGGATATGAATTTGAACCATCAGTGGCTTAAAAAGAGAGAGGTTTTGTATCTCATTAGCTACTCTCTGAGCCATCCAAATACATATATTTTAACGGTTTCCCTCACATTAACTTGAGAGTCAGAAATGGTTCTTTTCATTTATATAATTATTGATAGGTCAGATAAACTTCTGTAAACAGATTTGTCTTGATTAGGCAAAGTCCTTGGAAAAAATCTCCCTTAATTATTACAGTGTTTCAAATAAATAAATAAAAAGTGGTGATAATTTATAATTAAGAAAACCCCACAAACAATGGGGAACATTTTTTTATCTAAACTATAAATCCTTGTATCTTATTTTTTTATTAGAAAGATTAGAGCTGAAATGTCAGCTTTCAAGTATTAACTGTAAACATCTTTCCATTTGTACTTCTAAATAAAATCGTTTGTTATTTTTACTAGCTGCGTCATATTATGGTTGGTAATATTGCTGAACTACAAACGGTTTTAGAACCAACTTAAAGATACACTATGCAGTTTAAATCCCACCCTTTCTGCCACTACAGGAAAGATTGTCTCTTTAATAAGTCAAAATTGTTCAAATACATCAGAAAATACATTTTTCCCCCAAATGAGCATGTTTTAGGAACAAGACTGATTAGGAGCCTAGAATAATTATATATATATATATATATATATATACACACACACACTGTAGACTGCCCAATCCACATGACATAATTATTACTTCCAATCAAGCATTGTGTATCATCATCCTGAGATGCAATTAAGTCCAGCTGACTTGCTGCGATTTGAATCTTTGCTCAGTCAGCCATAAAGTTCCTGTGCTTAGACCCATAAAAAATTAATAACTATAATGTGAACATTTAAGAGCATCTGGACGTTACCCATATACTAGCTATAGGCTTATAAAAACCACCTCCTTCCAGCTAGATAGTGTCAATAGTCCTGGAAAAGGAATACAAATAATTCTGGAAAGTAGAACAAACTTTGCAGATTACAAATACCTGTATAACAACACTTCACTCTGATAGAGTAGTTTTCACCCATCGATCTCAAAACACTTTACAAAGGAACTAAGTTTCACTGTTTTGTAGATGGGGAAACTGAGGCACAGGAGGTTAAAGTGACTTGCCCAAGATCATCAAACAGACCAGTGGCACAACCAGGCATAGAAGCAGGGGGCTAGAGTTGCTAGCTGCCACTTTAAGCACCAAAGTCCCAGATATAGGCACTACTGCTCCTAAACCCTGCTCAGCTGCTGCCAAACTCTGTAGGCACTTAAACCAAGTTGTTACTGAAGTTTACACAGTAAAAGTTTCCTATGTGCCAATGTTCCTGCCTCACTCTAGGAATCTGGGTGGCTGTCTCTTGCCTAAGACCCAGTGGATTCATGAATCAGGGGAAGACAGGAGTTCCTCTAGGCTCTATCTATCTCACCCTCAGGGCCCAATCCACAGGTCCCTTTGTGAATCTAGCCCATGACCTATGCTACATGCTAAAACTGTCCTTTAATTGTGAGGACTGGCTAGGAATAATGAGATGCTATTCATGAAGAAGCAGTAGAAATTTGGCCCTCTGCTTAAGTGATATATGAACTGTGTGGTCAGATTTTCTGCAGGTATAAATGGGCACAACTTCACTGACTTGAGTAGAGTTTTACTCATTTACCCCAGCAGACAACTGGACCTAGAGCCTGTACAGTCAAGTAGTAAATCTGTTATGGACTTTGGAGCCCATTTGGATGAAAGGCGTTATAGAATGGAACACAAGATCTTTACTATTTTGTTTGATACTGCCATTTTTTAAAGTTTTGTTTTTTGTTTGTTCATAAAAGAACAGACTTTTAAAAAAAATGTAATTGGACTGGGGGAAAATGTGGTGAAAGAAAAATGAGACATCACTGAGACCTGCACTGTTGTAGAGGACTTCTGGCTGACTGTGAATCCTAATGAGAAAGACAGGGTTTGACCTGCCTCACCTGAAAATGAAACCAGCCAGACTGAAAGTTTGTGCAAGAAACTTCTAGAGCAGGTGACATCTCTATAAAAGTACAGGATGATGTCCGTTTCCTGAGCCAAGTCACAAGAATCTCCCAAGCAGATGATCAAACTGAACAACTCAGCAAATAAATAAATAAATAATAATAATAATTATTAATAATAAAATAAATCAAATTAATAAAGATCTACCTACAATATGTTGGGGCACCATTAGAAACAAGGGGACCGGGATAATGGGAGTAAGTGCAATAACATTTGAGAGGGTGGACAACAGGAAGAAATTGAAGCCAGCGAGCCTTTGGGCAGCCACCACTTAAAGCTTCAATGCAAAAATGATCTTATTACAATTGATAGAGTGCTCTGCTCACTTGGCCCTCTTCCTAAAGCCAGAGAACACCCATATGCCATTATTTTCACTCTCCATTACTTTGGGAAGAATGTTTATCATTTTAGTAGCTACAAGGAAACTTCTATTTTATCTGAAGTGCAGAAGATTTCCTCCCTGCCCCAGGATTTGACTCAGAACCTCCAGAGACAGGAACTATAAATAGAAAGAAACAGTTCCTGGGGGAATAGGGTGAACAGCATCATCATCATCATCTGTCGCATTTTTATATGGCTTCTTTCATCTAATGATCTGAAAGCACTTTACAGGCATTAATTAATTAAACCTCACAACGCTCCTGTGAGGAAAGTGTTATCATGATTTTATGTATGGAAAGCTGAGATAAAGAAAGGTTAAAGGAATTGTCTAAAATTACTCAGTGAGTGAACTGGGCTCTAACCCAGGAGCCTCCTGCTCCAATCACTTTCCTTCCCCTAGATCGTACTTAGCCATGCTTGGAAAGCTGTTGGTCACCAAAGCTTTTTGTTTTAGGGCTTGATCCAACAGCTATTGCAGTTAATGGGAACCTTTCCTTTTATTGCAGTGGGATTTAGAGTGGGTCTTCAGAGTAGAAGGTGTGGAGCTAACACTTTATATATCTGGTCCCCACTTTGAGATGACAGGAATACTTCCTTGAATTGAAATTAAGCATTCAGTTTAGAAACTAATATGGGTTGAGCAGATGGATGGAAATAAATAGACCAGAATTGTTTTGTTACTTGGTGGTATGGCTTCTTACATATGCTCATGCTTATGTTTGTATATGTGTGCTTTTCACAGATATGTGATACTCAGTAGGCATGCTGGGCCAGAAAACTCCTGGCTGGGACTGATTATGAATGAGGTGGATATTAGTTCTCTTTGATTTCTGTGCTCTTCTGCAGTGGAGAATATTGCCCATCTAGTTTTTAGAAGCTTCCAGCTAGCTAAAACTTCCCTGAGTCTGATTTTAAAACAGGTGGCCTACAAAACAAATGAGTGAAAACATCTGTCTACCAATGGAATTTTCTATAGTGCTCATCCCCATAGTAGCTAAGTGCCAACTGTTATAGATTCAGGGTTAACTGCACATCTCTCTCCCCCCCTCCCCAAACTGCCACCCCACCCCTTTGGACAGAAGGCCTGTCCATTTGTTGGATCAGAAAAAAAAAGCTCTGTGTCAGTTCAAGTTCACCTTTTTTATGCCAAAAATCCTTTCGTTGAGTCTCTGGAAAACCCAGCCTGAACCAGTATATGCAAACACCCCAGGAGATGGTGCGTTTTTGCAGTTGTTTACAGTCCCAGGTGTAATCACTACTGTCATAAAGTAGAAACAATCCTACATAACCCATGTATAAATTGAATACAATGATCCCCTAAGATACTGAATGGGGTTGCAATATCTGTCACACTAACATTGGCTACATATAAGTCTGCATTTGATGCCATTGGTTTAGTGTGCCTTTTGATCTGATGAAATACTGGGCCTGCTGCTGTTGTCCCTGTGGGATAGGTTCCTAGCATTCTCTTTTCCCAAGAGAGATAGTGCCATTTCTATTATAAACACCCCAATATCATTTGAAGTTTTAATTAAAATGTGTGGGCCAGATTGTAATGTCCTTGTGCAGGTGCACAGAGAGTTGCCATGAAGCATTTTCCTCTGCCCTTCTCCAGCTGCACAGAGACCTCTGCAGTAGCACTCCTTATGCTTAGGCAGGAACTGCTCACCACTATTTCTCATCTAGGGACATAACCCCACCTTCTTTGCACCAGCCTGCAGAGTTAGGCTGGTGCACCACCAGGAGCAATCTTCCTGATTTTAAGGTGTGGTGCAGATTACTCTTCACAGCCCTGTTCACATGGAGAAGCCTGAGGAGAGAGCTTGTGATTGCCTCTGTCACAATCTTTGTTGGTTTACCTTCTCTGGCAGCATGACTGTATACTGCATGCTATGCGGGGCCATTGCATAAATGTCAGGATCTAGCCCTTTGCAAGTTTTTCTACAAGAGAGTAGGGTGAGAAGGATTTTACATTAGGGACCAAGCACCAAACTCTGAAGTATGGATATAATTTCATTCGCCTCACAATGCCTAGTGTACATACACAGAGTTGAGATGGCAATTTCTGTGAGATCCAGTAGACCCACTCCACCTGCATTTGATATCAAAACCTTTTCACTCCATGCAAAGGGGTCAGTAACTTCAGAAAAAGGTTCTCACATCGCTTAAACACCCGAAGCATAAAGAATTGCTTTTCTACAAGCAACATCCCCGGTGCCCTTGTGAGCATGGAAAGCTAAATAGAGATTTAATCGGGCATGCCTTTTATGCCTCTTGGAATTTGTGTAAATACAGATCCATAGGGCTTTCCGACTTGCAGCATGCTGTATGGCTCTAGATCTGATAGTAAGGTATATGCTGGCTCAGTTTCAACACGACACTGGCAAATATGACAAAAAAGACTTTTGGTTAATATACACATTCCCTTTAATATGGACATATAATTTTCCCATAATTTAACTGTGTTCTATCTATCAGATGCTTAGATAGTCATTACTGTAGTATTTAAGAGCCTCACATCAATAATGGATTTTATTCTCCAACATCTGTATGAGGTAGGAAAGTATTATTTCCAATGTAAAGATTAAGACCTGAGGCACTGGGTTGAATATGTGAATTTTCCTAATTAGCATAGATACCTAATCAGCGGTTATTTCTGTAGTGTGTGAGAGCTTCACAACCCCCCTGCGAGATGGAGAAGTGTTAATGTCCCCATTTTACAGGTGGGGAACTAAGGCACAGAGAGACTCACTAGAGGTCACAGAGGAAGTCTGTGGCAGAACAGGGATTTGAATGCAGTCCCAGGTTATTACCCTACCCAGTGGATCATTCATCCTTCCCTAACTGTGCTCAGGATTTTCTCAATTCTCTCAGCACAAGAGAAATACCTGTCAACTCCATCTACTCCGGACAGATTAGGTGGATTAGATTTCTCCAGCCCACACTTTTCTAAGGCTGATTTACCAATTGAGGACTGTTTCCCTATCTGGAAGACACAAAACACAGGAAGAAACAATCTTGGGCCACCACCAAGTCTCACTCTTCCCATTCACTTCCAGCATCTCTTCTTTATTTGGAATATTAACATACAGGAAAGATCAAGCAGGAAACTGATTCCTTTGACACTATACAATCCACAGAGCAACAGCCTCCTCCACTAAAATGGGGAAATAACTAAAATTGTAATTTGGGGACACTGCATCATGTCATCAGCTAAAATACATAAAGACCAACGAGCACAAGAGGATGAACGTAGATTAAGAATACTAAAAGAGTATGAAGGTGCTTGTGATTTGGGTTCTACCTTACATATTAAGATGTAGGTGGCAAAAGATAAATTACAAATATCAGGGATTAAGAGAAAATCAAGTTTGATATACCAGACAGGTATTATATAAGGAGGAGCTAAAGTGATTGGCACTGGTGGTACACAGTTACAATAAAAAACACACAGATGCATTCTAATAAGCACTCCCAGGGATCCTCTGGAGTTAAATTCTCTATAGGGATAGAAACACTACATATTTTAAGCCACAGTAATGCAAGCAAAGAATGTGATCAAGGTAATGAAATCTTACAATCCAGACAAACCAGATGATGGCTGCACCAGTCAGGGCTGTCCCCTGATGGTTTAGATCTGGCTCACGGCTAGAGGCAATGAACAATGGCTAATAGAACAATGGGATCACCTGGTATGGAAAACCCAAAGTTCCTATCAACTCATGTTCTCTGACCTCCTGGGTCATAATTTAAAGGGGCCCTAACCTGTTTAGATTTGGCTTTTATAGTGAAGACAAAGGGAGGATATTGGTCCATTAAGGAGGTGCTATAAAAGAAAACACATTAGCTATAAAGAGCATATAATCAGGTACGGCATCAGGACCTGGAGGCAGCCCATGCTATTTTAGAGCCTGCAGTGTAAAGCTTTTGCAAAGTCTAGCTGGTCTGATAAGTTTAACCACATTAATTCTTCTTAAAGACTAACAGATGTATTTGGGCATAAGCTTTCGTGGGTAAAAAACCCACTTCTTCAGATGCATGGCATGCATTTAGTGGGTTTTTTACCCACAAAAGCTTATGCCCAAATAAATCTGTTAGACTTTAAGGTGCCACCGGACTCCTCATTGTTTTTGTGGATACAGACTAACACGGCTACCCCCTGATAATTAATTCTTCTGAAACTCTCCCTCTATTATGGGTCAGAGACAGACACATTGGAAATAATAAAAAAGGACACTGACATCAGAATTCCTAAGAGATATCTGACCATGTCCTGCTATCCTGTGGGTCAAACTACAGGCTAACATACTGCTGAGACTCTGCAGGGTCAAAGTGACTGGAGGGAGGGCTTTTCAAAAGTGCTCCCCATTGGCCTACACTCTGCTGCCATGAAAGTCAATGGTAAAACTCCTGATGGTTTCAATGGTAAGACCAATGCTCAATGCTTTTGAAATCAGAAGGTTTAACGCACTAGACAAAAGTCTTTTGACTGCCCAAACTTGCCTGTGGAAAACTTCCTCTGGCAGGCACCCCCAGCCCCCCAAGCAGCCTCTGTCCCTTTTAGAAACATCACCAAGAATTTATGTTAGGGTCACATGGGTAAGATACATTTTCTTTCTTCATGGGTCGTAAGTGGTTTTCCCCACACAAAATCTGTGTCAATTTCAATAGTCTCATGTAACAGCTGCCCCTAACCCAGGATTTATTGTAGCTCTGTCCAAATGAAAGAGAATGATTGGCTGCAGCCAGCCCCAGTAAAAACAACTGTCTGCAGTCATGCTTTATCCATCCTAAGTGCCTCTTACTTCTGGCCCAGACACACTAAATTAGTGTCCTTCAGTTAGGAAAGCTGCTCTCAGGGAGAGCTTCCCTTTCCACAGAACCTTGTGCTCTAAAATTATAGCAGAGCTTTCAGGTAGCTATCTCCTGCTTCTCCTGGTCCTCATTAACTTCTTCTTTGCCCTCTGAGTGCATAGAGTCTATACCCCACCCCCCTCCAAACACCTGCTTAAACAAAGCACAATATCATGCCTTTGACTGTATCAAGCATTTTGCAGTCCTGCAAAAATTCAGTTTTGGGAAAGTGTTTACTTCATGGATTCACTGCTTTCCTTCAAGCAACAAATAAACATTGAAGTCAATGGCCAAAATTCCCATATTGTTGGATGGTGTATGGTACATGCTAGGAGTGTATCTTGTCCTATTTGTTACTCATTCATTAATTACCCTTCTTCACAATCCATAAAGAATTCTGACCCAATCCATAAGAACACAAGAATGGCCATACTGGGTCAGACCAAAGGTCCATCCAGCCCAGTATCCTGTCTGCTGACAGTGGCCAATGCCAGGTGCCCCAGAGGGAGTGAACCTAACAGGTAATGATCAAGTGATCTCTCTCCTGCCATCCATCTCCACCCTCTGACAAACAGAGGCTAGGGACACCATTCCTTACCCATCCTGGCTAATTGCCATTAATGGACTTAACCTCCATGAATTTATCTAGTTCTCTTTTAAACGCTGCTATAGTCCTAGCCTTCACAACCTCCTCAGGCAAGGAGTTCCACAGGTTGACTGTGTGCTGTGTGAAGAAGAACTTCCTTTATTTGTTTTAAACCTGCTGCCCATTAATTTCATTTGGTGGCCCCCAGTTCTTATATTATGTGAACAAGTATATAACTTTTTCTTATTCACTTTCTCCACACCACTCATGATTTTATATATCTCTATCATATCCCCCCTTAGTCTCCTCTTTTTCAAGCTGAAAAGTCCTAGCGTCTTTAATCTCTCCTCATATGGGACCCTTTCCAAACCCCTAATCATTTTAGTTGCCCTTCTCTGAACCTTTTCTAATGCCAGTATAACTTTTTTGAGATGAGGAGACCACATCTGTATGCAGTATTCAAGATGTGGGCGTACCATGGATTTATATAAGGGCAATAAGATATTCTCCGTCTTATTCTCTATCCCTTTTTTAATGATTCCTAACATCCTGTTTGCTTTTTTGACTGCCGCTGCACACTGCGTGGACGTCTTCAGAGAACTAGCCACAATGACTCCCAAGATCTCTTTCCTGATTAGTTGTAGTTAAATTAGCTCCCATCGTATTGTATGTATAGTTGGGGTTATTTTTTTCCAATGTGCATTACTTTACATTTATCCACATTAACTTTCATTTGCCATTTTGTTGCCCAATCACTTAGTTTTGTGAGATCTTTTTGAAGTTCTTCACAGTCTGCTTTGGTCTTAACTATCTTGAGCAGTTTAGTATCGTCTGCAAACTTTGCCACCTCATTGTTTACCCCTTTCTCCAGATCGTTTATGAATGAGTTGAATAGGATTGGTCCTAGGACTGACCCTTGGGGAACACCACTAGTTACCCTCTCCATCCTGAAAATTTACCATTTATTTCTACCCTTTGTTCCCCGTCTTTTAACCAGTTCTCAATCCATGAAAGGATCTTCCTTCTTATCCATGACAACTTAATTTACATAAGAGTCTTTGGTGAGGGACCTTGTTTATAATGTTGCAAGGAAATCTCTTAGTTCTCTATTCTTTCATTAGGCAATAACTAGTTGAACTCATGGCTTGTGTTTTGCTAATATTGGACAGTGTGGGCCAGATTTTTAAAGATATTTAGGGACATAAAGATGCAGACCATGCACATAGTAGCTTTTAAATCATTGACAGCTAGACACCTAACTTGCTTAGTTTCTTTTGAAAATCCCAGTAGTGCCTAGGTGCATTTTTAGGTGTTTGAATATCTTTGGAGATCTGGCCCTGTGTTATTCTCTCAGTTGAAGTGAGCTTTACTGCTTTGTGTGCAATGACTTTTGAGATTGCTCATTATTAAGAACATAACAATGGACAAAATTATTGCCATTTACCATTGTCCCAAATTTGAAACACATTAAGATACTGCTCTATTGACGTCAATGGTAAAATTCCCATAGTCTTAAATGGGAGTAAAGCCAGAGCCCTAGTGTTATATGCTTTGGTTATCTTTTGGAAAGACTGCACTGTATTTAATGTTTCCTTCCTCAATAGTCCAAAAATCCACTTTCAGATTTAAGTTAGTTAGAGATGATCCTGACTGGTCAGTGTTTGAACTGTAACCTCTTTGGGAGAGGGGCAGGCTATTTTCATTTCATGTGTATAGGTACGTATGAGGCCCTGATCTGTGACTGGGACCTCTAGGTACTAGTGTAATACAGCTACATAATGATAATATCTGAAATTGAAATCACGGAGACCTTTGGGCAGCCAGTGGGGTTAACACAATACTTACGGATAAGTTGCTTCACTCTGACCATCTAATTTCAAAAGGGATAATTAGTTGTTTGTTTACCCATCTGACTGTGAATATTCCTGTTTGCACTCTCTCTCTCTTTTGGTTAGATCTGAAGGAATTAGGATTCCTCCATTACTGGCTACTGAAGCAGAAACTCGAGCTTGGAAACATTACAATTTTCCAATATTTGTGCAGTGATGGGAATTATATTTCCTGCTAAATTATATATTATTTGTCCTTTGAAAATGCCACATTTATATAAGTATATATGAGTAGGACTATGTTTTCTTTTTATGTAACCATAGAGGAAACAAAGGGCCAGATCACCTCTACTCCCCCAGCAGAGAAACCTTTTTCCTTTCCCTGCCATTCGTTGGGTCCCTCTTTGGCACAGTAGATGCAAGGGAGAGTTAAGACAACTCAAAGCTCTGGGAGTATTAACTTTCTGGTGGGTGGGCAGGTGATAGTTCCTCAGATTGCCTGGTCCACTGCTCCTCCTCCTCTTCCCTTCCTGTGAGAGGTGGCACTCCTTTCTGCTCTGGTGACAGGAGTGCCACCTGTGTTGTTTCATGTTTGCACGGGGAGGGAGCCAAGGATGTAGAGGCTGCTAGATAGATTTATTAGCTGAAAAGAGAGAGGGGTAGGGGGGGAAACATACAGTAACTCCTCGCTTAACGTTGTAATTATGTTCCTGAAAAATGTGACTTTAAGCGAAACGATGTTAAACAAATCCAATTTCCCCGTAAGAATTAATGTAAATATGGGGGGTTAGGTTCTAGGGAAACTTTTTTCACCAAACAATATATATATATATAGTTTTTTGTATATATATACACACACATACACACAGTATAAGTTTTAAACAGACAATTTAATACTGTACACAGCAATGATGATTGTGAAGCTTGGTTGAGGTGGTGAAGTCAGAGGGTGGAAGAGGGTGGGATATTTCCCAGGGAATGCCTTACTGCTAAATGATGAACTAGCATTTGGCTGAGCAATTAACAATTAACACATTGTTGTTAATGTAGCCTCACACTCTACAAGGTAGCAGGAATGGAGGGAGGGGAGACAGCATGGCAGACAGAGACAGAGACACACATCCTGTGTGTGGGAGAGAAAGAGAGATGCACATTGCCCCTTTAAGTACGCTGACCCCACTCTAAGTACATTTCCTTTAAAAAAATCAGGAAGTTGAGACAGCAGCTGCGGCCAGCAAGCTCTCTCTGTCCTGAGCCCTGTCCTGTCCCCACCCTGCTGTATATGGAGAAGGGGTGAGCGGGGGGCAGGAATAGGGGGGAGAGGGACACCCTGACATTAGCCCCTCTCTTCCCTCCTCCCCCGCACAGCAACCAGGAGGCTCCCGGGAGCAGCTCCAAGGCAGAGGGCAGGAGCAACACAAGGCAGTGCAGGGAGGCACAGCTGAACTGCCGGCAATTGATAGCCTGCTGGGAGGCTGCCGCACAGGGAACTTAAGGGAGCGCGGAGCTGATAGGGGGGCTGCCGGTCCACCCTGGTTTCAAGCCCCCACCAGCTAACTCCAATGGGCTGCTCTTCCTGCAAGCACTGGAGAAAGCAGGCGGCTGCCAAACAACATTATAAGGGAGCATTGCACAACATTAAACGAGCATGTTCCCTAATTGATCAGCAACGAAACAACATTAATCGGGACGACTTTAAGTGAGCAGTTACTGTATGTAGTCTGTCATTACATTCCATTTTTCCACAGTTCTAAAAGACATACTAGTGCAACTCGCTAGGACACTTTGCTCCCACTGTTAAGAACTGCACACAGGCAGTCATTTATGGTTAATAAAAAACAACTTTATTGAACGTATTATGTAAGGCTACACATTCTTATTCACCAATAGATGACAAACTATCTATCTATTTATCTATCTACAGACATACCTCTTTTATAGAATACTTTTAACACCCACAGCCCACCTGACAAAGAAGTCAAGGATACCATGTTTTGTAAGGATACCATGAATTTTGGCTTAAGGTGACTTTACATTATTTCTTTCTTGTGAGGATTTAAGTTGGCGTAATTTGTTTTTTCTTGAACACGCTGTTTAAGATGTTCCTGCACAAAGCAGCCCACATCTTAATTACATAACTGAGATAGCTCCATGCTTCTTCTGTATACTCTATCCTCATCACATACGAATTAGCAATTTGTGTTCGGTAAGCAAAAGAGTGCTTTATGGGCCCAAGAAGACACTTCTATTCTGTTCTGTCTGGGGTATTATTTAGTTTCCTAGTGGGTTTTCATGATAGTGTGATATAATTATATGAAATCAATACATTAAAAACAAAATGTTCTTCAACTGAGAAAGGGGAATCGCTTTGTTATCTATGAATACTGGAACTAGTAAAGTTTGTGTTGGTGGCAATACCTGTTCTGCTCTGGTTGGGGCCAGATTCTCAGCTAGTCTAAACTGACATAGCTCCATATCCTTCAATTTACACAAGCTGAGTATCGAGCTTTGATATCTCAAGAAGATACTGAGTCAAATTCATCCCCAGGTAACACCAAGAAGGTCACTGGATTTACACCAGGGAGGAGTTTGGCCTATCATGTTCCTTGAATGATACCTTACCACAAAAGCTAGAAGAGAGAAGGATGAGAACTTTTTTTTACATGCTCAGCGTCTGCAAGAGGTGGAAGAATAGAACCCTTCAGTCATGGATCAAATAATTTTGCAAAAATATCTGTGCTCATTTCAGTCATCCCATTCTGAGGCAGCACTTTTGAGAGGCAATATTTTGATTCTTGCATGATTACATCAGTGTCCTCCTCTAGTTTAAAATCCACGATCCCTATTTTCCAGCAGATGTCCCTGTCTTCACATCCCACACCCCAAGTCAACAGGAGTTCCACATTAAACTTAATGCCTCATGGAAGACTCTGGTGAAGCTGTCTGGCAGGGATTCAAACTATGAGCTTTGTGTGCTCAATCAGTCCTGTAACAGTCTTTGAACATTGTTTTCTGTGTGCGTGTGTTTTATTTCGAACAGCAACATTTCTCTCCCCCTGGTGTCATCCCTTCCTAATAAAGAAAAGGTAACTAAAACAAATGACCATGAGGAATGATGGTCTTGTGGTTAAGGCACTGGATGGAGACTCAGAGATTGGGGTTCACATCACAGACTCACTGCACAACCTTGGGACAATCACTTAGGCTGAGATTTTCAAAGCTGTCCTAGGGAGTCAACTTTTAATGGAAATTATCCCTAAGATTGCTTTAAAAATCTTACCCTTAGCCTTGGTCTACACTAAGGGGGGTGAGGGGGTGGTCGATCTAAGTTACGCAACTTCAGCTACATGAATAACATAGCTGAAGTCGACGTATTTAGACCTACTCACCGCGGTGTCTTCACTGTGGTGAGTCGACTGCTGCCGCTCCCCCGTTAACTCTGCCTGTGCCTCTCGCGGCGGTGGAGTACAGGAGTCGATGGGAGAGCACTCGGGGATTGATTTATTGCATCTAGACTAGATGCGATAAATCGACCCCCGCTGGATCGATCACTGCCCGCCTGTCCGGCGGGTAGTGTAGACATATCCTTAGTCTCTTTATTTTTCAGTTCCTCATCTGTAAAACGTGGAGAATAGTCCTCCTTTACCTTATTGGGATGTTTTGAAGATAAATATGCTAATGATTTGGAGATAGTCAAATAATACGGTGCCTGGACCATATAAGCTGCTAGATAGATGCAACATAAGATGTACACAATTTGTAAATGTACAATTTTAAAAACATATATAGTGTACTTAGTAGTTTCTATGAGACTACTGTGTCTGTAAGGAGTAAACACATATTTAAACTCCTGTTTTAGACTAAAATATAGATACCTTTTTAAAAAAGTGGATTATTTGTTTCATAGACTATACCAGGCACTTCAGTACCGTTATGCAGCTCTTTATGATATTCTATTAGGTGTAGCATTGTAGCAAGTTACAGTACAGGATCCTTTACCGCACTTATTCAAGAGTATATTAAGGAAATAATATAGGAAAATGCTACAAGTACATAAGTAATCAGTGTTCTAACATTAAATCTACCCTTTTAAACCATAAAGCAACTCAATCAGTCATCATTATAATTTAATGGTCTGAAAGAAGCACCCAGAAGAGTAAACTTCTTGTCTTTCATTCTTGCAATTTAAAACATTATTTTTTCATAAAAAGGGTAATTTAAAAGGACTTACCTTTGTCTTAACTGTTAGTGGCAAATTGTCAGGGGAATTTAGCTGTACAAATCAGAGTCCTCCTACTCCCATTTGCTGATGTCTATGATGGGAGACTGTCCTAGGCCTCCAGATGAAGGGAACATAGCTGCCTATACAACATAGTTTTGTTCTTCACTGCCCACTGGGGAGTTTTGTTATAATTCAGCTCTGTGGGGACAGGGAGGCCAAGTTGTCTCTGCTGAAATTACTCTTCTTGGTAGAACATTTCTATCATGGCTTCTTTGCTTAGCCTAAATTGGGACTAAGAGTTAACAGGAAAACATCTACAAAAACAACAAGGAGTCTGGTGGCACCTTAAAGACTAACAGATTTATTTGGGCATAAGCTTTCGTGGGTAAAAACCTCACTTCTTCAGGTGAAGATGCACCTGAAGAAGTGAGGTTTTTACCCACGAAAGCTTATGCCCAAATAAATCTGTTAGTCTTTAAGGTGCCACCAGACTCCTTGTTGTTTTTGTAGATACAGACTAACACGGCTACCTCCTGATAGGAAAACATCTAGTAACCAAATGGCCATAGCAGCTTTTGCAGGGTGGGAGGGTCAAGATTGCATTGCTATAAACTTTAGTTTTTCAGTGTCACTTCCGTTTCCTTCTGATTTGTCATGCTATTCGCTGAGCGTCATGTTTAATAGATTTCAGATTGTGGCAGAGAAAAATCAAATCTGGGGAGAAAACTGCCATATCTTCGTGTTCTGTGCATAAATGTATGTTCAGCACACAGAAACTGGAAGCTTTTGAGTATGTAAACAGCCACGTGAGAAATTAAACGAGCTTCCTGAATTCTAAAGGAAAAAGGATTTATAATGCAGTCTGCATTTGGTGACCACGAATCTTCTGCAGTTGCTTAATTTGAAACATGCAAATAGTCTCATTTACTTCAATGAAATTACTCATGTGCTTAAAGTTAAGCATATGTGTGTTTGCAGGATCAGGACCAAAATGGTCAATAGCCATCTTCATGCCTTAGAAAAGGATAATAAACCTTAACTGTTCCTTTGGTTACACGAACAGGATGATACTTATATCCTCAGACTATAGAGGCTCCTTGGGTCAAATCTACTATTGCTCCATGCTTGAGCCAATTGGCTTCCTGCAGCTGATGTGTTTATGATCCATACCCAGGACTTTCTGGAGTAATTAATGTATTGTCTAGAATAAGTGCATGGCGCATCTTTATTCAGCTACAGCACCTCTTTTATAATGGACTAATAATTAGAAAATGTGTAACCGCAATACATCTATTTTATATGAAAATAGACTTCATTTAGGAACTGTTTGTAGATAAAGGTGTTGGTGTCAACCATAATACTCCCGGCCAAGATAAAAAGTTCACAGCAGGGGCCTTTGTAAAAATGATTATAACGGCTGCTGTCATATTTAAATACAAATAAAAAGGACATTTTTCTTTGTAAATGCATCCACTAGAAAAAAAGATCACAGAACCAGACTCTATTCAATTCCATGCTGATTCAAAATGAACTGAAGGTAACAACTACAATGTTTTAATCAATCTAAGTACCTTTATGGCCCTCAGCACCACAGTATCTATCAGGCCCTCACAATCATGAATAGATTTTATCCTCACAAAGACCCTATGAGTAAGGGAGGCATTTTCCTGTTTCACAGATGAGGAACTGAGGCACACAAAAATTAAGTGCCTTTTCCATGGTCACACTGAAAGTCTTTGGTAGAAGCAATAATTGAATCCCGGTTTCCTGAATCCCTCCATTGTTCTCTCCACTAGACCAGTCTTCCTATCTTTTATACATATGTGTTATTGGAACGTTGTATGCCAGTGTTAAGAGGTAATAACTCCTCCTTTGCTTGTTTGTAGGGTTTTAGGAAACAAACATACATCTGTTAGAGGTTTCCATGCAACAGGGAAATAGCACAGAATACTAAAAAAATTAAACCGTGTGCTGTTAACTAGCCTAATGGGTTTATGCTAATATAAAATGTAATAAAAATAGAGGCCACTGTCTCTTTAAGATGAAAGAAAGGAAATTTGTATCTGCTTCCAAGGAATGACTAGCATGTACTTATCTAATTGACTGTATATTTTGTCTAGGTGTTGAGGGAAAGCTAAGAGAATGAAGACTCTAAGCCCACAGTGGAAGCATGATATGGCGATGCAGTGGTGGTGCTGAATTGTTCTCTCTGATGGCTCTATGGGAGTGGATAGCACTGAGTCTTCATTGCTGGGTTTTAGCGGTTGCTGCCGTTTCGGATCAGCATGCCACAAGCTCCTTCGACTGGCTCCTCTCTGATAAGGGACCCTTCCATCGCTCACAGGAATACACAGATTTTGTGGACAGAAGTCGACAGGGATTTAGCACAAGATACAAGATTTACAGGTATGAAGCAAAGGGAAGGCAATTACAGAGATTTCATCCTTAGAAGTTATACATACATAATAAGAGTTTGTTTGTTTTTTAAGGGAAAGTGTCAGATGTGGGAACAAATTCATAGACGAATTAATTGCTGAAATATATGTAGGGCCATTTTTGCATTATATATTATGGAAATGCTTGCTTATGCTGTTTTTGTCTTGTTTTAAGAGATTTTGGTGACTGATAAAGTTGATCTGGAAATAATTGACAGCAACCATGTCTTCCTGAAATTCCTGGGCTCTCCTCCAAAGTAACGTTAACTCCCAATAATATCCTTAGACATTAATTTCTCTTCCCTAATTGCTGAGGGATAGATCAGAGCACCCTTGTTCAACCAGAATAGTACCTTGCTTCTCAAGTAGTTCCATTGATTGAAACCAATGACAAATCATTGACTTCAGTGGGGCCAGGATTTCACCCAGCCTCAGTATCGGTAGCTTAAAATGACTCAAAGATTTTAAATATAGGTAGGTCCATGGTTTCAAAAGCAGCTTTTAATTTTGGATTCTTCATTCCTTAGGACCTGATTTTCCACAATGCGGAGCACCCTCAGCTGCTATTGACTGGAGCTGTGGGTGCTCAGCCCTTCTGAATTCAGGCATTTGGTTGGCTTGATTATGGTTGAATAGACAAAAAGAGAGGCACCCAAAATTAGAGGCCAGTTTTGAAAATGCAGGTTTCACTGCAGAATTGCTTTTGCTGATTGTCTGCAGCCTGCCAATCCTCTGTTCTGCTGAGTCAACTAAGAGTTACATCCTTCTTGTCACTATGACAAGGTAAACAATTCAAGACGTACATTAACAAATATGTTATCTTTAAAAAAGAAATGGGAAGTAGAAGGGAGAATACAATGGGATGGTAGAGAGCCTATGGGTAAAGAGAAAGAAGGGGGAAAAGGGGGGCCCATGAGACAATGGGAAAAGGAAGGAAGTCTGACAGAAGAGACATTTTTCTCTCTTAATGTTCTGGATATAGACAAACAGTTCTCCACCAGCCAAGGGAAGGAGGCTTCAACAAATACAGTACAGGCCGTCTGTCAGCTTCTCCCATAATTCAGCCCCCCTATCTGCACTTAAGCCCATAAGATGGTTTACACAGGTACCTGTTCTGCACAGATTGTTCTGTGGCAGTTTCCAGCTTTTTTGTAAACAGGAAGCAGTGTATTAGAGAAAGGGAAAAGATTATTTATTTATTTACCAGTGTTCAATCAAATTACTGGTAACTTATAATAAGTTTTTTTTAGAATTTTGAAGCTGATACATTTTGTATCTTAAAACACCTGGCCTATTTTCCTTTTCTCTGTGCACGCACCAGAGGGCGCTGTGTTGCAGGTCAATTTTGCTGTAGGATCTCCTGCAGCATAAAGAGGAATTAAAAACATTTTGCAATAAAATGTGATTCAGAAATGTGCACTGATAAAGTAGTCTGTCTCAACAGAATAGTAGCACTCGATATGTACTGCATTTTAAGAGCCAGCCATCAAAGCCAATAATATAAAGTCTGAAAGAATGTATTTTATTTGTATTATTTTCTATTAGTCAACAGTGAACCAACATTATCTTGGTAACAAAATGAAAGAAGTGTATTTTAGTTTAATCCTTTCAATAAGGTCATGGAGAATGTACTATGTCCAACCACCTTTTGGACTACAAGAAGCTGAGAAGGGTTTTTTTGTGTTTTTTTTCCCTCCTCCTCCGAGCCATCATTACAGAAACATTGTCAAGTCTGGCAGATCTGTAATCAGACCTGTCATATTTGTTTAAGTTTGTGGGTGTATTTACATTGCTCCATCCCTCAGATAGCAGGATTCGTGTATATTTCAATACCATGCCTACTCCCCTCAAGAAATGTGCAGGCAGGCAAAACAGAGGAGTAGAACATTAAATTGCTACTGCTGATCAACAAGAAACAGTACCCTGTGAATATCAATTCCCCAGATAAGAAACCTAACTGTAAGATTTCCTTATAAGACTACCACCCCCTTAATAAGTTGTTCAGAGCCAATGTTAAATATGGGGAAATACTGTAAAATATTGGAGAATTTTTTAAAATAAAGGTTGTTTTTAATCCCTATTGATTTTCTACGGACTGTCACAGATAAAGGTATTTGGTGCCTAATTGTTCTCCTCCTGCCTGACAACCCTCTGTATTTCCTGAATGAATGTGACCCTACCATGTCCAGGGTTAAAGGGAGGCGGTGTCAGCTGCCTTCTTGTCATCACCTCCACATCAGCCCCAAAAGGCTCTCCAGGGGCTTGCTGATGATGGCTGAGGAGGGGATGAAATGGGCTGAGAGAATGAATTATTTTATGTATGATTCCCTTCTATGCTGGAACCCTTTTCATTGAGGAGGTTGTGAGAGCACTGCTGGCTGGCATAGCCCTTATAACACAGCAGTGATGGAATAGGTGGAGTGATTCAGGGCAAATAGTTTGAAGTGTTCCTTGTGAAGTTCATTTCTCGCCAGAGTCCTCCTTCAGTGGCTCTTTCCACAGACGAGGGTAATAGAATCCTTGTGTATTGTGCAGAGCAGCTTCTAGCATATAGGGAGTAGGAGCAGAGACTAAAAGTCAACCTGTATTTTGGAAGGTAGGTTTCTGCACTGCAGGGACAGAACAAGCTGCAGCAGGCAGCAGCTCACTTGCTATCTCTGCAGTCCAGCCCCACCAGCCAATATGGAAAGTGACCCATTTGATCTCTAGAGCTACATCCCACATCCTTACACAACAACTGCTCTACTCAGTTATTGTCTAATCAGCAACAGCCTAAAGCTGACTAGATGCTCATATAAATACATATAAATAAAATAATCATAGTAAAAGTGTTCAGCTGCTGGAAACCTGCATTCTGTGACATATTTAACTACTGTTCAAAAATGATGGTGCCCTTTTTTCTTGTGGATGGTGTTTGACCAGGCGGAGAGCACAACATATGATTTTTGTTTTCCAAAAGCAGAAAAATTATGCTATGACTAAAATTCTGTTCTCTTTCCCATGGAATATTTTTGCTTTCAGTGTAGTATTTTCTATTACAATCATGTTCAGAATAAAAAGAGATCATTCATTTTATCTTGTTGTTGATCTTTAAATAAAGCCATTTAATGCATATTTACAGAAACAGTAAAATGCTAGAGAGTAAAGACATGATCCTGTATCATTAAAACCAGTGGAAGTTTTGCCATTGACTTGAATGGGAGCAGGATCATGCCCTAAATACCTACAAAAATACAGAATTATTAAAAGACCACTGAAGTGTCAAATACCGAGAAGAATGGGATTTTACTATGACTAGTGCTATAAGCTTGATGGCTGTGCTGAATGAGGGAGCTCTGTGGGAGCATTTTGTGGTTATCTGATAATAACTATTGCCTGAAAACAGTGTTATACAATTGAACTCAAGAATATTCATTGACTAAGAATCTCCAGTAGTTTGATGGTTTTCAAACAAATCTTTCTCATGTCAGAGAATGGATCAATTTTAGATGTTTTGTCTAGGTACTGTCTAGATAAGTCTAAGCCCAAAATATGATCTAATTTCCCTGAGCTTCCATTACTTTAATTTTCATCATCCACCGGGTTCCCAAACTACATAACCTGCCTACATTTTAGAAAGTCATGCTCTGGGCTAAAACACTTCTCAAAATCTCCAGACCCATACGTTCTAAATTCTACAGGTACAAACACCAAGATTCTATGCTGATGTTCCTAATTTCTCCCTATTTCCTAATTTTGTTTGTATGTCCATGTAGTAAAGAGAGAACAAATCATGTTGCACAATCACTCTCTTGTCACTATAAAGGAGCATTCACCTTGCCATGAAAGTTACTGGCTGGTATAAATCATAGAGATAAAGCCAAAGGTTGGTACTGTGTGAGTGGTGCATATTAACTGAATCCATTTTTTATAGAAGGTTCCTAACCTAAGCAGAACAGGCACATTTCTGAAGGAAAAAGATGTAATTTCTACCACCTCTTTATTTAGTTTTTAGAGAGTTATGGCTAGTGAAAATAAAACAGGTACGTGAAGTAGGGAAGAACAGTGTTAGTGCTTGGCTAGTTGTTATATTTTAATCCATTAACTAAGGATCAGTTATCTCTGTGTGTGTATATAGGCATGTGATCTGATTCTGCAAAAGTACAGAGTGCTTTCAACTCCTTCAACAATAGGACAGGGCTGGAAGCTAGCACACATGTAATTCACTGTATTCCCGTTGGTTACGGGAACCAGAGAACAATAGAGTATTACAACTAATGTTATAGACTGTGCCACTAAAAAGTACCCTATATATTTGATCATAAGCCAGTTTGTTTATAAGCCAACCCCCCCAAGATGGATAAGTAAAAATGGAAAAATTTTATGACCCGTTCATAAGCCGACCCTATTATACAGGGGTCAGCAAACTTTGGCTCCCGGTCCATCAGGATAAGCCGCTGGTGGTCCGAGATGGTTTGTTTACCTCGAGCGTCTGCAGGCACGGAGGTAAACCTAAGTAAACAAAGTGTCCCGGTGCACCAGCTGCTTACCCTGATGGGCTGGGACAGCAACTGGTGGGGAAATTGGGGGTGAGAAGCTGGGGGTCAGGGGAGTAACCCCTATGACCACCATCCACATGACCCCATCTCTAGCCCTGGACCCCCACATTCTCCCCATCCCATCCCTTCCCACCTTATCTGGGGAGGGCCAGGGAAGGAAGTCTCTGGCCTGGCTGGAGTTGCTCCGGCAAGCTGGGCAGTGCGGCCACAGCCTGCTTCGGCGGGCCAGACCGGGCGGCGGGGCTGCAGCACGTTCCAGCGGGCTGGGACGGGTGGTGCGGCCGCAGCCTGCTTGGGGGGGGGGCGGGGCCAAGCAGCACGGCTGAAGCCTGCCAGCCGGAGCTGCAGCTGCTTCGGAGGCTGGGGGGAGAGCAGCATGGCCAGAAGCGGAGAGACTCTGGCCCGCCTCTTCCCTTCTGGCTTTGCTGGCTGTGCTGCTTCTCCTTGCTCCCTTTGTTGGGGGGAGGGGCTGTGTCCCACCTCTCCCTCTCTATACCCGTTCATAAGCCGACCCCTTTCTCTGGTGCTTCCCTTTTTTACTAAAAAAATTTGGCTTATGAACGAGTATACACGGTAGTCATTTTCTGCACTGCAGAATGATATGCCCTATAATTTCCAATAGGAAGTCCCACACATGCCAATGACAAATTTAACTACTGCAGTTGGTGAATCTTTTGTTTTTTTGTGGAATTTACTACAATTAAGCTACAGACAGAGCTGTGCAGAAAAGCACCTGGACTGATTCTGGAGAAGTGTGCTGGCCTCTAAATTAGCTGGATTGCTGTACTGATATTTTATGGAATATTCTTTCTGTGTTGAATAAAAGTTAAAAATTTTGTTAAGGAATTTCAAGTTTGTGCTTTGTTATTGTATACTCACATAATGCACAGTGTTACTTATGCAAATCAGCAGGCAGGGAAGAGGGATCTAAAACCAAACAAAAGGAGACTAGAGAAATGCCAGATATGGAAAGAGTGATTGGGAAATTGGGAAAGCAGGTGTAAAGATAATTCTTTCTTGGATTGTTTAGAACATTACAACTATGTATCATGGACCTGACTGCACACTTACTTGTGTCATATAGAGCTCCTTGCTAGATTGAGTAGGAATCGTGTGATTTTTCTACTGTAATCTGACGGTTTCCTTCCAAAATTTGTGATGTACCAGAAAGGATTATTTCCTCTTTTTCTTTTCTACTTATTGCACAAGGCTTTATTCTGATAATGTAATGACAGATAATTTAGTCAGAAGGAGAATAATTTAAAATATGAATTAACTTGTTAAACTTAGCAGTGACTAAAACTGTGTAAACCTAACAAATGAGCAATAGAAATTCACAGACAATTTTGGCCAATAATAATAATAATAAAAATGCTGAGGTTCTCACAAACCTGTAGAATTCTATGCAACATGAAATTAACATCCTATTTTTTTAAATGCCCTTTTCTAATGAAGATGTTGTGTTTCTTTGTTTTTGGGTCAGGGATGCAATTAAGGAATAAAAAAATAATGTTATATACCTAACAAATACTTCCATGGTAAAGAATACTGCTTTATCTGATGTACTCTAAATTCATTTCTAACCTACAACTTAAAGTAAACAACATTAAGAGCCAGATTATGCAGTTCTTAATAATGTTCTTGAGCACTTGCTCATACAGGTAGTCCCCACTGAAGTCAAATGTAGTATTGGGGACTGTGCCTTCAAAGGCTGAGCTTCCCAAACAGAGAGTCTGTGCAGGGTGCTGTGAAGCTCTTGTTATGCCCAGTGCGTTGGAAAGGGACACAGAATAAAGCAGATGTCTTGAAAGCTCCTTAAACAGTGAGTGATCACTCAACTACACAACTAGCAGCAGCACAAGCTGTCTTTCACTGCCCTACCAATGTAGCTGAACAATGAGCTGGATGGATCACCCGTAGATTAAAGAGATGGTTCCATCTCTGTGTCTATAATGCCCATAACCACTCTGATGAGAGTGCTAATAATGCTAACTGTTGGTTGGGTTGTGGAAACCTAGTACACTGGGTGCAGTACTGAGACCAGTATAGGCTACAATGAACATCAGACAGGAACAGCCTTTAGTTGCTACCAATTTGTGGTTGATCTGAATTGTTGAGCCAGAGATTTTAGGGGGATGAGAGAGATTAATTCCCGTACCTACATTAAATAATGGCTAATGATGTTTCTGTAATAAAATGTCAGGTGTGTATTGTTTTGGACACATAGCCTATCCCAATCTGCCTTGAGCATGATGGAAAGTATGGAGAAATTTCTGATAGCATCCCTTTCAAATGACTAAGGTCACTTTATACCTTCCTTGGTGCTATTATTTCAGTTTGTCAGGCTGAAGACTTTACAAGGCATTACTACTTCTAGTTAGGCTTCACTGTGACTGTTCTCCTTTTAAGCAGAAGGGCCAGAAATGTCCTTTCCTTGAAATAAAAGAAAGCTTCTTCAGAATGCAGGGGAAAACCCTAATTCCTCAGTTTCTGTGCATTCCCATTGTTCCTTGTTTTGTCCTTAATGCTAACACATGCACCCTGAACCCCACAATAAATAAAACAGAATGGTAGTGATAGGCAAGGGGAACATGACCAAAGTGATTGGAAGGAAAACTGAGTAAAATTACACTGTGAAGCTATAGAAAAAATGAACTGTGCTCAGATATTAGTGTACTTTAGGCAGCTTTATGAAAGTAGGGAACCTCTGACTTCATCTCTGCTGAAGCTCTGGCTGCTTGTACATTGCACTGCATGCACGTCATTGCTAGACACTGAGAACTGAGATTATAAATTCACTTCAGGGAAAACATGGTTACTCTTCACAACTGCAGTTTCAAAGGGGAATAATCAGCAGTCCAGTCTGCTTTTTCCAGAGAATCTCTGCATTGGTAAATTGCTTTTGGCTTGTATCATAATTGGTCCATTTCCTTTAGGGAATTTTCCATTCAGCCTGATGGAAAAAAGCATACAATATTCAGAGGGGGATCATCATTCTCTGAAGGTGTGCCAAGGAATAGTCTACTGAATGCACAAATTCCTCATTCTAAATCCAGTGGCTCACAGATCAGGGAAGGAGAAGAGCAGCTCAAGTTTTTGGAGGAGTGAGACGGGGGGAACTTTGTTGAATACCTAAAGTGACGAATACAACAGAAGTGTCATGTTTCTGCTGCATGCACCAGCCCACGGAGCCAGTTATGGGGAGGATAGGGTACCCTATAAAAAGAGTGTAGTAATGGATTTACTAAACCTGCACACTTGAGAGCTCTGTGGATAAATGCGTCTCAATGCTCCCTCTGGAGCAGTGCAGCTCCATGAGGCAGTGCATTCAATGCCCAGAATGTCCCAGCCTTTCAGTCTCATAACCCATCACCTCTGCTCTAACATTACCCAGATTGGTCTTTGGCAAATCAAAGACAAATTCCAGGCAAATGAGCCAAGTCCAGTAATATTACTTCATGTGTAACTTTAATTCAACGTGAGTAAGTATTGCAAAGTCAAGTCCAAAAAACTCCATAAGCTAATACTGAGTCCAGCTAATAGTTCAGATACTCACCTGTCTTTAACAAAGGAATATTTTATTGACAGTGGTATAGGAAAAGAGAAAATAAAATAAAAGACAAGCAAATACAAATATAACTATGGGTCAGAACAGAAATGAATGGAAAGACTCCCATTGTTTCCGAAGGGCCTTGGACTAGGCCCCATATGAGTCTACAGAAAGCCTAGTAAAAGCCACACTGAGCAGTTACAGAATAATTAAACATTATTTGGTCCTTCTATATGGTAGAAAAGTCTCCACATCCAACTCAAAACTCTCTCTCTTTTGTCAGCTCTGTGTGGCTGGTCACACACCCAGTGTAACTGGAAACTGCTGTAGATGTAAACCTCGGGTTCTTAGATATTACAGTGAGAAGCACCTTAGAAAAATCTTGTATAGATAGGTAGACACATAGATTGGTTGGAAGGTAGAAGCCCAAGACCTAAGACTCCAGATAAATCTGGGGTTATACCATTCTTTGTCAGTGCATGTATATCCTAAACTTCCCTTTTACGGATGTATGGCCTGACCCTTCAGCCTCTCTTCACATGAGTAGTTTCACTGAAATTGTTGGTGCAAGAGCACCACTGGTTAATATGAATGCAATTTTTAAGGGGGAAAACAGCAGCACTTCTTGTGTTGAAATCTGTAGCTGAAAGAAGCCAACAGAAATGGATACTGACAGAGCACATCTTTGCGTCAGGAAGAAATATAATTGTTAATTTATAGACATTGGGTCTGATTTTCAAAGGTGCTTGTTGCTTCTATTGGTTTTAATTATTTTAAACTGCAGACCATAGGGACTTGATCCAGGACCTTTACTCTCATGAGTAAAACTATTAACTTCATTGCGGCTACTCTTGTGAAGAAGCACCATTTGCTTGAACATGGTTGGAGGAGCTTAATTATTTTATTTCCTGAACCTACTTCTGATGACATTTTCAAATGCAGATTTCCCCTCACAAGGAAGCATTGCTTCTTTTTTTTTAACCCTTAAGGATTATGTATGTTAGCCAGTGATGCTTTTATTGCTTTCCATCACCAAATATATATTAGAAGCATTTCTCAACATATTTGTGTGGGCAAACCCTTGGAGGGCACAGACCTATAGTAAAAAGGTTAGAAAGATACCAGATGGAAATAGAAACTGAGAATTAAAAATGGACAAGTTGGACACACTTCTCATAGAGAACATTCATTGAATTATAAATGTCTGGCAATACAAACAACCAACAGTTTCAAAGGACTTGCTAGTGACCTGTGGTATGTGTTCACACAGGCACATGGGGGAGTGTGAGTTGCCCCTGTTATTCACCTGTACGGAATAACCTGTATGGCAGACACCACACTCCCACAGTATGTCTACACAGCAAGCAGGATCCTGTGGCAGTGAGTCTCAGAGCCCAGGCCTACAGACTCGGGATCGTGCTATGGCGCTAAAACTAGGTGTGTAGATGTTTGGGTTCAAGCTGGAGTTCAGGCTCTGAAGCCTAGGGAGGGGTGTGTGATTCAGAATCCAAACTCCAGTCTGAACATCTACACACCTAGTTTTAGCATCATAGCCCTTCAAGCCTGATTCTGTAGCCCCGGGCTCTGAAACTCACTGCCATAGATCCTACTTGCTGTGTAGACGTACCAGGAGAGGCCTCTACTTTTCCTCCCATCCAATGGAGACAGGCAGGCAGGGTTGGAGATTGGCAGAGCCTTAGCTCTGTCCTCACAGTATACCAGCCAACACAGCAGAGCTGTCACGGAAGACGAAATAGACTGCCCTAGGTAAAGGGCTGGCACAGATTCCTTCTCTCTTGGAATAAGGAGGAAACTAGGGACAAAATTGTGACTTGGAGAGACAGTTCAGTCCCTAATATGTCCTTTACACAGGGTATTGGTAATTCCATGATGGCAAAAAGTGTCAGATCTGGAGAGGTGCTGAACACTTACAGCTTCTACTGATTTCAAAGTAAATAAGTGTGCTCAGCATCTCGTAGGACTGAATCCTAAAAAAACAACGGGCCTAATCCTACCAAATTCAGTTTTATCCCATTTTATCCAGATCTGGATCTCAATAAGGGCAGAATCAGGCCAAAGCACAGCTTCTTCCCCCTGTTCCCCACCCTCTATGTCATGTTGTCTAAGTCTAAGGGCTTGTCTACACAGCAGAGTGTGATTCTACAGCGCACCAGCTTGTCGCACAGGAACGTCCCGCGTGGACACTCCTACAATGCAGGGAAAGTCCCTGAGTGCAGCTGGAAATATTAATGTTTCAAAGAGTGGTATGCTGAGCTTCTCTCCAGGATTTCCCCTGCACTGTAGCAGTGTCCACACGGGATTTTACTGTGTGGGAAGCTGGTGTGCGGTAGATTTACATCCTGGCTTGCAATGCAGTAACTAGCTGTGTAGACAAGCCCTTAAATTATTGGGGTTGAATGTAGAAGGAAGGTAGAGTTTCTCTTTCAATGAGATAAACAACTGTTAATGCTGGATAGGATACACTGGACCACACAGTTGGCTAGGCCAGCAGGATAAGAAGTGTTCTCAGGAGTCAGTTTGTTTGAGAAGAGCACAAGTGTGTTTCTGTTTGGCAACAAAACAAAATATCACTGCCAACCTTGCCTTCTGTCTTTTTTTTAATACACAATAGGATCTGTGTTTTGACAATCCCTCTTTTTATTTCTTCCTATTTGTTTGGAGTATTTAACCATAGGAAAGTTAGTTCTCTCTTAGTTTGTAATACTCTTTTTAGACAGGAATTTTCAAGATCACAAGCGAAACTCAGATGAGGGGAAAAAAACTAAATAAACAAATGAATGCCAACCCCCCCACACTTTTATAATAACGCTAATCTGCTTCCAGAATAGGGTTGTTTTAAAACATCAGTGTTTTGAGTAAGGATACATTTTACATCCTAGGCTAGGTTTCCCTAGAACTGAGGTGATTTATTTAGAGAATTCCGAGTATCATCATTTCCAGTTAGTGAGTTTATGAAATCATTTAAATTGCCCTAAAAATATAAAGATAAAAGAAGCTTTAACTTAACAGTTCCATGAAGCCACCGGAGTAGCATAAGAGCTATTTAACACTAATAATAGATTCGTTCTCCAGTCAGCAGTCTGGACTGCCAGGATCTTGGAAATGAAATCAGGTCATTATCATTAATTCTTTGAAGATTTTGGTTAGTTGCATCTTTGTTCTCTCATTTGCCATTCGTTTTCATTTTCCTTTGAATGCCCTGCCTATACTGTCACTTTTATTCAAGATGTAGACAAGTCAATATAAATGATCATTTTAGGAAAATGAAATAACAATTACATGGATTTATCTTGGTATCTGAATCAGGATTTTTATTATATGGTTTCACTCCTCTCTACTTCTGCCTTAGCCAGCCTTTCTCATTCTTTATTGCTATTAGCTCAGTGGTCATCTCCAATATTAAATTGCTGTAATTTTCAGGAATTGTTTTCTTTGGTTATATATGATGGATACATTTGGTTTTTGTACATCTTAAGTGTCAATATTCATACTTTGCTTAAGGACATATTGTGCAAAGTGTAATTTTTTCAATAGGGAGAAGAACTAGATAGCAGCAGTAGCCTTGTTTTTATGTTGCCACAGTTATAGGTTTGAAGGTCTGAGTTATCTTAGTATACACAAGTATTTGTATGTTTCCTGTATATGAAAAGGACAAATAGATACCCAACATTTTCACTCTGTGTTAATTATTTGTTATTTTCTCCTGATATATTTGGTTTAAGTTGATGGTCAGTGCCCCAGACTTCAAATCTTTGTTATCTTCTTGGCTTTGATTGATTCTATAGAATGTGCTAATCATTATGCTGGTCATGAACTGTGAGCACGTAGCTTCTAATGTACTAGTAAAACTATTAACATTAACAGACAGACCAAACTCCTTCCAACAGAGGCCTTTGTGAAGTAAAACAATTCTTTAAAAAGAATTTCTACTCCCTGATTGCTGGGTTCACAGTAGAGTCTCAAAATGCTTGTTACAGATAATAATAATTCTCTTGAAGGTTTACCAAAATCAGCATGGGCTCCAAACCAAAATTTACCTTCTGATACATATAATTTGTAGTTTATTTAAACAATATTGAAAAAAGATATTTTCAGGGGCCGATATATGTTCTTAAAACTGCACATGCAAATCCCACTAACAGTTACAGAAGTTGAGCACATAACTCCCCTGTGCATTGAGGACAGAATATCTGGCCTTCAGTAATGAATATTAATTCGTCAGGGTGACAAAATGTATACACTTTTGACTCAATAGCAATACAGTTTAAAGACAAAAGCACCAGCCATATTCCAAATATATGAAAGACTGACAGAATCTCAGACTTCAGGAAATACCACAATCAATAAATTTACAAGGAATCTCTCAATTTGAAGTAATTCTGAACAAACTATAGTGCATAAGAACTAAGACAGGCCTGTCGATTAATAAGTTATGTCTGTTTTGATTAATGTGACTTTGGATGTTGCAAATAGGAATAAATCCAGCTACTGATCACAGAAAAAGATTTTCTAATTAGAAAGGCTTGAAGCCCTACACAGCAGCAATACCTGTTACAGATCATTTTCTTTAATGCTTTATTCAAACTACTTATAGGGTGCCTTCCAAAAAGCACCTGCAGTAGATTCTATATAATAAAACCAAAATACAGTACAGAACATTAATAACTAAAGAACCAATCATATAAATTCCATGGCCAGATGGAACCAAGGCATATAGCAAAAATAGAAATTCAGTGACTGGATAAACCAGTACACTAAAAAAATATTAATAGAGAACAATTTCTTAATTGATACAAACATTTCCCTGTTTCTCAGCAGAGGTGTAAAGCTAGAAATGTTGTAGTGAGGTCTCATGATACTAAGGTCTGATTAATTATTTATTATTATTATTATTATTATTATTATTATTTATTTTATTTTAAAAACATACTGCACTTGGAGCTATGAAATTTGTTAAAAGAGGACATTGCTTGCAATAGATGGATAATGTACATTCTGTAGTGTGTTACTCTTGCTTTTATTATTGCTAGTTCGCTCATTCACCAGTTTCTAAAATTCAAGCATTTCCAATGGGTCTCTCAATCAGTGTGAATTATCATAATTTGAGAGAGAGAGTGTATGCTCTTAAGAGAGAATTTCAGTCTATATAGGATTAGGAAGGATACTGGCTCGTTAGGGACAGCAGAAAGTAACTTCTGGAATGTGCCTTCCCCTATCACTGAGGGGCTTTGCCAGTGAGATTTGGGGGTATTTCTGGATCCCTGACAGCTCTTGAAGTTCCTTGCAGTGCTGGTCACAAGAACCTTTTCTTATCTCATTTTGGTGCAAACCTTGTAATTGTTTCTTTCTGAGGTAGACCTCACTTCAGTTACCCACGTTTTTTGTTATCTCCAGGCTAGATTACTGCAATATGCCGTATGTAGGGCTACAATGGAAGATGTCTAACAATCCATTGCTTGTGCAGAATTCAGCAGCCCATGTATGTAGCAGTGCTAACCATAGCGACCATATTACACCTATGCTCCAAAGAATACATTACCTTCCTTTTCGACTCTGGGTGTAATTCAGGATTTTGATATGGGTCTTGACATCATCATTTTATTAAGCCACTTGGCAGACCTGGGTTTAATTCCTAGCTTTACGACAGACTCCTTGTCTGACCTTGGACAAATCATTTAACCTCTGCGTGCCTCAGTTTGTCCATCTGTAAAATGAGGATAAACTCAGTTATATCTGTGAGTTATGAACATATCAAGGTGATGATCACCATAGAAAAGACTATCAATAAATAAATATCTGTAAAGCACTACTATCGGAGGAACTGCTTACTCCTCATGTACTGCCATGACAGTTTAAATTTCTGCTTCTTTAGCAGTCTTAGTTTTCAATGTCTGTGTAGTTGGTGGCTAGGGGTTTACAGTGGAGGGCCCTTGTCTCTGGAATGTGCTTCCCCTTGGGTAGAATTCTGAATGTGTTGACTTTCAGAACAGAATACAGGCTAGGGTGACCAGATGTCCCGATTTTATAGGGACAGTCCTGATTTTTGGGTCTTTTTCTTATATAGGCTCCTATTACCCCCCACCTCCATCCCGATTTTTCACATTTGCTGTCTGGTCACCCTAATACAGGCCCATCCATTTACTCAGACTTTTGCCTGAGACGGTCATGGTGATGTGTATGTTTTGTTTCATCCCTGGGATAAAACACAGGAGATCTGTGTTCATTAGCTGGCTCTGCCACAGACATCCTGTATGTCATTGGGGCAGCCATTTAATCTCTCTGTGCCTCAGTTTCCCATAGGTAAAACAGGGTAATACTATTTCCCTCCCCACAGACTCTTTTCCTGTCTTGCAGTGTTTTTGGGAAGGTGTTGTTTCTTAGTATATGTTTGTAAATTGCTTAGTACATGGGACCCAGTCTCAGTTGGGTACTCTAGGCACTACTGTAATACAAAAATAGTATTACTACTGTTACTACTGCTAGATGTGGAATTAAGCTTGTCAACACTTATCAATAACTTAAGTAGTGGAAGCGGACTCTCAATAGAATATTATAGTTTAACGATACACCCAAAAACTTAAGAAATTAAGTTAAAATTAAAAAAAGAAAAAAAGAAAACATTGTCGGCTTTGGAAATGTAGTGGTTTTATATACTTAGTTTCTTGCAAAACAGAAGCCTGAAGTGTGGTTCTACTCTGAAAAGAGCCCCAGTGAATATAGCATTGTGGGGTTCAAGGTTTGCTGTCACACAAAATTGTATACAGGATTATCTCATTTCATTCTTTTTTTTCTTAATCTGAAAACTATGAAAATTTAACCTAAAACCTCAAATTCAAGCTCAGGTCTGTGTGACTTGTGCATCATCCTAGTAATAAAGATTCTGGGATTTGAGATTTCAGTTAACTATACTGAGTGAGATTTTTAAAAACCTCTAAGTGACAGAGAAGCACAAGTCCAAGGATTTCTGTTTCTAAGGCACTTTGGCTTCTTTGAAATTCCTATCCACTCTTGGTAATGCATGAGCCAGTATCAAATCCAGCTCATTCTCAGATGCACTAGTTCTGTCACATTAACTGCAATAAAAAGTATGAACAAGGCATATTTTATTTCAGTAAAGTAAGCAGCTAGGTTTCAGAATTCAGCCTGGGAACATATCTCTTGGAGGAGATGTGTGTACATAGTCACTTTTCAGACTATAACCACACTTTAATGTATCTGTGACAGATAGCTGTGTCTGGAAATACAGTGTACTAAACGTACAAGACAGTGTTATCTTAAACTCTATATGATTTCCATATGCCAGGGCTGTTGCTGGATAAAAGCAAATTTTTTTTGTCAATTCTGCTGAAAGTGAGAACAGTCTGAACCTGCTAACAAAGAGCCCAGTCCAAATGGTGTTATTCTAAGAAATCACATCCCTTAAAGCCAGGAGTAACTGGGCAAAAGACTAATGGAGAGATTATCCACAAACCCTTTTTTGGGGTGGTTCTGGGCAAAGGATAATGGTATACTTTTTTTTTTTTTTTAATGTAAAGGTTTTGCCTAGCAAGGTTTTAGCTAGAGCTGGTTAGGAATTTCCTCACAACATGTTTTTCAATGGAAAATGACATTTTATTGCATTGAACTTTTCACTGGAAAGGGTTGATTTTGATGAATTTTTCAACTTCTTTTGATTTAAAAAAAAATTCAAAATTGTCAAAACATTTCATTTTAAATTTTTTAAAACCAAAAAAATTCTAGTTTTCTAGTTCTAACATGACATTTTGTTTTGAAATTTAAACTAATTCTATTAAAAAATAAAATGGTCAAAACTTGAAACAACACATTTGAAAATTATCAAAATAAAACATTTCAATAGACAGAAACTGATTTTTTTTCAGGTTTTTGGTCTGTGAAAATTTTCAAGACTTCAACTTTTTGTCCTGATTTGCGATTGGAAAAATATTAGATACCTCAAAAATGTGTGCAGAATGGAAAACCCATTATGAGACTGAGGCTAGTTTGTGTTCAGCTACCTTTTAATTCATTATTTTCACTTTTTTTTCTATAATAAACTTGCTTTTAAATAAGAAAAGGGCAAGTGGATTTAATGCTTACTGTTTATTATTTCTAGTCTATAGTTTTCAACTGTGATCAGAGTTTCATTGTGCTGGGCACTGCTCTTGGTAAGTGACAGTCCCTGCCTTTAAGAGTTTACACTGTAAAGAGACAAGACAAATGGAGCTGGGTGGAAAGAGGGATTATTATCCCTATTTTATAGATAGGTCAACTGAGTCACAGAGAGCTTATGTGATTTACCCAAAGTCACATCTGAAGTTTGATGGCAGTCCTGAGAAATAAACCTAGATCTTCCAAGTCCTAGTCTAGTGACTTAAACACAGTATTATACTTCCTCGCCATGGGACAAAGTTTAGACACTTCAGAGAAAGAGAACTGATTTCTGACTTTTAGGAAGCAGGAAAAAACAATGGGCTAACCTCTTAAGTCTGTTTAGGAAACTGGAGTAAGAAAAGGTTCTGCAGAGGATGCTATTTGTGTTCAGATTTACCCTGGGGAATGCCTAATGACCTGTGGAGTGTGAAGCCTAGTTATAGTATTATAGACTGTTATTAATGCATACCATAGAATATATTAGATGTGCAACATGACCTAGACAACCTTGTGTTTTGGAATTTCTTAAGTTTTGGGTGATGATTTCTAAACCTGGAAGTTGTGTTACTGTTAGCTGGTTGTATATGGTAGTATGTGCCATTACATTCCTGCAGGGATATACTATATACATTATACCATTCATTATTCAAGAATACATAAATTGTTGAGCTTAATACAAGAATAAACTGGATGCAGTTTTATGCCTTGTGTTATAAAGGAATTCAGACTAGTTGATCAAATGGTGCCTTTTCGTCTTAAAATCTCTGAATCTTTAATATAAGGAAATTGTTAATTTTGTAATTTCATTAAACAGTTTAAAAACTGGCTAACTGATAGGTCTCAAAATATAACTGTAAATGGGGAATTGTCATTGAGCGGGTCTGTTTCCAATGGGGGCCCACAGGGATTGATCTTTATCAATTACCTTGGAAGAAAACATAAAATTGTCACTGATAAAGTTAGCAGATGACACAAAAATTGGGGGACTGATAAATAATGAAGAGGACTGGTTACTGATACAGAGTGATCTAGATCACTTGGTAAATTGGGTGCAAGCAAACAATATGCATTTTACTATGGCTAAACGTAAATGTATACATCTAGGAACAATGAATGTATGCCATGCTTACAGAATGGGGGACTCAATCCTGGGAAGCAATGACTCTGAAAAAGATTTGTGCAGGGGTGGGAGATGGTCATGGTGGATAATCAACTGAACATGAGTTCCCAGTGTGTCAAAGTGGCCAAAAAAAATAATGTGATCCTAGGACACATAAACAGGAATCTTGAGTAGGAGTGAAGAAGTTTTTTACCTCTATATTTCGCACTGGTGCTAATGCTGCAGAAATATTGTGTCCATTCTCGTGCCCACAATTCAAGAAGGATTTTGATAAATGGAGAGTGTTCAGAGAAGAGCTATGAGAATGAAAACATGCCTTATAGTAATAGACTCAAGGAGCTCAATCTATTTAGCTTAACAAAGAGAAGATTAAGGGGTGACTTGATTAGAGTCAATAAGTACATACATGGGAAACAAATATTTAATAACAGGCTCTTCAGTCTATTGGGAAAAGGTATACATGATCCAATAGCTGGAAATGGAAGCTAGGCAAATTGAGACTGGAAATAAGTCATACTTTTTTAATGGTCAGAGTAATTAACCATTAGAACAAGTTACCAATGGTCATGGTGGATTCTCTATCACTGACCATTTGTAAATCAAAATTGGAGTTTTTTTTCTGAAAATTATGCTCTTGAATTATTTTTGGGAAGTCCTATGGCCTGTGTTATACAGGAGGTCACTGTGCCATGGGCAGTGTAGTCACGCTTTATCGCTGGGGGAGAGCTCTCCCGGCATTAAAAAATAACCACCCCAAACAAGGGATGGTAGCTTTATCGCTGGGAGCCTGGCTTCCAGTGATAAAGCACTGTCTATACTGGCCCCTTTTCAGTGCTAAAACTTTTGTCACTCTGTGTGTGTGTGTGTTTTTTCACACCCCTGAACAACTAAAGTTTTAGCGCTGAAAGTGGCAGTGTAGACACAGGCTCACATTTGGGTCTTAGCAAACGTTCAGTGAAACAGTAGTTCACAGCATAAAACTGCAACCCACAAACACAGCCACTAATCTTTCCTGCTTCAATGAGCAAGTTACTAAACTATTCTCTTGCCCCAGGAGTAAGTAGTGTCTATTTAATCAAGGCTGAGATCCCATAATGGAGCAGTATGAAGGAACTCACATTACAGATGCCTGTGTTAATCCCCTATAGTGCACTACTTTATTTTCCCTTTGGCTACCGCTGCATCCTGAAAAACTATGAACCAAATTAAGCTATAAAAACACTTTTTATTTTATAATGGCAAATAATCAACAGTAAATTCACCTTTGCAGCTCAGAAACCCAGCAGCTCAGGTGAAGTAAATTCATTTGTAATTAAACAAAAGAGGAAGCAAAGGATCTGAACTGACTTTAACTAAAGAGATTTCTGTTCTTTGACTGTGATGAAATGGTGTGTTGATCTTAATTGTAAATAGACAACCAAACACTGAGGAAAGTATGTAAAGGCATCAGCCTGTCCATTCCAGAATTGATGCTGAAGCTAATCCAGGAAAAGGATTAGAATTTTGGATTTATTTGACTCCTACTCACATGAAGAAAAATGGTTTTATCACTGATAATAAATGCTGGAACTTGGAACAGTGGTATGGAGATTTAATCCTCCTGCTGTGAAACTGCAAATGGTCACACTTCCTTTAGGCAGAAACAAAATGCTGTCTTCCCAACTAATATGCCCAAGGACTCCACATTATTTATTTTTAGGAGATCTCAATTTATAAACGTGAATGCAGTACATAAATACTTCATACCAAGAGTTACCCAGCTGGATAAGGTTAGAGCTGGTCAAAAAATTTCCATGAAAACATTTTCTCAATGGAAAATGGCTTTTCCATGAAATGGACATTTTTTGAAAAAATGTTTGCGTCTTCGTCAAAACTTTTCAAGTTTCTTTGAAAACCCAAACCAAAAAAAATGTTTTGGTTTAAAATAAAAAAGAAGTCCATTTTAAGGTGCCAGTATGTGTGTATATATATATATATATATATATTACAAAGAAACATTTTAAGCAAAGGAAAATTAAACCAAACCACCCAGTTCCCCCTCCCCCCCCCCAAAAAAGTGTTTTCAGTGATTGTTTTCCCCAGAAAAAATAATAGTTTCCTGCCCAGGGCTAGTTACAAGCCGCTTCGTATATAAATGTGCAGAGAGGGGAAAAAATTGATCAAAGCTTTTAAAATTCATTTGCTGGAACTCCTCATTTTCCAGCTCTGCAGAATAGCAACAGTGTGCCCGAGTCAGGGGTGTGACTTGGGAAAAGGAGAGGAGGCTGGGGATCTGTGAGATGCCTGAGTCTCAATTGCATTCATTCCTAGTTGGCATCAAATGATGACCACAGCGCAAATGAGACGTTAATGCTGTTCAAAGCAGTTGTTTCTTGACTGCCCCCCCCATCCCGTCACCTGTGGGGGTATATAGCTATACAACTATGGTGCCTTTTGTTTTCTCTGTTCTGCAACCTTTGTATTTCCAAGCACTCATTCGGGGCCAGGTTGAGATACCTTTTCTCATGCTGGGTAGTGACTTACTGATGAGTAGTCCCACTGAAGTCAATGGTGTGATAAGGTGTTATTAAACAGGAGTAAGGGTATTAAAGTCGCTGTATGCAGACTTCAGCACTGCAGACACACACACACACACACACACACACACACACACACACACACACACACACACACACACACACACACACACACACACACACACACACACACTGTTTCCTACTAGAGAATTTACTTTTGTTTTCATTAGTTTGGTTATTCTCTTCAGTTAAAACATGGTGAAATATAATTGTTTGCTCTTTGTAGAGGAAGAAATGTGACCTCCCCCAGCTTTGTGGCAATGCCTCATTTTCTGTTTGACAGAAAGATTTTGCCAAGCAGCTGGTATGGGGGAAAGAAAAACGTGCACAGACACTCTTCCATTCTAAGCTGCCACTTCACCTCATTTGTAGGGGACATCTATAGTGTTATTGCCCACCATGTTGCACAGTGAGGGAGAACATAGCATCCTAAGAGATAAAATGCAAGAGTCTCACCGACTGAGAGAAGAAGGTGCCGACTGAAGCTCCCTTTTGTCACGGAGTGCACTTGGGAGGATAACTGGAGTCTAGATCGCTGACCTCCCTCAGGGTTTCCATTGGTGAAGGCAATTTCAGTTTCCAGGTTCCATATGAACCCTCCTGTGGGAGTCTGTAGTGGGCATGTGATGAATCAGATCATCCCCATATTGTTCTGGCTATATCCCTACCCCAGGCAGACCATCCACTTTTCCGGCTACTCTAGCCCTCCAGCAGTGACGCAGTTGCAGCTGTCTTGCTCTATTTCAGCACTGTCCTGAATAGACTGGCTGCTGCTGGAGGCGGTGTCCCATACTTTATGCTGCTAAACAAGGGGTTGATCTACTCCTGATTCTCCAAAATGGAAAAACACAAGTCTTCTGTTCTAGACTGATATATTGGGCTGTCTGTGTTTTGTACCTAGAAATATACTGTGTCAGGTATCTGAGATGGCAGAAAAACTTATGAGCATGTGGTGTAATTTTCCAGCATGTGTTTAGCTGTTGTAGAATATTTGCTGAAAGATGTAGTATAATGTTACAATATCTCGCTCCTGGCAAGGGTTAGGTCATATGGGTGTTTTTGCTTATCTTTCTCACGCTGGAAAATAATAAACTAGGAAAACAAAGTAGAATCTGACTCCCACATTATCCTCATATAAATATTGTGCCTAGATAAAGTCTGCTAAATACTAAGCCATCTCCTGCTGTCAGTACATACCCAATTTGCAGATTCACAGCAGAAAAGTTCCTTAATTACATACTTTTGTTATACCTTTTTCTAGGCAAGCATCTCCGATTTATAAAAAACAATTAAAATTTATAACTCAACTGTCTGGTTACTATGATACTAAGTATAGCCTCATTTTATATGGACTTTTAACAATTTAGCAGTACTGTGTTTGTAAAGAAATAGATGAATGCAAATAGCCTGCAGAGAAAGATAAAACCTTCAATCTCAACAATCTGAAAAATGTTGCATTTTGATGCAATCCAATTTCAGTCTACACAAATAAACCTAAGAGGATGAGTAGATTTGCTGTATAAAATATACTGCTATCCTAACTATTGTTGTTCATATTCACCAAATTAAACTCGAGCATTCTGCTGAAGTTCCAATTTTTCCTTTTCTTAAGAAAAGCACATTCATTCCTCATGAGCATGGATATGTACTAGCTTAGGCCTTCTCTAAACATCAGTGAAACCAGTCTAATGTGAGTTCTATCATATATTTGTTTTTTTTGTCTCCCAGTCAAACTTTGTTGAAACTTAAAATACAATTTAGCACAATCAGGAGCAGATTTTCAAAAGAGACTAATCATGTTGGGAACTGAAGTCTTTTGAAAATCTGACCCTTATTTAGGTGCCTAAATAAGAGCTGAGTTCTTCTGAAAACTCTAGCCAAACCTGTGAAATGTAGCCCTGGTGTACCTTCATTGATATCACTGCAGTTACCCGAGGGATTAATTTGCCCCCATATGTTTGATCTGTTGGATGAGACTATTCATGTCTGCAAAATAACTTTCATGCATAATAGCTAGTGGGACTGTGACCTAGTTTTAAATGAGATGCAACAAGTGAAGGTAATACAATATAGTGGAGAATGGTATGAGTGATGACAAGGGATTACTGTGATAAGAGCACTTAGTTAGCTACCTTTAAGGATTTTATTAAATACAGAACTTGTGTGTTCATGCAAATTCAGTTTTGAAAGTGACCTGGCCATTAGGATTTGAATGAGTATTGTGTGGCTTGGCAAATAGCAGTGTGGATTTGGAAGGAGAGTGCTGGTGTTATTGTTGATGTAGGAAAGGCTGGGGCAGGAGGTGAGCCATTTTATCTATAATGTTTTTATCGTAGTCTTGATACTCATAAAACTGTCAAGTATCAGAGGGGTAGCCGTGGTAGTCTGAATCTGTAAAAAGCAACAGAGAGTCCTGTGGCACCTTTAAGACTCTGTTAGTCTTAAAGGTGCCACAGGACTCTCTGTTGCTTTTCATAAAACTGTGTAATCCTGTCTGGAGTCACATTTAACTCTGTGCCATATGTTGTGGCTGTGAGTTCCATAAGATAATTATGCATCTGCAACTTTAAGCCCCCCACCTTTTATATGTTTTAAACCTTGTTACTTTTCATTGTTTCGTTAGAAGACCCCTTTGTTTTTGTAAAAACAACAAGGAGTTCTTGTAGCACCTTAGAGACTAACACATTTATTTGAGCATAAGCTTTTGTGGGCTAGAACCCACTTCATCAGATGCATGGAGTGGAAAATACAGGAGCAGGTATAAATACATGAAAGGATGGGAGTCTAAGGAAAAATAATTTTTGAAGTGGTAATGAGAGTGGCCCATTTCAGACAGTTGACAAGAAGGTGTGAGTCACCTATCCTGAAGGACGATTCCTCACTCTCACAGACCTTGGGAGACAGGCCAGTCCTCGCTTACAGACAGCCCCCCAACCTGAGGCAAATACTCACCAGCAACTACACACCACAGAACAAAAACACCAACCCAGGAACCAAACCTTACAACGAACCCTGGTGCCAACTTTGTCCACATATCTATTCAAGGGACACCATCATAGGATCTACCCACATCAGCCACACCATCAGGGGCTCATTCACCTGCACATCTACCAATGTGACATATGCCATCATGTGCCAGCAATGCCCATCTGCCATGTACATTGGCCAAATCGGACAGTCTCTACGCAAAAGAATAAATGGACACATATCTGACATCAGGAATCATAACTTTCAAAAACCAGTAGGAGAACACTTCAGTCTCTCTGGTCACTCAATAACAGACCTAAAAGTGGCAATTCTTCAACAAAAAAATTTCAAAAACAGACTCCAATGTGAAACTGCAGAACTGGAATTAATTTGCAAACTGGACACCATCAGATTAGGCCTGAATAAACATTGGGAGTGGTTGGGTCATTATAAAACCTAAACCTAATTTCCCCAATACTAATTTCCCCCTACTGTTACTCACACCTTCTTGTCAACTGTCTGAAATGGGCCACTCTCATTACCACCACAAACGTTATTTTTCCTCCCTTGGTATCCTGCTGTTAATTGAATTTTCTCATTAGACTGACCTTACACTTGGTAAGGCAATTCCCATCCTTTCATGTATTTATACCTGCTCCTGTATTTTCCACTCCATGCATCTGATGAAGTGGGTTCTAGCCCAAGAAAGCTTATGCCAAAATAAATTTGTTAGTCTCTAAGGTGCCACAAGGACTCCTCATTGTTTTTGTTGATACAGACTAACACGGTTACCACTCTGAAACCTCTATTTTTGTGTTAGAGCAGGAATCGGCATCCTTTGGCATGCGGCTCGCCAGGGTAAGCACTCTGGCGTGCTGGGCCGGTTTGTTTACCTGCCGCATCCGCAGGTTCGGTGAATCGCGGCTCCCATTGGCCGCGGTTCGCCGTCCCAGGCCAATGGGGGCTGCGGGAAGCAGCGCGGGCTGCGGGATTTGCTGGCCGCTGCTTCCCACCGTCCCCATTGGCCTGGAGCAGCGAACCGCGGCCAGTGGGAGCCGTGATTCGCCGAACCTGCGGACGCGACAGGTAAACAAACCAGCCCGGCCCGCCAGGGTGCTTACCCTGGCGGGCTGCGTACCAAAGGTTGCCGATCCCTGTGATAGAGGAAAGGGTAAATAGGAGTCCCCAGATCCCCTTTTCTACACCATTAAATTATTTTAGATGCAGAATTTTAAATCACTCTCTGCATGTATCCTCTCTTCCCCAGAGAACAATCTCATGCCTTCTGCATTTCATACTGCTGCTGGTGCTGCTAATTCTGGCCTTCACAGGGCACTTACCACAAGTGGGCACCAGATTTCTCACATCCGCCCCCCCACGGTGCAAATAGAAGCAGAAAGGTTCCTCTCCACCCTCTTCCCCCAATAACTGAGCCCACCCACAAGCAGTCAGAATCTGTCTTATGGTAGATAGCAAAGGGAAGAACTACAAATCAAGCCCTCTCCAAAGATACGATGCAAGGCCTTGGTTTGTGATGAACTAGTTAGGAAATAACAAACCATGCCTGCCTTATATACCTTGGAAAAAAATAAAGCAAGCTTGGTTCTGTCAAGCATCAGTATTGACACTGCAGCTGATGCCATTGCATTAACTGAGTCATTGTTGTGTGGCTGTGCAAGTTTCTATGTTCATTTCCTGTTTATTGCTGTTGGCCTTTTGGGAAGAGGATAATGCCCTTTGCCAGGCCCCAGGTGCTAATGAACAAGCTCTCTGCCAGTCGGACATGTAGTAAACCATTGAAGAGATACCTCCAGGAAAAAAAAAAAAAAGAAATTACCCTGTTGTTGCTAAAGGTTCAGGCAGCTTGGCTACTTTGATTATTACAGCTGTTCTTCATTTTACAAGGAAAAAATAAGCTTAACAAGCTGTCCAGTGGGAAACTAGGAGCAGTTGTTGTTTTTTTTTCTTTTTCTTTTTGGTTGACTGGCTGTTTCCTTTTGGGGTATAGGCCATTTGTCAAATTATTTGGAACACTTTCTTCTTTGAACAGCATTTCAGAGAAGAGAAAAATACTTTGCTGAACTTTTATAGCTATCTCCTTATCAATAAGCTCTCCCCTGTTCCTTTTATTTCTCTTATGTACCTTATAGCTCCTGGTGAGTAACACAGGAACAAAATGAAAAGAGTGCTGTGAACTACAGTAATTTATCTAGACTCAATGCATTAGCACTGCAGGAAAAGCTGAGTGGTAGAAATTCATGGACAATTTTCTCTATAAAATATTGCACGGGAAACTGGCACACAAGCCACAAACACACAAGTGTTTTCTTTTTTGGGGTGTGTGGATGTGGGTGATGGTTCAACTTTCAAGAGTTTGTAGGCAATATCCACTTCATTTTTCTCCCCCACAGAACCGACTGCCAAGTTTCAGGATATTATGAGGTGTTGACTTCACTGTGGGAAAACTATAGTGGGCTTCTCTGTGACTTTGCATGGGCCCTTGCTTGGAAAATTAAATAGGAGACTTTAATTAACCAAAGAGATTTAAGACAAAATTTTGGGTTGTCTACCCAGGAGTGCAAGGGCAAGTGAGGTAATCCCTGACTCCTCTGCATGGGTGGCTGGCATTGTGGGTCAGAGCATGGGGTTAGGGCAACCTCTGCTAGTCTGGAATTCTCTCCCCACCAACCCCCCATTGCCCCATGGAAGTGGGTGGAGAGTGTCTGGGCAGGAAGTAGATGGAGGTTTGTCTCTGCCCCTCCAACGCATCAGCTAGCACAGCTGAGGAGATAGATTACTCCCTGCTCTGCGCTATGCCCAGAAAAGAGCTGGTGCAGATTATTTCCCCTGTAGAGCAAGTCAGGAAACCAGAGACTGAACTGTGACTGAGTAACAATTTGATCCCTGGTTTGCTCTTGAAAGGGCACAACTATATGCTATCCCTCAGTCAGGGCATAAATCCGCAATTCTTAGTAAATATAGTCTGATCACCACATCTATTAAAGTCTTATAAATAATGCCTTTACATTTAATATATTAAACTTCTTTATTTATTTTGCAAACCAGTTTTCTTGGAGGGAGGGACTCAGACTAGCGAGCCCTTCCATAAAGGAGTCTGAAGGGGAACAAATGCTATTTTGACCTGCAGGTTGCTGATTTGATTTAAAAAACAAAAACAAACAACCAAAACATGCACAAAAAATAGGAATATTGGTCAATTCAATCAAACCTCAAAGGTTAATCTGCTTCCCAGAAAAATGTTCCTTTACTGTGCATTTTTTGGTATTTGATGGGTTTTTTTCTTTATGAGCAATAGACTTACAGTACCATTGTTTGACCATTATAAACTCTTTAGGTTTGCTTTGAAATTAGTTTGCCGTCATAATTTGACCTTTTAAATGTGTGCAATGCAGTTTTTCATCATCTTGACATAGTAGTATGGTTTACATGGACTTGGACTGATAGCTTTGTGAGTTCATGGTGATAACTGTAAATATCCTCATTCATGTGAACGCTCTAAATAAAAGAACAGAAATGGGATGTGTCATTGTGTATGTACGGTTCTGGTAGTAGCTCATAAAATAATAATGTAACACTTTATCTGCATTTTTAGACCTGATTTACAGGTAGTATAGAACAATGTAATACAGAAGTAGATTGTAAATTCTTTGGGGCAGGGACTATTTATTTTTCCTGTGTTTGTACAGCACTTGGCACAATAGGGTCCTCTGTCCTTGAGTGAGTCTTCTATGAACTAGTGTAATCCAAATTATTATTAATAATAAAAATAATGAGTAATTAATGATGCAACTCCTCTTCCCAATGTTTCTTGAAAGCACAATAATTATTTTTTCAGTACAAAACATTTCAGTCTGCCAAGCGGTGCATATAAGGAATAAAAGGCCAGATGAGCCACTATGTTACAGCTCCTTTGTACCTTTTGGGGGTGCAAATGGGCTGTAATCTAGCTACCGGTGCCCATCAGAGAATTACCTGTCAGATAAGAACTGCCTGCTCCCATAGATATAACACTGCTGAGACTGTGACTATGGACTCTCCCCTGCCTGCATGACATAGGGAGTAGAGATGATCAGATAAGGGACTGAGTAATCACTGACTGATTTAGAGGTCCATTAAAGGACCCTATGTTAGTGGCACAACTTTGAGCAGCTCCACAGCTGCGGTAGGTGGTCTCAGGGTTCACCCTGAGAATCATAAAGCCATACCCAGCTTCCTAATGCCTCCTGCATTAAGCAGTGCTCTGATGCAGGAGATAATCTAACCCTCAGAGGTAAATCCTCAGCTATGACAATTTACACCCACTAAGGATCTGCACTGCCGTCTTTATGCTCTTTAAAAATAAAGTTATCTAGACAAAAGCCATCTGAAAAGCTCAAATAGATGGGAAAATAAAGGCTTACCATTTTTTTATTTCATTGCTTTAATTTCAAATAAGACAACTTGCCCAAAAATGTACAGGCAGAAATACTTGTAAAAAGCCCAAGTGAAACAGAGCTGGATTATCAAATATATTCCACAGTACTGTTCAAGGTGAAAAAAAAACAAACACAGGACATTACAACATTGCCCCTTAAAAGAAAGGGGATGGTGACTCACTATGCCATGGACCACAATCTGGACTAATGTCTCTATACACAAAACATCTGGATACAGGTTACCAGTCATATCCTGCCCTAAAATAGAACTTTAAAAGAGCATCACTGCTCAGAAACTTGCAAGATAAATTCACTAATCTGAAATGATCAAAATAGGGAGTTTGATTTATGAAGTTTAGAATTCAACTATGGTAGGGAAAAAACAACCAAACAAAAAACCCAGAAAACAAACAACCCTCCCTCCCCCCCACCTAACTTAAGTTTAAGCCAAGTTGTAGGAAAGCTAATAGCACATCTGTAGTGTAAACTGTGCAATGTTTTTTCTCCAGTGCTTAGGGCCCTCTTTCTCACCTATCAACATTTCTGAGCTGTTGATCTGTTCACAGATTGCAATTTGTAATCACCAGATATTGAGATTTAGACTTGGCAGTTTTGAAGAGGTCACAGAGTATTCCTGGAGGGAAACATTATTCACTTCAAGATATCTAGTGTGTTGGCATACATAATTAAAAAGCTGTTCAGACTATTACTCCAATTAGCTAGTATCTCTTTCATACTGCAGGCTTGGATGAGAGCTACAGTAACTCTACTAGTGGGAGAACACTGTGCATAAGATTACACATTTCTTGCCCATATGGCCTTTGCCAGGCATATATGCCACATATGTCAACTATCCCTTAGTAACAACTGGTGGATAGCCAGGTCAGCCCCCAGACAGATCTCAGTTTTTCATCTACCTCCTTTGCTATGGCAATATCCTTTTCTATCTGCTTCTCATCACTTCTGTTCCTTACACAGATGGGCCTTGAGCAGCAAGAGCTAAAGTAATGGTCTTTAAAAAAAACGAGGCCACTTGTGTAAGGGTAGGACTTGGTGTTATTCCAAGACATTCCTTAACATCTACATTGCTGGATGAATAAAAACCACTTCATATGCAATCACTCAGCTTTATCCCCTGTGTGATAAAAGTTCATAAAATGTCTCTTATCTTCCTAGACCTGCTGTGACTGGTAATTGTCTGCACTGTCCTACCAGATTTCAACTTTGTATATAGTGTGTTTTTATGGGCCTGATCAATGGAAGTTGAGGCCACTTGGCCTTTGCAGGATCAGGGTCTATACTTCATCTATCGCCCTGAAACCATTACTCTTCTTTCCTAACCTCACTTATGCTTGCCTCCCTTAAAAAAAAAAAATGTAGTTCTTGTGGAATGTGACAGATTACATTTGTAGAAATTCCACTCCACTAATTTAACCTCTTGAACAGGTACAGCTCTGGGAGTGGCAGTGCAATTATCCCTAGCCCCCCATTTGCATGCCTCAGTCTTATCCTGGAAAGGCTGCTTCTAGAGGTTTCCACTGCAACTGCTAGCAAGGGCACCAGTTGTGGTGGTGAAATGGTTGTAGCAAAGACCTAAGCTCTAGGGCTCATTTATTTTAAGTGCCTAAGTGGTTTAGGAGCTTAGGTTCAATTTTTCAAAAAGTCACTTTGGGGCTTAAGAGCCTGGTCTCATTGAAATTAAATGGGATTTGGATTCCTAAGTAATGTAGGTGTATTAAATATTTTACTCTATTTCTCATCCATCATTTCCTGAGTCATCCAGTTTATCATAAGAGCCTCAAAAATATATGCAGTAAATACTGTATCATCAGTTGCAAAATTGAACAGTATATAAGAAATGTTTTATGGTCATGTCTGTAGAGATGTAGCTGTCAGGAAGTATGCAATTCTGATCAAAATGTAACTAAACCCTGGAGTTACTGCTAACCATAAGGGAGGTTTACTTGCCTTTTTCTCATAGAGAGAGGGGAATCATCCTAATGTTTATTTTAGTTAATATTTCTATTTTCTAAATCTTTTATCGTTTGATTTTTATAAAAAGGGTGAAACCAGTGAATTAGACTAACCAACTAAATCCATAAGTTATTAACTGTAGATAGAAAAGGGGGCATTAAAGCTGATTCTATTGAAGTTTACACCCTTTTCTTTTAGATTTTCTTTACCTTCATATCACTACCACGCCATACATATACATTGGATCTAACATTCTCAAGAATATTGAAAATCCCCTACATCTTACAATTCAAATAGGACTATCTCTTGCTTTCGGTCTGTCTATATAGGTTCTCATACCATGCTCATTGCCACTATTGGAGAGCCTGAATCCACACCATCTTGTGTTATAACCTTTCCAGATGTTACAGGCTAGTAAGTAGGGGCAATATTGGGAGAAAATCCCAGGTATTACAGGAAATGGAGATGATGATTTAGTAGGAGTTGTGGTAAGGAACTCATAACTAGTCATTTGACTTTCTTTTTCTCCTCTCTTCCTGAGTGTCGGTTAATTGGACAGAAAACAGACTTTGTTCTAGCTTTTGTCATACCTCACTCCTCTAGATATCTTTTTAAAATTATTTTTTTCTCCGTATCTTTCTGCTTCTGTGTGTAAGGAGCTGTATTTGATTTCTTTTTTTTCTTTCTTTTTTTTTTGAAGCAGACATTCAATATTCCATATGCAGAAGACAACTTGTCCATGGTAACCAGCTGTGCCAAACTCCAACTATCCATCTGTACCTGTCTTAACACAGTGTAGCTCTTTGTCTTCCTCTGGTGGCTAGACCATTTACAGGGGTTTATGAGGCTCCTACTGTCTCTGCTCTAAAGGAACTGGTACTTTAGCTCAAGCCATAGAGAGGCATACTTTTATATCAAGAAGTCCTGGGTTCAGCCCTTTCTGATGAATTGACAAGGGGCATCAATATATAGCTGTGGTATTCAGCTGCAGTGTAGCTGGGTTAGCGCTGGGAGATGGAGGAAAGGAAAAGACGGGTTGATTTCTTTCCTGACACTGCTGAAAGCCATTTTTCTTTGTTGATACAATGTACATGTAAGATATAGTCTGTTTGTCCTTTATTAGTTTTATTCATTGTCCTTGCATACTGCAACCACATGTAATAAAAACTGCCTAAGCACTGCGTGTTGCACCTAATGTACTGATAAAGGACTGCTCATTACCATCCTTCATATTCATTAATACATGCAGCTGTCCTCTGAGTCAGTTCTGAACCAATTCCCCAGCCTTCTGTTTGGGAGCACTCTGCTGCTGGAGGGGCCATCATTTTGATGAGATGTTAAAACTGAGGTCTTGACCACTCCTGTCCGTTAAATACTCCATGGCACTTTTTGCAAGAGTAACTCAATGAATTTAGGAAGGCAGAATATAATGGCTCCCTTGGAAGTTAGCCAGGATACAGTGACTAACGTCTCTAAAGAACTACTGCATTCCACCCAGTAGTGAGTGAATGTTCTAGGGAAGACCCTCAGCTGATGGAAATCAGTATAATTCCATTGAGCTCAGTGGAGCGACAACAGATAAGGATCTGGCCCAGAGACTAAACAGTCTGAAGAGCTATGGGATGGTCAGGAATTGAAGGGATTATATAATGCTTGAATGTTAGTATGGTCTTGCCATAGCAAGACTGTAGTTAACGTTGCATGAGACTTTTCTGTTTTATAGGTTCTTTACCTCAGTGTCTCACCTTATTTCAGAACCCTTTTTCTAAACCATGGAGAATTTGAATTAAATTTCAGCCACTAATTAATGTATGTCTGGAATGATCTTCAATGTGTATTTTGTGTTTCTATATTAGATTTTTAGGAATTTGGGGAAAACTGGAACAGTAGAAAAGCCTGATATTTCCCCCCCAATCAGTGCGCAGTTACTTCTCCCTGTGGCTTCCTGAGCAGTAACATTGTGACATCAGAGATGATCAACCACTCAGAACTCCCTCCAGTTCTTTTGCGTACTTGGGTGGGAGGTTACATTTAGAATAATCACACACTCCACGTTGCTGATTTCTCCTCCACTGAGAAGTTGTCTTTCAAGGCCTTGGACATTTGCTACACCTCAGCAGAGGGGTAACATTGATATTCGGACAGGACACCTGTGTCCGAAGACGGGGAAAATATGTATCTGCAGAATGCATTTCCTTTATCACTCTATGTTTTAAAAAGTGCACTGTCAAAGCAATAACCTCAAAGGGAGCATCACAGGGCTGGCCTTACCATAAGGCGAACTGAGGCGGCCACCTCAGGTGCCAGACTGTGTGTGGGGTGCTACTAGGACCCAGAGTGTAGAAAATGGTGTCTGCTGCTGGTGCATATGTTTTCTCTCTGCTCTAGATGCAGAAATGGTGGAGTGCTGTGCTGGAGGAAGGAGGGCCCAAGAGACATAACAGGCAGGCAGGAGAAAAGGTGAGGAAATAACAGAAAGCAGCAGGAGCTGTAGGGAGAGAGGGGAGGAGGAGCCTCTTATGTACTTCTCTAGCACCCCCAGGAGCCTGGACTGATTAAAACCAGCTTCTCAGGGAGCTTCCTGTTTCCTGCTGCTTCCCTGAACCCACTTGAGGAGAACAGCAGTCAACTGAAGTAGTAGGAGCCAGTTAGGCCCTTAAGACGCTAATATCTTCCCTCACACAGGCCCTGCTACCAGCCTGCTTATTTGTCCCCTTCAGTTGAGTGTTGAGAGCCACTATAGCTGGCACAGAACAGCAGTCATGAGTGAAAGAAGAAAAGGCCCCTCTGGAGCAGCATTCAGAAAAAGAAAGAAAGCAAAGGAAGCTTTTCTATCTAAGCAGGAAGGAGCTCTACTGAGATACATAGACACAAATGTTCACAGTGAGCCTTCCAGTCCCAGTGAGGATTTGAGTGTTGAGGAGATGCCTGATCTTCCAGTTAGTCAGAGTGCAGGTGACCTGGTAGCTACTGCAGCATCCATATCTCCATCTCAAATGGATGTAACATGCACATTCCTGAAGAAAAGTGTAGATCAGAGAAGAGTGTGTTGGAGGCGCAAGAAACAGCTGCTGCCGAGTTTAGTTCCTTAAGTCTAGATGATCCAGGACTGTGGACCCACTTGAGCAGTAGCCTGAGGGACTTCCTTGTACTGCATGGGCCACAGCAAGTGAAAAACTTCATGTTCCCTGTAACAAGACTGGGACTCACCACTGCGGCACCTCCTACTGGTTACTCCGGGAATTAGCTCAGTCCAGTGGAGCATCCCCTCTCGGTGGCATCCCACCCGTTGTCTTGCCCTCGGTTGGCTTCTGAGCCCACGTTGCTCTCCAACTCACGGCATCCTCTTCCGGACCACTGCCCTCCGGCAGTGCCCCTTAGTCCATCCACACCCCCTTCCGGGGGGGGGGGAGGTTGATCAGCAGTCTCTACGCCCCAGCCAATGTGGGCAACTGCACCCCCAAAGTCACACCCCTCTTGGCAGGGGGTTGGTGCAGCCCAAGACAGCTACTCCCGTTGGCCAGGTGTAAGGCAAGGGGGAAGGGGGGGACCCAGGCCCAACCACTACTCTGGGTCCCAACCCAGGGACCCTCTAGTGGCAGCCATCCTGCCCTCCTTCTGTCCCTCCGTCTGTCCACATCCCTGGGTCGCTTCCCCTTTGGCCCCTTGCACCGGCTAGGCCCTTCCCCTCAGGGCCTGCAGCCTGGCAGACACCAGGCTGGAGTTTCCTTTTGCTCCCCCAGGCCTGCCCAGCACTGCGCTGTCCCAGGTGCTAGTCTCCCATCTCTGGAGATAGACCTTCCCCTCTCGAAGGCCTGGGACAGACTGACTGCTCTCTCCCTGAGCAGCCTTTTATAGGGCTGAGCCTGGCCCTGATTGGCTCCCTCCAATCCGGGCCCTGATTGGCTTCCAATAAGCTCTTTTCTCATTGGCTGTCTGTCTGCGCAGGCCCACTGGCCTGCTGCAGCCCAAATTCAGGGAGTGGGGCAGTCCCCCCACTACATTCCCCAAAGACAATGAAAATAGAAGTTTTCATCTAACACATTACTGGCGTGAAATCCCCAATGGTGACAAAGTGGAAAGGCCATGGCTTATGTAGTCAAAAACCCAGAATGCTGCATACTGTTTTTGTTGCAAACTCTTCCAGTCTAACGTTCCAGCCACATTGGGTTCTACAGGAACAAAGGACTGGAAAAATCTGGCATGCCATGAGAAGGCAGCAAATCACCAGAGAGCATTCCATAGGTGGAAAGAGCTTGAGATGAGACTAAGGTTAAAGACCACCATAGATGATCAGCATCAAGAGAAGATTGCATCAGAGTCTCTTTACTGGCAAAATGTTCTGAAAAGGCTCATTGCCATTGTGAGAATGCTTGCTACCCAAAACCTAGCACTGCGTGGCACTTTAGATCATCTGTATGTGCCAAACAATGGAAACTTCCTTAAAACTGTGGAGCTGATGTCTGAGTTTGATGCTGGACTTCAGGAGCATCTAAGAAGAGTCACCACCCAAGAAATGTACACACACCACTACTTTGGGAAAACAATTCAAAATGAGATCATGCAGTTACTGGCAACAAAAGTCAAACAGAAGATTGTGGCAGATCTGAAGTCAGCAAGATATTACTCTGTTATTCTGGACTGCACACCTGACATCAGCCATATGGAACAAATGACTTTAATGATGCGTTTTGTAACAACAACAGAACCTAGTGAAAATGTCCCTGCAATGGTGACTGTCAGAGAGCATTTTCTAGAATTTATTGACATTGATGATACTACAGGAGCTGGTATGACAAATGTGCTTCTTAAAAAGCTGGAAGATATGGACATTGCGATAGATGACATGAGAGGTTAGGGCTACGACAATGGTGCCAACATGAGAGGAAAGAACAGAGGAGTGCAGACACGGATCCGAGAGTTAAACCCTCGAGATTTTTTTGTCCCATGCAGTTTTCATTCGATGAACTTTGTGGTCAGTGATGCAGCATCAGCTTCTAGTGAGGCTGCTGAATTTTTTTATGTAATTCAAAGCATCTATGTAGTTTTCTCTGCATCAACTCATCGATGGCAAATTTTGAAGCAACATCTGGGAACATCCTCTCTGACACTGAAACCACTGAGTGCCACACGATGGGAAAGTCGAGTGGAGGCGATAAAGCCTATCAAACACCAAATTGGGAAGATAGATGATGCCATAGTTGCCATTATGGAGGATAATGCTATGACAGGAACTGTTTGTGGGAGAACAGTGGCAGAGGGAAATGGAATCACCAGAAACATACGTCACTTCAAATTTCTGTGTGGCTTAGTGTTGTGGCATGACATACTGTTGAAATAAATGTTGTAAGAAAGCAAGAGAGTGCAAGGTGTTGACCTTGATATATCTGGAGCAATGGAACAACTGGACAAAGCAAAGTCATATCTACAGTCTTACCGGTCAGATGAGGGATTTCAAAACGTTCTGAAGAGTGCACAGAAGTTGGCAGAGGAACTTCACACTGAAATTATTTCCCCACCCATTCAAGAATACAAGAGTCACCAAAGAGGAAGACATTTTGATTACGAGGCATAGGATAATCCCATAGGAGACCCCAAACAACAATTCAAACTTGAATTCTTTAACCAGGTGCTAGATTGTGCAGTACAGTCAGTTGAAGAACATTTCATGCAGCTCAAGGAACACAGCAGTATATTTGGGATGTTGTATGATATTCCCAAACTCCTCACTATATCTGAGGAAGACCTACACCAGCAATGAAGGGCACTAGAGACAGTGTTGACACATGATGACATGAATGATATTGATGCGAGTGATTTAGGGGATGAACTGAAAGCCCTTTCAAGATACATTTCAGCAGCATCAACTCCAAAGGCTGTTCTGGAATATATGTGCACAAATAAGATGACCACCCTCTTTCCAAATGCTTTTGTTGCTCTGTGCATACTTCTAACACTTCCCGTAATGGTTGCCAGTGGAGAATGCAGCTTCTCCAAGCTGAAGTTAATAAAAACATATCTACACTCCACAATGACACAGGAGAGGCTGGTCGGCCTTGCAACCCCATCTCAACAGAGCATGAGCTGGCCCAGACTGTGGACCTTCAGGAAGCAGTTCAAATCTTTGCATCCAAGAAGGCACGGAAAGCACCACTTTGATTATTCAAACAGATAAAAATGCCAGTGTTTACTATGCAGACAAGAAAAGTTACATTTGCTGTTCAGGCATTTGAAAGTTAAGTGTTACTTAAAATTTTTGAACAAGGCATTTTAAGTTGTTAGTTCTCCTTTATTGGGGTAGGTAGCAGAACAGTACCATGAGAGGAGTAGAACAGGAAGAAGGCAGAATTGAGACCTTTCAAAGTTTTGGCCCAAGCCAGGGGGCATGTGGGCGTCATTTGAGCTCCCCACCTCAGATGCCAAAATGTTGTTGGCCGGCCCGAGAGCATCACTATCTACTCTTAAAAATATCAATGAAGCCTTTGCTGATTGCAAACAAAAACTTGCTGTTTACTTAATGTATTCATTCTGACTCTATATGAAAGCAAGATTTATTGGCTGCACACTAAAGTGTTAGAGAGGAAAGCTTTATTGCAACCATTTTGAGTTCAGTCTTTTTCCTTTAAATAAAATTGCAAATCAACACTGTTTGTGTCTAAAGATTATTGATTTGGAAAAAATCTTAAATAGGGCTGTTTCTTAAAGTCATACAAACACTCCAACCTGGATGTTAAACAGGGTTACCAATTGAATTTTCTGTATTCTGTGCAGCTTTTTTCAGAGGAGCAGTGTTGCATAGCTTACTGTTAGGATGTCATATGGAAAGTCTGCACTGGGATTCTGTGCCATGACTTGCAGTTTATTCTTGCACCCAAATGAGTCTTAAAGAAAGTGGGGCATTTCCCCTTAAAATGAGATTCCACAAAATCATTTGCATTGAAGCACACAATCGTATGCTTACCATAAAAAATATGTATATTGCTGATTATTTTGACTCTTGTTGGAAACTGAGTGGAACACTGAGCAGCCTGGAAAAGAGATATTAAGTGTTTCGGATGTTCTTTCTAGAGCTTTTTGCTGCTCTAGAAGAGATGAGGTATGTAGATATTAGCCTACATTCTGAGCTGTGCCTGAGGATCACTTGATGCAGACGTATCTATTATACTTCTCTGCTTTAATGAATAACTTTTGTCCAAATATTTGTGATCTCTGTATTTGTATTTGTAGTCATGGCCTTCCCAATAGTGTAGCTATCACCTCTGAGAATTGGGTGTTTAGTTATGCATGCTTCTTCCAATGTAACTTACTGTGACTTCCATAACTTATGCATCCTAAGATGCATTATGCATCTATAATACAATATTGTTATATCATTATCTTTAACATCTTCAAAACCACTCTTTGAGTGGTAAGTTGAAAGTGTTAGGATCATTAGCGCTCATCAGAAATTCACCCTCTCTCCCAGCCCCAAGTGGAAAATAATGACTTTAGAAAAAAGGAAAAACAAAACAAACAAAAACGAAAAGATTCAGATATGCTGGTGCAAAGCCTCATACGGTCACCATTTAGGTGTCTCATTTAGGTGTTCCCTTTCTTCTCTCTAGACCAGTGTAATGTACTGGCTTGTCCCCACATCCAGAGAGTCTTTCCAGACACAGTTTTATTACTGAGCAAAAATGACAAACACAGTTCAGCAGCCCACCCTGGGCTACTGCTCCCAGGGGATTTTCCCCTTTGCTGCTCTCAGTGCCTCCTGCAGAATTCTTCCATGCACTCTTAAATGAGCACTGCTTCCCAGGGCTTTCTCCCTGAAGGCCTCTTCTACCCTAACTCCCCCTCCCCAATCAGGGGCTCTTCCAGGGGACTCAGGCACCCTCTCCCAGAGAACTCACACCTCCTGCTACTTTATTTGCTTCATTACCGACAGCCTGGCTTTTGACAGGGAATACTTGTCCCTTCCTCAGAGCTCCTAATTCATAAACAAGGCCGGCTAGTCCCATGCCTGTGGACTTTAAAGCGGCAGACCAGCCTGTTACAACCAGGCTCCCTTGTTGGACTATATCTCCCAAGATACATCACAGTCTCCCCTCTTGGCAAGGCAAGGTGATGTATCATGGGATTCCTACGGCCACAGTGCATCATGGGAGATGAAGTCTGATAGGCAAACTGAGCCCATAGAGCAGAATGGAAACAGGAGGCAACTGAATTATGACTCATGAATTTCCAAATTGAAACATTTCACTTTTGGGCTCAAAATATTTTGGCTTTCAGCTGAAAACATGTCAGATTTTGGGTGCTAAGCTTTTGCACAAAAAAAAAATCTAAATTTTCCAGAGAAAGCAGACAGGTTTTTTTGGAAATAATTATTTAATCAAAGACCATTTAACTGTTTTTCAGTGGACAAACTATTTGCTATATACACTGAGAAAACATGAAGGGTTAAGTACATATGAGCCATCTGAAAGACATGCTTTCTGTGAGATCCAACACTGTGGACTTCTCAGAGTCTGTGATTTCTTTATTAGATAGAGATATTGAAAGTGCTGTTTTATTAAATTATTTAAGAAACTAAGAGTTGGCCTTCACTGAGAAATTATAAATTATTGTTCTAATAGGCCTTTGAATGGAGTGGAATGATGGTCTAGTGATGAGGGTGCTAATCTGAATTTGGAAAACCTGTGCTCAGTTCCTTGCTCTGTCACACATTCTTTGTGTGACCTTGCAGAAGTCATTTAAATGCTCTGTGCCTCAGTTTACCCTCTGTAAAAATGGGGATAATAGTATTTCTCTACCTCGCAGGGATTCATGAGGATACATACATGAAGATGTGAGGTATTCAGATACTGTGATGATGGTTGGAGCTATATAATGACACAGGCTGCATTTGCTGAATTTCAACTTGATTGGCCTTTCCCTTTTTGATACATTATATCTTACTAAACGGTGGACTCTAGGTAGTAATACATAATCTCAAACAAAGAGTTATTATTATTATTATCATCACTATTTTGGTAATGTCTATAATATTATTTTATAATCTTAACTGCATGATCATTAAATTAAACAGGGGCTATGCCTTTTATTTAAGATTTAAATTGCCATGAGAGGGTTTGTTTACTGCTTACATTTCTATGCGTGTCCCCAGTAGAAGTCTGTGGAGATCAAAGTCTTACTAGAAGACAATAATGGCGGATATAAATTGAATTTTATTTTGAAAGGTGTTTATTTATGTTATCTGAGGGGAAGAGAGAGGATTGTTGCATTGATACCAGTATTCTGCATTTTGTTATTTGTGTAATAGTATGTCCATCTTTATCCCGGTTTTCAAGAAATCATAATATTGTGGGCTTGATTTTCATTGCAAAATGTTCCACCTTGTTATCTGTATGAGAAAGGCAGGTGAATACATAGGATTGAAAAAGGATTCCAGGACTAATTCCTTGCTTCTGTCACTCTGGAAGGGTGAGACTGTGGCTTTAAGCCCCTGGCCATATAAAGTAGTGATGGTGAGGAGGGGCTGCACACTTGATAGCAACTCCAGAGCATAGAGTGATTTGGATCACTTTGTAAACTGTGCTCAGTTAAACATGTTTGCATACAACTAAATAGAGGGTCATACATTTAGGAACAAAGAATGTAGATCATGATTACTGGATGGGGGACTGTACACTGGAGGGCAGTGACTCTGAAAGGAACTATGGGTATATCTACACTACAGCTGGGAATGAGCCAGGTAGACCGACTCGCTCTATCAGGGCTTGAGCTAGTGCACCAAAATAGTAATGTAGAATTCGCGGCTTGAGCAGCAACTCGGTCTGTCAAGCCCACCCAGCTCCCTGGGTCTGAGCTTGGGGTGCTGGAGCTGCAACATCCACACAGCAATTTTTAGTGCACTAGTTTGCACTCCACAAGTCTGTCTACTCACACTGGGAAGTTCACTCCCAGCTGCAGTGTAGATATACATTTAGGGATCAGTGTAGATCGCCAACTAAACACAAGTTCCTAGTGCAATGCTGGGACAAAACATGATAAATAAATTCACGGTCACTTGAATGGCTTCATTCTCATTTACCCCAAGGCCCCTTTATGTGATCCTGGCAGTATATGGCCTTTAACATGGGCTTAAATTATAATTTCATCCTTTTAAGGCCTTCCTGTACTGCCAGAGGGCTGTAAATAAGGATCAGGCCCAAAGTGTATAAAGCAAGATTGGATGTCTTTCTAAGAGAGATTTTGTCATGAGTTACTGGGCTCAATAGTGTTCACTTATGTAGTAGGGAAGAATATTTCTATCCACTGGGTGAATTACTAGGTGGAATTCTATAGCCTGTCTTATGCAGGACGTCAGACTAAATAATCATTGTGTACCCTGGTGGCCTTAAAATCTATGAATGTATGAATCAAGGATGCATCGTGCTTACAGCAGATCACCAGGCCTGTGGGAGCACTGGGGGAGTGTGGAGTGGTGGCATTTACTACATATTTTTACACAATGAATTGCTCCCTCACTGCCTGTCTGTCTAAGCATTTGTACTGGCTCCGGACTACAAGTACCTAAGCACCTTACAAGGATCATCTGGGGCCCAGTTTCTCCATTCTCACTAGAGACTATTGGGACCTGCCCTCAAGTCTTTTATATCAATGTATAAAAGTATGTGCATCAGTAAATGTTTCTCCTATGATCTGGCCACTGCCTGAAGATGTTTTTAATATTTTACATCATCAAATGGCACTCTACTCAGCCCACCTTTAGAACTGTATTTGTAATTCCCTACCTGTATGATGGTGATAATAAAGGCCTTCTGTCATTCAGACATTCTCCTCCCCAAAAATGCCCTAGTAAAAGTTGCGCCTTCCACTATTACAAGATTAACAAAATGGCTTCTGATGGACTACAGGGCTCAGAGATGAATTTTGGAACAAAGGGACTCTCATTTTCACCCAGCATTTTAGGGGCTGCCAGTGTAGTGAGCAAAGCTTTGGAGTATGTGAAGCTAATGGTGTTAAGGAGGTGAACTGTTGTATTCTGGACAGACTTGTCTGCCAGTAGAGAGGGAGTCTATTGGGCAGCAGGTAGGGATTGTACAGCGGCCTCCCCACTTTCTCTGAGGCTCCTAGTTTTTTGTCAATATCCCCAGGCAGTGCATTGGGAGCACAAGGACCAGTTGTGCCTTGCACCTGTGTACAAGGACATAGTGGGGAGGAGGGATAACTTTTGGTGACTCTTCCCCTCCTTGCACACCAAAGCAGGGCTACTCATAATCTGTATTTATTCAATAAACATAATCTGTATTTGAATTGTTCTGTTTATTGAAAGAGGGAGCTGCAGATAAAGTAGCAGGCTGTTACCATGCTTCTGGCTTAGAGGAAGCATGAGACATTTTCAGGCTCCAAAATAAATATCTTGAGAATGCTGTATGCTGATAATAGGGTTTTGTAAGTAATTACCATCTCAAGCAGAATATTTTTACAACAAAGATACATGAGGATCACAATTAGAACTGGGAAGAAAACAGTTTACCTATCCTGGGGAAACAAATGAGATTTCATTTTTTTCCCTGTGTTAAATTGGGATGAGAATTAAATCTCAAAAGATTTTGTGAACTGAAAAACTGAAAATAAATTCAGCTTGATCAATCAAAATGTTTCATTCTGACATTTTTGCATGAGAGGAAAGGACACACAGAACTCTTCAGCTCTTGCCTCTCCGGCACTCCCACACTGTAGGTAACCATAATGTGATTGTAAATACTCTGGAGCTCAAAGCGGGCAGGTGGCTTACATAGCCAGCAGCATGTACTACTCTGGGGACTCTTTCTGTGCAAAGTGGAAGCACAGTCATTGTCCTCCTCACTGTGTACCAGCGGGGCCACACTCAGCTGCTCATGCCATATACATAGCAAGTACTCCTGCCTCAATGGAGGCATTATGCCTTACATAGGTATAATGCTTCCAACTATTGCTTCTCAGGCACTGCATCTCTTTCCCCCACCCCCATCAGCATGGCTCAGATTCTGAGCTGAAACAGAGCTCTTTGTTTGCAGAGCCATTGCAACCTAAATTCCCATTTTAGATACTGAATCAAGTGGAGAATTCTATGCTAGTTAAACATGCATCTTCATAATCCTCCAAGATCAACAGCTTCTCATGTAATTTGTAGTTGTATAAAGTTTAAATTGTATAAGGTTTAATTTACAAGTGAAGAACAAGAATTGAATTTAAAAGCTTGTTTTATTTAGCAGTAAGCATGCCAGATTGCCTGTAGGCTTTATGTAGATGTATAGCAAAACAACTATCTCAGTAGAGTTCCAGTGTCCATTATGGCACTGAGAAAGCCACTTGACCCTTGCAATGCCATGGGGAAAAAGGAGTATTCACAGTGGATACTCTGGGAAACAGTGAATATTTTGCCTACTGAATATCTAGCTTCTCTTGGGACATTTCCTTCAAATAGGAAACAATCTATTTTTGAATGCTTAGCTGAGTGATATTTTGACACACTGCTAATATTTCCACGTACCCATATCTGATTGTGGCTAAAAAACTACTTAGGATTTATAGAAAATTGTGATAAGAGCATTGTGAGAATTTGACTGTTTACAGTGGACAGAGCTAACTCCACTTTCTAGGCTCTGATTTTTAAATATCTGCTTTAAAAATGAGTCAATAAATCTCAGTTTTGGTGCTAAAATTTTGTTTGAGAATTTCCCCCCCAAAATGAGCCACCTGCTTATTCTCCAATGCTACCACATTATTGTTATTATTTATTGGAGTGCCAAATTGGTAGATTTTGTATATTTTTGTAAATCAAAATATTAACAACCATCTATATAAAGTCATGGCTGTGTATCACACTTTACAATACAGATAGTGATTCCCTGCCCTGAGGAGGTTATTATCTAAGGCCCCAGACCTGCATAGACACATATGCTTAACTTTGTGCACTGTGTAGTGCCACTGACATCAAGAGGTTACTCAAAGTGTATAAGATGAATCATGGATATTGTAGCCCGATCTATAGATTATGTATTAACTCTATAGATTATTTAAGAATCCCCAGTTGTCACTTTGAGGGTTGACAGGTTCTTGTCCCAAGAACAGGCCCAATATTATTCAAATAATTATATAGTTGGGAACCCAGATGTGAACAGCTGCAACACACACACTATAGGAACTCCTCTATGTTTACAAATAGTTTATTAATACATTTGGCACAATCACAAACACCCCAACTCAGTAAGGTAGATAGAGATACTGTAAAATATACATCTGCACATCCATATACTCACACCACCTCCTGTAGAACAACCTGAAATGTTAGCCATCATGGTTGGGTCATGTTCCTGTGGTCAGATATTCCCCTTAAACATTCTATTTTCAGCTCCCCAATACTTATGGTTTCCGTTGGGCTTTTCATCTGTTCAAAGTTCAGAGGCCTCAAGCCTTATGCTAACTTGCTGAAGCTAATGTCTTACAGGATACAGGCCTGTACATTACTTGCATTACTGCTACCCAACTGGGCTACAGATATAAACCTTTGCAGGATCAGGAGTAAGGACCCAAAGGGAAAGTACAATGGAGAGACAGGTAGGAAAAGGCAAGGGCAATATGTTTATGCAGTCACTTGGGAGGCTAGATTGTGAAGTGCTTTGAGATCTACTGATGAAAAAACACTAGATAAGAGCCAGGTATTAACTATTAATTATTATTATTATGTAGAGAACAACAACATTGTTTGTTTGTTTTTCTCCATTGAATACAGGTTAGTAAAATGTGGCAGACTGGACCCCGCAGCTGCAGAACAGTGACTCTGTTGTATTCCCTCCCCAGATTCCCAGCACTACAGAAACCACACTGTGCAGCAGAGTCTGTATTACTCTGAGGCATGGAGCCAAGGGCGGTGATAAGGATGAACCAGGAAACATTTCTGGGAATTTTGCCACTATAACCATATTGTTTGAATATCCTGAACCAGACCATTTTGGAGGGAGGCCAGTTGCTTAAGGAAGTCTACCTGTCACACTCCGTGAGAGGGCAGGAAATGTGAGAGAGGGGCTATAAGAGAGAGAGAAAAACTGTGTTCTAGCAGGATTTAACCTTGCAAAGTACTGATTGCAAAAGTACACTCTGGCTCTGGTTTAGCAAAGTCCTTAAGCATGCAGTCAGTATTAAGCAGATCAATAGTCCCACTGATTCAGTGGGCACATGCAGAGGGGGGTTAGGAGTTTGTGGGGCCCCTCCCCACCTCTTCTGCCTGCAGTCCCCCCCCCCAGCACTCCTTCTGGAGAGCATGGTCAGGGCATGGGGGTGCCCATTTTTCTGGGGTCCCGCCAGTTGGCCAGGGCCCCTGGGCATGGGCCCTATTGGCCCAGTGGCTAATCTGCCACTGGGCACATGCTTAAGTGCTTTGCTGGAATGGGGCCAGAATGCTTAGCTTCTGGCAGGATGAAACCCACAATTTCTAAAGTTCACCGAGGGAGATGAAATATCTGTTTATTCTATGTCTCTTTTCTCACTTTTGTTTTCTTCTCCCACTCAGTGCAACCCCATTTCCAGTGAGTGGGGGGAAAAAGCATCTTTTTGTTTTCAGGCAAGGCAGAGAGCCTTTGCATAAGGGACAGTATTCTGCCAGAGAAATGGAAATAAATATACTGATAAACAAGGGCATTTGCAGTTGAGGAAATAGACTGAGCTTTCCATCTCTTTCCCTACTACCAAATGAGCACGGTTTTCAGCCCAGCGCTGTTTCCCTCCCATTCGCCAAACATGGATGCATAATTCTGTATCCTACCAGATTTTCTTGTTCTTTTAATCTTGCTAAATGCAACACTGAAGTAATAAAATCCCATTCCCTTTGTCTTTTATAGGGACATAGCTGTAGCTCACAGCAGTTCCATAGATTTTCAAGTGAATAAAAATGACATTTACTCTAATCTAATAATCTTAGAAACTGTATTTAAGCAGTTAATGACTCTTGTTACAGTATGTTTTCATTAGCTTGCTTTTGACTTTTATTTTATTTTCAAGTCCTCTTGGTTGTGCTGGATTGGGAACAATAATGTTCTATATCATGATAGAAGTCTCCACTTGTTTGCTTACCGCAGTGGGTCTCCAAGTCTTTCATACTGTTCCATCCCAGGATCTCCTAGTGACTCCCATTGCACCGAGGTGGAACCCCTACCAATGTGGTAATATGGAAAAGGCAGGGTGTTAATCATGGCACCTTGGGTTGCTAGTCTTAAACTGAGAAACTGTATCCTATAGTGATCAGACATACTGCTCAAATGTCCCTCATTTTAAAGGGCACCCATTATTTTTGTTTCAAAGTTAGCTACATTCCACACACATTTGATGTTCCACTCTTGCCATTGAAAATTATTTCAATTAATGTGCCCCATAGATTTTATGTGTCCTACATGAATAATAATTTTGGGTCTCTCATTTTGGGTCTTTGTCACACACTTAGCCTTGGCAGGTTGAGATTTAGGCATATAATACCTTATTATTTTAGTTTCTTAAATAATAATTTTAAATGGTTGCTTTGAAAGCATATTTTCCACCACTATATAGATGTGATTGCAATGGGAACACAGTTATGTACAGCTAGGTATGCAGTATAACTATGATGGCAGCTTTTTATATGAGGGCAATACTGGACAATTAATTGTTGCTCCAATGGCAATCTCACGCAGGATCCATACATTCTATCCTGTCCCCTCTTCTGTTTGGTTTGTGATCCCAATGAAGGAGAGGATGAGGCCCGTTGAGCTGTGCTTTCTTCCACATATAGAGGACACCAAGCTCTTAATCTCAGTTTCATCATATCAAGACAGTGCTCTGTTTCTAGTTGAGATTGTGGCTTGGATGAGAGCTGGCTGGCTGAGATTTAGTCTGGATATAACTAATGTTTGTGAAATGGAAGAAGCAACTGGGAAAATTAGCAGAGATTACATCAGCTCCTTCAACTGAGGGAATGTGGCTGTTATGTGCCCACTACTTGGAAATCAAATAAGATCCTTGACTGTTCATGGAGGTCCAGACAGTAGCTGTGGCCAACAGCTAATTATTTTCATTTCTGCTTGGCAAGAAGATGTCAGTATTTACTTTCAGAAGAACATCTCAGTACAGCTATCCTTGCCTCTTACCTCTTGAGAATGGATTATAACAATGCTCTCTATATAGTCCACTCCGAAACATCATCTACTGTAGAATGCAATTTCCGACTTCATAAGAACGTGTAGCTTAAGGTATTAGTTCTGACCTACAAAAGTCCTAACTAGTTTGGAATATGTGTAGCTCAGAGGAGGATTCTGTCCACAACACATCAGATGCTTTCGGTTAAAAAGATTGGGAGCTGGCCATTTTCAGTGAAGAGCCCTTAACTCTGGAACTTTCCCTTGTGGTGCCTTGACTTGGTGTCCTTCAAAGCATGATGCATGACTAATCCACTCTTCCAGGTTTACTCAATAGAGGCTAGGGGCAATTATTATATTTGTGGTGGATCAGGATCTAAGTAGGAATTTAAATGGGCTAGAGTGGGAGATATGAATGTATGTTGGTCAAACAGATATTTTGTATATTGTTTTAATATTTGTACAATGTCAAAAGATCAAAGCAGGCATTTATGAATTTGAGATAAATAATAAACAGACATAGCTGTTTCTGTAGCTATGAGGAAAACTATAGCTAGGAAGCTTATGCTAATCAGTTTCAACAAATATAGCGAGGAAGTCAGTGGAAGGCCCTGTTTGCAGCTTCTACCATATTGTTCTCCTCCATTAAAGTAAGGGGTGAGAGGGATGGAGTCAATCAGAAACATACAAAGGTTCCAGACCTGTCTCTGGGCACCAGTAATAGTACTGGGTCTCATTAAATGATTGAGTGTCATGTCTCCTGGCATGCCCAGCTGGGCCATTTCATGTAAGACACTCATGCTATTTTTATCACAGTGTAGGTTCTCAGGCCATGCAGCTGCCACTTCTTTGGGTTGAGAGTGTTTCCATCCAAGGGCACTAAAGGGGTTAAGCAAAGTACATTTAATAATTTTTCTATATGTTCAGATAGAAGACTACAAACCTGACACATAGGGCCAGACCGTGATAAGCCCTTGCTGAGATGTAGGGAATGGGTGGGTGAAGGAAACCAGCCTTGACAACGACATGTCAACTGCCATTCTATACTGGGGAGAGTGCAGATACTGCTTCTTCAGTGTACTATTATAAAAGTCTGGTCCCCTAAAGAGGATAAGAAAAAGGTTGAATTATGGCATCTTCCCCTCCCCCTCTTTCCAGCCAACTTACAAAGTAGGCTGTCTATACTTTTGGGAAGGAAACTGCAGCTTTCCTGTGCACCGGACAACTAGATGAGGGACTGTATCTGAGGCACAAGCAGCTCACTGTGAGGTGGTGTGATTCTGCACCACCATCTACTTAGACCAGCAAATAAATACTACAGTTTAATCCATGATGAGCTGAATCAAGCCATTCCATCTCATCTAAGCATCAACATGTGGATCCAGTAGCAGACCAGCCTTCATTAACAATTTTAGGGGATGTTATCTTTTCACAGTTTCGCAAAACAAGTGTCTATAAAAAGGAATAGAGCTGAGACCACTCACACACAACTGAGATTGGACATCCAATTCCTATTACAATAAAAACTGTGTATCCCCACAGACTTTCAAAATCCCACCCCAATGCAAATAGATCAAAGGGTGTTAAATGGCAGAAGATGTGAGCCCCAGTTCTCAGATCACTTTCCATTTCAGATCATACTTTCTATCTTTCAGATGGAGAAATTATTCCTCACTTCCTTGCTTAAGCCATTGCACACTATTGTTTTACACTGTTAAACAGCTGCCATATTTCACACCACATATAGTTCCACCGTAATGATTCATCCGTATAGCTTGCATATAACTTTACATTTCTGTAAGAGCTTAAAGATCATTTGGGCTTAAAAAGGAACTGTATACATTAAAATATTATTCAGTATTAATCAAAGTTAAACTGTTTACTTCTCAGCTAGTGACTTTGTTCTCAATTGTGGAAACACTAACCAAGTAAAGCAATGGGACCTATTAATGAAGGATTGGTTGAGCCAAAACATTGCACTGCTGTGCCAAGAGATTTTTCACCTCTACTGCATATTGTCCTGGTGGATTTAATAACGGGACTATCCCTTCTATGGATATACCTTCAAAGACATTTGATTCAAACATAGGCAGTCAGTAAGGATTTTTTTTCAGTCAACTGGATTTTTTTTTAAATTGATAATTGCTGTTTACATTTTTTAAAAGATGTAGCTCATTTAAGATGGCAGTAATGAGTCATTTAAAACCAATAACATTTGCATATGCTGTGTGTTTCAAATGTCCCCAACTTGGCAGAATTGTCTAACTCTGAAAGAATCTCCTCTTCATTTTTCAGACTAACAAAGCATGGAGGGCAGTTGAAAATTGGTTCTTTTTTACAGCAGTACACTGTTTTTATCTGCAACTCAATTATGACACAGAATAGGCATTTAATGAGCTTTGGGAAACAAAAGCCTATTTTTAAGGAGATTATGCTTCCCTTGTATCCATGTATAGATGATATTCGTTTCAGCCCTTCATCAGTGGCTCTCTCTGTTCATGCTGCAACAGCCAGTGACTTCAGAGACTATTTGCATATTATTGTTTCATCTTGGCAGACATGTGATGTCCATCTGATGCTAACCACATTGCAAGCTCCCCTCTAGTTAATCATGATGGCTAGAACATCAACTCTCCTATACTTTATTGTTTCTGACTCATCATTCTTCATCCAAAAGAAGAGGCATATATATTTAATAAATGATATTTCATTAGGGTAATCCACAAAATCCCTTCAGTGCAAACATACAACATGCATCCCATGGGGTACTTGTAAGGGCCGGTGAATACATTCATACATTTACACCATTAAAATCAGTTGTACAAATTCATCCCAAGATAAATGAATAAATAAATAAAGTTATTCCTAGGAAATCTATCTAGCAAATTATTCAGATGAGGTTGTTTACAGCGAGTCCCTTTTAAAAAACTCTTCCAACAGCCCATGTGGAAATTGGGTTGAATGTAGTGCTGTAAATTTTTGTGATTTTTTTACAAGTCTCATGATATTTCATGTTTTTCTTGAAGCCCCAGTAATCCTAGGTTTATGTTATCATGGGCGAATCTCAGCTATCAATAACAAAAAAAAAAAAAAATGTTTCTAGTCCTTGTGGTTGAGGAGAAAATTGGAAAACATGATCCACAAAGACTCAAAAACCCAAAGGCAAATTAAAAGACCCCAAATTTATTTTTTTAACATGATTTGAAAGCCAATGTAATGATTTTGGAGGCCCAAATCATGAATTTTGCATGCTTGGGTTTGGCCTGTTTTTGAAACTGATATTGAAATATGCAAAGGGATTCTCTGAGAAGCAGATGCTGGATCTGATCATGTAGCTTTGCTGGTTGAGGTATTCTGTCTGGCTGCTCAATAAGTGTGCTGCTCTTGCAAATGCAGCCTTGGGCTCCTATGAAGCTTCCCCTACTGCCCTGCATAGGTGAGTCGCACAGTCATTAATCCATAGCCTTGGCTTGGCCCCTCCTCCAACTTTGTCCCAACCTCTTCCTTTCCTGGTGTGATAGTATAACCCACTGGCAAGGGTATTCTCCAGGTCCCCCTCTGTGTCCAATTCACAGAAGATATGAGTTGTTGCAGCCCTGACCTCCAAAGGCTTGGCTCTTTTGCTCAAAGTGTAGCAGTTCATATGTTTAGCTTTAGAGGTCCACAGTTCAATCTCTACCACGTTGGACAAGAGAGGGCCATCACATAAGCTCACAAGGAGCCTTCATGATAATACACATCTCCAGCATGGGTTTCACAAATTCTGCCCTCGACCTATGCAGTGTAAGCATGCCTGTTCTGTTAGGTGTGGGGGACCATTCCGATGAGGGAAAGATTTCCCCTTATAGTCCAATCAAGAGAGCATATAGCACTGGGGGTCCTTGCTCTAATAAGATTGAAGAGAATAACCCAAGACACACACACACACATATATATGTATATGTATATATGTATATATATATACATGCACAAACGATAAGCAATTGGGTTTCTGCTTTGAGACATGAAATAGATAAATTTCAGGTTTCAGAGTAGCAGCCGTGTTAGTCTGTATCCGCAAAAAGAACAGGAGTACTTGTGGCAGCTTCGAGACTAACAAATTTATTTGAGCATAAGCTTTCATGGGCTACAGCCTACTGCATCCAAGGAAGTAGGCTGTAGCCCACGAAAGCTTATGCTCAAATAACTTTGTTAGTCTCTAAGGTGCCACAAGTACTCCTGGTTTTTTTTGTAGATAAATTTCAGTTCCCATCAAATGGAGGTGGCAAATGACAGAGGATTTTAGCTGCCTGAAACAGCCCCTCAATAGGTGCTGAAAGCAATCTAGTGGAGCTAATGGGACTCCCATAGGCCACCTGGAGCCACATGCTGTGAGAACCCCCTACATCAAAGCATTCATTAGGAACAGAGAAAACACCTTTTTTTAAAAGGCACATTATTATCCATCATCCATTGTTTGTTTTAATGGGCAATAGATAAACAAACAAAGATGAGACAAGGATTTAAGCATTTAGTTAAAACAAGGAAAGGAAATAGGGCACAGACCCATCCTTCCTCCAAGAAAACCAGCAGAAAGGGGCTAGGGAAACAGAACTTTATGATGTCCACTTGACTAGTACGGATGGCTGTGATTCAGGACACGTGGATTCTATCCTAGCTCTGCCAATAACCTGTTGTGTAATGTTGGGCATGGCTCTGTGCCTGTCTGTCTTGCCTATTTAAATCACAAGCTATTTGAGGCTGCTTCTCTTTGTGTTGTACAATGCCTAGCACAGTGATGTGCCAGTCTTAGTTGGAGTTTCTAGGTGCTATTGTAATACAAATAAATAATAATAATAATATTTCATGGATTCTTAAGGCCAAAAGGGACCATTATGATCATCTAATCTGACCACTTGCACAACACAGGCCATAAAACCTTACCCGATAATTTCTGCAACAAGCCCATAATTCTTTCAAATTCTTTCATTGGTGATTGGGGACAGTAGTAGGCTCATGTCACAGGCCTGGTAAATCTTCTCCATTGGAGACTCACCAGGCTACTGTTTTTGGTTCAAACCACTGTAATACCTATGCTCTTAAGAGTTCCTTAATCTGTGTGGTCTGCATCATTGGCCTCTGTGGCACACTTCCAGGGCACAGACTCTCTGGCCATGTCTACACTTACTGGTAAATCGGTACTGCTGCAATCGATACAGTGAGTGTTGATTTAGTGGGACTGGTAAAGACATGCTAAATCTATGGGAGAGCACTCTCCCGTCGATTTGTGTACTCCATCTCCCCAAGAAACGTAAGAGAAGTGGGTGGGAGAGCATCTCCTGTCAACACAGTGCAGTGTGGTAAGTGGATATAACTACGCCAACTTCAGTTACATTATTCACATAACTGAAGTTGCATAACTTAGATCGATTTACCGCGGTAGTGTAGACCAGGCCTCTGTCTCTTATACCTTTTGTGGAAATGGGATTCCACGGCCAATCTGCCCTAAGGCCCCCAAACCGCTGCTGACCCTCACACTCTTCAGTAGTTTAAGCACACCCTTTTCCTGAGTTCCAACCTTTGGGGCACTCTAGGTTTACAATTACCTCTTGAGGGGCATGTAACAATAAAAGCAAACAGGTACACAGACTTTGTAATGATTCCAAATCACCATCAAACTTTACTTTAGCTTGCACAAGGCATGTACAAATCTCGAGAACACAAACACCTGTACACATTTCCCTGCATTCCTTTCCTCATCACACTGGAGTGTTCTCTGGGCTTAGGTCAGAGTCCTCTGAGGAGTCCGGTATCCCTTCTCCCACACGTCTTCTCCTCCAAACCATGGAGTCAGTGTCTTCCCTGCAATAAGTTTCCATTTTCCTTGGCTGGTCTGCAAGTAAAAAGGACGCCGTTATGAAAACGTGAGCTTCTGTCCCTTGTTCCTGTCCAATCTTCCTTTGTATCTGTGAGTCCCTCTGAGTTCTCCTTGAATCTCTCCTTGAGACTCTTTGTTCTCCTGTTTGTGGATTTTTCCACTTTCCTTCCAAATTCCAGCTCCCTACAGAGAAGTTGGAGAAAAATGGTTTCACCCAGGAAACACCAAAGCATTCAATAGTACAGCAATTTCATAACATCAACACAGAGATCATAAGTTGTGCATAGACAGATTTCCCAAATTGTCACAGCATACTGTGGAGAAACCAGGAGTTTCAGTCCTGAGAGTCCATGGATCCAATGGAAAGATCTGAATTTTCCAGCCATACAACCCCTGATATTCTGAATATTTTGCATGTCCCCCAAGACTCTGGGATAATTAGGATTTATCTGCATATCAATGAAGCAATCAAATGACCCACCAAAATCCATTAGTTGCATAGTACTTCCATTTTCAAACAGCTTCCTTGTTATTATTTGTGTTTTTTCTTAAGAAATATTTATCACCTCTGTCTTACATTGTTTAATAGCTACTCCATTTCATATTGACACCATCTGTTCATGAGAAATAGCAATATTTTCCTCACTTGCTAATACTGGAGGGTTTGTTAGTTTTCTTTTATCAGCTTTCTACTGGCAAAGTACTATTAATACAACACTACTGCTGCTAGGAGATGTCTTGCATTCTTTGCTTGAAATATGATATGCTGGAAGATGAAAGATACAAATACTATAAGATTCTAGAATTTTAGTTCTTGCCAAAATAAGGGAGATTGTCTTTTTTTCAAGGCATTTAGACTCAACCAACAAAAACATTTTCTTTGTCAGAATACTAAATATCATATTTAATTATAAATTCAAGACCACCATTTTATTTTTAGGAAAAATATTTTAGAAAAAAATCATTATAGTGGAAACATCTGAAACCTAGTTTCACTGAATAACAGATATATTTTCTTTCCTGGTTTTGATTTAGATAACTCCATTAAACCAAACAGAAAACACATCTTCCTCTTTACAAGTGCATTAAAATCACCATGTGTTATACAGGACATCATATTCTGTTGTCTGAAGAGTTATAGCTGTGATGAAAATTTAGAATTTTATGGTACAGGCCAATCTGAAGGATCATGGTGTCGGTTTAAAAATAAGCAGTTTTTTTTTTTTTTTTTTTTTTTATAATTAGCAATGATTTAGGGCTAAATCCTCAAATGGTGTATTGCATTATAGTTATGCCAATTTATTCCAGCTGTTGCAAAGTGTTTTATTTTTTAAGATATTCTTTATGTAATGGAATGGATATTTTAGATGAAAGGCAGACTATGGACAAAAATGTTATAAAACCACAGGAAAGCATTCACAATTTATCCACATTTTTTTAAAACAAGGCATAGAAATAATGAACATTGGACAAAAGTTCTTTCATCTTATCTTTATTTAATTGAATTATATTTCTTAATCTCCTCATTGTCTGTCATACCTCAGTAATTTTTATGTTTTAATCTCTCTCCTTATAGTAACAAATAGATGATATTACAGAACGAAAGTGTTTACAAATTCAAAAAGGCCCCCAAGGTTACCATTTAAAATGCATTGATAAGAGAAACCGATTTGTTTTGTGATGATATAAATTCAAAGCCTTGTCTGTTTTGGCATATATATATATATATATACACATTCTCCATGGGAAAAAAAGATTTAGCAGTTTGAAAAACTGTATAAGGGAACCATTATCAGCTGAAATTGCTGTTATTGAAAATAATGACATTTTAATTGTACTTTTCTTAATATGCCCATTTTTATTTTAAGAAAAGAAATTACCATATATTCTGTGGAGAGAATTCATGAAGTTAATCAATAATGTTAGTGCTAAATAAACATAAGTTAGGAGTGAAATTTTTGTAATACTGTAAAAAGCCTCACAGCTGCACCGCTGCAGTGTACCTAACCTTAAAACTAAACTGATTAATTTCAAATAAATTCTGAAATCGTGAGGAATACCTTTCTATGCACTCCTGTGTGTCAGAGATACCACACCACGTGCTCCCCAGATAATAGATCAGGTTCTGTCAGAGACACCCAGGAGTCTCTGCACACCCTTACAGTACCGTGAGGCCAATGGAGCTACACAGTGACACAGCCATTGACTACTCCTCAACTCCTACCTAACCTTAGTCCAATCCTCAAAATACCCTCCATTTATACCACACCCTGCCACCCAAAGTTATTAGTGTGTGTAGATGAATAAAATACCATGTTTGGTCTGAGGAATGTCTATATGACAGCACTTTTCCGTTTTAAAAAGCACAAGAACTGAGTTAACTTCCAGAAGTCTACATTCTGAAGTAATCGTGACATTGCATTCTAAGTAAATGATGGACTACACACAGTAGTGTTGCCGCCTGAATTCACAAAAACTAAACAGGTGGTGATGAACTTGTGCAGGAAGGCAAATGAGTGCAGTTGCCTCAGATCACTGTGCCAGAGACAGTTCTGACAGCAGCATGTAAAAAAGAGGAAATAAAACTCAAACCTCATCAATTATTTCCCCCTGACCTGGGGCCAGTAACTCAGAGGAAGAAAGTACTTGTTATCAAAGCTTTTATTTAGGAAGGCTTCTCTGATTCTATCCTGTTCCCAGCAAAACTCTGTATAATTCACTCAAACAAAAGCCTCCTATTTTGAGATTAGTCACTTTTGCAATGCAGCTTCTGGAAGAGAGCGAGGAGAAGAAGATGATTCCAGTGAGGATTTTCCAGAGAATTTAATTCACCTAATAATATTTTAATACTTATTTACACAAATGTGAGGGGACTTTGATGTTTGCTGCTACTGAGAATCCACCATGCTTTATTTTCACATTTCAGAGAAAGGCAGACCTGATGTGATATTAAGATTTCTGGTCAGTGTAGTTCAGAAATACTATCATTAGAGTGATCATTAGAGGGCATACAAAACGTAATGTATATATGTAACATTACTCTTCCTTCATAATTAGAAAACTCTTTAATGCATGCATATAATATAGCATTAACAACAATTTGCTTTTTTGTGTAGTAATATATATAAGATAAACTTATAAACACATTACAAGACTTTTCCTTCATGTAGATGAGGATATGTTTTAAGTGTTTATAGGCTGACTATGCAATAATTCTTGTGGGCCGTTTAGGTCTGCACAGGAATCTTTCAATCTCTGCAGATTTATTCCCTGTATTGGTTGTGACACTGGCAGACCACATGCTAGCTCATGCCAAAGGCCCGCGACCTCACTGAACACTGACAAATGCATAGCTGGAAACCAGTGTAGCTTAACTGTGGGTTAGTATACATTAGAACATCAGAGTTATGAACACTAGAGTTACGAACTGACTGGTCAACCACAGACCTCATTTGGAACTGGAAGTAGGCAATCAGGCAGCAGCAGAGACCAAAAAAAAAGCAAATACAGTACAGCACTGTGTTAAATGTAAACTACTAAAAATATAAAGGGAGAGTTTAAAATAAAGATTTGACAAGGTAAGGAAACTGTTTCTGTGCTTGTTTCATTTAAATTAAGATGGTTAAAATCAGCATTGTTCGTCTCCATAGTAAAGTTTCAAAGCTGTGTTAATTCAATGTTCAGTTGTAAGCTTTTGAAAGAACAACCATAACCTTGTGTTCAGAGTTATGAACATTTCAGAGTTACAAACAACCTCCATTCCTGAGGTGTTTGTAACTTGGAGGTTCTACTGTAGTTATAAGAGGTATTAGTGTTATAAGAATGTGGTTAGTGTTTAGACTTGACAAAATGCTTCTACGGTGCTGAATGTATTAATCCTACTTATAATATCTGTAAGTCATGATATACAGACGCTCCCCAACTTACGCAAGCGTTCCATTCCGAAACGCCTTGCGTAAGTTGAATTTTGCATAAGTCGGGAATGTATACCCGACAATTACGGGGGGGGGGGGGAGGGGGAGAAGCTTACATAACTTACGGAACTTTTCCCGTAAGTGCGGATTTGCGTAACCTGGGGAGTGTCTGTAAAGTTATACTGAGAATGTCCATTGTAAACCTCTGTAATAGTGTAACTCTCCAAACAGGAAAAGAGGTGTTAAGTAAAGTAAAGTGCTCCTCCTACAAACAAGATAGCCCATTGAAGGCAAATGAGGCATTGTGTAGCATCAAAGTATAGAGACCACTTTGACTGCATTCCTCACTCCTTCCAGGAAGAGGAGGCCTGCATATGAACTCTCTCATTAGCTTGGATTTTGGGGTGAAGGGGATTAAAAATCCCTGACGAGGAGAAACTGGGATCTTTTTGCTGTCTGGACTTTGAGGGGCAAAGATTCCTAAAGATAAGCAAGAATAAATTGCTGCTTAGTGTAAGCGGGGGAATGGTCCCGCTATTGTGGGAAACTTTCCTGGCTTCTGCACTACCCTGGTGAAGTGGGCTAGAGGAAGGATCTGAGTCCTCGCTCCCACTTCCTTTACCCAGACGCCTCCCTGCCCTTGAGGGCTCTCTTCCACTCTCCTGTCTGGCAGAGTCCTTGTAACCCCAACAAGGCTGGGTCCAGGATTACTGGGGGGCTCGACCCCCAACCCTGCTGCGGTCACCTAGGACAAGGCTAGGGTGTCCCCACTCCGGGGTACTCTCTCTGCACTGGGTATTTCCCTGACCCACTGATCATTACATGCAATTAAAGCAAATGCAAGTTATTTAATCAACAATTAATTAAAAAAAGAATAAGGAAACATGGGAAAGGTTAAAGGAAAACACATCCCCCCGCTCTGTGGCAGGGAACATTACAAACAGTGTCTCTGGAATGTCAGGGCAGTTCACAGTCTGTTCCTTGTAGGTCCCAGGCGTCCTTCTCAGGCCCTGGTGGTGCTGCAGGGATGCTGCGGGTTGGACACTTGCTCTGGTGGTGGCCACACACCTCCAAGCTTTGGGAGGTGGGACCCTTCTTCCCAGCGCCAGCCCCCCATCAGGTTAATATTCCCCTCCCAGTCTGGCCTGCAAGGACCCTTGGCTGGGGGTGTCTTTCTGCACTGGGCCTTTTGCCCAGGGTCCCCCCTTGGCTGGCCCCAGTTACTCACCACACCTGGCCCTAGCTCCACTCTGCCTCAGCACTGATGCTGCTGCTCTGCCTCCAGCCCCCTGGGCTGCTTCTCTGGCCCCTCTCGCTCTGTGGCTGCAGCCCTGCTCCCAGCACAGGATCTGCTCTCCCTGGGCTGTGTCTCTGGCTCTGTGGCTGCAACTCTGCTCCCTAGCTTGGGCCCCTGCTCTCTCCTTAGCTTGGCCCCACTCTGGCTGACCCAGGCAATTCCAGCTCACACGGAGGATGGGACCCACCCTGGCCTCCTGACTCCCTGATTAGCCTGCCCTCCCTGTCAATCAGGCTGACCTGGAGCATTGGCCTCTCCCCATTGTTCCTGGGGACTGTCTGTCTCTGGATCCTGATTTCTCTTCAAACCTTCTCCTTTTAGTACTGGGAGCTAGCCAACCAAAACACCCCCACTGAATGTCAATAAGGGGACAACTTGCTTATTATTAGGACTAACATTCCCAGCTCCATTAATTGATTTCAGTGAGAGTTATGAATGCTCTCAACTGGGTGAAAAAATGTATCAAAACCTTTTTCTGACAAAAAATGCAGATTTGGTTAAACAATTTTTTTTTGCACATTTGTATTGATTTTGTTAAATTGTAGTGATAAAACAAAACAAAAAAGATTCCAAACATTCAAAACATTTTGTTTTGACATTTTAAAAACACATTTCATTTTTTTATTCAAAATGTTTTTCATTTTGAAATTTCCTTTGATTTTTATTAAAATGCAGTTTAAAAAAATAGAGGAATGATTTTGTTTAAGGTCAAATTAAATTTAACCTGGAATGATTTTTTTTTTTACTGTTTGATTTGCTGAATTTTAAAAAAAAATAGGTTTTGCTTCAACCTGAAACAATTTTTAAAATTTATTTTTCAGAATTGCCAACAACCTGAAACATTCATTATTCATGCAACTATAATTCATTGCAACCTTACCATGCTACTTCAAATAGAGCTGCAGAAGGATCAGTGGAGACACTGAGAAAAAGCATTCACAAAAAAGTCCTAAATGCTGAGAAAAGAAAAATGAAATGATCTTAGCTTTGTCCAGAACATATTTTTTAACTCATGGATTAGTGAATTCCACACATTTTTTTCAGCTATATCCTGGTGATAACTCCTAAAGCAACAGTTAAGATATACTTTAACTGTATCAACTAAGAACGGTTGAAAAAAATCAAGAGAAACAAAAAGAACACTAAGACCAAGCCCATGTTAAACTTTCGGAACCTAATATCAATGAGAAAGTGAGTGAGAGTATGATCAGTCCAGGATAAGGAAAAATGGGAATTTTGACCCATTGTAAAGAGGTTTTGTCCTTTTTGTGTATATGGTTCACATTGTATCTGGGATGTTCAGCTTACATAAAATCATAGACTCATAGGAGTGGAAGGAACCTTGAGAGGTCATTTAATCCAGTCCCCTGCCCTCGTTGCAGGACTAAGTATTATCTAGAACATCAGTCTTTGGAGAGCTCAAAAAGATAAAATTTCCCAGAATCAATTAAAAACTCTGAGCAAGATCTAGAATTGTTTTCATGTCCTGAGAATATAGGAATTCATTCACCATGTGCACCTACCACAAAACCAGCTAGTACCTACACAGTATCAAGGGAAGTGACTAGCCAATGTTTGAGTTCTATGGTAGTATAGAACACATAGTGCTGACAGCTCTGAATGATCATGAACACTATGTCAGCTTGGAAAAGAGGAGACTAAGGGGTGATATGATAGAGGTATATAAAATCATGGGTGGTGTGGAGAAAGTGAATAAGAAAAAGTTATATACTTGTTCCCATAATATAAGAACTAGGGGCCACCAAATGAAATTAATGGGCAGCAGGTTTAAAACAAATAAAAGGAAGTTCTTCTTCACAAAGCGCACAGTCAACCTGTGGAACTCCTTGCCTGAGGAGGTTGTGAAGGCTAGGACTATAACAGGGTTTAAAAGAGAACTAGATAAATTCATGGAGGTTAAGTCCATTAATGTCTATTAGCCAGGATGGGTAAGGAATGGTGTCCCTAGCCTCTGTTTGTCAGAGGGTGGAGATGGATGGCAGGAGAGAGATCACTTGATCATTACCTGTTAGGTTCACTCCCTCTGGGGCACCTGGCATTGGCCACTGTCAGTAGACAGGATACTGGGCTGGATGGACCTTTGGTCTGACCCATTATGGCCGTTCTTATGTTCTTATGTACTATGTAGAATGTAACTGAAACCAAAGTCATGCTGTCCGTAGTCTGTATGAGTGCCAACCTTAGGGCAGACTATCAAAAAGCAGGACATAATCTTCAAATTGGTTGTATGTTCTGTAATGAGATTTCACCAACCCAGTGACAAGTATGAACTCCTCGAGCACTATAAAAGTTTTACCATGAGTCCCCTTGGGCAAGCCAGTCTGTCTTGCCACCCAGGCAAACTAAACTATGTGAGAGAGAATCATTTTAACCCCAAAATCACAACACTATTCAGGTTACTCTTAGTTCCAAAGGATCAGTTACTTATCCCAGGTCAATTCTATTGATCTCAAATAAAAAAAAAATGCTTGTAACCAATCCTGTAATAAACTAACAAAAGATTTATTAACTAAGAAAAGAAATAAGAGTTATTTACACAGTTAAAACAGGAAACACACACACACATGAGTTAGTCTTAGATTTAAAAAGGTAACATAAACTTCTGTAATAAGCAGCTCTGTGTGTGGTTTAGGACTGACCCTTGCTAATGTAATAAGCAACCATGTTTAATTGAATGATGATTTTTTTTTTTTACTACATAGGCTTGAAAAGCTTCCTCACTGAAAATCTAGGCAAGTAATTAATTGAGTATTCCTACACTTCAGACAGGACTGGGTCTTTCCAAATATATATTTGTAGGATAAAAGTACTTATCAATATTTGAAAAGGGAGAAAACCTACCACTTTCTACAGAACGCTCTAAAGTTTGCAGTAAATGGTTGGCATTGGTCTATTGATTTTCAGTATTCAGTATCATCACTGTATAGACAAATAAGAACAATTCTTCACCTAATTTTGCATCCTCTATGATTTTGGTTTTAAAATAGCTATCAAGGGCTTTTCTATGGTAACTATGATGAATTTCTGACCATGCAGAACTTGGACACACCAACAATAATAGCTAGCAATACTTTTTCAATTTGTGCAATATCACAGCTTGCACTTTTAAAGATTATGCTAAGCTGAGTTGTTTGTTAGTGTCAAAATAATAAAAATAAAAATAACCAATGCATAGTTATATAATATCAGATTTTTATATTAACTGAAAACAGTATTACATACACCTGTCACCATTTCCAGGCTTTATCCTTCTGTTAACTGTTCAATTACTTCCCCACCCCACCCTTCTTGACTGGTACATGACCATACACTAAAGAAGGGACTTTCAAAAGAACTTGGCATTGACCTAACTCTATCTAAATTTGTTACTTCTTCATGCACATGCTTTGTCTGGGCTCTAGACAACAATGTAATCTTTCTTGTGAAGTATATTATTTGGTCAAGACCTTCTTTGAATACTGGACCCTGTAGCAGCCTAACACTTTTTACTCTGATGTGGAGGGGTATTTCTGTTCTATCCAAATAATAAATACTGGCCCATTTAGCTGAAGATGCTTTAGCCAATTTCTGACTGTTAAAGGTGGGCTTTCCTGTTATGATGTTTTAGAGTTCTTCATATTTGACAAGGATTTCTAGGTTTGTACTCGTACAATGGTGCTTTCAAGTTGTAAATATGAAACACTTTCATGTTTTTTCTGGCAAAACCGACACTGCTGACAAAGGCATACCTTTAAACAATTTTTAGAGGGCCACTCTTTTCTCTCACTTACTGGCTGCATGAACTGTAAATATTTCCACACTACCATTCAAGATAAAATTCTCTGGGTCTTTTCAACATACTGAGTCTCCCTCCCCGTTATTTTGTTTGACTGTTTTTACACTAATTAGTCTGATTTTACAGCATACCTGACACTTCCCATTTTTATATCTGTATTTGCAAGATATTTGGTTTATCCCACATTTGCAACAGTTTTGCTGACTCCTCTCCATAGCAACTATTTATTCTTTTTCACAGGCTCATTTGAGAGGAAATTCTTAGCACATTTTTCTGGTCAAAGTTTTAGTCCACATACCACAAAGTCTCAGAACACTTCATTTAGAGCCAGATGCTGATACCCTTACTCACATTGATTAGTGCCTATTCTGTGAATGGCCATACTGAAATCATTGGACTAGATTGTGACTTTACAATCTGCCCTGTGTAACAAATGGGTGGCATGTAGCTTTCACAGCCACCGTGGTAGATCAGGGAAATATCAAGACCCATACAGTCACAATTCTGCACATACTCCTTTTCTGCTTTGAGTGTGAAGTGAGTTACTTCAGCCCTTCCCAAGGTTCAGTGTATTCTTCCCATCTTTACTCTGGCTAGTGAGCCATAAGAGTGCAGCCAGGGCTCCTGATACACTGTGATTCTTATTGTCATTTGTTTGAGGGGGAGCATTGGGAAGAGAAAATCCCTTCTCTATGCCAGAGGCAGAATCAGAGTCTGAGGAGGTCCATGCAGGAGAATAAGGGGTGGGTGTAGAAATTTTGCTTTAAATATACAGTATAGTCAGAAACAAATGAAATCTGAAATGCTCTGCAGTAAACAATGCTTTGGTTCTAAAGTGGCTTTTCAGTAAATGGATGAGCTCTCCAAATGATATCTCATTTGGTTTATTTGATGCTTTTAAGTCAGTGATACTCAGACCTCAGTGGTCGAGGAGCCAAATTAGTGATCAACATTACGCAAAAGAGCCACAATAGTATGAATTCATTGTTTCATTTAGTATAATATAAAAATTTTCACCGCAAAATGACTGGCCAAGAATTATTATTTTATCAACTACAATTGGTTAACAACGTAGTAAAGGCATCCTGATCGGTTAATAATTTAGATTGGCTAAAATAAATCACACAGTGTTTTAATATCCTGTTTTGCAAAGAGCTGCAGGAGACACATTAAAGAGCCACTTGTGCCTTGTGAGCCTCAGTCTAAGTATCACTGTACTAAGTTCTTTAGTAGCCAATAGGCTATGGGCCTTATTACTGTCAATGTATCTGTTGTTTTTCTTCAGTCATTTTATTATCAATTGTCCACTGCTCCAGCATCTCTAGAAAACAGGCGTAGTTTCTTTTAAGTTTAAGTTATACTCTGTTGCTTTGTGTAGGTGAAATATTTTGCTTTTGTCCTTTCTTTCTAGCAGCACTATTCCTTTCCTTACAAGTTCATCACCTCCTCACCAAATCTGTAGCCTAGTATACACACATGAAATTTCAATGAGAAAAAAAAAAGAGAGCTTGCGGTCTTCAGTCAGCGAGTCTTCACGTATTTTATTTTCACAATCCAAATTGCAACATACTCAATTTACTGTACAAAGAACCTGAGTAGCATAAATCCAACAGGCAATTCCTGCACTAAAAAGTACTATAATGAGAACTACCACTAGAGGGCATTCAAAACACAATGGGTCCAATTCCCAAGTCATTACCTAGTCTTAACTGAGACTGATGCTGTCCGAAGATAGGACTGAATGAAAAATGAATAGACTTCAAAATATGGCCTTATTTGCATTTACTACTACATCCCATGTAGTAGAGGTTGACTTACTGTGTTACTGCCCTTCTAGGGAATTACTGGCCTGACAGTTACATTGCAAAAATGCGACATTCATTTGAGGATAAATAGAGGTCTTTATTGCAAGATCTGATAATCCTGTACCTTTCACAAGGACTAAAATCAAGTGTGTGTGTGTGTGTGCGTGCATACACACTACACACACACATATATAACACTTTGGCTTAAGGAGGTACCTTTATATTCTCAGACTGCCATCTTTGGAAGACAGCAGAGCTCCATCCAAGTTAGTTTTTGTTGTTGTCTAGCCTTCCTCTCCCATCCTTCAAATACAGCTGTTTTAATGAATATGTTGTTAGAAGCAAAATTGCATCAAAATACTTGGAAGGGGGTACTAGACTCTAGTTCAGAATAGAGGCTTCAAAATAAAAATATGCCAACAGCATTAAAGGAAAAATATGGAGAAAACATCAAATATAAAATAAGCTTATCAGAAATAATGACTTGTGCTCACTCTAACTCATTGTAAAATGCAATATACTTTGCCTAAGCTCTTATGACAGGAATGGTATTCACATACAGCCCAGTCACCATTGTAATAATTAACTGAATCCTATCTTCTTCTTCTATGTAGAACTAAAGGGCTAATGCACCCATTACTCTCATATACAGTAATTTGGTTCTATACTGGTCTGACTGAATCTAAGGATGGCTAGGCCAGATGAATACCAGAGGAACAGATATCCTGGTGAGAGAGAAATAACATATATGAGAATACAGACCTTGTGTAACCCTTAATTATTTTTATTGTAAACAGTTCTATCCTGATAAGCTTTAAAGTAACTTTTCTGTTTGGACTGAAATTTCCAAAGGGATAAGCTGTGTGACTTATGACCCAGGTCTTAAAATATAAAGATTGCCAAACTGTCTTGTTTGCAAGAGAGATGGTGTCATAGGAGTCCACATTTATATTTAATGTTGCTGATAGATGCATGTTTTGTGGCTGGTGGTTTTTATAGGGTCTTTGCAACCAGTTACTTTTATAGAATTTGAGACCAACCCACTCCTCCCCAGATCTCAGCACACAGCCTTTTCACTCTGGGGAGGAGTGGTTTACTTCATTAAAAGTGGTCTTGGGTCTTATTTTTATGTTTTGGGGATATAAGGATTCACAGTGTGTGTGATATGCAGCCCTGAATATTTTTAATAACTGCTGGCTTAAATGGAAATTTCCCAAACTGTCGCTAGCCTAAAAATTACTCACTCCAGCCTGACAGGGCCACACTGTTTGAATCCAAGGCATATGTCATACCAGATTTACCCAAAAACCTGGGAGGGATGTGCTGCAAGGTGGAATAAGCCAGAATCAAAAATCCTAAAAATCAAGCTCTTTTGTGTCTTGGGGGACAATATGCCTCCCGAGAGAAGACTGGCATTCCAGAACCCCGAGACTGATCTGGGAAGGAAGTCTTCACAGAAATAAACAGGCTATGCCAGCCTTTGACCAGTCTCCTTATCCCTGAAAATACTGCTATCATGAAGCACTGTGCCAGCAACATAATTGTCAGGCTTCTTGACTGCAATTGTAGCATTTTACCCATAAGAGGCCAGAAGATTACGAGAACTGAACAGTTTGCAACCCCCTCTGTTATCTTATTTTTCTTTTTCCTTTTTGTCTTTTGTTTGTATTAATTGGGATACAGCCCAGGTTTTTATTGTTTAATTTTAGGGTATGTATCCTAAGAAACTATTTAATCTGTGTTGATGGTTGAGGGGTGGGGGAGAAAGGGGAGGGATAAAGGGTTAGCTACCAAATCTAAGGAAGAATCTTTAATTGTCTTTGAGGTTGTTGCTTAGACATTAAACAATCATTTGGTTTCAATATTAAAATATTCAACCAACTTTAAGTTATGATTTCACAGCTGTTTGGTACAATTCTTTAGCTGGGGTGTATAATCAGACAGCTACCTCTCACAATGGTATAAATAGGTAGAGATATGAAACTCATTGACATCAACTCCAGGACCCACTCTTCCAGCAACTTTCTGCAGATCCTGCTCATTTCTCTCCCCTCTGGGGATTACTACAGACCAACTACCATAGAGAGGAGTAGTAGTATTTTTTGGGAGTGGCTAAAGGAGTCTCCTCCATGTCAGTTACCCCAAGGTGTGGTCTTTGACTTCAATGGCTTATTGTTCCTATCTATCACCACTATGTGGGGTTCTCAGACAAGTCTGTTGGTTCTGTACTAGATTGTCCATGATGTTCAATGTCATTCAGCTGGGGAGGTGCTAAATACATGACAAAAAAAGAATGGAGAGAGTGGGTAACCAACGTTATTGTCTTGGCAGTGCTAGGTAGCTGTGTAACTAATGCTGAGTTCAGCCCTTACGATTTAATTTTTTATCCATAGCTGTGGACCCCAGATAGACTATTGGAATCTTGAGAGCTTCACACCAGGGAGTTGGTGACATGGGTCAGGATCTAAATGAAAAATGTGTCCAAATAATCATTAAGACTTAATGCTATTCTTCACAGTTTCTGAAACAGACAAGCAACTTTTATATTCTGTTTTGAAATGTACATCACTAAACTTTACCTTGATTAATTCCAGTTATTGCATTGAAGTTTTAAGTAGTTTAGATATGTAAACATTCAAATAAGGGGCCATTTGCAATTTCATAAAAAACAAAATCTGCTTAGCTTCACCATTCCTGAGCTGGGGGGACAGGGGAAGGGGGAGGAGAAATAATTCTCTATAACAACAGCTCTCTTTTTTTCCTGTGTGAAACACCATAGGTATCTAAGGTGTGAGTAGATAATTTAGAACCACAAAACATTTTCCATTGGAGGGCAACATATGATCCTCAGAATCTCTCTGGTTCCAGACACTCTTCTAATGATTTTGTGGTGTTTTTGTGTAACACAGTGGCGTAATATGTCTGTATTCCATTGTCTGGGTACACAGCAAGAAGGACAGGAGACACTATTATGGATTTTAATCAGGCCGCAACTTTATTATATAGATGTCTGGGACTACCCGGCAGATAAAGCGTTCAAGGCAGGCGAATCCATGTTTATTTAAATTAATTCTCTGGGGCTTCCACCAGCCCCCCCTTTGTTTCCATCCAGGTCCCCAGCTGACCCATGGCTTGGACCTTACCATCCACCACCCTTATAAGAGGGTTAAGGTGGGCTATGAGAAACTGGGGGTGTGGGGGAAGGGAATGGCTCCCTGCCGTACCAATCAAAGGAGTCCCCAACCCCCTCCCCCGTTCTGTTCCTTTATCCAGTACCTCCTTTAAAGTCCTTTACCAGGCCATTTATCTGGCCACTGTCTGCCTTCCCTATGGAGTACCTGAACTGGACATCCGCCCAACCTTACAAAATAAGTTGTGACATATGGCCTACCACCTTTCAAAGAGACTTGCCCCACCAAGGTTTTGTACCTTTGTGCCCTTTGGACCTCACATTCCTGAGGGGGGGGGGGGTGAGTCATTGCTGCAAAGCTGACCACTGAGCACCTTTTTTACAGCAGTTTCTGACCTTCTTCCTGCCCTCCCTACCTCACCATAAAGCAGAGCTGCCCTTCCTGGGTAAGTCCCAGACAAACTCTGCCACACCTTAGTTGTGGTGCAGTTGCTCTGTGGCTCAGCTAGGCAGAGAGCTACAACCTACTGCTCTAGCTGAAAGAGTTAGTCATTTAGTGCACTTGGGCAGGGCCTATGCTTTAGAGATGCAAGCCCCATGTTCAGTCCTAGCTGATGACACAACCAGCAGTCAATACGTTTGTTTTTTTCAAGGTAGCATTCCTGTGTCTTCTGTTGCGACTGGGAGGCTTTGATAAAGAGGCAGATCTTGCAGCATGTTCTGAAGATTGATTAGCTATATCCCCCAATAGCTTGTTCAAAGTCATGCACATTTCACTGAGAAGGGCACCAACATTTTTAGTCACCACCTTTATCTTCTGTAAATTGACTGTTAATACATCATAAAATTTTATAATGTTTTTTATGCTTGTGCAGTTTTATGCCATCTTAATGGGTTCAGAGTTCATTTTTTATTATGGTAGTTTATCCAGTGGGTTGAAAGTGACCATTGGTGTGCTTTGTGCTATAATAATCCCTGACTCCACACATTATTTTTAAAATCCACAATGCAATATGCAGTACTTTCCCAATATAACGGAGTCAAATTACCAATCTGTAGCAGTTCAAATAAAAGACAGACAAAGCACGGTTTGGTATATGGATGAGATGAGACTTTAGTGTACCTCAGAGAAGAGACTCATCACTCTATAGAAAAAAGCACAATTATTCAGTCACATTTGGTAAACAGCTGGATACTGTGGTTAGTGAGAAATTCATTTCCCCATTAATATTAGCAGTTCTACAGCATATTATAAAAGGGTACGACCCCATTGGTCAATAGTCTTTTAGACTAGATTGTCCATGCAACTTTTTTTTTTTTTTTGTACCTTTGATTTTGGGATGTGAAATCAATACCGTTTTTAGCACTTTCATGTACTGAATGATCAGAAGTGACGATATAATAGTTAAGCAAGGCTAGGTACAGTATTATAAGAACAACATTTTCAAAACAGAAGCTAGAACAGTATGGCTAATATATGTAAAAATCTATACAGGTAGTAAAGCTGACTAAGTTTTCACATAATGAAAAGGTGCCAAATAGAGCTGATGTGTTTAAGTTGTGAAAGCTGAAACAGCAACCATTAGGAGACTTGGCTTGCAGTTTTTAGCTGAGCTCTGCTTCTTAATCTGCTGCTAGCTGTCATAACAGATGCTTTCACTCTCATCCATGCCACTGATACAGCAGGTAAAATCTGTTTTTTACTTCTGAAATTCAAAAAAAATAAGTTTTATATCTGTACTGTACCAAGGCTGCATACTAAGTATTCAGGTTTTTTTCTTTTCCCCTTCAATTTTATACATTCCTGAATATCTCGGTATTGAATATAATGGGTTTGAGAATCAGTTATTATGAATATAACAAATTACCCACAGGATAATGGAGGGAAAGTGATGAATTACCTGAACATAAATCTATATAATTCTCTCATGTTCAGTAATAACAGGAGAATGGCAAAACTGATTTATTACTTGCTAGTGCATCTATTCCTACTCATGTTTTTTTTAATTATAGTATGCAGAAAGATGTAATTATTACAATAGCAAAACAATTTTCTGTTTTCTATTCTGTAACTTTAAAAGTTTTTAATCAAGTCCAGAGAAGCAGGGCCTTGTACATAAGCAAAAATTGCATCCAACTGTGAAGTATTAGCAACATAGTTTGTTCATATTTTAGTCCATGTATTTCAACAGAAAGTGACACTGCACAAGAGAAAGCAAAAATCTGAGCTCCTCTTTTAGCAAATGTACTGTTCGTAAAATGCAGCTGAGAAATGAAGCTTCTTTTGGGGAAAATCCTGAATTCATGCAAAAATGATTGGAGGCACTGGGTTTCAGATGCCCAGCTGGTATAGATCAACATAGCTTGGTTTATTTTGGTGAAGCTACATCAATTTACACCAGTTGAGGTTCTGGCCCTAGGAATTTTGACAGAAAAAGGACTAAGGCTACGTCTTCACTACGGGGGGGTTGATTTAAGATACGCAAATTCAGCTACGCGAATAGCGTAGCTGAATTCGACGTATCGCAGCCGACTTACCCCGCTGTAAGGACCGTGGCAAAATCGACCTCCACGGCTTCCCGTCGATGGTGCTTACTCCCACCTCCGCTGGTGGAGTAAGAGCGTCGATTCAGGGATCGATTGTCGCGTCCCGACGAGACGCGATAATTCGATCCCCGAGAGGTCGATTTCTACCCGCCGATTCAGGCGGGTAGTGTAGACCTAGCCTAATAAAGCTGAATGCAACACTCCTCTCCTTCTTTTACTGTACATAAGAATAAGCCAGGTATGAAACAAGAAAGTCCATTCCTACTCATTCTGGAGACTGTCCACTCCACTAACCCCACAAATCCCTTGAGATCAATGCAAATCTAGAGGTATCTGTAGGAGTCAAATGGTATCCATGCAGATGCCCATTGCCTGTTTTCTGTTGTCTAGTTCTACAGCCCCCTAGACAAGATGGCTCCCTCAGAAGCTAAACTTCCAGGCCTCCTGTACATCTCTGCCTTCAAAACTCCCCTGGAAGCATAGGCTCCACAGTGCAGAAGGGAAAACAACATCCAAATGAACTCTGCAGACTATAAACTTGGGACAGTTTCCCATGAGGTTAGCAGGAGAGGGGATAATTGAGGGAAGCCTTATTCTCCTGCTCTACACAGAGCTGGAATCTGGCAGTGTCTGTGAGAGGCTCTCTCAGGGCTGATAGGAACAGCGGCGGCTCCAGGCACCAGTGCACCAAGCACGTGCCTGGGGCGGCAAGCCACGGGGGCGGGGCAGCCTGCCGTTTGCTCTGAGGGCGGCAGTCAGGCAGCCTTCGGCAGCATGCCTGCGGGAGGTCCGCCGGTCCCGCAGATTCGGCGGCAGGTACGCTGAATCCGCGGGACCGGTGGACCTCCCGCAGGCATGCCGCCGAAGGCTGCCTGACTGCCATGCTTGGGGCAGCAAAAAAGCTAGAGCCGCCCATGGATAGGAAAGGGGAATATGTTGCAGAGGTGGACCTGCCTACCACTCCATGCTTACACTGGTGTACTGTCCGTTCTGTATCAGCATGCAGAAGCAGCATGGGCCCGTGAGTAAGAACATAAGGGATTGGCCCTTACTTTTGGCATGCCAGTGAAATAGAACAGATTCTCCCTTTGCAGTTTGAACACAATTCAGACTTCGATAGGAAGGTAAATGTAGGAGAATATTTATAAATATATTGACAGTAAATGTTATAAAGAGTCCATCCTAAAACTGGCCAACTGTTTAGATTTTATTTACTTATTTACTTATATCTGTACTAGGTTTTCATTTATTGGACATTTTATTGATATCAACCTTTCCAGAAATTTGAATGATTTCTACACGGAACCAGTACAAAATGTCTCATTCCAAGCAACAATATCATTTCAATTTTATTTTACACAAGGAAGAGAAAATTAATAGGCGGTTACACAGACTTCCAAGGGATGCAATAAAAGATAGAACTGCACCAAATATTAGACACACTGAAATTGTCTGAGGTTTTGGTTTCTTACTGAATACAAACTTCAGCTCAGGTTTGAGAGAGGCTCTACCCAATAAAATGTGTAGTCCCACTTCACGACACCATGTATAACAGCACCTGTGATGTTTTCACAGCTCTAGTAGGAGCCTCATTTCTTAAAGCTAAAATGGGATACACTAAAATATATATTAAAGGGAAAATCTTGAATTAATAGAGAAATAGATTAGATTTTTTGGTCACACATTTTACTATAATTCTATTTATAAGTAATTCATAAATGATTAATAGATGGTTTAATAAATGGTTGATCAATTGTTACAAAGTCCCATAGGTCCATAACTTGTTTATTACTGTGGTTTAATAATCTATAACACATACCATGTGTACCATGCTATCCATCCTTTATAATAATTTAAAAATGGGACCTTAATATAAGGTGTGATCAACAAACTGAACACTTTCAACTCCAATTTCTACAATCTTACAAAAGTATTTAGTTTTGTTCCACTTTTTAGTAATTTAAAGGGGAACTGCTCAAATTCTAGACAGTTTTGCCTTTTCTGTGTTGCTGAATACTTAGAACTCTGTCCTCTGACACCAAATTTTTTAATCGTTCACCCATTTGAGTATCCTTGCAGCAAGTGAAATACAGTATGATTATTAATGCAGACCAGCTCTTTCTATTGTGAAACTGGATTTTACAAACAGAATCTGGACTATTCCTTGGTTGTACCTTGACCTGACATTTGGCTATGCCTATGAAAGAATTGAAGAAGGAACACAAGGATATTTGTCTACTCCCGAATAGAAAAAGGAAAGTGGCATATTCATCAGCTGAACAACAGAAGGCTTATTTTTTGCCAGCTGACTACCTGCAATAGGAATTCTGGAAGGTATAATAAAAGCAGCTTTCCTATAGATTTATGACACTAAACTGCAAATTGACTAAGGGCCCAATCCAAAGACCACTGAATTAAATGGGAATTTTTCCACTGACTTCAGTGGGCATTATATCAAATTCTAATTGCAGAGGTCTCTTACTTCATTTGTCAGGCCCACCAGTACCACTAGGAAGACGAGTGATCTTTCAATGCCAATTGGCCATTAGCCAGGCTGATTTGTCAAAAGTACTTGAGGAAATTTAGATTCAGTGTGGTGAGGGCAAAGTTGGATGGAAAGATTTGAGAAGCTTTAATTTTTGACACAGAAAGGTGAGCTTGTCAGATGAGGTGAAGCCTCTGCAAGTGATCAAAGGGCATTTGATTTCACGTGTAGTAGGAATTTATTTTAGTTCTAATCTTTGCATCTTCCAGTTGCAATTTGTCAATTTGCAGGAAAATAAGGAGAGAAGTTCCTGTTGCCTTCTGGCCAACAATGTAAATAAGTTGAAAACCTGATACCTGCTGTCTGATCTTCATGTCTAATTGGCAAGTCAGGTTGATCTCCTGAAGCAAATAGGTTAAATATAGCAGGAGGAAATGTGAGTCTAGTAGGTAGTTTAGTGCCCATCCATTTCTATTTTGCCTTGCTTGCTGCTGTGTTTTCTTTAGCTTTTAACTTTTTAAAAAAGCTGCCAATCTCATACTGAATAATAAAACCATGCAATGCTTGTAAAAATCTTCTGTACAAAGAAAAAGAATATACCTGATGGAAAGGAAAGGAGTAGTTGCTATAAGCATGTATGTATCGAAGGAAGACTAATCCAGTCATTGTTGGCATCACAAATCCTTTTTTTCAAAGTGGAAATTGGGAAAGTGGCTTAATTAGACATAGCACTTCTCTGCTGCCAAACAGCAGTAATTTATAGAAGAGTACAGTCAGTAAAATGATTAGAGATTGTGTAACTGTCTCCTCCCATCCCCCCAATAATGAGTGGGAAATAGAAAAGTGTCCTGGTTTCTTTTTGTTTTGATAACCACTAGAGTGTATGTGTATGATTTATTTGACCCAAAGACTGCTTATGTTACTTATCAGAGATAGGACACAAGGCTCCAATTCTGCAAACACTTAAGGCCTCAATCCAATAAAGTTCTAAAGACTGTGCTTCATTTTATTTGTATGAGTAGTTCCTCTGAAAGCATGGGACTTTTTCAAGCCCAGCACAAATTAGAGCAGTCTCCTTGCTGCTGTAAGTAAGCTCCCAGCTACCAATGGTCCTCAAGGGACCATTCCAACCTCTGGGGTTTGCCAGATCAGAGCAAGAGTTGGCCACACTCTCTTTCCATTGATCCCAACCCCAGAGCTGGGGGCAAAGAAAAGGAGTATCATAGAACTGATCATGTCAGCTGTATGTCACCCGGGGATTCCTCTTATACAAGAGGAATCCTTAGGGGGCTGAGGAAGCCAGCATTATTATGCCTTATCACCGGTGGAATGGAAGAAAGGTACCATAACAGGTGCTAGAATCTGGTCTGTTGCCTACACCTCTCTGTCATTTGTGCCAATTTGGCTTAACTACTTTTACACTAGATGCCCATCCGTGGCCCATATTCCCTCTGGCTTAAGTATATTCTGAAGGTAGATTGGTCAAGTTAACAGGACCCTTTTGAAACGTTCAAATAGGCAACACCCACTGGTTATAAATACAAAATACCATGGTTTATTTACAACAGTATTTACATGGAAACCTAAATACTGAACCATACACAAGCATCATTTTGAAGCATTAACAGTAATACATTGCAAATCTAAATATAGTTTGTTATGAAATTTTCAATTATAAATTGAAATATCTCTTTTAGCTCTTAAGATATATATCTCCAATTGGGATGGATGTAAGTGCATGTTGAGCATTAAACTCTTGTGTAAGTATTTTGCTGAAGCAGGGTCCAAGTTGTAAGGGGTGTGTGTATGTGTGTGTGTGTGTTTAATGATCAACATGCACTTACATCCATCCCAGTTGGGCATATGCTTAAGGTATTACTTGGAAAATGGTAACAAATTAAAAATAGAAATCAATGAAACTTAAGCACATGTGTGGCACCTTGGTCATGCAAGTTATATATTAAGGTTGCCTTGAGAGAAAAGGACTTCTCCAGAGCAGAATCACATACAAATTACACACAGTAACCTTCCCTGAGTTGAAGACAATCTTCATCTGAGCTGCTACCTGCTGTTAATCTCCCCACTATTATAATTTCATATGAGATGCGCTTAATTATTTGTGGACATCAGTGTTTCTTAAATGAAGTAGTAGTGCTTGTATTCTCTATGGCCCAGTCATTAAAGTGACAGCTATTTATACATGAGAAGGTCAGATATTACAGCCAGTAAACAGCTGTAGTATAAAAACAGGTTAATCAGTTAAACAGGTTAAACACTGCCCTCAAATCCAAGAAATCATCCCATACATTTTCAACTTGGGATTCCCATAATTATCTAACCTGAAGAGCCTTCTAAAATGACATTACTCATTAACACACTGCTGTGCTTCTGAGCCTTAAAAAGAGGCTAGATCATTCATAAACATTTCCCTGAAACACGACACAAGTTATGAGGGAAACTGAATGTGTTATAAAGGTTTTGGATACTCGATTCAGATTTTTTTTTTTGTTACCATAAGTAACAAGTTGTTCAAGTATTCAAGATGTATTATTACTATTTCTATTATGATGTCACCTAGAGGCCTTAATTGAGATCAGGCTTTCATTGTGCTAAGTTCTGTACACACACACACAGTCAGAGAGAGAGAGAGAGAGACCCTGCTCAGAAGAGCTTACCACCTAAATAGGTAAAACAGACAAAAGTAGGAGAAACCAAGCATCATCACCCCCATTTTACAGATTGGTGAGTGAAGCACAGAGAGATTTGCACTCAAGGTCACATAGGAGGTCTCTGGCAGAATCAGGAATTGAACCTATATTTCCTGCATCCTAGTCTAGTGCCTTTACCATAATACAATTCTTCCCTCTCAATCAGATGCTAGAGCAAGGGATTTCTAAGTACAATGAAGTTTTTAGCATAAAAGATGCACACTTGTCTGCCATGTGATCATCCATTTTAAAGATGTTCATTTGAAGGATATATAAACAGCTTATGTTTATTTATGAAATACTAAATGACTCTCTAAGCAATATGAGCAGCGATATATGAAAGATAGTTCTGATCATTATTTTGTAGAAATATTTCTTATCTAAATATTGGTCACCAGTTTGTCTCATCAGTTAGATATTCACAAAAATGGGTAATGTGGAGCAATAGATAACAGCAAATAGATGTAAATTGGCATATGGAGTAATGCTGACTCTGACTAAGCCTTGGCATAATAAGAGGTGCCGAGTAAAACTGCAACACCAGAAGCTGAACAGAAACACTTCATTGTCTGCACAGAGCTAAAGAAAATCATCTTTCATCACAAATAACAATAGAATTAGCTAGCTGTGGTTTCCAGTTATTTTCAATAAAGTGTCACCGCTTCATACAAATCAGTGATTAAAGTTAAGCTAGAAAGAAAGAAACCATTCTTCCTGATGTCAATTCTGATTCATCAGATGTGTCAGTTTCCCAAGGATAATGAGGGATGGATTCGCTCTCCTAATAGACCTGGGTGATACACCTGAAAAAACAGGTGGGAAATGAGTCATGAAGCTTTGTCAGATAGCTTGAGTTTAGCAGGAATCTAAAAAGGTCAAAACAATCTGTAAAAAATAATTTATAAACTCCTCTTCAGAATGCTACTTTTCCTCAAAATAAAATCATTGATGCAGCTAATTGCCAACACATTGATGATACGCTTAAATTCTATACAGGGTGGGAGTAATTTTACAAAAAGCAGCTTAATGTAAATAGATATTATTTTCCTGTTGTCTGCTCCCTTAGGTTTACTGTCAGGCCTTAAAACAACAGTATGCTTTAGCTTTCCAGAAAGCAGTACCTTTATCCAGGGTGAATGATGGTGTGTGAGAATGCCATGCAGGAACACATACGTTTAAAATCATTTTATGGAACTTGATTATATTTTAGTTCTCAGTACTGTAATGTGAAATATATTCAGTTCCTGTAAATGAATATATTTAAATCCAAAATATAGCTCAGTGTCCATACACTCATATTTGTTGATAAACATACATTATATGAACACCCTTCTTGGTGAAATTCAATTAACTAGGTTGAACTTCCTGCAAATTCTCAGTTCCATTTTCCATTTAGGGCCAAATTCTGACACCCATATTCATGTTGATTATCACCCTACTCCATGAGTAGTCCCACTGGCTTCAATGGGCTTACTTGCAGAGTAAGGTGCTACTCAGGCTGGGGAAGAGAAGGGTATCAGTATCTGACCCTTAGCCAAAATAAGGAAAGAACAAGTTAAAGAATATTTAAATAAGCTAGATGTATTCAAGTCAGCAGGGCCTGATGAAATTCATTGTAGAGTACTTAAGGAACTAGCTGAAGCAATCTCAGAACTATTAGCAATTATCTTTGAGAACTCCTGAAGGATGGGTGCGGTCCGAGAAGACTGGAGAAGGACAAACATAGCACCTAGCTTTAAACAGGGAACAAAAAGGAATCAGAGAATTATAGAACAGTCAGCCAAACTTTGACATCTGAAAATATACTGGAACAAGTTATTAAACAATCAATTTATAAGCACCTGGAGGATGAAAGAGTTATAAGGACTAGCCAGCATGTATTTGTTAAGAACAAATCATGCCAAACTAACCTAATTTCGTTCTTTGACAGGGTTACTGGCCTAGTGGAAAAAGGGGAAGGAGTAGATGTGATATATCTTGATTTTAGTAAGGCTTTTGGCCCAGTTCCAAATAACATTCTCATATGTGGTCCAGATGAAATTACTATAAGGTGAGTGCACAACTGGTTGAAAGACCAGAGTAGCTATCAATATTCACTGTCAAACTGAGAGGGCATATCTACTCAGGTCCCACAGGGGTCAGTCCTGGTTCCAGTACTATTCAATATTTTCATGAATGACTTGGATAATGGAGTGAAGCATATGCTTGAAAGAAATTGCAGATACCATGAAGCTCGGAGGGTTTGCACACACTTTGGAGGACAGGATTAGAATTTAAAATAACGTTGACAAATTGGAGAATTGGTCTGAATTCAACAAGGTGAAATTCAGTAAAGATAAGTGCAAAATACTTCAATTAAGCTTTGTCTACATTAGCACTTTTGTTGGCAAAACTTTTGTTGGTCAGGGGTGTGAAAAAACACACTGACATAAGTTTCACCGACAAAAGCACCAATGTGGACAGCGCTATGTTGGTTGGAGAGTGTCTCCCGCCGGCATAGAGCAGCTACACAGGAGACCTTACAGCAGTGCATCTCTTGCAGTACAGTTGTGCCGCTAAGGTCTGTAGTGTAGACATAGCCTTAGAAAGGAAAAAATCAAATGCACAGCTACAAAATGGGGAACTACTGCGTAGGTGGTAGTACTGCTGAAAAGGCTCGGCGGTTATAGTGGATCACAGATTATGAGTCAATAATATGATGCAGCTGTGAAAAAGGATAATATCTTCCTGGGATATACTAACAGGAGCGTTGTATATAAGACAAGGGAAGTAATTGTCCCATTCTACTCATCCACTGAAGATAGGACAAGAAGTTATGGGCTTAATGTACAGCATGGGAGATTTAGGTTAGATATTAGGGAAAAAAGCTCTCTAACTCTAAGGCTCTGCAATAGGTTTCCAAAGAAGGTTGTGAAATCCCCATCATTGAAGGTGCTTAAAAACAGGTTGGACAAACACTTGTCAGGGATGGTCTATGTTTACTTGGTCCTGTCTCAGCAGAGGGAGTAGGATTTGAGGACTTCTTGAAGTCCCTTCCAGCCCTATATTTCGATGGTTCTGTGTGAATATCTCAAAGTTTTTTACAAACATTTATTGAAATTAAGTCTCAGTAGAATCCTGTAGCCTATGTATAACACTTACTTTGCAGAGGAGTAGACTAAGGCACAAAGAGGCAAATGTAATATATACAATCAAACAGTATGTCAGTAAGGAATAGAACCGAGGAGCTTGACTCCCAGCCTCCTACTCCAACCATGAAACAGTCTCCAAAGGCCAGATTTTGATTTGGTCTGCCGCTTTTCTGTGGGAACTGTCACAGTGTCAGAATATTTAATCCCTCTCCAAACCCAGCTCAAAGAATGGCCCTCAGATCTCGGGCCTCTAGCTTTCATCTCACTCTGGACGGGCACCTGCATCCAACTCTCGTCTGACAAGGATTTTAGGCGGCAGCCCCTGCACTTTACTGTGATTGTTCCTAGCAGGTCTGACAAATGTTCCTTAGTTTCTCTCCGAGGACAATGACACTTTTCTTACCAGTAGCCAGACAGCCTTCATAAGCAGAGTAAGTATACTTAGAGGACAAAATTATACAGAGAAAACATATAAAAAAAACCCAATACAAAGATTTAAGCACACACTAAGAAACATACCAGAAATCATCTATTTTCCACAAGGAGAGGTGTGGCAGGCCAAAGTAATTCCAATCCTTTCAGCAGGATTGTCCCCTACCCTCCTTTTGAAAAAAGGGCATGTTCATTTGCTGGATCAGAAAGAGGGCCCTGAATCTATTTAAGCTCAGCATCTTATGCACAAAGCCCCTTGTTTATTTCCTTGGGCCTCTGATACACATTTGAACCACTATATACAACCCACTCCTGGAGGAGCTGTGGTAGCCCTCCCCTATGGAGTTGAATACAATTCTTTGCCCACAGTGATATGTAGAGCATTCATAAACTTTAATACAATGGTCCCCAGAGATGCTGCATGTGATTGCGCACTCTGGCATAGGTATAATTTGCACTTGCATTGTGGGTGCAAATCTATGTATTTGTTCCTGTAAGTACTTTATTGCAGATGCATTGTTTCTAGACAAAAATACTTGAACCCCTGTGAGCACACTGGATAACTAATGTTTGGACCTGCCACCTCTGGGAATGGCAGATACCAAGACAGTGAACACCCGTCATACCCCAGGGCCTCTGAAAACCCTAAAGGCAGGCTATTGTTTTCTAATTTATTCAGTTCCTGTCTGATAGGGAACTGCTACTGTACTACATGTGACTGGCAACTTTTAAGATTTTAATAGATCTAAAACATTGTGGGGACCTGATCATTTCTGCAGAAAAGCTTGTATGTCATACAGATACGTTGCAAAATATCCTGGATTTCAAAGACACACACACACAATTCAGAAGAATACTTTCTCAGTTATATTAGAAAAAATATTTTTCTAGTTATTTTAGGCAATCTCAGTTTCAAATGATCTTCTGTTCAACAATCTGCTTTGCTTGTAAAAGCATAGAAACGACTGTTTTACTAACAATTAGGCTTGGTGTTTAGTGCCTGAAAATAATCTGCACAGAAAGTATGGCATGAAATCTTATTAAAATAATAAAAAAAGTAAATTAAATCTTTATCTTTTACAAAGATGATAAATAGCAATAGCAAACATGGCTACTTTCCTTGAAGCATATTCTCAAAATGCATCCTTGATGGGAACTCTAGCTTTGAAAAAGAATGTTTCATTTAATTAATTTATATAGCAACATCTCTCAGTATAGCAAGCAGAGATGGGAACAAGGGCTTTTGATTCTACAGTACCTCAGTGGTCAAGTTTTCTGTTTGCCAAATTAGGGTGGTAAGGATTTTTATTCCTATAGTATCTTAACCTTTAAGATTCAGGAGGTTTAGTAAATGACACCAGTTTTGGTCCATATCTATTTTGAAATAACTGGATCTGAAATCATAACAAATATGCAGGATAACAAAGCAGGCAAAAAAAATTGGAAACCTCTGATATTCATTTTTCAAGAGCAAGCTCCCTAGTTGTAATACAGGTTCCAACCTGCTCCTAGTGAATTCAATGGGAGCTTTGTTTTTGATTTCACTAGGAACAGTGCCATATTGCAGACCTGTTTATTTTAGCATATAATGAGTTGGCCACACATTTGAATTACATTTACATTCCCGCTGCTATCCTGGTCTTTGAAGGTGAGAGTTTTGGAGCAAATCCATTAATATAGCGACAAAATAATTCTAGTATTTTCAGTTATATAGTGTTTTCCAGCATGGGAAATTCCTCTTGCTTAACTGTAATTATTATTCTTACCACAGGCAACTTCCTGACAGTGCACCCTTCCACCCTACTGATCAGGTCACTGAATGAACCTTCAAAGTACAATATTTATCATACATTCTTCAGACTTCAGAAATGAAACCCCAACCATGTCAAACATCTTCAGATATTCACTTGTTTAGTGGCCCGTATAAAAGGAATTGATGACATCATTCCATTCCTAAAGGAGAGGTATCCACAGCATTAAAAAATACCAAACATAGCCAGAACTGATAGCCATGTTTACAATCACATTATAGCAGCCAAGGGCTGAACTTGCATGGAAAATGAACCACTTCCTCCCCTGTACAGGTGGAACCTTCAGGGTAGATTTCACATTTGATGATACACTACATAATGGCTGCAATCTTTGTTTTTTCAGTACCACCATTTGTCTGGATCCTGGATTTCTACATGAAAATATGGATACAGGTATAGATAGATAGGTATGGATAATTAGAGCTCAAAGTTGTGACACTAGTAGACCAGGTGCTAGCTCATGCCAAGGCTCCTACCCCTCATTGAACACTGGCAAATGCACATTTGGAAACCAGTATGGCTCACCTGTGTGTTCATATTGTTAAAATAGGTATTTGATTTATAGACATGAGTTTAGAATTTTGACTTTATGAAAGGTTTGTAAGTTGCTGCAGCCATTATTGTCACCTATTACATCTATATCCTATGTTATAAGGTAATATTTAAGTGTTTGCCCAATAACTGTGGAAGTGTTTGCTATGAAACCAGAAGTGCCCACAGTCAGGAGAGAAGCATTACCAGGTGTGAAATACTAGTTTACCACAAGAGGTGTCATCTCGTGCCCAACAAATGAAGACACCAGACAAACCATTATGGAACATCAGTGGACAAAATAATTTGTTGATTGCTTTCCCCACACCCACGAAGAAGGGACATGCACAAACACGTGTCCCATCGCAGCTTGAACTCTGAGATCCCCCAGACCTTTTTTGTCCTAATCCTGAAGGATGTCCTGACCAGATAAGGGTAGAGAAAGGGATCCAGAGGGCATTGTCACCCCTACCAGCTCCAGTTAAATCACAAACACTGCCTGAGATGAAAGGGGATCAGACTAGAACAGCAGCAGCTACAACAGTTCCAGCAGATCTCAACTAACTTCTCTTTTCTGCAAAAGGGCAATTATTGCCATAGTTGATACCATTTATAAAAACTGCCAGCTAAAGGGAAAGGAAACAAGAAATGATGTTAAAATGAAAGTCTTATTTAATACTTTACATTTGAAATGTTATAACTGTTTTACTTTTTCTGTATCTTTAATAAAAGGTTAAAATTATTTTTATTGGTGGTACTAAGCAGGCTAAGGCCTCTGAATACCAAACTTTGAACTTGTTTAACACTGTTTAATATTGGACAGTATTGGTCCATGTAGTCCATCTAAATTAATACAGCAGGTTTCCCCAGCCTCCCTGCAGAATACTCCTACACAAGCTAATAGAAAAAGTTTATATATATATAAAAACAGTAGAGAATATTTATATACACTGAACAAGAACTTGCCATTTACTCATATCCTCATATTCATACTGCTAATATGGCCCACAAATACTTGGAGTGCTTGCTATGTCTGGTTTACTCAAATCAATCATTTTATTTCTATTTAAATAACAGAAGCATTAGTCTTCACAATTAAAAGGCATCCCCCCACCATGGCTATCAGATTTTATCCTCATTCTAGTTTACATTATATTATATATAATCAGTAGAATAGCAGCTGTTGTTAGATTTAACTGTATGGAAATGGAAGAGGAAGGGTTCTGTTTTAGTAAAAGAAGTAAACAATGACTTCAATACTGAAGTCTTTGCTAAATCTAAATACCCAGTGTGGTGCACCAGATAATTTGGACTCAGTTTCCCATGCCTGCACCTCTCCAGGTCCTAGGCTCTGATTCTGCAGGTATGTCTCTACCTGATCTAACACTCATTAAAGTCAATGGGAAGACTTCCACTGACTTCAGTGGTCTTCGGATCAGTCCCCTAAGCAGTCGTAGTATCTTCCCCTAGAGAACTATCGAATTAAAAAAAAAACAACAGCCAATAGGTTCTCGTGTCCAAATAGGTCATTTTCATTGCAGAGGGGGAAAAAACCCAGGCTAGAAAACTGGCTTTTCAACATTTATAGTAGGTATGTCATTTTGTTTTATCATCTTGATATTGTAATTCAAGTACTTCTTGCTGTTAAAATGTCATCACAATGACAAATTATTATGGCAAAATGATGTCATTGAAGTCTAGGGAAATTACAGTATGATGTCAAGAGAAACAAAGCAATGTCAATGCATGTCTATGGGGACCATGGTGCAATCCAAAAATAACATATTGCAGGTGCAGCCCAAGCTAACGTACACCAGGTGATATCAAAAGAAAGCAGTGTCCAAGCAAGTCACCATTAAAATGGAAATGTATTTGGACAAAAGAAACTGCACTAAAACAAGAAATAAACCTACAGAAACAAACAGTGCTTAAAGCTGACATGGCAGCATTAGCTAAGTTTTCAGCAAATTCCATAGGGCCTACATCACAATGTGTTGCAAACATGGATGATGCTGTTTATCCCATGGAAATAGTTTATCCTGTGGAAATAGTTATTTCAGTGACATGGTATATGTTGCTAATTGAATCTGTCTTGTGCAATAATTCTACTAGAGTAGGATGGAGCCTTGAACAGTGGCAGAGTTATTAAATCATTTAGTGAAGTTGTAGAGTACCACCAAATAATCATACTGAGAAATTCTGACATTACATTGCCATGTAATCATCCTATCATTGGAAATCAAAGTAAATCATGTTACATCATTGATGAGTCATGATGATTTTGCAGCTCTTTAAGGCTACATCTATACTACGAGCTAGGGGTGTGATTTCTAGCCAGTTACGCATATTCAAGCTAGCTTTCTCTGAGGTAGCACACTAAAATGGTAGTGTAGACGTGGTAGCAGAGGCAGCAGTGACTGACAGAAAGGGCTAGTTGCCACGGGTACAAACTCACCTGAACCTCATGGGTACATATTCAGAGCAGCTAGTCCATGCCGCCACAAGCATTTCTCATGCTACCATGTCTACACTATTTTTAGCATGCAAGCTCAAATGAGAGCTAGCATGAGTGTATGTTTGCAATCTGGGAATCACACCCAGCTTGTAGTGTAGACATACTGTAAACTTCTGTTTGATGCTACTTCTTTTCCCTCATGACCTTTCTGGCATCTCGGATGGGGGCCAAGAAAAGATTCGAGTGGTTGGTTTGCACAATATTGTTCCTGCTGCCTTATATTTTTGAGATTGTAGGGGTTTGGGGGAGTGCTCTGGAAGCAAGCATTCCATTTGTTCTGCCTGAGACAACATATTCCATTTTACAGGTACAGTTTTAAGGTTGCATGATTTTGCAGCTCTCTAAGGCTACATCTATACTATGAGCTAGGAGTGTGAATCCGAGCCACTTACACATACTGCAGGCATCAAGAGGGTGGATAAATTTCTGCACAGGGTGTAGAGCTCAGCACCAAAACACTCCAGATCTGTAGAAACCCTCAGCAAAGGGGGAGGAGAGAGAGTAAGCATTGTAAATGTTGTGATGATTATTTCACAGAGCTCTAGCAGATAAACAGAAAACAAGGATGAACAAACTTCAATCTGAATCAGCAAACTGTGAGGATGGCTCTTTTAAAATAGCCATTTTTCTTCCCTGTACAATATTGGACCATATGCTGGCATCCAGTTCCACTGGCAGAGGGGAACAAAACGCATCGACCAAACATACATTTCACTCCACCCGCCACATCTATGAAAGGCCATGCACAGATAAACAGTTTGAAAATTTGACCACCATCTTTTATTTTTTTTAAGGAATAAAATAGTTCCTCGGATGTACTTCATTTTCCTGAAGCAACATACACTGTCAAGGGCCATGCATAGTCGATGAAATATACTACAGATTATAAATACCTTTGGATGAACTGACGATTAAACAAAGTATACATACTTAGCTATCTAACGTATGTATACAGTCTCCATTGGTGTAGTATCTGTGCACCTCACAATCCTTTTATATGTATTTAGCCTCACAACACTATTTTGAGGTAGGGAAGTACCATTATTCCCAGATGGAGAAAGAAGGCACACAGAGATTAAGTGACTTACTCAAGGTCATACAAGATGTCTGTGGCATAGCAGCGAATCATACCCCGGTCTCCAAAATTCCTAGCCCCTAATCACCGGATCATGCTTTCTCTTTCAGAAAGCTAATAATGGCCTGACAGGAAATATTTATTAGTATTCTTTTAACAGGGACACTTCTATGGAAAGCAAAATGCATGTTGATGTTACATTAAATATTATTTAATATTTATAGTGCCACTTTAACACAGTTGAGATCAGTCGGGGCACTTGAATTTGAACCTCCTTGCTATAAAAGAGATGTCAATTGGAAGCATGGGATTGCTATTGTCAGTAGGATTACTCAGAATATTGAACACTACACCGAGAATAAATCCGTGCAGAACCAAGCTTTGAATTAGAAAGAAAACAGTGTAGGTTAGTAAATGCTATGCACAGTGCAGAATACTGTGTGAGAGCAGCCTTTTTAGTATATTCCATTTTACTGTCCCTGAGCTGTTGAAGTGAACTGTCAGCACTTGCTGTTCTCTTTCCATTACTGTATCTCTTGGTTTGGGTGGCTTCCAGTACTTGGTCAATGTGCAACAGCACACAACTCCTCTCTTGAGGGTGAAGATTATTTTTTACAAAACTTAATTTGTGCTAGTGTCCCGCTCCCATTGTGAATGTTGACCACAGGGAAGGAACAAATACAATATTTAATGCTTGAGTTGAATGAAGTACAATGTTCATTCCTGAGAAATCTAAAATTATACCATGGAATATTGCCTCATAGTCAAAGGGAAATGCCATTAGATGGAATGTGTCTCTTATTGCCATTGTTTATTTCCCCACGTGCTGTGTATTAGCATAAATATAGCACAGAATAAACAGAGGACAGATTCTCCTATCCTTTTGAGCTCTACTCAATGCAGGAATGGGGCATTGGGTTGCTATAAGAGGTAAAGGTTGCTTTAGGACCACCTTTATACCTTCCCCTTTTTCTGGGACTATTCAGAAGCCTACCTGGCCTATGACACAAATTAGAGAAGCCTCTGGGGGGCTGTAATTGAAACTCAGCTGTAATACCGTATGGGTTGTTCTGGCAGTTGAGAAAGGGCACAGAGCATTACATTCCTACCACACTCCTTCCCCAGACATGTCCCTATATGACCTCCTACACCAGGAATGATACACAGCAGTTCCAGAAGTTTTACATTGCCTGATGAACCCTCCTACTCTGGGGATATTTCTCAAGGACAGCTTCTACCAGTCAAATGGCATCTTTATGTTGCTGGAGTGGTCTGAAGGAGCTGGAGTGGAATACAAAATCTGGTCCCAAATATTCTTCTTTGTCTTAATCAGTGAGAGCGATCTCAAAGTAAAATAAACAAACAAAAACTTCAACTGCATCTGAATCATTTTTTTTCAAGATATCTTTATTATTTCAATACGGGCAACTGTAATTTCATTATTTTACTGGTAAGAGATTTTATTTAAGAGTCTGCAACTTTCAGTGAATCATATTTAATATAATGAGTATGTTTACGACCAAATTCTGTTCTCATTTACCAATGAAGAAAATCCAGATTACCTACACTGATTTTTGGAGTCATTCCAGATTTACACTTGGGGTAACTGAGAGCACAACCAGCCTCTATTAGTTATGGAATAACTTGGCAGATTCAAATGTTGTCAAAAACATTTTGTAGGTATGAGTCTGACAAATCAAAATGGTTGGCACCTAAACTATGAAAAAAATCAAAGTCCTGTAACAATTTCAGGGTATTTGAAGTACATCTGCATAGTATCTTTTATTTGAAAACCAGAAATAAATGTCTGTAAATGAAGTATGGTAACAGAACATCATATTCTTATTATCAAAAACTAAGTATATTTTTACTGCTTGGATAACAGATTTTTCTCCCCTGCAGTATGCGGCATTAGTGAGTCTGCAATTTCCAAGTCTGAAATGTCATGAATGCAGATTGAGCTGACACTTCTGGCAAGATAAGAGTATTTCAGCCCTTTCAGAAATGGTTAGTGCAGATTGGTGGGTGAGGAGACATGTATTTATAATTTGTAATACAAACAGAAAGCATTTGTTCTCCTAAAGAGGGGATTTCTTAAGTTCAGAGGCTCATGCAAATGGCTTATCCAAGAATGGCTTTCAGTTCTTGATCAGTCAGTGCATGTTATCTCCATTCAAGTCACACTTGCACAGAAGTTTCACAGTATTCCCTTATTCTTTGAGATAATTTACTTTTCAGCTTGATCCTGAATAAGTGGTCAGAGCTGTTTTTTGTTCATCTGTGAAATAGTGAATATTACCTCAATGCTAAAAGTGCCCATGAAATTCAAAATACCAGCATGAAGTGTATATCCATTTGGAGCATTATCATTTTATTTTTGAACTCCTCAAGCAACATCTCCCCTATAGTTTTCCTTACTACCCTGTGAATAGCTGGGTGGAAACAACTAAAGTGGTGATAAGGTGTAAGGTAGCAGATATAGTGAGTTGCCATTACAGATCCATGCTCTTTTGATGTGATGAAGAGATCAACAGAAAGATTTCCATGTTAATATTCTACCATGGCGTTTACATTCTTGTCTCTGAGGTCTCCATTCACTTCTACTGCCCATGAACAAATTAATTATAATTCAAGTTTACTCTGCTTGTCAGTCACATGCAGTGCTACTGATTTCTCTGTCTACCTCCCTTCTCTGTACCTCATTCACTTTCGGTCTCATCAATATATCTTCAGCGTGTCTACATCAGCATAGCTCCACAATCTTCAATGGCGCTATGCTGATCTGCACCAGCTGACAATCTGCCCACCATAAAAAGTCTATAGACTTGTCACTTGATTGAAAACAAAGAGAAAGAGGCATAGAATTTTTTCATTAAAATAAACTTACAGCCTGGTAGGGTGACCAGACAGCAAATGTGAAAAATCGGGACAGGCGGTGGGGGGTAATAGAAGCCTATATAAGAAAAAGACCCAAAAATCGGGACTATCCTTATAAAATCGGGACATCTGGTCACCCTACAGCCTGGTTTGAAGAGGTTTTGTGCTGCATTACCACCCACACGTCCTGTAAGGATAAACAGGACACAGTCTGCAATCCCCACTCCTGATCTCAGTGGAGACATGCTGGTTGGCTCAGTTTGTATATGCTATAAGCTCCCATCCTCTGGGAATAAGAAAGGCATGCCAGCTGATATGAAGTGGTTACAGGACATACTGTGGTGAGACCTTATCTGAAACTACAAAACAGTTATCTAGTTTACTAGTGCGTATATTTGGGCCAAAAATTCAAACTTATGAATGACATATTAAAAAACAAATCAGTTAGGTAAACAACAATTTCACCACTTTCCACTATGTAGAAAAAGCCTATTACATTTTTCAGAGTGCTAGAATTTTGGACAAGATACTTCATTTCCAAAGAGGTACATTTGGAATCAGATTAATCTGGAAGTAGTGCACCATCAGACATTGTTTAACTGCCATAATTGATTAGGTACCTAGTTGTACTTTAACAAGTTAAATCTTATTCATTTCTATGATCTGAATAAATGTACATTCAAGCAGGCAACATATTGTGTGACACAGATACAACATTTGGGCATCAAATGTTTCCCTAACGTCCCTCCTCTGAAACAAAGCAGACCTTCTCACAAACTGTATTATCCTACCTTCAGGGCTGCAAGAGATGAGAGCCCAAAAATAAAACAGACACCTCAGGTTTTATAACTGAATGAATTTTGTGTGATAGACCATGGTTAAAAAATCTTGCCAAAGTAGACATGCAAAATAGACCTCAATTGGGAACAGAACATAATAGCTAAAGCAGTTAGGAACGTAGGGCTAGATTGTCCCCTTGATGGGCCTTGATGGGCCCAGGTATCCTGGGGCAGGTGTGCAGATCAGTCATGTAGCCGTCAGAATTCCAGTTGATCCTGTCAAAATTACTTTGGGGTTACAGGGCAGTGCACACAGATTTGTCCATTGCTCTACCCTTGGGGATGTTGTAATATTTTCCTCATTTTGTTTGTGTTTGTACAGAACCTAGCACATTAGACTCCTGGTCCTTGGCTGGAGTTCCTAGATATGAGTACAATACAAATAAATAATAATAATTAATTATAACAACTAATACCATCCTCTGCAATATACAAAGTAGTGTAGGAGACATCCTTATCCAGCCCTTCCTGAATCTTTCAAGTAACTTGTGCCTGCAGGGGGTGCAAGAAGGGAGCGCTTTCTGCAGCTGACTTTTCTACAGGGTCACTTATGGTTGGGAAAAGTTCCTTTTCACCTTCTCCCTCACATCACCATGCACCTGTATGCAGGTACTGGCACAATCTGACCTTGAATAGTCTAGGAATATGGCTTTTTCTAGGTAAAGCAGTCCCTCAAAAGGACACAAAACCCAGGGTCTCTAATTGGGGTACATCTGTATTATTGGAGTCCAATACATACTCCTCCACAGAAGAATAGCTATGCTAATCATCCAAACCATTTATAGTGTAACTGACTCCAACATGAGTCTCATTCACATTACACTGCATAGCTGTTCTGGTATCAATTTGACCAAAAAAAGCACACATGCATACACACTCTCTTTTAGAAAAAGATTCACTCTCAGCCTCCCACCACTTCAGGAACTCTGACTGGAACTCTTTTTCTAATTTTTATTCTCTGATTCATCCATCCTTGAAGCTAAAACACTGATTATTTTTTATAACTGCAGCCACAAGAACCTCCATCCTCTACAAAACATTTTCTAAACCAGTGACTCTAAATTTCATATTCTGAAGAGAAGAGTAGAATATATTAAATTAATATCTCAACTTCAGTAAAACATTTGAAACAGTTGCTTACAAAATCTTACATGAAAATAATCTATATTGGCTTGGATATGACCCTTTGGAGGCATCTGCACTTAAAAAATACTCAAAAGTAAATGGCTGCAAGAATGTAGTTGATCTAGAGAGCAATCATGTCAACCCCAAACCTCAGAATGAAAATAAAATTAAAGTCACTTGCATGCTCACTTATCTCACTCAAGGGATCAAACACGTCATCTTAGAGTCAAAGCAGTATTTGAAAAGGGCTTTGTTGAAAGTGCTCTGGACATTTCAGCTGATATTCTTTAATAGCAACATATATATACTTGCATATAAATACTGTCTTCCCCCCCTCCAAGCCTCTGGGTACATTTCATCGATTAAAAGCACATTTAAAAACCATTAACAAACACACTGCCAACAACTGGCAGAATTCATTCAAGCTCTAGAATAAATTTAAAGATGACACAACACAACTAGCAAAAAGTAACATCACCCACATCTTTTTATACTATATTCTTTTTTTATTAAAATCCCAGAGAAAGGAGGAGCAGCAAATACCAGGGTGATGGGTGCAGTATAAGAGCCTATATAGAATACAAATACAACTGAACTGTAAAGAGCGGGAGAGGATTTGTTATACTCAACTGTTTTTATGCAAATATGCAGAAAGCAAGCCAGGGATCTCAGCTATAAGTGGTCCAGGAAACTAGCATTACTAAAGACAAGCAATTCAGCATGTCACACACAAATTCAGCCCAGAAACTTGTGGACTTGAGCCAATCAGACCTCAAGGGGAAAAGGCCACATAGAGTATAGTAGCTGGCTGACTTTGCCAACCAGACTCAGCAGGAAAAATTCAGCTAGAGCAGGACATGTGACCTGAAAGACAGAGAAGTAAAGAGAAGGAAACTACTGTGAGGCTGAGTCTCAGTGCCTGCGTTGCTTTGACTATAGGTAAAAATATGTTCTATTACCCAGTAGGGAAGTCCTTGTGAAGATAATTTGTGGCCTACCATACTGTAGCTTATGGAGCTGAAGGCAGCACTGGGAAAAACCCTCTTGACATCTCTAAAAGTTATATGAAAGAACCAAGAGAGCTCAATGAGATGAGGCTCTGTAAATCTTTCATTTGAATCAGCCAGGACAACTGGGAAAGAACAGTATCACACTGTAAGTAGGAGTCCTATGGATTTCCAGGCATTGACTTATTGTTGTATTGGATCTCAGCGGTAGCATGGTTGTGAATACAGGCAAGATTTTCTGACCTGATCAGATTGGAACTAGAAATGGGTCAGCTGTTGACTAAGGAACGACCCTATAAGCCAGAAAAACTCAGAGACTAGAAATTTCATTTTTGTTGCAAAGGCAGAGGAAAATTTGGTACAGATTGAAAGACACCTCTGTTTCATTCTAATTCTGAAGTAGACAACTGGCGAAAAATCAGGTGATGCATGCTAGCGATATATTTATATGTATGCTTGGCTTACACTTCTGCATGTTACTCACACACCTTCTGATAATTTTAAGAGACTATTTCCAACCTTTCATTGGCTCTAAACTACAGTCAGTGAGAACTATGATTTCATAGCATTTCTGAAATTTAGGCCACTTAAACTGAGGCCTAAATATTGGTTTAGTTGCCTAACATTAAGTACCCAAGTTTGGAATTTTTGGCCCAAATATATGCTAGATAACTGTGATCCTCACTCTTTGAAAATTATAGGAGGTATTAATAAAACATAACATTCTAGAGCCCATAAACAAACATCTTTAACATCTTTCATGCCATGATCAAAAATAGAATCATGATCATTATAGTGTACTTTATAATTCAGTCAATCACATAGTATGACACTTCATATTATAAAATACTGTGATAGTTTTGAACACTACAGCAGACACATGGATTTAACCAGTGGTTATACACAGCCATTGTGTTACTGCTTTTTCTATTCCAAAGCAGTCCAATTGTCAGGACACAGAACAAGGCAGTCAGACCTAGTGCTCAGAGCCAGGCATGGAGTTGGGTTCATGATCAGGAATCACGCCAAAGATCAAACCCAGAGTTAGAGTCCAAAGCCATTCCAAAGGTCAATCCAGAATCAGAAGCAACCCCCTGGATCAGAGCCAGAGTCAGAATCAGAGCCACACCGAGGCCAGAGCTGGAATCAGAAGTCACTCCAAAGTCAAAGATAGAATCAGCATCAGGGGTCAGGGTGAGGAAGCAGGAACCAGGAACCAGGAATGGTAGCAGCAGCAGGGATGAGGTATGGTAGCAGGAGCAAGGAGTAAGAGCCAAGCAAAGAAGCAAGGACTTAGGGCTTATCTTAACTACCGTGCTAAATTGGCACCGCTGAGATCAATGCAGCGGCATCGATTTAGCAGGTCTGGTGAAGACACAATAAGTCAACGGGAGAGCACTCTCCTTATTGACGTAATTAATCCACCTCAATGAGAGGCGGAAGCTATGTTGACAGGAGAGCATGACAGGAGAGCATCTCCCACCAACATAGCGCAGTGTAGACACCACGTTAAGTTGATGTAAGTTACGTCACTCGGGGGGTGGGTTTTTTACACCCCTGAGCAATGTAACTTACGTCAACTTAAGCAGTAGTGTAGACAAGGACAGTGTCTCAGGGAGTTCAAGCAGCAACAGGCCAAGCAACTAGTCACTCAGACAAGGGGTGGGACAGGAATGGAAGTTGATGTCCAATCAATTAGCAGCTGATGTCCAATCAGCTGCTATTTACCTTACCCTGCTGAGTCAGTGGGCATATGCTCTGATGGTGGAGAATTAGCTGCAATTCCCACAGCTGACCATGTAGTACAGCGGCACAAAAGGTAAAGAGCTTGCTTGGGGAAACCCCCACCCTCACCATGGCTGGATTCAAAACCTGTAGTGCCTGAGACAAAGAACAAATTTAATGTCTTATATTTAATGATACTAGTAAATATTTCAGCATACTCAAAACTATTTGTTTAGTTTCAGCAATTAAATAAATAACAAAGCTTGGCTACAGTCTTCACTGGTTCTTGGATGTCATTTGTGTGTATGATGTGTATACATACAGATTTGTTAACAGTGCATTTTCTTTATTTTATTCTTCAGAGACATTATTGTGCCTTACTTCCTTAAAGGATGACATCTCACTGAAAACTTTGTAAAAAAACCAAACCCAGTTTATTTAGAAACTCTTCTGTGTCTATCTCATATATTTATTGTCTTTTTATTCCTACATTTTCTCCCAGTAATGAGATTACCATAAAAATAGCATCCTCATTTCCTAATAGTTCATCCTTTCCTGCTGTTTACTAATCACCTGAAGATATTGTCCAGAATTTGTGCTGTTATAAATCTTTCCATAAAAGCCATTTGTAATGCCACAAACTGAGTGTTATATCATTTCAAGTAGGGGCTAACCTGCAGGGAGCAGACACAAAAGCAGAAGCAAAGATTGTTTATGCAGATACACTCATTAATAAAGAATGAGGGAACATACTACACAAGCTGATTTTTTTTCCTACATAGAATGTTTTGCCAAAGCTGACCAAGACAGGAATCCACAGCTTTTTGAGAAGAATGTTCATTATATGCTATATTGCATTGCTTACTGTGTCATTTCAAAACAAAAATGAAAAATACTCATAGATTTGGCAGGTTGCACTTAAGAGATGCCTTCTTGACAGTGACTATACTTGAAATTATGCAACCCTGACTGTACAGCAAATTAGGATTCATTTTGCAAAATGTTAGCATTGTTTACCCATTGATGTCAGGACAGGCAGTAAAGGCTGGAATGAAATATACAGCTGGGAAATTAAATACATTCATGGGTTTGTTTGTTTAAATGGCAAATTAGTCACCAGTTTCTCAAAGCTCATGCTTTCTGGTGTCCTAATTTAGTTTTTTTCTTATTAACTATTGTGCTACTGTCTAATGATTCCAGTGGAGCCTGGTTGTCTCCTTTTCCCTTTCGTATGCCTCCTAAATTGAGGCCATGGATTCCCAATGCACAGATTCTTCTTGTTCTTCTGTTACTTGACTTCCATAGCTTCTGACTGATCCAGATACTGCAGGTGTGAGTAGGCAGGTGTTACATGGATGTGTCTGAGTTTCAACCAGTGGTGAACAAACTTGGCTGAAGGTAAAATGTTAGGTCAAAGCTGGAAGAACTTATTATTTTGCCTTTCCTCTCTGTACAGTAGTTTCAATGAAGAATTAGGTCTCAGTAGGAATATTTCACTTGAGGCTCATTTCTACAAGGTACTGATGAACACCCTATTTAGAGAGCTCAACTCTGAATGACTTCACTGGGAATTGAAAGTACTCAGTACCTCACAGGACTGAGCCTACGTGCACTGCTGTGTGAGAAAAATAGAAGTCACAGGGGGTAAGTGGCAGCATAGGGAGACAATATATATATATTGAGGGAGTGGGTCTGGCAGGCATTCGCTGGGAAACAGGCAACTCAGTCAAGGTTACTGAAATACACTGGCTTAAAAACAGACTCTCATCAAATAAAGGAGTTGAAGACAGTTCTGGTGTCAATAGGAAAACCAGGGATGATGAGGAAAGGAAAGAAACGCACTGGAAATCTGAGCTCAACTTCAAACTACCATTTTTAAAAATCTTAGTTTATATTTTTTTCCAGGGGTTAAGATGAAGATCTTAGAATGACAGCAAGTGACAGGCAAGATTTTCTTAGTTTGTTTAAAATAAATGTTTAGCGGATGCTCTCTTCAGGAGCCAGGAGGATATCACTCTTGACTTCCTATAGTATGTTGTGAACAGTATACTGTAAGTCTGGCCTATATCAAATGCTGTTTCCGCATTGAGAACCAAATGATCTCTCTTCAGCAGCATGTGGTATTTCAGACCAGGAAGATGATTGGGAAAGGAAAGCCTTTCCTCCTCTGCAGTAGGGCTGTACTTTGTTACATCTTATTCCATAATAAGAAAAGAAATATTAGGACAAAATACCTTCATTAGTACATCAGAAGTAACTTTCTTGTATCTGAGAGTCAGCTCAAGAAATGTGCCCAGAGGCCTTTATTAATAGCACAATAAATTACTTTAGCATAAGGACTACATACGGCCAGGGCATTTCATTTTGTGAGAACTGACAACGTTTCCTTCAGTGTCCTCCCTAGCACAAAAAACTAAGACAACTTCGACCCTCTGTCCTATATGAGGTTTGTCAAGCAATTCCATTCTAGACCTTTAGCTTGCAAACACAATTGCCAGAAGTATATTCAAATTCCAAACCTGAATGGGCAGTTCTTTCTGAGCAACCAGAACACATTTCAAAGGTTGTGTGTGTGTTCAGCTCCATTCCATCTGGCCTCTCCCTCCAAAATAATAATAATAAAAAAAATCCATTCAATTTTCCTTCAACCATCACCAATTATTCTTTCCTCTGCTTCCAAAAATTAATTTTCTCCGCCCTCTAAAATCCAGTCCCTCCTTTCCCACAAACAATACCCTTTTGCTGGGCGTGGGGAGACAGGAACAACACTGCCAGCTACACAGTAAAGGAAGATTGGTGATGGGTTGTGCTCTCATTTAGCAGAGAATTTTTGTGTCTGGGAGAGGCATAAGTCTCCTCTGAACAGCTGGTAAGCTGCGTATAAGTGAGCTGGCAGCAATGTGCACCTGCGGGTCCTGATCTGTGTGGCAGTGGGTGTAGCAGCTAACGTATGGTGCTTTAGCATACCTTCTGCTGTAGCAATGGCAGCCTCAGACCTTGCAGGTTGCTTCAGAGGTGGTAGCTCTGGTTAGCTCTGGGGAGCCTTTTGGTCCTTTACCTGGTCCAACACTCTAGCATGCTTGTTACACAGTTGCCTATAATAGCCTTTCCTAGTGCTCAAATGTTTACTTAGTTGTTTTTACAATGTATTTAATTGGTATGTGGGGTTATGAAATTCTGTTCTTATTTCTTGCTTGAAGGATAAATAGTTTTCCTTCAGCACTCTTATTCAATCAATCTTCTACATGAACCTGCTATAAATATTCACCCCTCCCTTCACAAATTCAAAAATGTATCTAAAGGCTTTTTCAGAGGCATGTAATTATGCAACTGCTTCATGCTCCTGTCTTCCTTGTCATGTTTATTCTTCTTGCTAGTATAATCTCAGTGACAGGAGTTATGATACTGGAGCCACAGAGCCTGTTAAATCAGCAGTCCTAATGCAAACCAGAAAGTCTTCATCCATTTTGGAACCTTCAGCTTCTATTAATGATGCTTACACAGTTTCAGTTACATGCAAAGTGAGTGTTCCCACAGCTGCTGCATTATCCTGTCATGTCTTTGGTCTATTTCATTTGCTAAATAATGTATGTGATGGAATATGTATGTAAATTGAAGTATTTTTAAGTGGTATCATAGGTTGCTTGTCAGTTTTCTGGAAGTCTGAGACATTTTGTAAATGCTGAAGACTTCAATAAAATATTGGTAACACCATTTGGGAGTGCCATATTCATCCTGATAATCCATGTCAGATAATCTTAAAACATATCAAGTTTGACCTCCAAATTGCCTTTAATTCTCTTTTAGTCATGGACACTTCACAGTGGCATCTTCTATCTGAGTTCAGTTGGCTGGAAAAATGAGAATAAGCTTTAAAGGGGAAGGTGCAATATCAGTTCTTGTTTTTTGTTATTTTTTTACACTAGCTTCTGATCTATCAAGGTTACTGTGTAAAGTGTATAATGCAGTGGTTGGAAATTGTCTAGCAACTCAAACTTTACTTGTATCACACACAAATTATTAATTTAGGCTATGGGCTGTGCAGGGCCCTGGCTCCCGATGTCTTGAAATGGCAGAAGTAAAAAAATAATATAGTATTTAAGAGTACGAAGCCAGTCATAGGAAGGCAAAGAGAGGGGAATTGGTAACAGGATAATCTCCTCTGTTTTATGCATAGCATGAACAAAGAGAGAAAGGGAAGTAACTCTCTTTTCTAATGGTGTGAGGATTACAAATTGATGCTGAGTAAAGGGAGAAGGAACTTAAGTGAAGCCTGATCTGAAAATAAACCTAATATGCACCTCCTTGAGGTGTTTTGGGGAGAGAGATCTTCTGAGCTGAATCTGAAGTTGGTATCAGAGATACAGGGGTTTCCCTACAATATTACAGGCCATTATTATCAGCATTGTCAGAAAGAGTCAGTACCTACAATATGGGCCAGGTTTTCAAAAGTGCTCAGAACCCACAACAACAATGGATGCTGTCAGGTAATGAGCAGGGTGGTTACATATTTTCTATTGAAAGTTGGGTTTTCAACTAAATGGAAATTTTCAAGGAAAGTGTCTTGTTTTCCAGAAAATATCAACTTTTCACTGAAAACCCCAAAATTGAAAACTTTTTTTTTAAGAAAGTCAATTTTCTTTGGGGGAGGATGGGAGGAAGATGCTGAATTCCAACCACTTCTAGTGCTGAGTTAAAAAAGAAAATCTGTCACTATGTAAAATAAAATGTCTGGGATCCTATCCAGCTCTCACTTCGGTAATGAATCTAAGTGCTGCAGTCCATAGACACAATTATGATGCATCAGCCACACACATAAGGATATGTGAAGAATTAGTATGGGTGAGTAGGTGCCAGGGGAGGAAGAGAGGAAGGAAGAAAGAGACAAAATTAGAGGCAGGAAGGGTTGGGGGGGGGGGGGGAGAAAGCTAATTGGAAAGAAAGTACACTGAAAGTAATACTAGCAATAGATACTGAGGAAAAAGTGTAAAAAGGGACCAGCAGAAATAGAACAGAACATAAAACAAGAGAGACATAGAAAGTTACCTTTTATTGTTTTATAGAAAAGTCAGTACCAAAATGCTGTAAATAATGTATATATATGAGTCCACATATTAGGGAACAGGAGCATGGCACACATTTTAAAACAGCCTTTGATTACTGGATTCATATTTTTTATTACTTTAAAACTGTAACAAAATAAGATATTTACTTGATGGAGTGGTAGTAGAAATTGCTAATGGAGTGGTAACAGAAATTGCCATTGCTGCTTCTTTAGCTGCAGATGGAGATGCAGGTTCATAATAGCTTGAACATTTCCTGTCCTTTTTACTTGTGGAATTAAAAAAAAGTTGGGGGAGGGAGCTCTTTGACACCTGCTTTTAATCTCTCCAGGTACTTTTGGAATGTGCAGAACCTGTTGTACCTTTCACATTAGGTAATTTTTATTAATTTTTACAATTAAGCTCCTGTAAACCCTTCAAAAAGAGTGTAAAATAATTACTTTTTTACATAGGGAAATAAGGGAATAATCACAGAAATAATTTGACCTTATAATATACAGTGTGTTTGGGACATAAATGGACTCCCAATGTTTTTACTGCAAGTAACAGTGAAAAAAGATTTTACGAAATGATCTTCCTTAGACGGTCTGTAGCATTTTTTTGTGTAATCCTGTTATAATGTTTGAAGTATCTTGGTTGAACTCCTAACCAGAAAAATATCAAATACAGATATTTATTGATATGGTTTTCCTAATATTGCAGCTATGGAGCTTTGGCTACTGGTTTCTTAAAATTTAAGGATGAGGCTTTCGAAGGAGTATAAATCTATTGAAATTCTATGGGAACTGGGTGCCTAGCTCCCTTAGGTTCCTTGGAAAATTCCAGCCTAAAAGATCTATAACACTAGATAGAAAATAAAGTATTATACTGACTATTCAAATGTAATAGTTTTTCTTTATTTTATATTTATGAATTTAGTATAAAGTATTTTAATAGATTCTAGTTTTCCCTTAGTCTTTGCTACTGGAGTTTAATTTTTCTGATTATGAATCAGAAACCTTACGACCAACTTCTTGCTGTGTAAAATATGAAATTAGTTAGCACATGTTACTTCCGAGGGTTTTATTGGCACTATATACAAAAGACAAGGGGAAGCTTTGCAGTCAGATGTTTTCTGATTTTAGACCTAAACATCTTTCCTTATAAATTAATTTCTTAAAGCTTCTGTTTTCTTAGGATTGTTCACAGGCTCTTCTGCAATCCACCTCCAAGGATTCCCCTCTTCCCCTCCATCTCTCTTACCATACATTGGTACAAGCATGGGTCCCTTTCTGTGGCCACATACTCAGTTTTGAGTGCACTGTAACAGTCTTTAGAACTCCCAGATTTATAAGCGGTTTGATAATAATGTCTTTCTGAATTATATAAACCAGAAGTTACTGCACATAGCTTTGGAAAATAACTGGATCCATCAGCTAACCAAATGCATATAATACCCGTTTTCCATCAGTACACAAACAGAACAGATACAACACATTTATTTTAACAATGAAGTGTTTGAAATGCTAAACACGTATCCTATCTTAGTCTAATTTACATTCTGAGCTCACAGAAGTCTAGGCGTTGTCATCATCCCAGTAAGCTGGAGCTGAAGTTCCACCGACCTGACAGAGGCCAGTACCTTGACAATAGGGAACTGGATATGCTGAGGCCAGTTACCTTGATATCATCCCAGCATACTGCAGTTGCTGAGCTAGTGACCTTATAGAGATCTGCACTTTAACATCAAACCATCAAAGCTACAAGCATTCAATCAATTACTTCACGGAGACCTGTTCTTCCACATCAAACCAGCAAATGAGAGGTACTGAACCAAAGACTTCACAGAAATGTAGTCCTCAAAATCAGCCAAGCAAGCTAGAGGTGCTGAGCCAGCTTTTAACAGCAGACTTGGAAGCTAGATGTCTCAACTAGTGAATTTACAAGGCTTGTGCTTTACTGCCATTCCAGCAGGCTATAGGTGTTAAGCCTGTAACCCTCATGGAGACCTGTCCATCAGCTCAGTAAACTCAAGATGCTGCTCTAATGACCTGACAGACGCCTGTGCTAGACATCATCCCAGGAAGATAGAAGTGTAGAGGCAGGAACTCATAAAGGTTGATGCCTTTATATCAGCCCAGCATGTTACAGCTGCTGAGCTTAGTGACCAACCAGAGACCTGATCCTGGACATCTACCCGGCACGCCAGAGATGCTGAAACAGTAATTGTCACAGAGTCCTGTGCCTTGATATAAGCCCACCATGCTAAAGCTGCTGAACTAGTGATCTCACAGAAGTATGTAGTGTCATCAAATCGACAGGCTGTAGCTGTTGCTCAGTAACCTTACAGACACGTATGCCTGCATGTGAGCCGCTAAAGCTAGAAATGTTCAACCACCCATGTCTCTGAAGCTTTTGCTTTGAAGTCTGCCCAACAATCTAACCATGCTGGGCTAATGACCTCCCAGCAGCCTGTTCCCTGCAATCAGCCCAGGAAGCGTGAATTGTTGAGCAAGTGAACTGACAAGGCTTTTGCCTTGGTGCCATGTGAGCAAGATAGAGGTGCTTTTTCCAGCAATTTCACAGAGGCCTGCATCTTGACATTAACTCCAAAAACCTAGAAAAACCGAGCCAGTAACTTCACAAAGGCCTGTGCTATGGCATCATCCTAGCAAGCAAGGTGCTGAACCAGAGAACTCCAATAAGTCTGGCATGTCCAGCAAGCCAAAGGTGCTATTCCAGTGACCTCATAGTTGCCTGCACCTGGACATAAGCCCAGCAAACATAAAGTATTGAGCCTATAACCTTTATGAATGCCTGTTCCTTGATATGAAACCAACACACAAAAAGCTACCCAGCTAGTAACGTCACTGATATCTGTGCTTTTACAGAAAGAGAAATATTCCTCATATAGATTTCAGAGGGATTAGCTTGTTTTATTTTTAGCATCTGTTTTTGGTGTCTGCTTAATTTTCATATTGTTAAATCAGAAATCCTGCTATATGTCCTTGCCCAAAGATCACTGAAGCCAATGGAAAGACTCACATTGACTTCTGTGTGCCTCGGATCAGGCACATAATGCCTAAACCCATGCTAGAAGTAACACCAACCCCCCTCTATTTCAGATTTAACCCAGCGTTAACAAAGATACACACCTGTATGGCTGACTCGTCACCTATATGACATATGTTTTTTTCCCATTGCCTCTCCAAGTGTTTGGCTTACTTATATGACTAAACAATCCTAAATATGAGGTACAATTATGGTGTGAAATACTTTGTGTTTGGGTGGGAATAGCATGGTTCAATGAGCTCAGAAGCCAATCAAGTTTATAAATTAAAGTGGCTGCAAATGGAAGGCAATCATTTACAGTATTTTTCGTTCTATAGGCAGTACACCCGATCCTCAACTGGGTAAATCAGGAGCCACACTGATTTACGCCAGCTGGCTCAGTACATTTGAAATTGTTGGAATGTAGGTGTCACAGGTCCTAGTGAGTGCACCTTCTTCACCATCCATTGAGACTGCTGTAAGGGAGTCCAAGCCTCTGCGCTCTGGATCCCCAAGATGTCTCAAAGCTCCTGGAGTATGAACAGAATCCAGCCACTGCCCCAATCTCAGGGTCTCTAGGCACACACTCAGAGTGCAATCCTTCTATCTGGCATCCCCCCGAGTGTCCAACCACCTAGCCCCTCTGGGTGCAGCACTGACCCATCAGACTCCCCAGTACTTAAACACACCCCTCTCCCAGAACTCCACACGAAAGGTGTGAAGCTTCTGATTTACCCTTTTTCTGTCTGAGGGGCATGCAATATTTGTGACACAATCAATATGCATGCGTACACACACATCCCATCAAATCTCACATTTTTATGCTCTTTATTTAACAGATAAAATACAGGGAAGAAGAGATCATATAAAACAATAACACTTCCTAAACACAATGTCCTTTACTAGCTCACCTTTCTCTTGGGAGTCCTTGGGCATCATCTGTGTTCCAGACAGGCAGGGTTCTCCTTCCCCTTGCCTACACTGCCCTTGAAGCAGCTTCCCTCATCTTAATCTGGTACAAAAGGAATCTCGCTCCCAACAGGCCCCTTTATAAACTCTTGCTGGGGTCACCTGCTTCTTTTGTGCTGCCTTTTGGTAATTTTCTAATACTACCAAATCCCGCTCCCTCAAGCCAAGAAGAGGAAGTGTCCTCTCCCAGCTAGAGCAAATCTATCATCTCAACATGTTTTACTTTGAATAGAGGATCACTGAGGGCTGATCACTCACTCTTGTCTAAGGAGATAGGACACAGCCCTGTTAATTCATGGGGGATCCAAATAAACATAGGCTTTCCATGACACAGTCATTTCATGATACAATTCCATAAAATGATCCACAATTCAGAAGTGATACAACCAGAACCCCCAATTTGTCACAATAGGTAGCCATTTTTCCAACAAAACTTATGTCAGCTATTGTGGCTTGTAGTGATAATACACACTAGCACACAAGCAGGAGCAGATGTGTTGTTGTATTGATGCTTGTTATGAGTGACGTAGGAGTAGTTGTTTGTAGTGGTGTAGCCCTGTTGGTGAAAGAGATAAGCTTTTGACCTATACAGATCTCCTCTATATAAATTCATGGTACGCCCAAACCTTGAATACTGAATGCAGATGCGGTCGCCCCATCTCAAAAAAGATATATTGGAATTGGAAAAGGTTCAGAAAAGGGCAACAAAAATAATTAGGGGTATAGAACGGCTTCTGTATGAGGAGAGATTAATAAGACTGGGACTTTTCAGCTTGGAAAAGAGGTGCCTAAGGGGGGATAGGATATAGGTCTATAATCATGAGTGGTATAGAGAAAGTAAATAAGGAAGTGTTATTTACTCCTTCTCATAATACAAGAACAAGGGGGAACCAAATGAAATTAATAGGTAGCAGATTTAAAACAAACACAAGAAAGCATTTTTTCACGCAACGCACTGTCAACCTCTGGAACTCCTTGCCAGAGGGTGTTGTGAAGGCCAATACTATAACGGGGTTCAAAAGGGAGCTAAATAGATTCATGGAAGATAGGACCATCAATGGCTATTAGCCAGGATGGGCAGGAATGGTGTCCCTAGCCTCTGTTTGCCAGAAGCTGGGATTGGGTGACAGAGCATGGATCACTTGATGATAACCTGTCTGTTCATTCCCTTTGGGGAACCTGCCATTGGCCACTGTCAGAGGACAGGATACTGGGCTTGATGGACCTTTGGTCTGACCCAGTATGGCCGTTCTTATGTTCTTCAGCTCCAGTTCAGAAGAAGTTGCAGATTCAATTGCTGTTGAATAATGATGCTGCAACACAGCAGTAACTACTCCTTTCCCAGAACAAAATTCGGTGCTCATTTACCCTCATGCAGCCCCGCAATTACACAGCTGTCCCGGAGGACAGATTTTAGCTTCAATTTTCATGTTCATCTCTTTAAATACAATTGTTCTGTGCTTTCAGTCACAACCTATTCCAGTCCCGCTCTCTCAATGGACATTAGTCTGTTGTGGTGGGATCCAACTGCTGAATGCTATGTTCTGCTAAGCTCCTTGGGTCTGGGTAGCAACTGATCACTGTTTCTAGCTCTAGTTCTGGGTCACTCCCCAGGTGCAGATCCTATGCCTTACACCCTTCTTGAGCTATGGGACCCCATAGTCTGGCTGCCTGGACTTGGAACTAGCCTCAGCCTCCTTAGTCCCCAGTTGCTTAGACACATTCTTCCTAGAGACAACCTGGCTCTGGGAACTCTGGTTTTAGTTGAACCCTGCACAGGCAATGTGGCAGTAAAGCAAGGAAACAGAATCTTAGCAAAGAATTATTATACACACCCACACAATCACTTTATTCTTAAAAAATGCAAGAGAGATACAGATCTTTGGAAAACAAACTCCTGAATGCAGCCCCCCCACGTGTGATCTCATCCCCCTTTGAGAGTCCCTGTATTTAATCAAGTCCTTTAAGGGAGTCTAAGTCTCTCCTGCCTCCTCTCGCTCTAGCTGTGTCTCCTGTTTCTTATGATGAAATGGCTCCCTTTGCTTAGAGAAGAACTCCCTTTTTCAAACAGAGAACAGAATCTGTCCTTCGGGTCAGATGGTCAAATTTCAGTTCTCCCAGACTTGTGCTTCGACCAGGAGTAGTGAATTATTTTTTGTCAAGGTCCAAATTTCTTGGTCAAGGTATAGTAAAGGTCCAGACTCCAGAGAAAATAATAACAAAATAATAATATTGATAACAATAAGTAAATAAAAATATTTTGGGGTCCGTTGTAAAACATCCGGTGGTCAGGATTTGACTATCCCATGTAATTCCAGGCACCTTCTGCCAGACAGATTTCTGATAATAGTCCATTCAAAGGCAAACTTGACTGCTGCTTACAGAAACTCCATTTTTCAGGCAGGGCTCAATGTTGATAGCTCTCAATTGCTCTGGCACAGCTTTCCAGATAGTCTCCCCAATACATGTCAAATTCCTGCTACAATATGAATGACCTAATCCATAACCGTTCCAATTATAACTAGAGTTCATAAAGCCGAATGGAGTTCAGAACTGGACAGAGACATATCCCCAAAACTCTCACATTCTCTTTCATTCACAGAACAGTTGGGAGAGGAGATATCTGAAAAAAGCAAAGTAAAATTATTGACTTGGATGATTACACTGAAAATGGTTCATTATTGTTGTGCAGCATAGGTTACTAACTTTCCCCCATTCCATTTGTATCCATTTTTCAGTGAAAGCATGACACAAAACACTGATTAAGGAGACCTAACCAGCTGATATTGAGTGACTCCTTGGGGAGACCTCTCTGATGAGACACACTCTACAACACAGAAATCTGAAAATGCCACTAATGTTCATGTTGACACGAAAGAGAATGAGAAATTAGCACTGGTGGATTTGGTTCTTTGCTTTTCTTCGTCACGTTGACTGAGCGGTTGTGATACTTATTGTGACTGTTTTATAGGGTTTTAATATCATTACTGCTATTTGTCCTCCCCACTTCTACAAGATATCTGATTTTTGTTAGGAGGATCAATTTCACAACTAATTTATCAATATCAATGTCACTCTATGTGATTTTTTTTTTCACTCCTTCTAATGTTTATGTGAAGCACTGGAGCAGAGATTATAAGACAATGGATAGAAAACAAGATATGCTGTATATGTTGGTGTAGCAAGCACTTTTGGTGTTTTGGGGGCTAGAACCAATGACCATTTAAAACAATCAAACTCTTTCCATTGACTTCAGTGGGATATAATTCTGTCCTTTATCATGTCTGCTGCCATACGAGTCAAAAATGTCAAAACTGGGTACCTGAAATTAGACTCATGAATCCATATTAAGGCTCCTAAATTAAAGGTGTCCCAAGTTGGGTGGAGTCACCCAAAATCAATGGCCACTTTAAAAAATGGCCTCAATCACTAATTTGTTTACAGCTTTAATTTTTCTCATTTTGTTTTAGACCCCTTTTTGCTGTAAGATTGTTCATATTTTTAAAGGTGAGCATTATTTTACCTGAATTTAGCCAAACTGCTTTGTGGAGGGTCAAAGATATGAAATGACACTACTTGACTCCCTTTTACTTACACAGGCACACACACAATTATTTCCTTTTTAAAAATATTACATTGATTTAGCATGTGGGTGATCATAGCTCAAGGATAATTTGATTTGAATGGTGACTCTAACATTATCTGAACTTTAGGATCCCTGAATGAATGCTAATAAATCTTCATTATGACGTGCCACTGTTAAGATTTTTTTGTTATTTAATCTTTACTAAGTTTCTTTGATAAACTGTGTGTGTTCAGGAGGAATGGACAAAAGGCTAGGAAATTATTAGTATTGAGTTCTAATTCAGACTCCACCACTGGTCCCTTGGACAAGTCACACAGCCTTTATCTCAGTTTTCTCCATCTGTGAAATGGGAATAATGTTGCTTATTCACTTACTTCAAAAGAATATTGCAAAGATGAATTAGTTAATATCTATTCAGGGGTTTGAACATGTAAAGTGCTATGTAAATACTATGTAGTATTATCAAAGGGTGATGTATATCTAATTATTTTACAAAATAAAATCTATCTAATCCCTGGACTGATCCTCTTGGCAAATCACTTAACCTTTCTTTCTCAGTTTCCCATTTGAAAAATGTTGATAATATCTCTCTCACTGGGGTAAGATATCTATCTCACAGAGGTATTATGAGGATTATAAATTAATGCTTATAGTGCCTTGAAGATTAAAAGAGCTAATAAAGTGCTAATTATTAATTAATAATAATTATATGAATCCACTCACTATTACATCAATGAAATCTTTCGAACAAGAGAGTGTATTTCTGTTTCTCTTGCACCTGGCCATGTATTGGAGTGAGAATATCCAAAATGAAAACAGAAAGAGAATTAGCAATGGAGTGAGTTGCTTTACACAGTGCAGGCATTCTAAAGAGTGATTTCAGATGCATCCTATTGTTTTTGTTAACCTGTCCTCTCTCCCCACACCTTGCCCATTTGTTTCTCATCCTCCCCTCTTATCTCTTCTCTGGGCTTGTCTTCACTACCGGGGCAAGTCGACCTAATTTATGCTACTCCAGCCACATGAATAACGTAGCTGGAGTCGATGTAGCCTAGGTCGACTTACCCCGGTGTCTTCATTGTACTGCATCGATGGGAGATACTCTCTGGTCGACTTACCGTACTCTTCTCGGGGAGCTGGGGAGCTGGAGTACTGGAATTGACCAGAGAGCGCTCTGCCGTCGATTTAGTGGGTCTTCACTAGACCCAACACTAAATCGACACCTGCTGCATCAACTGCAGCAGCGTGAATCTCCCCGGTAATGAACACAAACCCTCTGTTTAGTTTTTAAGCTCTTTGGGACAGAAGCGGCCATTTACTCTGTTCCAGGTCTAACATAATGGGTCACAGTCTGCCGGTACCACAGTATACATTTTAAATAATGCTAAAAATAATTTGGCTAATTACAATAATAATAGAAGGAAGTTTGGACCTCTCTGCTTTTCTAGAATCTTTCTGTAAATACTGGTGTTATTCAGAAAGTTGTGATTTCTTTCTGACAATTTTGAACACATACATTTCTATTGTTCTTAGGAAAATTTCTTTTTGGACTGTCCAGTCCCTTTTTATGTCGACATAGCCCTGTTTCGGCTGACACAGCCAGCTCATTGCCAGCTTTCATACGCACACAGCTCCTTGCTTTTTCCTTTCCAGGAACGTCAGACATGACCTAGACTTGTTGAAGAGGAGTGCTGAATGGGATAGGAGATAGCAAGAGAACAACATAAAACAACTGTTTCCATTTGTGTCATGGTTTGAAATAGGAAAGTGACAGTCTCGATATTCAGGACTTTAACTCATATTGGTGCCTATTACCCTCCACCCCCATCCTGATTTTTCATACTTGCTATCTGGTCACCCTATAATAATGAAACAGCTCTGGTTTGCATAGTCAGCAGTGATTATATGACCCCAGTGGCCTAGCCATTGTCAAGCAAGATAGAGATACCATAGCAGTCATGAGGTTTAAGGCAAGGGACCTGTTTGAGACATTTGTTAGTTTAGTGAAACATGTTTGCCCATTGCTAATTGTGCTCCCCAACCATTCTCTATTGACAGTCTCAGGAAGGAGCAAGGGATTCTCTCTCTTCTGAGCAGTATAGCCTAGTAGAGAGAATACTGGCCTGGTACTCAGGAGACCTGGTTTCTATTCCTGGCTCTGCCATTGGCCTGCTGAGTTACCTTGGGCAACTCATGTCATCTGAGTGTACCTCAGTTTCCCCATCTGTAAAATGGGGATAATGACACTGATTGCCTTTGTAAAGCAGTTTGAGGCCTATTGATGAAAACTGTATGTAAGAGCTAGGTATTATGTTTTTTCCCTTTGAGTCACTGAATAGAATTTCTTCAACAACTTATTTTGAACACTAAGTCCTTTTTAATTAATTTTAACTTAACTAGACACTCTCTAGAATTCTGATTTGATTTTGTGAGGCCAACAAACATACTGCAACTCTAACAAGTAAAAGTCAACCTGCATAATTTCTGTATCATTAAAACACACGCCTTTAATCGCCCCTGAGTTCCCTTCTTTACACTTGCTCCATTTCATTTGTAGTCACTGATTCAGCAGCATTGTTGAAATTACTAGATTTTTCATCCCAGATAAAGTACATTTTTAAGAAGATTAAAAATAATTCCCTTTTTGTAAAGTGTTACTAAAATGACACTATTTAAAAACATACTAGTAGTTGTTGTTTTTTTAAGTTAGTTTCTCAGTTACATTAAGACCTCTTTACACCACTCTGGCACTGTAAGAGAGTCTTAAAAAGTGTGTTCAAAGAGTGTCATTTACACCCACTTTAAGGTTCCTTCGCACTGCCAGAGTAATATAAAGGGGCCTTACTGTAATTTAGACACTAGCTTGTCCGATTTAGGGTTTTTTGTTTAAATAAAGGTGCTATCTTTTCAGATTTTTCTGTTACAATAAAAAGGTATTCCTGTTTATTGTAATTCCTCCAGAACACGATTTGTCTCTTACCTATGTTTATACAGCACCTAGCATAAAGGGGCCCTGAAGCACTTGGGCACTATCATCCTATAACTGTTAACTACTAATTTGGTTTCTGTTTACATACCTAGGGTTTTGCCATTTGTCATTGTCATAACTATAAAGGGAAGGATAACAACCCTCCTGTGTACAATACTATAAAACCCCACCTGGCCAGAGACACCAAAATCCTTTTACCTGTAAAGGGTTAAGAAGCTCAGGTAACCTGGCTGACACCTGACCCAAAGGACCAATAAGGGAATAAGATACTTTCAAATCTTGGGGAGGGGGAAGGCTTTTGTTTGTGCTCTTTGTTTTGGATGTGTTCGCTCTTGGGACTAAGAGGGACCGGACATCAATCCATGCTCTCCAAATCTTTCTGAACAAGTCTCTCATATTTCAAACTTGTACGTAACTGCCAGGCAAGGCGTGTTAGTTTTATCTTTGTTTTCTCAACTTGTTGATGTTCCTTTTGCTAGAGGGTTTACCTCTGTTTGCTGTAACTTTGAACCTAAGGCTAAAGGGGCTTCCTCTGGGCTCTTAGAATCTGATTACCCTGTAAAGTTATTTTCCATCCTGATTTTACAGAGATGATTTTTACCTTTTCTTTAATTAAAATTATTCTTTTAAGAACCTCATTGATTTTTTCATTGTTTTAAGATCCAAGGGTTTTGGATTTGTGTTCACCAGGACTAATTAGTGAGGGTATACTCTCAAGCCTTTCCTTTCACCCAGGAAAAGGGGTGTAAGGACTTGGGGGGAGGGAGGACTTAGTCTCAAATCTGCCCAGGAAAGGGGGGGTTAGAGACTTGGGAAATATTTGGGGAAAGGCAGAGTTGCAAGTGGCTCTTCCCTAAGATTTGGAACACACTTGGTGGTGGCAGCTTATTGTTAACCCAAGCTGGTAAATAAGCTTAGGGGGCTTTCATGCGGGTCCCCACATCTGTACCCTAGAGTTCAGAGTGGGGAGGGAACCTTGACAGTCATATTTTACATACGACTATACATTTCCAAACAGAAACACTAAAAGTGATAAGGTTTCTTTCAATGCCCTCCAGCACACAGTCCCTTGCTCCCAAATGCCTTCTATCCCTCTTCATGACCCTCAGTTCTCTGCACCTCCCTAGATTCCAGAGGAGTTGAGGAAGGAGAAGCCACATCTTGGGGAAGAAAATGAAATATTTCTCTGCCATGTTGGAAAAAAACAAAAATACACACACAACCAAACTCGGTGGTTGAAGGTTTCTCAGAGGTTCAGAATGTCAGAATAAATCCTAGGGACTAGGAGCCACATTAATGGGGAGGGAGGGTGTGAGGGGTGGGAGAGAGAGAGGGAGAGAGAGAGAGAGAGTGTGTGTGTGTGTGTGTGTGTGTGTGTGTGTGTGTGTGTGTGTGTGTGTGTGAGAGAGAGAGAGAGAGATTACGCATGCATATCCATGTGTAATCTGACAAGGGAAGGATACTTTAAAAATAAGCCTTTTTCAATCCAAATGTAGTATCTTTTTTAGAAACACGTCTTATATTTTATGACAAGGATGGGTGAACTGTACTCTGTATGGCTTAGAAAACTGGCTACAAAGGCTCTCTTTTGTAGATCACTGTTGTTTTTAGAAGACCAGCTGAAATGAGTCACCACAGTGTTCTTTTACATCTTCCTCTAAATTATCCATTGCTGGTCACTGTCAGGTAGAAGATATTGGGCTAGGTATCCCACTTCTGTAATGTGGTAGGACATTCGCTGTGTTGCTACATACACCTCTACCTCGATATAACACTGTCCTCGGGAGCCAAAAAATCTTACCACGTTATAGGTGAAACCGCGTTATATCGAACTTGCTTTGATCCACCGTAGTGCGCAGCCCCGCCCCCTCGGAGCACTGCTTTACCGCGTTATATCCGAATTCGTGTTATATCGGGTCGCGTCATATCGAGGTAGAGGTGTACTTTGAGTTGGTTGTCTCACACTGCAACACCTAGGGGGCAGTATCCCTTTATGCATGGCATCCTTGATAGCTGCCTCGATTGGAAAGCCAGTGATTGACGGGTCATGTAAATGGACCATAGAGGTGGTCTGCTAGGGTCAGATGTAAGGCACAATGGTGTGGGGGTGGGAAACTTGATGCCTCTATTGATTGAAAATGTCTAGTTTCCAGTGTTGTCAGTCTAACAGCTTTTATAAAATAGGGGAGGCAGTGTGGCATAGAGAGGAGAGAGCACAGGAACTAGACACAGGAGACTTGTGCTTTCTTCCCAACTTTGCTGTTGGCTTGCTGGGTGGCCATGGAAAGTCACTTCATCTATCTCTGCCTCAGTTTTTCCCATATGCAAAATAGGACAATGATACTAGCCTCCTTTCAAAAGTGCTTTGAGGTCTACTGATTAAAGAGTTATATAGGAGAGAGGTATTATTATACATAGTACAAATTGACTCCAGAGGTTTGTTTTTGTTTTTTTAAAAGCAGGAAGGAAGAAATTATTAGATTTATGGTGATAGTGTGAGCAGCCTTTTAAAAATACGCACTGACTTGCTGAGAAATGAAACTGTGAAACATGCTTCTACATGTGCAATGTAACATTTTCGAAATATACAATAAAGACTATCAGCTTCTCATTGCTGCATAAGGCAAGAGTATCACAGTAATAGGAAGAACATCATTTGTCTCAGAGAACATATCCTGCGTGATTATCTGGAGGTTTCATTTCTACCTTGCCTGCTTCTTATTAAATCCTGTATAATTTCAGTAGCACTAGTTTTACTGCTATAAAGTGTCAGCATTTCCTCTGTAAACCCCATTTTAATGGGAATATAGCTCATCTGCAAAAATTGTGTTCTAAGCAGAAAATTGGCACATACAGGATCATGTTCAGGAGCAATGGCAGTGAAGGAGAAATAGTGATTTTTTAAAATCACCGGTCTCTTTTAAAAACACAGATGCCAAGAATATTAGGTCAATTTTTAAAGATTTGTTAAGTATCATTTGAAGATGACCAGGCCAATAAGAAACATGTTATAGAGATTATTTAGGGGGAAAAAAGCATCTGCTGGATAGAACTGTATAAAACTTCAATATAGGGTGGAAGGCAGTAGGAAAGACATAATAGACAGTGGAGGCGGGGGGGGGGGGGGGGGGGGAACAGCAGGGTGGAAGAAAGGAGAACATTTAAAACAGAATAAATACAGTTTCCCTGATCCTCAGCTGCAGCAGGGGATCTCACAGCACAACTCAGGGTGCATGCACAAAGGGGGTAATTCAGCAAGCTGGGGGCAGTTGGGGCCTCCTCTAATTGGTACAGCAGGGAGCCAACCCCCCATCATTATAGTCCACCTTAACCCCTCCTACCAGTGGGGGTGGTTGGTAAGGTCCCGGCAAGGGAATTGCTGGAGGGATCTGGATGAAAAGGGGGGGAGCTGGTGGAAGTCCCCTTCTTCCCCCCCCCCCCTCCCCCCCGGAATTGGCTGGAATTGGAGGGTCCCCGCAGTGGATCTGCAGGAGGGACATAAACGGAAAAGGGGGGGGGCGCTGAAAAAAAGCACTGCCCCCTCCCCCCCCCAATGAATTGCAGGGGTTTTCATCTGCACTGCACATTTTATCCACCAGGTTAGTCCCAGACATCTAATAATAAAGTTGCAGCCTGATTAAACTCATATCTAATGTCTCCTGTCATTCTTTCGGCATAGCCAGACAATGCAGATTCTGGTTTAACAGTCTCACTAATTATAGCCCTTGGGTTATCTATGGCTATGTTGCTGGCACAGAGGTGCCCGAGGCAAAGCAACAGGGGTCCGTTGCCCGGCGTGCTTCGCGCCAATAAACACACCGGGGTGGAGAAACAATCAAAGGTTTATTTGAGATCTCAAAGTGGTGCAAGGAGACAGGCAAATCTCAAATCGAGCACACAGAACAAAGCAGCTTCTCTCTTCTTATACTTTACAATCAAGCCCCCACCTCTTTCCCCCTGCACCACCACCCCCACTCCCCCTCCCTTCTCTACCGAAGACATGTTTATACATTTAAGCCGTTAAGTCATTCTAGGGCTATAAATCTAGCTTGTTAGTAACATTCCTCTAAACAATCATTGGGTCTTATTTACTCTAGTTTACCACTCCTCCTCCAGCTAGAAACATGCAAACCTCATCATTATTGCTTAGGACCTGGTTATAAGCAAGGTCGTAATAGGTAACTGGCTGTTTACACATTCCAATTCCTGTCCTTGGCTTTTAAGGCCACTTAGAATTAAACATGGAAGAACAGAGTTTAAACATGGAAGAACTCTGGTTCATATATAGGCCTAATGATGTCATCAGTTCCCTCCTTTGAGAATACTCAACAAACTTTTGGCTGAGTTTTCTCATATTCTGTAGACAAGATATGATTGAGTGCCATGGAGCTGGGGTTCTCAATGAGAGGGTATGCTGGGATTTCTGGGGAACGGGGGGCACAAAGCTTACGGAGGAGCAATTTAAAACAAGCAATCAGGAGGAGGGTGACTAGGCACAGTACCACACCTGTGAGGAGGAGACGCACAAGGCTATTTCCCAGTCCTCCTAGGTTGGGCAACCAACTCCAAAGGGAATCGAAACCTGTGGGTTCCCTTTCCTGAGTCTTCCACTGCTCAAAAGCCTGTTCGGCTGACAGGACGTGCTTGTTAATGTCCTGTGAGTTTTCTGGGACATAAGTACAACATTCACTCCCAATAAGGGCACACACTCCGCCCTGGGAGGCTAAAACATAATCTAAGGCCTGTCTGTTTTGCAGGGACAGCAACCGGAGCTGGTAAAGCTCTGAATTAAGGCTTTTCTCTATGGCCAAGGTCTCATTGGCATACTTGGTGAGAAACACAGAGAGCCTACGATAAAATTGAGCCAGTCGCCCCACCCCATAGGATGGGAGAAAGATCATACCCAATCTGTCTCCTTCTGAAATGGGCTCTGGGGTGGCATACAAAGATCTATGCTGCCTAGGGCGGCCAGGGGGCAGTTTAGGGAAGACACGAAGGGGAGGGGCAAGATATCCTAGGTAGCAGCTTCCATACCACCGATGCGGCAGCCACTTATAGGCAGAGGTACCGCAAATATAAAAGGAGTGGCCATTCCCTACCAAGCCATTATAACCGCTACTCCACTTATTTGCTTGTCTGGCATTCAACGATCCGAGCCAGGCGGTAGAGTTGGATTTGCCTTTAACATAGACAGGGATGGAAGTGTCACTGTCAGGGGATAAATAATACTGACAGGTGCTATTCCCAGCAAACCAGGTGTGATTGCTGGACTTAAACTGTCGATAGCACACCAAACCAGGGGCCACTGGCCGCAACCTAATAGGGGAAGGGATATACGTTGAGTTGGCCTGCGGCTTCCAGGGGTCATCCCTTAACGCATACTGGGACTCAATGGTACAATTCTGTGACAAGGGGGTACCTGAGACATTTTTCCCCTCTACTGAACCATCCCCAACAGATATCTGACCAATTCTGGGGAACTACCCTCCAGGGTAACCCTGCAGCATGGTGCGGGATTTGGGAGCATACCCAGCAGTTGGAGAGGTTAAACTCTTGGGCAAAGCAAACCTTCAGGGACTCATATGTGTTTGTCTCTAAGTTAGTAGGGATTCCTTTCCATCCCGCATGTGCCTGGGGGGAAACGGGAGTTAACAAGAGGAGTGTCTCTATGGCAAAGAGCACCACTGTGGCAGACCCTAGACCTGAACCCATATTGGGCAGGTGACCCTAGGGCCTAACAATCACAATTCCCCAAATACCCACAAAATAACAATTACCAATAGCAAGCAGATTAAAAACAACAGGGACCAGGCCACCAGGTTAGGCCGGCCCTGTGAAAATAAACACAACCAACGCTCAGAGGTCTCGCGGGGAGTGCGCTGTGACTGTCCAAAGAGAGCACAGGGCATTCCCAGCAGACACTATTGTCGCCTGAATAACAGCTTAAGTCCCAGGTCGTCGCTGGCAGTCTTCTCTGCAGGCTGGACGGTCCACCGTTCAGGAGCAGGCACTGCTTTCAGGCGAGAGTGATGAATCCAGTTCTTGTGTCCCTCAACCTTTGCCGCTGTATGGGAGACCAGCAGGACGGTGTGAGGTCCCTTCCACTTCTCTTGGAGAGGCTCGTCCTTCCAGGTCCGAACGAGTACGGAGTCACCTGGCTGCAAGGAGTGGATTGGGGCATCCAGCGGGAGAGGCTGCAAATCTTTGGTATACCTGTGGAGAGAACAAAGAACAGCAGACAGAGAGCACATGTACTGAGATAAGAAGCCACACCCCATTTCCCACTCCCCTGCCAGAACCGGTGTACCATTCATAGGCCATGCCCTTCCAAACATAATCTCGAAGGGACTGAGCCCTAACCTGCCCTTAGGGAGAGCGCGAATGCGGAGCAAAACAAGGGGCAAAGCATCAGGCCACTTAAGGGAAGCCTCTTGGCAAACCTTTGAGAGGTGCCGCTTAAGAGTCTGATTTGTACGCTCCACTACCCCACTGGCCTGCGGTCGCCATGGCGTGTGAAGCTTCCAGGGGATCTGTAGGGCATCCGATATCTTCTGAACGACTTGGGATGTGAAGTGTGTTCCATTATCAGATTCCATCCACTGGGGGAGCCCGAAGCGAGGAATGATCTCCTTGACAAATTTGAGAGCCACTGTCTTGGCAGTGTTGTTACGACATGGAAAGGCCTCAGGCCATCCGCTGAATCGATCCACCAAGACAAGGAGGTATCTGAATCCTTGGGTCCGGGGGAACTCAGTAAAATCTATTTGCCAAACCAGTCCTGGGCCTGGGGTAGGCTCCAGAGTGGCTGGCAACACTGACACTCCAGGTCGAGGGTTGTTCTTCTGGCAGACTAAACATTCAGCCTGCACCTGGGAGGCCAGAGGCCTAAGTCCAGAGGTTAAAAAATATTTACCCATTAGCTGAGAGAGAGCCTCTCTTCCTGCGTGAGTGGTTTGATGTAGCCGCTGCAACACCGGCCGAATTAGGCCCTTTGGTAATAGGATCTTTCCTTCCAGAGAGTGGAACCACCCCTCTTTTTCCTGGAGACCGAGCCTGCCTGCCAGGTTCCTTTCTTCGCCAGAGTACTGAGGGGTCGGGAGCTCCCGCACTGATGGGATGAGGGCATGCATATGGGCATCTTCAGCTTCCAGTGGTTCCAGGGTAGCAGCTCGCTTGGCCTCCCTATCCGCTCTAGCATTACCTCTGGCCACATCCTGCTCTTCCTTCTGATGAGCCTTGCAGTGTACCACTGCTACTGCTGAGGGGAGCTGCACCGCTTCTAACAGCCGGAGAATCTGGGATCCATGTTTGACAGGAGAGCTTTGAGCTGTCAACATTCCTCGTTGCTTCCATAGACCAGCATGGGCATGTAGTACTCCAAAGGCATATCTGGAATCAGTAAAAATGTTAACTCTTTTCCCTTTTGACAGTTCAAGTGCACGGGTTAAGGCTACCAATTCAGCCAGCTGGGCTGATGTCCCAGCAGGTAAACCCTCTGCTTCCACAGTTTCGTGGACAGATACAACAGCATAGCCAGCCCTCCTTTGCCCATTTACAACTGTACTACTGCCGTCCGTATACCACTCATAATCAGCATTCAGGAGGGGTTGATCTTTTAAGTCTGGGCGGCTGGAGTATTGAGCATCTATGACCTCCAAACAGTCGTGTTCCTGCTCCTCTGTCTCCGGTAACAAGGTAGCTGGGTTAAGGGAGGGACAGGTCTGTAAGGTAACTTCAGGATTTTCTACAAGCTTTGCCTGATACCGAGCTACCCGAGCCTGGGTAAGCCAGAGACCACCCTTAGTATCCAGCAGGGCTTGAACCATATGGGGAGTATACACTTGCACAGTTCCCCCCAGTGTCAGTTTCTCAGCTTCCCCAAGCACTAAGGCAGTTGCTGCGACCGCTCGCAAACATGCTGGCCATCCCTTAGCAACTTGATCCAGCTGTTTAGAGAAATATGCCACAGGACGTTTCCAGGTGCCTAATAACTGAGTAAGCACTCCCAGGGCCACACCTTTTCTTTCATGCACATGAATGAATGGCTTAGTGAGGTCGGGCAAACCAAGGGCTGGGGCTTCCATCAGTTTCCTTTTTAAAACCTTAAATGCTTTGTCGGCTTCTGAGCACCAGTAAAAGGGGTCATGATCCGCTCCCTTAACACATTCATACAAGGGTTTAGCCCACAGTCCAAACTCTGGGATCCAAATCCTACAGAAGCCTGCCATACCCAGAAATGCCCTGAGCCGTTTACGATTGCTTGGGATATGAATTTGGCAGATAGCTTCCTTTCTTTCATTTGAAAGCTGACCTTCCCCCTGCCTTATGTAAAATCCTAAGTAGAGTACTTCTGGAAGGGCAATTTGAGCCTTACTCTGTGCTACTCGATATCCTCGGAGTCCAACAAAGTTCAGGAGACTCACAGTGGCTTTAAGGCAAGAGGTTAGACTCACAGCAGCAATTAACAAGTCATCCACATATTGCAGGAGGAGGACTTTGTCCTCGTTGTCCCACTCCTCCAAGTCTCTAGCCAGGGCCTGGCTGAAAAGGGTGGGGGAATTTTTAAATCCCTGGGCCAGCACTGTCCAGCAAAACTGCTTTCTAACCCTCCTTCTGTCCTCCCACTCAAAGGAGAAAATCTCCTGTGACTGGGGGTCAACCGGAATCGTGAAGAAGGCATCCTTTAAATCCAGGACTGAAAAATGGGTGTACTGCCCCCCTATAGAGGCCAACAATGTATACGGATTGGGAACAAGGGGGTGTAGAGTCTTAACCCGCTCATTAACTGCCCTCAGGTCCTGGACCAGCCGGTATGTGCCATTGGGCTTTTGTACAGGCAAGATAGGAGTGTTCCAAGCTGACTGGCATTCTCGAAGTACCCCGCACTTTAGGAACTGGTCTATAGTTTCCTGCAGTCCCTCTCTGGCTTCCTTTTTGATTGGATACTGCTTGATTCGCACTGGACCTTTTCCTGGCAAAAGCTGAACAGTAATAGGAGTATGATGGGCTGCCTTTCCTGGGATCCCTGATGCCCATACCAGAGGAAAAACCCGCTTCTCCCACTGACTCCACTCTGGGGCTTGCATAGCTGAGGGCTCAATTGCAAGTGTCATTATCCAGGCATTCTCTGGGGGTAAGGTGAGGCTTATTTCATCTTGAGTGAAATGCAGGGTGGCACCTAAGCGACAAAGCAGGTCCCGTCCCAATAGAGGCGTTGGACAATCGGGGAGGTAAACCAGTTTGTGAGATAGAGTTCTGTTCCCCAAAGCACATTCCGCTGGGGCATATACTGGGCACTTAGTTCCTTTCCCTGTGGCTCCCACCACAGTGAGGGAATCTGCCACAGGCAGCTGAAGGGGTTGGTTTACAGCAGTTCGTGCAGCTCCAGAGTCTATTAAAAAGTCTATGTCTGAATCTCCCACCCGCATTTTTACTCGGGGTTCCGGGGGCAGGATAGTCCGTCTCCCCTGACACCCCTATTCTTGATCCTCTGCTGCCATCATAGGGGTACCTTCCCTTTCAGGGCACTCATTTTTCCAATGTCCCTCCTTTCGGCATATGGCACACTGATTGCGACCCAGACGCCTTTCTTGTAAGCCAGGGCACCCACGCCCACGTCCTCTCATTCCCCGGCCTCTTCCACCTTCCTGAAATCTTCCCCTGCCACCAGCCTGTACTGCTGCAACCATCATTTTCACTTGCCTCTTTTCCTTTTCTCCTTCCCTAAGGCTGTAAGCCCTGTTTGCAGTTTCCAGAATTTGTGCCATTGTCATGCCCATCAAATCCTCCTTTTTCTGCAGTTTCCTTTTAATATCAGGGGCAGCACGGCTGGTAAAGATACCCTTTATAATTGCCTCAGTAATCAATGGATAGAATCCCACCGAGGGGGCAATCTCTGGGACCTGAGGCACCCTGTCTTTATATGGTGGGGGTGTTGGAGCCGAAGGGGACACCGACTCTGCCATTACAACCGGGGGAGGGTTCTGGGGACTAACAGTAGTTACTACCGAACCTGTCGGAGTCAAATTACACCTTTGCAAAAGATCTGACCTATTTCTTAACAACATAAACAACTGTACATACATATGTTCATTCCATTTACCCGTTCGCTGACAAAACAAAAGCAATTGAAGGATCGTATTATAATTAAGTGATCCCTCCGGTGGCCACCTTTCCTGGTCCTCTAGCTGATATTGAGGCCAGTCTACTGTACAGAATCTTTTCAGTTTACTTTTAATCAACGGATCTGATCCAAACACTTTCCAATTCACCAGAATGCATTCTAAGGGTGTACACCTTGCCCTGCCTGCAGTACTCTGCCCCTGCCCCATATTAGGGAGACTCTGGGCGTCCCCAAGTCAAAACAGGTAGACACTGGGCGTCCCCAGGTCAAGACAGATAAAGTCCCCACTGGACTGTTCCTACCTTATCCACAGGACCGGTTCCCCACCGTCGCCCGCAGCTGCTTCTCCACTACTCAAGCGCGTTGCACCGTTGTGCCCTCCGGGGTCGAGCAAACCACGTCTCCGCCGAGGCCCCCGATGAAGTCACCGGTGCGCGCTGGGCGTCGGTCGTCGCCGTAGTCCGTCGGCCTCCGAGAGGGGTCCGGGCAAGGCTAAATTTCAGCCTCGAGCCCACCCAGGGACGCCAAGACTGTTGCTGGCACAGAGGTGCCCGAGGCAAAGCAACAGGGGTTCGTTGCCCGGCGTGCTTCGCGCCAATAAACACACCGGGGTGGAGAAACAATCAAAGGTTTATTTGAGATCTCAAAGTTGTGCAAGGAGACAGGCAAATCTCAAATCGAGCACACAGAACAAAGCAGCTTCTCTCTTCTTATACTTTACAATCAAGCCCCCACCTCTTTCCCCCTGCACCACCACCCCCACTCCCCCTCCCTTCTCTACCGAAGACATGTTTATACATTTAAGCCGTTAAGTCATTCTAGGGCTATAAATCTAGCTTGTTAGTAACATTCCTCTAAACAATCATTGGGTCTTATTTACTCTAGTTTACCACTCCTCCTCCAGCTAGAAACATGCAAACCTCATCATTATTGCTTAGGACCTGGTTATAAGCAAGGTCGTAATAGGTAACTGGCTGTTTACACATTCCAATTCCTGTCCTTGGCTTTTAAGGCCACTTAGAATTAAACATGGAAGAACAGAGTTTAAACATGGAAGAACTCTGGTTCATATATAGGCCTAATGATGTCATCAGCTAGGTAATGTCAAAGATGTGATGCAAACAAGCAAAAGCAAGAAAGTTAAAAGATAGGGCTGTTGTCACTCAGTCTTTGCATTGCCTCAGTGGGTGCATGCGTTGCCGGTGTCCAATCAATGCATTGCACTGGGAACATTTTGTCCTCAGAATATTTTGCAACAACCACCTGCTCACAGATTGCCTTTTACTCATCATTTGTAACGCTTCCAAAATATTTTCTGTGCGTAGCCTCAGGCACAAAATCAGCTGCCTGAGAATAAGTGCCTTGGTTGTAAATTTAGTGGTTTCTTCAGCACAAACTCTTCTTTAAAATGTCACTGTTAAACAGCTTTCCTGTGATTTGTAGATACTGTTGTGTCACCATGCCAACTGATTGGCAAAATGGGGGAAGGGCAAACAAAGTCATTTCTGCACAGTGAAATATCTTATGGAGAAAAGAAATTGACTATTATGGGAAAAATAATTCCCTACCTTGAAAGCTCTCTCTGAGAGTGGGATGGAAGAAAGGAAGACTTATTCCAAAAGAAAATCTGATTGTGAATGTCACCAGCATGAAAAAGGTTGAACAGGTCAGAAGTTAGGATTTTTTTTTTCTGGAAATAGCTTCGGGAGAATAAACAAGTATTGGCTCCTGTGATTATTGTTATTAACTGTGTTTTTACAGCTTGGTGTTTTGATAAAAATGCATAGAATTACCAAGCAAACACCTGCTTTAGTTTCCAATTTTCTGGACTGGTGGAGACCAGTGTTTTATTTGTGTAAACCTATGGGGTGGGAGGGTGTAGGAGGAATAAAACAAAGATCTTAATGCCACAAACTTTTTTATATTACAGTAGTGCTTCGAGGCCCCAATCGGGGTCCCAAAGTGCAAGGCACTGTATCGCATATCCCTATGGCATATGGCATATTGCCGATATGACTGTGACACACATTATCGTGGCACACACTATCATTGGAGACAATATAGTATTACATCGATGAATGATTTATGTATTATTGTATTCTACGCCACGGGGGAGGGTTACCACATCTTCTATAGGAACTAAAAACAGTGGGAGGTGATTAAGGTGAATCATTGAGATTAAGGAACTCTACAGAGGTACAGCCTCCTGGAGTGGTTTGCATAGACTTGTTCAAGATGGGTTTTCTAAAGACTAGGAGACAAAGAAAGGACTGTTGTTATAAAAGGATAAGTGGGAACTGACATAGGCCCTTCCTGCTAATCTAGCATATGGACAGGACCTTCTGTCCAATGGGCCCCCCAATCCTTGCAGAAGGGGACTTTGACCTACAAAGATTTCATAAAATTGATGGGTGAGCTGTGGTAAGCTTTTAGCATTCATATAGGAACTTTTATTGCTTTTATTATGCTTTCTGTGTCATTCTTTTACCTTAAGAATAAAGACGCTTGCTTAGTAAGATTTTTATTGTAATTGCTGGCACTACACTGGTCATAGACCTCGGAGAGATAGCAAAGCATAGGCGCTGGCCTTTAAGCAGACTGGATAGCTGGGAATATCACAGTGTAAGGCAGGGAGCTGTGCAGCCTTAAAGCAAGTAAATAGGGAGAGGACAAAGCTAAAAAACACTCGTGGTTAGTATATGTGGAAATCTCAGCACACCACTGCAACCTAGCCATTGTCTGAAGCCCCATTGACAATGACACTAAAGCAAACAGTTTAATGTATTTTGTCAATAAAAAAAACAGAAAAATATACAGAGGAGGGAAAGCATTCCTTCATTAGGAAGGCATTGAGCATGGAGCAAGGGAAATGATAAGCTGAAAGCGCTCACCCTCCTCCAAGCAATTTACAAATTTACTCCTTTACAAATTGGGCACTGGGAAAACTGTATCTAGTTCTTCTCTCCATTCAAGATAGAACTTCCACTGAAGTGTAATGGAGGTCAACATTTGCTCTACTCTGACAATTGTGATTTAAGGGAGCACAGAGGAATGCACTGAAGGGGGTCCTGATTTTAGAATTCTGCTCTGGGCTTATAATGTCAGGCTGCTTTCTAGTCTGGAGGAAAATCTCAAAAAATCTACAGATGAGGGAAAACACTGATGAGGCAAAAAGAAAAGATGGAGGAAGCAGCTTTCCATCTCATTTCTGCAGCAAACACACCACACTCACATACCTGACTTTTTTTTTTTTTCAATGCTCATCGCAGCTACTGCAGGGTTGTAGGCTGAAAAAAAACCTATGTTCATTTAATATCCTTTAGCCAGGTAAATCAATTGAGATGCAACATCTCATTTACAATACTGACTTAGGGCAGCAATTCAGCATCAGCATTTAGATTACAATATAATCTGTTATCATTGTTACAGTTTTATGTTTTGAATGTCTAACAAAGAAATGCACATAAATATAGCAGGTCATAGCAGGTAACACAAAATACATTCAAATTGCTACTATCTGGTGAAAGAATTGAATACACAGATGGGTTTTTGCTACATTAGGCTCATACTGAATTGTATGTTCATTTTGTAAAAGAAATTTAGAGATAATAAGATTATACACATACACACACAGAACATTAAGATTGTGCAAATATGGCATCTGTTGGATACAGTTTGGCAAATTCCACCATTGCCTAGAAATTACATCAACATTATTTAAGTATTCTGAGTCTGGCATATGTAGCTGTGCCTTTAATGATTTTTAATCAGTATTTCTATTAATTTTAATGTGCAAATTTTAATCTTATTTTTTTAAACAGGAAAACTAAAAGGTAGGCTTTTGTCCAGTCAATCAACTGAATGTTTGAATTTTATTTTCTGCATTCAGTGTCAGTTTGTTGGCAAACTTTAAAATACAAAATAATTGCAATCAACACTGGGCAGTTTACACCATAGAGAAAACCAGGCCTGTTAATAAATTTTATAAATGCACTATATCTCATTCATTACATTAAATGAAATCGGGGAACACTGTTAGAACTCCCATTCTTGTTTGTTTTTTGGCCAAGTGTGCTTCTATTAAAATTAAAGTACTATTAACTTGCTCACAATCAGAGTGTACTTTTTTTGGCTTAGCTTTCAGAATGGCATGCCATAAATCACAAAAACTCCTTGCCCTTATAAAATCAGAGATGTTCGGCTGGAAGGGACAAGAGATCATTAAGTCCAGTCCCCTGCTCTGAAGCAGGACCAAGTAAATCTAGACCATCCCTGACAAGTGTATATCCAAACTGTTCTTAAAAATCCTCTAATGATGGGGATTACACAACCTCCTTTAGAAACCTATTCCAGTGCTTAACTACCCTTATGGTGGACAAGGAGAAAAAATTATCACTGTCCTCTTTATAACAATCATTAACATATTTGAAGACTTATCAGACACCACCCCCTCATCCCCATATTTTTTTTCTCAAAACTAA